>NC_071551.1:3579221-4320056 GCF_026979565.1 Vidua chalybeata
TCCTCGGTCGTTTGGATTTTTGGAGGTGTCCGGCCACTCAGGGCCGCAGGCCCCTGGAGGCAAAGATCAGTCCTTTTCCCTGGGAAAGAAAAGTGGCCAGCCAGGTTCCTGATGTCAGTTTGTAGGGTTCCCTTGGGACTGTCAGGGCAGCACAGCTTTGAGGTGGGGGCAGCTTGGGTCTGCGACACATCTTCGATTGTTTGGATTTTTGGAGGTGTCCGGCCACTCAGGGCCACAGGCCCCTGGAGACAAAGACCGGTTCTTTTCCCTGGGAAAGAAAAGTGGCCAGCCCAGGTTCCTGATGTCAGTTTGTGGGTTCCCTTGGGACTGTCAGGGCAGCACAGCTTTGAGGTGGGGGCAGCTTGGGTCTGCGACACATCTTCGATCGTTTGGATTTTTGGAGGTGTCCGGCCACTCAGGGCCACAGGCCCCTGGAGGCAAAGACCAGTCCTTTTCCCTGGGAAAGAAAAGTGGCCAGCCCAGGTTCCTGATGTCAGTTTGTAGGGTTCCCTTGGGACTGTCAGGGCAGCACAGGTTTGAGGTGGGGGCAGCTTGGGTCTGCGACACATCTTCGATCGTTTGGATTTTTGGAGGTGTCCGGCCACTCAGGGCCACAGGCCCCTGGAGACAAAGATCGGTCCTTTTCCCTGGGAAAGAAAAGTGGCCAGCCAGGTTCCTGATGTCAGTTTGTAGGGTTCCCTTGGGACTGTCAGGGCAGCACAGCTTTGAGGTGGGGGCAGCTTGGTCTGCGACACATCTTCGATCGTTTGGATTTTTGGAGGTGTCCGGCCACTCAGGGCCACAGGCCCCTGGAGACAAAGACCGGTCCTTTCCCTGGGAAAGAAAAGTGGCCAGCCCAGGTTCCTGATGTCAGTTTGTAGGGTTCCCTTGGGACTGTCAGGGCAGCACAGCTTTGAGGTGGGGGCAGCTTGGCTCTGCGACACATCTTCGATCGTTTGGATTTTTGGAGGTGTCCGGCCACTCAGGGCCACAGGCCCCTGGAGGCAAAGACCGGTCCTTTTCCCTGGGAAAGAAAAGTGGCCAGCCCAGGTTCCTGATGTCAGTTTGTAGGGTTCCCTTGGGACTGTCAGGGCAGCACAGCTTTGAGGTGGGGGCAGCTTGGGTCTGCGACACATCTTCGATCGTTTGGATTTTTGGAGGTGTCCGGCCACTCAGGGCCACAGGCCCCTGGAGAAAAAGATCGGTCCTTTTCCCTGGGAAAGAAAAGTGGCCAGCCCAGGTTCCTGATGTCAGTTTGTAGGGTTCCCTTGGGACTGTCAGGGCAGCACAGCTTTGAGGTGGGGGCAGCTTGGGTCTGCGACACATCTTCGATCGTTTGGATTTTTGGAGGTGTCCGGCCACTCAGGGCCACAGGCCCTGGAGACAAAGACCGGTCCTTTTCCCTGGGAAAGAAAAGTGGCCAGCCCAGGTTCCTGATGTCAGTTTGTAGGGTTCCCTTGGGACTGTCAGGGCAGCACAGTTTGAGGTGGGGGCAGCTTGGGTCTGCGACACATCTTCGATCGTTTGGATTTTTGGAGGTGTCCGGCCACTCAGGGCCACAGGCCCCTGGAGACAAAGACCGGTCCTTTTCCTGGGAAAGAAAAGTGGCCAGCCCGGGTTCCTGATGTCAGTTTGTAGGGTTCCCTTGGGACTGTCAGGGCAGCACAGGTTTGAGGTGGGGGCAGCTGGGTCTGCGACACATCTTCGATCGTTTGGATTTTTGGAGGTGTCCGGCCACTCAGGGCCACAGGCCCCTGGAGGCAAAGACCGGTCCTTTTCCCTGGGAAAGAAAAGTGGCCAGCCCAGGTTCCTGATGTCAGTTTGTAGGGTTCCCTTGGGACTGTCAGGGCAGCACAGTTTGAGGTGGGGGCAGCTTGGGTCTGCGACACATCTTCGATCGTTTGGATTTTTGGAGGTGTCCGGCCACTCAGGGCCACAGGCCCCTGGAGACAAAGACCGGTCCTTTTCCCTGGGAAAGAAAAGTGGCCAGCCCAGGTTCCTGATGTCAGTTTGTAGGGTTCCCTTGGGACTGTCAGGGCAGCACAGGTTTGAGGTGGGGGCAGCTTGGGTCTGCGACACATCTTCGATCGTTTGGATTTTTGGAGGTGTCCGGCCACTCAGGGCCACAGGCCCTGGAGACAAAGACCGGTCCTTTTCCCTGGGAAAGAAAAGTGGCCAGCCCAGGTTCCTGATGTCAGTTTGTAGGGTTCCCTTGGGACTGTCAGGGCAGCACAGGTTTGAGGTGGGGGCAGCTTGGGTCTGCGACACATCTTCGATCGTTTGGATTTTTGGAGGTGTCCGGCCACTCAGGGCCACAGGCCCCTGGAGACAAAGAGCGGTCCTTTTCCCTGGGAAAGAAAAGTGGCCAGCCCAGGTTCCTGATGTCAGTTTGTAGGGTTCCCTTGGGACTGTCAGGGCAGCACAGGTTTGAGGTGGGGGCAGCTTGGGTCTGCGACACATCCTCGATCGTTTGGATTTTTGGAGGTGTCCGGCCACTCAGGGCCACAGGCCCCTGGAGACAAAGACCGGTCTTTTCCCTGGGAAAGAAAAGTGGCCAGCCCAGGTTCCTGATGTCAGTTTGTAGGGTTCCCTTGGGACTGTCAGGGCAGCACAGCTTTGAGGTGGGGGCAGCTTGGTCTGCGACACATCTTCGATCGTTTGGATTTTTGGAGGTGTCCGGCCACTCAGGGCCACAGGCCCCTGGAGACAAAGATCGGTCCTTTTCCCTGGGAAAGAAAAGTGGCCAGCCCAGGTTCCTGATGTCAGTTTGTAGGGTTCCCTTGGGACTGTCAGGGCAGCACAGGTTTGAGGTGGGGGCAGCTTGGCTCTGCGACACATCTTCGATCGTTTGGATTTTTGGAGGTGTCCGGCCACTCAGGGCCGCAGGCCCCTGGAGACAAAGACCGGTCCTTTTCCCTGGGAAAGAAAAGTGGCCAGCCCAGGTTCCTGATGTCAGTTTGTAGGGTTCCCTTGGGACTGTCAGGGCAGCACAGGTTTGAGGTGGGGGCAGCTTGGGTCTGCGACACATCTTCGATCGTTTGGATTTTTGGAGGTGTCCGGCCACTCAGGGCCACAGGCCCCTGGAGACAAAGACAGGTCTTTTTCCCTGGGAAAGAAAAGTGGCCAGCCCAGGTTCCTGATGTCAGTTTGTAGGGTTCCCTTGGGACTGTCAGGGCAGCACAGGTTTGAGGTGGGGGCAGCTTGGGTCTGCGACACATCTTCGATCGTTTGGATTTTGGAGGTGTCCGGCCACTCAGGGCCACAGGCCCCTGGAGACAAAGACCGGTCCTTTTCCCTGGGAAAGAAAAGTGGCCAGCCCAGGTTCCTGATGTCAGTTTGTAGGGTTCCCTTGGGACTGTCAGGGCAGCACAGCTTTGAGGTGGGGGCAGCTTGGCTCTGCGACACATCTTCGATCGTTTGGATTTTTGGAGGTGTCCGGCCACTCAGGGCACAGGCCCCTGGAGGCAAAGACCGGTCCTTTTCCTGGGAAAGAAAAGTGGCCAGCCCAGGTTCCTGATGTCAGTTTGTAGGGTTCCCTTGGGACTGTCAGGGCAGCACAGGTTTGAGGTGGGGGCAGCTTGGGTCTGCGACACATCTTCGATCGTTTGGATTTTTGGAGGTGTCCGGCCACTCAGGGCCACAGGCCCTGGAGGCAAAGATCAGTCCTTTTCCCTGGGAAAGAAAAGTGGCCAGCCCAGGTTCCTGATGTCAGTTTGTAGGGTTCCCTTGGGACTGTCAGGGCAGCACAGCTTTGAGGTGGGGGCAGCTTGGGTCTGCGACACATCTTCGATCGTTTGGATTTTTGGAGGTGTCCGGCCACTCAGGGCCACAGGCCCCTGGAGACAAAGACCAGTCCTTTTCCCTGGGAAAGAAAAGTGGCCAGCCCAGGTTCCTGATGTCAGTTTGTAGGGTTCCCTTGGGACTGTCAGGGCAGCACAGGTTTGAGGTGGGGGCAGCTTGGGTCTGCGACACATCTTCGATCGTTTGGATTTTTGGAGGTGTCCGGCCACTCAGGGCCACAGGCCCCTGGAGGCAAAGACCGGTCCTTTTCCCTGGGAAAGAAAAGTGGCCAGCCCAGGTTCCTGATGTCAGTTTGTAGGGTTCCCTTGGGACTGTCAGGGCAGCACAGCTTTGAGGTGGGGGCAGCTTGGTCTGCGACACATCTTCGATCGTTTGGATTTTTGGAGGTGTCCGGCCACTCAGGGCCACAGGCCCCTGGAGACAAAGACCGGTCCTTTTCCCTGGGAAAGAAAAGTGGCCAGCCCAGGTTCCTGATGTCAGTTTGTAGGGTTCCCTTGGGACTGTCAGGGCAGCACAGCTTTGAGGTGGGGGCAGCTTGGGTCTGCGACACATCTTCGATCGTTTGGATTTTTGGAGGTGTCCGGCCACTCAGGGCCACAGGCCCCTGGAGACAAAGATCGGTCCTTTTCCCTGGGAAAGAAAAGTGGCCAGCCCAGGTTCCTGATGTCAGTTTGTAGGGTTCCCTTGGGACTGTCAGGGCAGCACAGTTTGAGGTGGGGGCAGCTTGGGTCTGCGACACATCTTCGATCGTTTGGATTTTTGGAGGTGTCCGGCCACTCAGGGCCACAGGCCCTGGAGGCAAAGACCGGTCCTTTTCCCTGGGAAAGAAAAGTGGCCAGCCCAGGTTCCTGATGTCAGTTTGTAGGGTTCCCTTGGGACTGTCAGGGCAGCACAGTTTGAGGTGGGGGCAGCTTGGGTCTGCGACACATCTTCGATCGTTTGGATTTTTGGAGGTGTCCGGCCACTCAGGGCCACAGGCCCCTGGAGACAAAGACCAGTCCTTTTCCCTGGGAAAGAAAAGTGGCCAGCCCAGGTTCCTGATGTCAGTTTGTAGGGTTCCCTTGGGACTGTCAGGGCAGCACAGGTTTGAGGTGGGGGCAGCTTGGGTCTGCGACACATCTTCGATCGTTTGGATTTTTGGAGGTGTCCGGCCACTCAGGGCCACAGGCCCCTGGAGACAAAGACAGGTCCTTTTCCCTGGGAAAGAAAAGTGGCCAGCCCAGGTTCCTGATGTCAGTTTGTAGGGTTCCCTTGGGACTGTCAGGGCAGCACAGGTTTGAGGTGGGGGCAGCTTGGGTCTGCGACACATCTTCGATCGTTTGGATTTTTGGAGGTGTCCGGCCACTCAGGGCCACAGGCCCCTGGAGACAAAGACCGGTCCTTTTCCCTGGGAAAGAAAAGTGGCCAGCCCAGGTTCCTGATGTCAGTTTGTAGGGTTCCCTTGGGACTGTCAGGGCAGCACAGCTTTGAGGTGGGGGCAGCTTGGGTCTGCGACACATCTTCGATCGTTTGGATTTTTGGAGGTGTCCGGCCACTCAGGGCCACAGGCCCCTGGAGACAAAGACCGGTCCTTTTCCCTGGGAAAGAAAAGTGGCCAGCCCAGGTTCCTGATGTCAGTTTGTAGGGTTCCCTTGGGACTGTCAGGGCAGCACAGCTTTGAGGTGGGGGCAGCTTGGGTCTGCGACACATCTCGATCGTTTGGATTTTTGGAGGTGTCCGGCCACTCAGGGCCACAGGCCCCTGGAGACAAAGATCAGTCTTTTTCCCTGGGAAAGAAAAGTGGCCAGCCCAGGTTCCTGATGTCAGTTTGTAGGGTTCCCTTGGGACTGTCAGGGCAGCACAGCTTTGAGGTGGGGGCAGCTTGGGTCTGCGACACATCTTCGATCGTTTGGATTTTTGGAGGTGTCCGGCCACTCAGGGCCACAGGCCCCTGGAGACAAAGACCGGTCCTTTTCCCTGGGAAAGAAAAGTGGCCAGCCCAGGTTCCTGATGTCAGTTTGTAGGGTTCCCTTGGGACTGTCAGGGCAGCACAGCTTTGAGGTGGGGGCAGCTTGGCTCTGCGACACATCTTCGATCGTTTGGATTTTTGGAGGTGTCCGGCCACTCAGGGCCACAGGCCCTGGAGACAAAGACCGGTCCTTTTCCTGGGAAAGAAAAGTGGCCAGCCCAGGTTCCTGATGTCAGTTTGTAGGGTTCCCTTGGGACTGTCAGGGCAGCACAGGTTTGAGGTGGGGGCAGCTTGGGTCTGCGACACATCTTCGATCGTTTGGATTTTTGGAGGTGTCCGGCCACTCAGGGCCACAGGCCCCTGGAGACAAAGACCGGTCCTTTTCCCTGGGAAAGAAAAGTGGCCAGCCCAGGTTCCTGATGTCAGTTTGTAGGGTTCCCTTGGGACTGTCAGGGCAGCACAGCTTTGAGGTGGGGGCAGCTTGGGTCTGCGACACATCTTCGATCGTTTGGATTTTTGGAGGTGTCCGGCCACTCAGGGCCACAGGCCCCTGGAGACAAAGACCGGCCTTTTCCCTGGGAAAGAAAAGTGGCCAGCCCAGGTTCCTGATGTCAGTTTGTAGGGTTCCCTTGGGACTGTCAGGGCAGCACAGGTTTGAGGTGGGGGCAGCTTGGGTCTGCGACACATCTTCGATCGTTTGGATTTTTGGAGGTGTCCGGCCACTCAGGGCCACAGGCTCCTGGAGGCAAAGACCGGTCCTTTTCCTGGGAAAGAAAAGTGGCCAGCCCAGGTTCCTGATGTCAGTTTGTAGGGTTCCCTTGGGACTGTCAGGGCAGCACAGGTTTGAGGTGGGGGCAGCTTGGGTCTGCGACACATCTTCGATCGTTTGGATTTTTGGAGGTGTCCGGCCACTCAGGGCCACAGGCCCCTGGAGACACAGACCGGTCCTTTTCCCTGGAAAGTAAAGTGGCCAGCCCAGGTTCCTGATGTCAGTTTGTAGGGTTCCCTTGGGACTGTCAGGGCAGCACAGGTTTGAGGTGGGGGCAGCTTGGGTCTGCGACACATCTTCGATCGTTTGGATTTTTGGAGGTGTCCGACCACTCAGGGCCACAGGCCCCTGGAGGCAAAGACCGGTCCTTTTCCCTGGGAAAGAAAAGTGGCCAGCCCAGGTTCCTGATGTCAGTTTGTAGGGTTCCCTTGGGACTGTCAGGGCAGCACAGGTTTGAGGTGGGGGCAGCTTGGGTCTGCGACACATCTTCGATCGTTTGGATTTTTGGAGGTGTCCGGCCACTCAGGGCCACAGGCCCCTGGAGACAAAGACCGGCCTTTTCCCTGGGAAAGAAAAGTGGCCAGCCCAGGTTCCTGATGTCAGTTTGTAGGGTTCCCTTGGGACTGTCAGGGCAGCACAGCTTTGAGGTGGGGGCAGCTTGGCTCTGCGACACATCTTCGATCGTTTGGATTTTTGGAGGTGTCCGGCCACTCAGGGCCACAGGCCCCTGGAGACAAAGACCGGTCCTTTTCCCTGGGAAAGAAAAGTGGCCAGCCCAGGTTCCTGATGTCAGTTTGTAGGGTTCCCTTGGGACTGTCAGGGCAGCACAGCTTTGAGGTGGGGGCAGCTTGGCTCTGCGACACATCTTCGATCGTTTGGATTTTTGGAGGTGTCCGGCCACTCAGGGCCACAGGCCCCTGGAGACAAAGAGCGGTCCTTTTCCCTGGGAAAGAAAAGTGGCCAGCCCAGGTTCCTGATGTCAGTTTGTAGGGTTCCCTTGGGACTGTCAGGGCAGCACAGCTTTGAGGTGGGGGCAGCTTGGGTCTGCGACACATCTTCGATCGTTTGGATTTTTGGAGGTGTCCGGCCACTCAGGGCCACAGGCCCCTGGAGGCAAAGATCAGACTTTTTCCTTGGGAAAGAAAAGTGGCCAGCCCAGGTTCCTGATGTCAGTTTGTAGGGTTCCCTTGGGACTGTCAGGGCAGCACAGCTTTGAGGTGGGGGCAGCTTGGCTCTGCGACACATCTTCGATCATTTGGATTTTTGGAGGTGTCCGGCCACTCAGGGCCACAGGCCCCTGGAGACAAAGACCTGGCCTTTTCCCTGGGAAAGAAAAGTGGCCAGCCCAGGTTCCTGATGTCAGTTTGTAGGGTTCCCTTGGGACTGTCAGGGCAGCACAGCTTTGAGGTGGGGGCAGCTTGGGTCTGCGACACATCTTCGATCGTTTGGATTTTTGGAGGTGTCCGGCCACTCAGGGCCACAGGCCCCTGGAGGCAAAGACCGGTCCTTTTCCCTGGGAAAGAAAAGTGGCCAGCCCAGGTTCCTGATGTCAGTTTGTAGGGTTCCCTTGGGACTGTCAGGGCAGCACAGCTTTGAGGTGGGGGCAGCTTGGGTCTGCGACACATCCTCGATCGTTTGGATTTTTGGAGGTGTCCGGCCACTCAGGGCCACAGGCCCCTGGAGACAAAGATCGGTCCTTTTCCCTGGGAAAGAAAAGTGGCCAGCCCAGGTTCCTGATGTCAGTTTGTAGGGTTCCCTTGGGACTGTCAGGGCAGCACAGGTTTGAGGTGGGGGCAGCTTGGGTCTGCGACACATCTTCGATCGTTTGGATTTTTGGAGGTGTCCGGCCACTCAGGGCCACAGGCCCCTGGAGACAAAGACCGGTCCTTTTACCTGGGAAAGAAAAGTGGCCAGCCCAGGTTCCTGATGTCAGTTTGTAGGGTTCCCTTGGGACTGTCAGGGCAGCACAGTTTTGAGGTGGGGGCAGCTTGGGTCTGCGACACATCTTCGATCGTTTGGATTTTTGGAGGTGTCCGGCCACTCAGGGCCACAGGCCCCTGGAGACAAAGACCGGTCCTTTTCCCTGGGAAAGAAAAGTGGCCAGCCCAGGTTCCTGATGTCAGTTTGTAGGGTTCCCTTGGGACTGTCAGGGCAGCACAGCTTTGAGGTGGGGGCAGCTTGGCTCTGCGACACATCTTCGATCGTTTGGATTTTTGGAGGTGTCCGGCCACTCAGGGCCACAGGCCCCTGGAGACAAAGACCGGTCCTTTTCCCTGGGAAAGAAAAGTGGCCAGCCCAGGTTCCTGATGTCAGTTTGTAGGGTTCCCTTGGGACTGTCAGGGCAGCACAGGTTTGAGGTGGGGGCAGCTTGGGTCTGCGACACATCTTCGATCGTTTGGATTTTTGGAGGTGTCCGGCCACTCAGGCCACAGGCCCCTGGAGACAAAGATCGGTCCTTTTCCCTGGGAAAGAAAAGTGGCCAGCCCAGGTTCCTGATGTCAGTTTGTAGGGTTCCCTTGGGACTGTCAGGGCAGCACAGGTTTGAGGTGGGGGCAGCTTGGGTCTGCGACACATCTTCGATCGTTTGGATTTTTGGAGGTGTCCGGCCACTCAGGGCCACAGGCCCCTGGAGGCAAAGACCGGTCCTTTTCCCTGGGAAAGAAAAGTGGCCAGCCCAGGTTCCTGATGTCAGTTTGTAGGGTTCCCTTGGGACTGTCAGGGCAGCACAGCTTTGAGGTGGGGGCAGCTTGGGTCTGCGACACATCTTCGATCGTTTGGATTTTTGGAGGTGTCCGGCCACTCAGGGCCACAGGCCCCTGGAGACAAAGACCGGTCCATTTTCTCTGGGAAAGAAAAGTGGCCAGCCCAGGTTCCTGATGTCAGTTTGTAGGGTTCCCTTGGGACTGTCAGGGCAGCACAGCTTTGAGGTGGGGGCAGCTTGGGTCTGCGACACATCCTCGATCGTTTGGATTTTTGGAGGTGTCCGGCCACTCAGGGCCACAGGCCCCTGGAGACAAAGATCAGCCTTTTCCCTGGGAAAGAAAAGTGGCCAGCCCAGGTTCCTGATGTCAGTTTGTAGGGTTCCCTTGGGACTGTCAGGGCAGCACAGCTTTGAGGTGGGGGCAGCTTGGTCTGCGACACATCTTCGATCGTTTGGATTTTTGGAGGTGTCCGGCCACTCAGGGCCACAGGCCCCTGGAGACAAAGAGCGGTCCTTTTCCCTGGGAAAGAAAAGTGGCCAGCCCAGGTTCCTGATGTCAGTTTGTAGGGTTCCCTTGGGACTGTCAGGGCAGCACAGCTTTGAGGTGGGGGCAGCTTGGCTCTGCGACACATCTTCGATCGTTTGGATTTTTGGAGGTGTCCGGCCACTCAGGGCCACAGGCCCCTGGAGACAAAGACCGGTCCTTTTCCCTGGGAAAGAAAAGTGGCCAGCCCAGGTTCCTGATGTCAGTTTGTAGGGTTCCCTTGGGACTGTCAGGGCAGCACAGGTTTGAGGTGGGGGCAGCTTGGGTCTGCGACACATCTTCGATCGTTTGGATTTTTGGAGGTGTCCGGCCACTCAGGGCCACAGGCCCCTGGAGGCAAAGACCGCTCCTTTTCCCTGGGAAAGAAAAGTGGCCAGCCCAGGTTCCTGATGTCAGTTTGTAGGGTTCCCTTGGGACTGTCAGGGCAGCACAGGTTTGAGGTGGGGGCAGCTTGGCTCTGCGACACATCTTCGATCGTTTGGATTTTTGGAGGTGTCCGGCCACTCAGGGCCACAGGCCCCTGGAGACAAAGACCGGTCCTTTTCCCTGGGAAAGAAAAGTGGCCAGCCCAGGTTCCTGATGTCAGTTTGTAGGGTTCCCTTGGGACTGTCAGGGCAGCACAGGTTTGAGGTGGGGGCAGCTTGGGTCTGCGACACATCTTCGATCGTTTGGATTTTTGGAGGTGTCCGGCCACTCAGGGCCACAGGCCCCTGGAGACAAAGAGCGGTCCTTTTCCCTGGGAAAGAAAAGTGGCCAGCCCAGGTTCCTGATGTCAGTTTGTAGGGTTCCCTTGGGACTGTCAGGGCAGCACAGGTTTGAGGTGGGGGCAGCTTGGCTCTGCGACACATCTTCGATCGTTTGGATTTTTGGAGGTGTCCGGCCACTCAGGGCCACAGGCCCCTGGAGGCAAAGACCGGTCCTTTTCCCTGGGAAAGAAAAGTGGCCAGCCCAGGTTCCTGATGTCAGTTTGTAGGGTTCCCTTGGGACTGTCAGGGCAGCACAGGTTTGAGGTGGGGGCAGCTTGGGTCTGCGACACATCCTCGATCGTTTGGATTTTTGGAGGTGTCCGGCCACTCAGGGCCACAGGCCCTGGAGACAAAGATCAGTCCTTTTCCCTGGGAAAGAAAAGTGGCCAGCCCAGGTTCCTGATGTCAGTTTGTAGGGTTCCCTTGGGACTGTCAGGGCAGCACAGCTTTGAGGTGGGGGCAGCTTGGGTCTGCGACACATCCTCGATCGTTTGGATTTTTGGAGGTGTCCGGCCACTCAGGGCCACAGGCCCCTGGAGACAAAGACCGGTCCTTTTCCATGTGAAAGAAAAGTGGCCAGCCCAGGTTCCTGATGTCAGTTTGTAGGGTTCCCTTGGGACTGTCAGGGCAGCACAGGTTTGAGGTGGGGGCAGCTTGGGTCTGCGACACATCTTCGATCGTTTGGATTTTTGGAGGTGTCCGGCCACTCAGGGCCACAGGCCCCTGGAGACAAAGATCGGTCCTTTTTCCTGGGAAAGAAAAGTGGCCAGCCCAGGTTCCTGATGTCAGTTTGTAGGGTTCCCTTGGGACTGTCAGGGCAGCACAGCTTTGAGGTGGGGGCAGCTTGGGTCTGCGACACATCTTCGATCGTTTGGATTTTTGGAGGTGTCCGGCCACTCAGGGCCACAGGCCCCTGGAGACAAAGACCGGTCCTTTTCCCTGGGAAAGAAAAGTGGCCAGCCCAGGTTCCTGATGTCAGTTTGTAGGGTTCCCTTGGGACTGTCAGGGCAGCACAGGTTTGAGGTGGGGGCAGCTTGGGTCTGCGACACATCTTCGATCGTTTGGATTTTTGGAGGTGTCCGGCCACTCAGGGCCACAGGCCCCTGGAGACAAAGACGGGTCCTTTTCCCTGGGAAAGAAAAGTGGCCAGCCCAGGTTCCTGATGTCAGTTTGTAGGGTTCCCTTGGGACTGTCAGGGCAGCACAGGTTTGAGGTGGGGGCAGCTTGGGTCTGCGACACATCTTCGATCGTTTGGATTTTTGGAGGTGTCCGGCCACTCAGGGCCACAGGCCCCTGGAGGCAAAGATCAGTCATTTTCCCTGGGAAAGAAAAGTGGCCAGCCCAGGTTCCTGATGTCAGTTTGTAGGGTTCCCTTGGGACTGTCAGGGCAGCACAGGTTTGAGGTGGGGGCAGCTTGGGTCTGCGACACATCTTCGATCGTTTGGATTTTTGGAGGTGTCCGGCCACTCAGGGCCACAGGCCCCTGGAGGCAAAGACCGGTCCTTTTCCCTGGGAAAGAAAAGTGGCCAGCCCAGGTTCCTGATGTCAGTTTGTAGGGTTCCCTTGGGACTGTCAGGGCAGCACAGGTTTGAGGTGGGGGCAGCTTGGCTCTGCGACACATCTTCGATCGTTTGGATTTTTGGAGGTGTCCGGCCACTCAGGGCCACAGGCCCCTGGAGACAAAGACCGGTCCTTTTCCCTGGGAAAGAAAAGTGGCCAGCCCAGGTTCCTGATGTCAGTTTGTAGGGTTCCCTTGGGACTGTCAGGGCAGCACAGGTTTGAGGTGGGGGCAGCTTGGGTCTGCGACACATCTTCGATCGTTTGGATTTTTGGAGGTGTCCGGCCACTCAGGGCCACAGGCCCCTGGAGACAAAGACCGGTCCTTTTCCCTGGGAAAGAAAAGTGGCCAGCCCAGGTTCCTGATGTCAGTTTGTAGGGTTCCCTTGGGACTGTCAGGGCAGCACAGGTTTGAGGTGGGGGCAGCTTGGGTCTGCGACACATCTTCGATCGTTTGGATTTTTGGAGGTGTCCGGCCACTCAGGGCCACAGGCCCCTGGAGACAAAGATCGGTCCTTTTCCCTGGGAAAGAAAAGTGGCCAGCCCAGGTTCCTGATGTCAGTTTGTAGGGTTCCCTTGGGACTGTCAGGGCAGCACAGGTTTGAGGTGGGGGCAGCTTGGCTCTGCGACACATCTTCGATCGTTTGGATTTTTGGAGGTGTCCGGCCACTCAGGGCCACAGGCCCCTGGAGACAAAGACCGGTCCTTTTCCCTGGGAAAGAAAAGTGGCCAGCCCAGGTTCCTGATGTCAGTTTGTAGGGTTCCCTTGGGACTGTCAGGGCAGCACAGCTTTGAGGTGGGGGCAGCTTGGGTCTGCGACACATCTTCGATCGTTTGGATTTTTGGAGGTGTCCGGCCACTCAGGGCCACAGGCCCCTGGAGACAAAGACCAGTCCTTTTCCCTGGGAAAGAAAAGTGGCCAGCCCAGGTTCCTGATGTCAGTTTGTAGGGTTCCCTTGGGACTGTCAGGGCAGCACAGCTTTGAGGTGGGGGCAGCTTGGGTCTGCGACACATCTTCGATCGTTTGGATTTTTGGAGGTGTCCGGCCACTCAGGGCCACAGGCCCCTGGAGGCAAAGACCGGTCCTTTTCCCTGGGAAAGAAAAGTGGCCAGCCCAGGTTCCTGATGTCAGTTTGTAGGGTTCCCTTGGGACTGTCAGGGCAGCACAGGTTTGAGGTGGGGGCAGCTTGGGTCTGCGACACATCTTCGATCGTTTGGATTTTTGGAGGTGTCCGGCCACTCAGGGCCACAGGCCCCTGGAGGCAAAGATCAGTCCTTTTCCCTGGGAAAGAAAAGTGGCCAGCCCAGGTTCCTGATGTCAGTTTGTAGGGTTCCCTTGGGACTGTCAGGGCAGCACAGCTTTGAGGTGGGGGCAGCTTGGGTCTGCGACACATCTTCGATCGTTTGGATTTTTGGAGGTGTCCGGCCACTCAGGGCCACAGGCCCCTGGAGACAAAGACCGGTCCTTTTCCCTGGGAAAGAAAAGTGGCCAGCCCAGGTTCCTGATGTCAGTTTGTAGGGTTCCCTTGGGACTGTCAGGGCAGCACAGGTTTGAGGTGGGGGCAGCTTGGGTCTACGACACATCTTCGATCGTTTGGATTTTTGGAGGTGTCCGGCCACTCAGGGCCACAGGCCCCTGGAGACAAAGACCGGTCCTTTTCCCTGGGAAAGAAAAGTGGCCAGCCCAGGTTCCTGATGTCAGTTTGTAGGGTTCCCTTGGGACTGTCAGGGCAGCACAGGTTTGAGGTGGGGGCAGCTTGGCTCTGCGACACATCTTCGATCGTTTGGATTTTTGGAGGTGTCCGGCCACTCAGGGCCACAGGCCCCTGGAGGCAAAGATCAGCCATTTTCCTTGGGAAAGAAAAGTGGCCAGCCCAGGTTCCTGATGTCAGTTTGTAGGGTTCCCTTGGGACTGTCAGGGCAGCACAGGTTTGAGGTGGGGGCAGCTTGGGTCTGCGACACATCTTCGATCGTTTGGATTTTTGGAGGTGTCCGGCCACTCAGGGCCACAGGCCCCTGGAGGCAAAGACCGGTCCTTTTCCCTGGGAAAGAAAAGTGGCCAGCCCAGGTTCCTGATGTCAGTTTGTAGGGTTCCCTTGGGACTGTCAGGGCAGCACAGGTTTGAGGTGGGGGCAGCTTGGGTCTGCGACACATCTTCGATCGTTTGGATTTTTGGAGGTGTCCGGCCACTCAGGGCCACAGGCCCCTGGAGACAAAGACCGGTCCTTTTCCCTGGGAAAGAAAAGTGGCCAGCCCAGGTTCCTGATGTCAGTTTGTAGGGTTCCCTTGGGACTGTCAGGGCAGCACAGGTTTGAGGTGGGGGCAGCTTGGCTCTGCGACACATCTTCGATCGTTTGGATTTTTGGAGGTGTCCGGCCACTCAGGGCCACAGGCCCCTGGAGACAAAGACCGGTCCTTTTCCCTGGGAAAGAAAAGTGGCCAGCCCAGGTTCCTGATGTCAGTTTGTAGGGTTCCCTTGGGACTGTCAGGGCAGCACAGCTTTGAGGTGGGGGCAGCTTGGCTCTGCGACACATCTTCGATCGTTTGGATTTTTGGAGGTGTCCGGCCACTCAGGGCCACAGGCCCCTGGAGACAAAGATCGGTCCTTTTCCCTGGGAAAGAAAAGTGGCCAGCCCAGGTTCCTGATGTCAGTTTGTAGGGTTCCCTTGGGACTGTCAGGGCAGCACAGGTTTGAGGTGGGGGCAGCTTGGGTCTGCGACACATCTTCGATCGTTTGGATTTTTGGAGGTGTCCGGCCACTCAGGGCCACAGGCCCCTGGAGACAAAGACCGGTCCTTTTCCCTGGGAAAGAAAAGTGGCCAGCCCAGGTTCCTGATGTCAGTTTGTAGGGTTCCCTTGGGACTGTCAGGGCAGCACAGCTTTGAGGTGGGGGCAGCTTGGGTCTGCGACACATCTTCGATCGTTTGGATTTTTGGAGGTGTCCGGCCACTCAGGGCCACAGGCCCCTGGAGGCAAAGATCAGTCCTTTTCCCTGGGAAAGAAAAGTGGCCAGCCCAGGTTCCTGATGTCAGTTTGTAGGGTTCCCTTGGGACTGTCAGGGCAGCACAGGTTTGAGGTGGGGGCAGCTTGGGTCTGCGACACATCTTCGATCGTTTGGATTTTTGGAGGTGTCCGGCCACTCAGGGCCACAGGCCCCTGGAGACAAAGACCAGTCCTTTTCCCTGGGAAAGAAAAGTGGCCAGCCCAGGTTCCTGATGTCAGTTTGTAGGGTTCCCTTGGGACTGTCAGGGCAGCACAGCTTTGAGGTGGGGGCAGCTTGGGTCTGCGACACATCCTCGATCGTTTGGATTTTTGGAGGTGTCCGGCCACTCAGGGCCACAGGCCCCTGGAGACAAAGACCGGTCCTTTTCCCTGGGAAAGAAAAGTGGCCAGCCCAGGTTCCTGATGTCAGTTTGTAGGGTTCCCTTGGGACTGTCAGGGCAGCACAGGTTTGAGGTGGGGGCAGCTTGGGTCTGCGACACATCTTCGATCGTTTGGATTTTTGGAGGTGTCCGGCCACTCAGGGCCACAGGCCCCTGGAGACAAAGACCGGTCCTTTTCCCTGGGAAAGAAAAGTGGCCAGCCCAGGTTCCTGATGTCAGTTTGTAGGGTTCCCTTGGGACTGTCAGGGCAGCACAGCTTTGAGGTGGGGGCAGCTTGGGTCTGCGACACATCTTCGATCGTTTGGATTTTTGGAGGTGTCCGGCCACTCAGGGCCACAGGCCCCTGGAGAAAAAGACCGGTCCTTTTCCCTGGGAAAGAAAAGTGGCCAGCCCAGGTTCCTGATGTCAGTTTGTAGGGTTCCCTTGGGACTGTCAGGGCAGCACAGGTTTGAGGTGGGGGCAGCTTGGGTCTGCGACACATCTTCGATCGTTTGGATTTTTGGAGGTGTCCGGCCACTCAGGGCCACAGGCCCCTGGAGACAAAGACCGGCCTTTTCCCTGGGAAAGAAAAGTGGCCAGCCCAGGTTCCTGATGTCAGTTTGTAGGGTTCCCTTGGGACTGTCAGGGCAGCACAGGTTTGAGGTGGGGGCAGCTTGGCTCTGCGACACATCTTCGATCGTTTGGATTTTTGGAGGTGTCCGGCCACTCAGGGCCACAGGCCCCTGGAGACAAAGACCAGTCTATTTCCCTGGGAAAGAAAAGTGGCCAGCCCAGGTTCCTGATGTCAGTTTGTAGGGTTCCCTTGGGACTGTCAGGGCAGCACAGCTTTGAGGTGGGGGCAGCTTGGGTCTGCGACACATCTTCGATCGTTTGGATTTTTGGAGGTGTCCGGCCACTCAGGGCCACAGGCCCCTGGAGACAAAGACCAGTCCTTTTCCCTGGGAAAGAAAAGTGGCCAGCCCAGGTTCCTGATGTCAGTTTGTAGGGTTCCCTTGGGACTGTCAGGGCAGCACAGGTTTGAGGTGGGGGCAGCTTGGGTCTGCGACACATCTTCGATCGTTTGGATTTTTGGAGGTGTCCGGCCACTCAGGGCCACAGGCCCCTGGAGACAAAGACCGGTCCTTTTCCCTGGGAAAGAAAAGTGGCCAGCCCAGGTTCCTGATGTCAGTTTGTAGGGTTCCCTTGGGACTGTCAGGGCAGCACAGGTTTGAGGTGGGGGCAGCTTGGCTCTGCGACACATCTTCGATCGTTTGGATTTTTGGAGGTGTCCGGCCACTCAGGGCCACAGGCCCCTGGAGGCAAAGATCAGCCTTTATCCTTGAGAAAGAAAAGTGGCCAGCCCAGGTTCCTGATGTCAGTTTGTAGGGTTCCCTTGGGACTGTCAGGGCAGCACAGCTTTGAGGTGGGGGCAGCTTGGGTCTGCGACACATCTTCGATCGTTTGGATTTTTGGAGGTGTCCGGCCACTCAGGGCCACAGGCCCCTGGAGGCAAAGACCGGTCCTTTTCCCTGGGAAAGAAAAGTGGCCAGCCCAGGTTCCTGATGTCAGTTTGTAGGGTTCCCTTGGGACTGTCAGGGCAGCACAGGTTTGAGGTGGGGGCAGCTTGGGTCTGCGACACATCTTCGATCGTTTGGATTTTTGGAGGTGTCCGGCCACTCAGGGCCACAGGCCCCTGGAGACAAAGACCGGTCCTTTTCCCTGGGAAAGAAAAGTGGCCAGCCCAGGTTCCTGATGTCAGTTTGTAGGGTTCCCTTGGGACTGTCAGGGCAGCACAGGTTTGAGGTGGGGGCAGCTTGGTCTGCGACACATCTTCGATCGTTTGGATTTTTGGAGGTGTCCGGCCACTCAGGGCCACAGGCCCCTGGAGACAAAGAGCGGTCCTTTTCCCTGGGAAAGAAAAGTGGCCAGCCCAGGTTCCTGATGTCAGTTTGTAGGGTTCCCTTGGGACTGTCAGGGCAGCACAGGTTTGAGGTGGGGGCAGCTTGGCTCTGCGACACATCTTCGATCGTTTGGATTTTTGGAGGTGTCCGGCCACTCAGGGCCACAGGCCCCTGGAGACAAAGACCGGTCCTTTTCCCTGGGAAAGAAAAGTGGCCAGCCCAGGTTCCTGATGTCAGTTTGTAGGGTTCCCTTGGGACTGTCAGGGCAGCACAGCTTTGAGGTGGGGGCAGCTTGGGTCTGCGACACATCTTCGATCGTTTGGATTTTTGGAGGTGTCCGGCCACTCAGGGCCACAGGCCCCTGGAGACAAAGACCGGTCCTTTTCCCTGGGAAAGAAAAGTGGCCAGCCCAGGTTCCTGATGTCAGTTTGTAGGGTTCCCTTGGGACTGTCAGGGCAGCACAGCTTTGAGGTGGGGGCAGCTTGGGTCTGCGACACATCTTCGATCGTTTGGATTTTTGGAGGTGTCCGGCCACTCAGGGCCACAGGCCCCTGGAGACAAAGACCGGTCCTTTTCCTGGGAAAGAAAAGTGGCCAGCCCAGGTTCCTGATGTCAGTTTGTAGGGTTCCCTTGGGACTGTCAGGGCAGCACAGCTTTGAGGTGGGGGCAGCTTGGCTCTGCGACACATCTTCGATCGTTTGGATTTTTGGAGGTGTCCGGCCACTCAGGGCCACAGGCCCCTGGAGACAAAGACCGGTCCTTTTCCCTGGGAAAGAAAAGTGGCCAGCCCAGGTTCCTGATGTCAGTTTGTAGGGTTCCCTTGGGACTGTCAGGGCAGCACAGCTTTGAGGTGGGGGCAGCTTGGGTCTGCGACACATCTTCGATCGTTTGGATTTTTGGAGGTGTCCGGCCACTCAGGGCCACAGGCCCCTGGAGGAAAAAATCAGACTTCTTCCTTGGGAAAGAAAAGTGGCCAGCCCAGGTTCCTGATGTCAGTTTGTAGGGTTCCCTTGGGACTGTCAGGGCAGCACAGCTTTGAGGTGGGGGCAGCTTGGGTCTGCGACACATCTTCGATCGTTTGGATTTTTGGAGGTGTCCGGCCACTCAGGGCCACAGGCCCCTGGAGACAAAGACCGGTCCTTTTCCCTGGGAAAGAAAAGTGGCCAGCCCAGGTTCCTGATGTCAGTTTGTAGGGTTCCCTTGGGACTGTCAGGGCAGCACAGGTTTGAGGTGGGGGCAGCTTGGGTCTGCGACACATCTTCGATCGTTTGGATTTTTGGAGGTGTCCGGCCACTCAGGGCCACAGGCCCCTGGAGACAAAGATCAGCATTTTTCCCTGGGAAAGAAAAGTGGCCAGCCCAGGTTCCTGATGTCAGTTTGTAGGGTTCCCTTGGGACTGTCAGGGCAGCACAGGTTTGAGGTGGGGGCAGCTTGGCTCTGCGACACATCTTCGATCGTTTGGATTTTTGGAGGTGTCCGGCCACTCAGGGCCACAGGCCCCTGGAGGCAAAGACCGGTCCTTTTCCCTGGGAAAGAAAAGTGGCCAGCCCAGGTTCCTGATGTCAGTTTGTAGGGTTCCCTTGGGACTGTCAGGGCAGCACAGGTTTGAGGTGGGGGCAGCTTGGGTCTGCCACACATCTTCGATCGTTTGGATTTTTGGAGGTGTCCGGCCACTCAGGGCCACAGGCCCCTGGAGACAAAGATCGGTCCTTTTCCCTGGGAAAGAAAAGTGGCCAGCCCAGGTTCCTGATGTCAGTTTGTAGGGTTCCCTTGGGACTGTCAGGGCAGCACAGCTTTGAGGTGGGGGCAGCTTGGCTCTGCGACACATCTTCGATCGTTTGGATTTTTGGAGGTGTCCGGCCACTCAGGGCCACAGGCCCCTGGAGACAAAGATCAGCATTTTTCCTTGGGAAAGAAAAGTGGCCAGCCCAGGTTCCTGATGTCAGTTTGTAGGGTTCCCTTGGGACTGTCAGGGCAGCACAGGTTTGAGGTGGGGGCAGCTTGGGTCTGCGACACATCTTCGATCGTTTGGATTTTTGGAGGTGTCCGGCCACTCAGGGCCACAGGCCCCTGGAGACAAAGACCGGCCTTTTCCCTGGGAAAGAAAAGTGGCCAGCCCAGGTTCCTGATGTCAGTTTGTAGGGTTCCCTTGGGACTGTCAGGGCAGCACAGGTTTGAGGTGGGGGCAGCTTGGGTCTGCGACACATCTTCGATCGTTTGGATTTTTGGAGGTGTCCGGCCACTCAGGGCCACAGGCCCCTGGAGACAAAGACCGGTCCTTTTCCCTGGGAAAGAAAAGTGGCCAGCCCAGGTTCCTGATGTCAGTTTGTAGGGTTCCCTTGGGACTGTCAGGGCAGCACAGGTTTGAGGTGGGGGCAGCTTGGCTCTGCGACACATCTTCGATCGTTTGGATTTTTGGAGGTGTCCGGCCACTCAGGGCCACAGGCCCCTGGAGACAAAGATCACCTTTTCCCTGGGAAAGAAAAGTGGCCAGCCCAGGTTCCTGATGTCAGTTTGTAGGGTTCCCTTGGGACTGTCAGGGCAGCACAGCTTTGAGGTGGGGGCAGCTTGGGTCTGCGACACATCTTCGATCGTTTGGATTTTTGGAGGTGTCCGGCCACTCAGGGCCACAGGCCCCTGGAGACAAAGACCGGTCCTTTTCCCTGGGAAAGAAAAGTGGCCAGCCCAGGTTCCTGATGTCAGTTTGTAGGGTTCCCTTGGGACTGTCAGGGCAGCACAGGTTTGAGGTGGGGGCAGCTTGGGTCTGCGACACATCTTCGATCGTTTGGATTTTTGGAGGTGTCCGGCCACTCAGGGCCACAGGCCCCTGGAGAAAAGACCGGTCCTTTTCCCTGGGAAAGAAAAGTGGCCAGCCCAGGTTCCTGATGTCAGTTTGTAGGGTTCCCTTGGGACTGTCAGGGCAGCACAGGTTTGAGGTGGGGGCAGCTTGGGTCTGCGACACATCTTCGATCGTTTGGATTTTTGGAGGTGTCCGGCCACTCAGGGCCACAGGCCCCTGGAGACAAAGACCGGTCCTTTTCCCTGGGAAAGAAAAGTGGCCAGCCCAGGTTCCTGATGTCAGTTTGTAGGGTTCCCTTGGGACTGTCAGGGCAGCACAGCTTTGAGGTGGGGGCAGCTTGGGTCTGCGACACATCCTCGATCGTTTGGATTTTTGGAGGTGTCCGGCCACTTCAGGGCCACAGGCCCCTGGAGACAAAGAGCGGTCCTTTTCCCTGGGAAAGAAAAGTGGCCAGCCCAGGTTCCTGATGTCAGTTTGTAGGGTTCCCTTGGGACTGTCAGGGCAGCACAGGTTTGAGGTGGGGGCAGCTTGGCTCTGCGACACATCTTCGATCGTTTGGATTTTTGGAGGTGTCCGGCCACTCAGGGCCACAGGCCCCTGGAGACAAAGATCGGTCCTTTTCCCTGGGAAAGAAAAGTGGCCAGCCCAGGTTCCTGATGTCAGTTTGTAGGGTTCCCTTGGGACTGTCAGGGCAGCACAGGTTTGAGGTGGGGGCAGCTTGGCTCTGCGACACATCTTCGATCGTTTGGATTTTTGGAGGTGTCCGGCCACTCAGGGCCACAGGCCCCTGGAGACAAAGATCAGCTATTTTCCTTGGGAAAGAAAAGTGGCCAGCCCAGGTTCCTGATGTCAGTTTGTAGGGTTCCCTTGGGACTGTCAGGGCAGCACAGCTTTGAGGTGGGGGCAGCTTGGCTCTGCGACACATCTTCGATCGTTTGGATTTTTGGAGGTGTCCGGCCACTCAGGGCCACAGGCCCCTGGAGACAAAGAGCAGTCCTTTTCCCTGGGAAAGAAAAGTGGCCAGCCCAGGTTCCTGATGTCAGTTTGTAGGGTTCCCTTGGGACTGTCAGGGCAGCACAGCTTTGAGGTGGGGGCAGCTTGGGTCTGCGACACATCTTCGATCGTTTGGATTTTTGGAGGTGTCCGGCCACTCAGGGCCACAGGCCCCTGGAGAAATAGACCGGTCCTTTTCCCTGGGAAAGAAAAGTGGCCAGCCCAGGTTCCTGATGTCAGTTTGTAGGGTTCCCTTGGGACTGTCAGGGCAGCACAGCTTTGAGGTGGGGGCAGCTTGGGTCTGCGACACATCTTCGATCGTTTGGATTTTTGGAGGTGTCCGGCCACTCAGGGCCACAGGCCCCTGGAGACAAAGACCGGTCCTTTTCCCTGGGAAAGAAAAGTGGCCAGCCCAGGTTCCTGATGTCAGTTTGTAGGGTTCCCTTGGGACTGTCAGGGCAGCACAGGTTTGAGGTGGGGGCAGCTTGGGTCTGCGACACATCTTCGATCGTTTGGATTTTTGGAGGTGTCCGGCCACTCAGGCCACAGGCCCCTGGAGACAAAGATCAGTCCTTTTCCCTGGGAAAGAAAAGTGGCCAGCCCAGGTTCCTGATGTCAGTTTGTAGGGTTCCCTTGGGACTGTCAGGGCAGCACAGCTTTGAGGTGGGGGCAGCTTGGGTCTGCGACACATCTTCGATCGTTTGGATTTTTGGAGGTGTCCGGCCACTCAGGGCCACAGGCCCCTGGAGACAAAGATCGGTCCTTTTCCCTGGGAAAGAAAAGTGGCCAGCCCAGGTTCCTGATGTCAGTTTGTAGGGTTCCCTTGGGACTGTCAGGGCAGCACAGGTTTGAGGTGGGGGCAGCTTGGGTCTGCGACACATCTTCGATCGTTTGGATTTTTGGAGGTGTCCGGCCACTCAGGGCCACAGGCCCCTGGAGGCAAAGACCGGTCCTTTTCCCTGGGAAAGAAAAGTGGCCAGCCCAGGTTCCTGATGTCAGTTTGTAGGGTTCCCTTGGGACTGTCAGGGCAGCACAGGTTTGAGGTGGGGGCAGCTTGGGTCTGCGACACATCTTCGATCGTTTGGATTTTTGGAGGTGTCCGGCCACTCAGGGCCACAGGCCCCTGGAGACAAAGACCGGTCCTTTTCCCTGGGAAAGAAAAGTGGCCAGCCCAGGTTCCTGATGTCAGTTTGTAGGGTTCCCTTGGGACTGTCAGGGCAGCACAGCTTTGAGGTGGGGGCAGCTTGGGTCTGCGACACATCTTCGATCGTTTGGATTTTTGGAGGTGTCCGGCCACTCAGGGCCACAGGCCCCTGGAGACAAATATCAGCTATTTTACTTGGGAAAGAAAAGTGGCCAGCCCAGGTTCCTGATGTCAGTTTGTAGGGTTCCCTTGGGACTGTCAGGGCAGCACAGGTTTGAGGTGGGGGCAGCTTGGGTCTGCGACACATCTTCGATCGTTTGGATTTTTGGAGGTGTCCGGCCACTCAGGGCCACAGGCCCCTGGAGGCAAAGAGCGGTCCTTTTCCCTGGGAAAGAAAAGTGGCCAGCCCAGGTTCCTGATGTCAGTTTGTAGGGTTCCCTTGGGACTGTCAGGGCAGCACAGGTTTGAGGTGGGGGCAGCTTGGGTCTGCGACACATCTTCGATCGTTTGGACTTTTGGAGGTGTCCGGCCACTCAGGGCCACAGGCCCCTGGAGAAATAGACCGGTCCTTTTCCCTGGGAAAGAAAAGTGGCCAGCCCAGGTTCCTGATGTCAGTTTGTAGGGTTCCCTTGGGACTGTCAGGGCAGCACAGCTTTGAGGTGGGGGCAGCTTGGGTCTGCGACACATCTTCGATCGTTTGGATTTTTGGAGGTGTCCGGCCACTCAGGGCCACAGGCCCCTGGAGGCAAAGACCGGTCCTTTTCCCTGGGAAAGAAAAGTGGCCAGCCCAGGTTCCTGATGTCAGTTTGTAGGGTTCCCTTGGGACTGTCAGGGCAGCACAGCTTTGAGGTGGGGGCAGCTTGGCTCTGCGACACATCTTCGATCGTTTGGATTTTTGGAGGTGTCCGGCCACTCAGGGCCACAGGCCCCTGGAGGCAAAGACCGGTCCTTTTCCCTGGGAAAGAAAAGTGGCCAGCCCAGGTTCCTGATGTCAGTTTGTAGGGTTCCCTTGGGACTGTCAGGGCAGCACAGGTTTGAGGTGGGGGCAGCTTGGCTCTGCGACACATCTTCGATCGTTTGGATTTTTGGAGGTGTCCGGCCACTCAGGGCCACAGGCCCCTGGAGGCAAAGACCGGTCCTTTTCCCTGGGAAAGAAAAGTGGCCAGCCCAGGTTCCTGATGTCAGTTTGTAGGGTTCCCTTGGGACTGTCAGGGCAGCACAGGTTTGAGGTGGGGGCAGCTTGGGTCTGCGACACATCTTCGATCGTTTGGATTTTTGGAGGTGTCCGGCCACTCAGGGCCACAGGCCCCTGGAGGCAAAGACCGGTCCTTTCCCTGGGAAAGAAAAGTGGCCAGCCCAGGTTCCTGATGTCAGTTTGTAGGGTTCCCTTGGGACTGTCAGGGCAGCACAGCTTTGAGGTGGGGGCAGCTTGGGTCTGCGACACATCTTCGATCGTTTGGATTTTTGGAGGTGTCCGGCCACTCAGGGCCACAGGCCCCTGGAGGCAAAGACCGGTCCTTTCCCTGGGAAAGAAAAGTGGCCAGCCCAGGTTCCTGATGTCAGTTTGTAGGGTTCCCTTGGGACTGTCAGGGCAGCACAGGTTTGAGGTGGGGGCAGCTTGGGTCTGCGACACATCTCCGATCGTTTGGATTTTTGGAGGTGTCCGGCCACTCAGGGCCACAGGCCCCTGGAGACACAGACTGGTCCTTTTCCCTGGGAAAGAAAAGTGGCCAGCCCAGGTTCCTGATGTCAGTTTGTAGGGTTCCCTTGGGACTGTCAGGGCAGCACAGCTTTGAGGTGGGGGCAGCTTGGGTCTGCGACACATCCTCGATCGTTTGGATTTTTGGAGGTGTCCGGCCATTCAGGGCCACAGGCCCCTGGAGACAAAGACCGGTCCTTTTCCCTGGGAAAGAAAAGTGGCCAGCCCAGGTTCCTGATGTCAGTTTGTAGGGTTCCCTTGGGACTGTCAGGGCAGCACAGGTTTGAGGTGGGGGCAGCTTGGGTCTGCGACACATCTTCGATCGTTTGGATTTTTGGAGGTGTCCGGCCACTCAGGGCCACAGGCCCCTGGAGACAAAGATCAGCATTTTCCTTGGGAAAGAAAAGTGGCCAGCCCAGGTTCCTGATGTCAGTTTGTAGGGTTCCCTTGGGACTGTCAGGGCAGCACAGCTTTGAGGTGGGGGCAGCTTGGGTCTGCGACACATCTTCGATCGTTTGGATTTTTGGAGGTGTCCGGCCACTCAGGGCCACAGGCCCCTGGAGACACAGACTGGTCCTTTTCCCTGGGAAAGAAAAGTGGCCAGCCCAGGTTCCTGATGTCAGTTTGTAGGGTTCCCTTGGGACTGTCAGGGCAGCACAGGTTTGAGGTGGGGGCAGCTTGGGTCTGCGACACATCCTCGATCGTTTGGATTTTTGGAGGTGTCTGGCCACTCAGGGCCACAGGCCCCTGGAGGCAAAGATCAGCCTTTTCCCTGGGAAAGAAAAGTGGCCAGCCCAGGTTCCTGATGTCAGTTTGTAGGGTTCCCTTGGGACTGTCAGGGCAGCACAGGTTTGAGGTGGGGGCAGCTTGGCTCTGCGACACATCTTCGATCGTTTGGATTTTTGGAGGTGTCCGGCCACTCAGGGCCACAGGCCCCTGGAGGCAAAGATCAGCCTTTTTCCTTGGAAAGAAAAGTGGCCAGCCCAGGTTCCTGATGTCAGTTTGTAGGGTTCCCTTGGGACTGTCAGGGCAGCACAGCTTTGAGGTGGGGGCAGCTTGGGTCTGCGACACATCTTCGATCGTTTGGATTTTTGGAGGTGTCCGGCCACTCAGGGCCACAGGCCCCTGGAGACAAAGAGCGGTCCTTTTCCCTGGGAAAGAAAAGTGGCCAGCCCAGGTTCCTGATGTCAGTTTGTAGGGTTCCCTTGGGACTGTCAGGGCAGCACAGCTTTGAGGTGGGGGCAGCTTGGGTCTGCGACACATCTTTGATCGTTTGGATTTTTGGAGGTGTCCGGCCACTCAGGGCCACAGGCCCCTGGAGACAAAGACCAGTCCTTTTCCCTGGGAAAGAAAAGTGGCCAGCCCAGGTTTCTGATGTCAGTTTGTAGGGTTCCCTTGGGACTGTCAGGGCAGCACAGGTTTGAGGTGGGGGCAGCTTGGCTCTGCGACACATCTTCGATCGTTTGGATTTTTGGAGGTGTCCGGCCACTCAGGGCCACAGGCCCCTGGAGACAAGACCGGTCCTTTTCCCTGGGAAAGAAAAGTGGCCAGCCCAGGTTCCTGATGTCAATTTGTAGGGTTCCCTTGGGACTGTCAGGGCAGCACAGCTTTGAGGTGGGGGCAGCTTGGCTCTGCGACACATCTTCGATCGTTTGGATTTTTGGAGGTGTCCGGCCACTCAGGGCCACAGGCCCCTGGAGGCAAAGACCGGTCCTTTTCCCTGGGAAAGAAAAGTGGCCAGCCCAGGTTCCTGATGTCAGTTTGTAGGGTTCCCTTGGGACTGTCAGGGCAGCACAGGTTTGAGGTGGGGGCAGCTTGGGTCTGCGACACATCCTCGATCGTTTGGATTTTTGGAGGTGTCCAGCCACTCAGGGCCACAGGCCCCTGGAGACAAAGAGCAGTCCTTTTCCCTGGGAAAGAAAAGTGGCCAGCCCAGGTTCCTGATGTCAGTTTGTAGGGTTCCCTTGGGACTGTCAGGGCAGCACAGGTTTGAGGTGGGGGCAGCTTGGCTCTGCGACACATCTTCGATCGTTTGGATTTTTGGAGGTGTCCGGCCACTCAGGGCCACAGGCCCCTGGAGACAAAGAGCGGTCCTTTTCCCTGGGAAAGAAAAGTGGCCAGCCCAGGTTCCTGATGTCAGTTTGTAGGGTTCCCTTGGGACTGTCAGGGCAGCACAGCTTTGAGGTGGGGGCAGCTTGGGTCTGCGACACATCTTCGATTGTTTGGATTTTTGGAGGTGTCCGGCCACTCAGGGCCACAGGCCCAAGGAGACAAAGACCAGTCCTTTTCCCTGGGAAAGAAAAGGGTTCCTGCTGCCAACAGCAGGCTGCCAACCTGTGAAGGGTTCCTGCTGCCAACACATGATTTTCCATGATCCCTGCTAACGTACCGTCCAGGTTTGGAACTTTTTAAGGAGACCAAAGGGGTTGATTGTTGTATTTCCTTCTTGTTTCAGTCAATTTATTCCTGTCCTTGACTTTGCACTCCACACAGAGAAGCACAGATCTGTGTATGCACACGTTCCTTAGGAAGAAACAAGTGCCCGGTTGATACTCCTCCCCACCACCCTGAAAAAGTCAAAGAAAGGATCAATTTTATATATATATATCTTCATATATAGATATATATATGACAGATAAAAATATATATGTATGGAATTGCTGAAAACAGTTAATTTTGTATCATTTTGATGAAAATCAAATTGTTCAAAATGAATAGAAAAGCTTTATAGAAGAAACATTGTTCACCATAAAAATGTTTTAGGTGCGTGTTGTTTGAGTTGGAAAGAAAAGGTTTTCAGGATCTTGTATTATCTCACTACAGATTTTTTGGATAAACCCCTCTTGGAGGCTTTCTGAGTGCAATTGTGGTTTGGGGGAAGGCTGAGAGGCTGAGAACTGGGTGAGGCAGAAAAAGCTGCAGCCCTTCCATGCTGGAAGTGATGCTTCCAGTCCAAGACTGTGAGACCACTGAGATCCCTGTGCCATTGCTGGCTGCTCTGTCTCATTTCTGGGGTGGAGGGTCTCTAGGGTTTGTTCCCTTTGGAGCTTTTTCTAGCAGTAATCTCCTCTTGAAAGAGATGTACTAATTGCAAATGAAGGCTGGGGTTTTTCACAGCAGCCTTGGAAGACTGAGAATCTCATTAGTCATTCAAACTAGTTGGAAATGAGCATCCAGATCTGCTAGGCAGCTTGGTAAATTTTGGTGAAATAGCACAAAAAATTAAATTTCCTGGCCTCATGTCTCTGTCCAAGCAGCTGGTGTGCACACACAGCTCTCTGATCACTTTGGTGTTGCATGTTACCTTTTTATTGTCCTTCCACATTTTGTCCTGTCTCTCATCATGTAATTTTAGTATGGTAAACCCTGTTCTTTCAAACAGCAGTGCTCTTCCTGTGTGTCTGGAGAGTACCTAATTCACTTGAAAGATGAGTATACAGTGCTAATAAACCCAGTATACTCTGACTTAAAGCACAAGTATTATTGGTGACTGATTGATTATGATTGATTTTCACAGTGCAGTTTTGTAGGACACCTTGTCAGAGATCACAGTTAGTGTATAAATGATCACTGTTCATGTGAGGATTGTTGCTGAGGAAGACTTTTCTTGCCATATAGGCCAAATACTGGCCATTCTCAATCAGACCCATTCTCCTCAGAGAATGGTCTTTAAACAATCCATTCTCCTCAGACCCACTCAGCTTCCAGTCAGTTGAACGAAGTATGGAGTTCTGGCATGGATGCTGCCCAGTTTAGTGCCTTTAAGGCATCCCAGTGAGGTTACTAGAGGTCACTTCTGTGCAATTTATTTTTGCTGCCTTTTTTAGAGTGTTATCAACTATAAAAACTGACAGACTCAAGGAGAGAAGTGTGTACATTGTTGTGATATAGGAACGTTTTTCCCAGAGAAATTCTGGTTTATCACACAAGCCTGTAAATATGTATTTACAATTTCAAAAGCACGTCTTTATGTCCCTGATTGTAAATGCTCTGTTTTTAAAGTTTTATAACATGTGACTCGACCAAGAGACCACAGCACACAGCTTTATATTGTACTGGTCTGTTTGAAGGGTCCATTACAGTCTAAGCTGTAGCAGAAAAATATCCATGCCACCAACAAGAAATAATCCATGGTTGCACCAGACTTCATCATTTTTCCTCAGATAAAAAATGCAGTTTTTCTGGGAGGGGGGTGGGTGGGATGATTTTTCTTGCAGAAAAAAAAAGCATCAGTTCAACATGTTGTCATTTCTCTGGACCAGTGAGGAGATTTCATTCACAGTGAATTCAGGAAAAGTATGCCATTTTTTCCCCAAGGCAGAATTTCACAGTTTTGCAGCAAATTTTTAACCTCCCCCGTGCCTGCTGATGAAACGTGAAATTTTGCCCTTGACCAATATCACAAGTTCTTGTGAAAATTCAAGGAGAGGGTGGGGAAAAAGCTCAGGTTTTGCATGTAGAATTTGCAAGGACAACACTGGCAGCTCTGCAATGCTCTCGTGGCAATGCTGATACTGAGAAGTTTATTAAAAATAAACTGTGTGGAGATGTGGTGGGACCTGATTTGTGCTGGGGCTCTGAATTGCTCTGGAAGACTGAAAGCTCTGTTGTCTGTCTGCCATGTAAAGAAAAAGAACAACAATAAATTAATGTGGAAAACTGCATTATGGAAATATTTCTTGTCATTTCAGCCAAGAAGGTCTTAAAAATGGAGACTGACTGTGCTCTAGCTCTGAAAAAATGGAATGGTTTGGGGTTTTCCTGTTGGGTGGCGGGAGAGGAGGAAGGAGATGTGAGTGTCACCTCGCTCTGACAGGTTTGGTGCACACAGACAGGGATTCATTCTCTGACAGCTCCACCCAAGGTCTGCATGCTTGGAGAAGCAGCACACGAGCCCTTTGCAGCGTGGCCTCTCCATCCCAAGCCAAGCCTCCTCCTGAGGTGTGTCAGCATTGTGGAACTTCAAGGCAGCTGGGGGGGAAATGTCCATGCAGTGGGAGGGCTGTTTTCCTCCCTAGGAGTGGCTCCTGTTTCATACATCGTGTGCTATCACAGCACTCTGACATTCTATGCTTTCTTCAGGGCTGTGGGATTTGGCTCTTTCCACAGAATCCCAAAGTGGTTTGGGCTGGAGGGACTTTAAAGTTCATCCCATTGTCCCCCTGCCATGGGCAGGGAACCTTCCACTGTCCCAGGCTGCTCCAAGCCCTGTCCAGCCTGGCCTTGGGCACTGCCAGGGATCCAGGGGCAGCCACAGCTTTGTGCCACAACCTGTGCCACCCTTGTTGTAAAAACCTTCTTTAAATCTACTCTAAATGGACCCTTCCTCAGTGGAGAACCCTGTAAGGGAATCACAGGTGGTGGGCAGCCATCGTCATGGGTGCATTAATCCAGTCACATCCTTCAAAACTACAGCAGGTGCAAGAAATAGGTTTGGGAACAGCTGAATTATATGTATTAATATTAATTTCACATAGGCTAAAAATGGCTCTTTCACCCCAGAAAATCTGAAGGTTCCTTATGCATTATAAATCTGGTCTCTTAGAGAAAAGCCACTGTTGTCACTGTCGCCTGCCAGTGCCTGCAGCAGCCTGACAGGCAGCCTGGCTCCTCTGGCAGTGTCACAGCCTGTTTGGCTTTCAGTAAATGCCACCCAGTTTCAGGTAAGTTTGAAGGGAGCTGACTGTGCTGAACTGTCATTCTGTCCCTGCATGAGAACCTTGAGAAATATTCTTTAAATAGCTGCCTGCCTCCATTCTTCTGTCTGTGCTGTCACATGAGGCAGCACTAATTACTTCTTTTTATAAGAGCTGTGGCTTTTTTGGGAGAAGGCTACATCCAAAAACAGATAAGGAGGATCACTTTCTCATCTTGAAGCTGCTGCCTGGAGGCTGTTCAGCTCTGTGTGTGTGGTGCTGGCTGGATCCCCTCCCAGAGTCCCAGTTAGCAAAGCCAGGGGGCTGCTTCAGTCCTTGGTGTCAGTGCTGACTGAAAATGCTCTTCCAAGGCTGAGGGACACAGAGAACTGTGTATGCTCAGGAGTGGTCACAGAGGACACGAGTCCATCCTGCCTGAGCTCATCCGAGACGCCGCGGGAGAGCGGCAGAAATAGAGCTGCACATGCAGCACTGCTGAGTAACAATTCCCTGGGCTCTGAGCAGTGCAGCCTTTGAGCCTTTCCCTGGGCTCACACCCAGCCAAGGTCACTGCTCAGAAGCTGCAGCAGTGCTGTGACACACCGGGGATGCTCCAGCCCCATGGGCACTGACAGAAATAGTGCTGAGCCTCCTGGTGCAAGGGACATTTCCTGTTCTTTGAAAAGCTTTAAAGTTCTTTTAAAAGTTTTCTATACCTTCTAGTGTTTACATATTTCCACTAAAGTTTCTCACACACTATCATGTAAATAATAATTGTTTTACATTCTTCCTTGTGAGAAGAGAGAATTGACAGACTGTTAGTTTGACCAGTGTAGTTAGAAAAGTAGCAATTTCATCCTCCAATCCACTACCACTTTTAAAATTCTATATATTGCGAAGTCAGAAATGAAGTTTCCTCCTTTTGCTTCCTTTTACTCTTTTAATCTCAGTACACATGCATAAGTTATTTTGTGTCGTAGTGCAACAGGGATGAGCTCGCCTGGAAGTGACAGCAGGGCCAGTTCTGCCCTGCTGCCCATGGACAATCATCACTTATTCCCAGTGAGGAAGAGGAGGGGCACTGACAGGTGCTGGGGTTAGGGGACAATCATGCTGGGCTACTTTTGGTTCATAGCAGGCTCTGCAGCTGCCTTGGAAGAAGAAGGGGCATTTGTTTGGGAGCAGCCCTGGACATGCTCCCTTAGGTGTGAGATGCTAATGCAAATAGGGCCACTCCCCTTTTTGTACTGCTCTGCTAAGTTTGGGGTCACCTTGACTTCAGCAGCACCTTGCAGGGCTGGTTTCCTGTTAATCTTTTCGTCCTTGTGTGTCAGTGGCTGTGTGAAGAGCTGGGGAGGGGGGATTAACTCCAGGCTCATCTCCTTGCCCAAAGTCAGCTTCTCTGGGCCTCTACACTCCTCCAGCTGAAGCTCTGGGGAATAGAGCATGGGGACAGGCATTGCATCAGGAAGTCTGTGCTATGAAACAGTGCTCTTTATTAAGCTCACATCTTGCCATCTGCACAGTGTATTTACTCTCTTATATATTGAATTTTCCTATAGCTGGAGTAACTGACAGACTCCCTGAACTTCTTTCTTGGGTTCCTCTATCATGTGCAGGGATTCAGGCTTACCTGGGGTGTATTGATTCAGGAATGCTTCTTAATTTGACCTTCAAGGGAAATCCTGTAGTTCTGTCCTGGTAGATTCTGTATCTGAGTTCAGCCTCTCTTTGGGCCCAGCACCAGCTGATTAGAGTCCTTTCAGAGTTGGTATTTCTTTGCTACAAGGATATTTATATATTAATTAAACCATACTAAAACCTTACTTTTGATAAATTACCCAAAATATTCTCTGAGTCCTTAAGGGCATTTTATCTTTGCACCACTTATGTAATTTTCTTCTGTGCCTTTCAAACTTTTTTTTTCAGAAAGAATAAAACTCAACCAAACAAAATTGTCTTTCAGCCAAGAGCTGCTGCAGATACAATCTGAAGGAAGGCAGAAATGTGTTTAATTGCTGCCTCTGATGCCAAACCTTAAGTGCTTTTCTTCAAAGCGAGTTCTACAAAACTCCATTTGCCTTGCATGACACAGGCATCAGGATTGCAGAAACCTTCCAGAGCTGATGTCAGTGGTGTGGTCTGAGGAGGAATAATCACATCCATACATTCCCATGTGTCCAGGCAGTGATTCCACCAGCCCTCCTTGTGACAGTGCTGTGCTGGAAGAAAATGCAAAAACCCTCAGCTGCTATTTTTCCTCCCAGAGTCTGCCTTGCACCAGTGAAATGCTGATTCCTGACACAAGAAATAAATTCTCACCATTCGAAGCTGATGACATCTCATTAAGGATAATTTCTGAATGTTCTTTCCTGAGCCCTCCCCCATTCCCAAATCCTTTGCTACAAAGAACATTGCTGTGAATAACCCCATTTCCCACACGGGGTATTTCTAGAGCTGTGAAGTGCCACAGTAATGAAACGTCTGTTCTCCTGATGCAATGAGTTTAGCTGAGTTTCTTCTCTCCCTTTCATGCATTTTCCTGTGGCTCATTGTTGTCTGTTCAGTGGGATAATTGGATGTGGAAGAGAAGCAGATCTCCACTGAGCTGCATTTTCCAAGGCTCTTCTGTCCCGGTGTGACCTGTCCCTGTGCTGCTGCCAGCATGGGCTGGGGGCTGGAGGTTCACAGAGCCTCTCCCTTTGCATTTTGGGGCCACTGATCATCAGTGGGGAGTGCTGGGGAAGATGAAACAGGAAAGCCTTATAAATATGATTGCCTGGCAAAAGATTTTGAGAATATAGAAACTATAAGCGAGATTGAAATGAAAGCAAGCTTTGAGATACCAAGCCTCAGTTACTGAACAACTGGAAAACAAATGCATGGCTGACTGAAAGTAATCCCCTTTTGATGAAACAATTCCCTCTGCTTGCAGACAGCTCCAAGGGTCAGAGCAGAGCTTGGCAGAAGGGGTCCAAAGAGTCGTTTTTAGGGTTTAAAATATAACACAGTATGGTAATGTCATGATTCTTATAGGCTGTAAATAAATGCTATAGGATTTGTATCTTGTACTAGATTGGTTAGTGAAAATTAGAATATTCAGCACAGAAGATTTATTGTATTGTAACGGGAACTTCACACTCTAACTCTTACTCCTGCCTACTCTTACTCTTACTCTTAGCCTTGCCCTCCCTTGCTCTTGCCTCTCTCTCTCCCTTGCTCTTTCAGGCCTGCTCCGAGCTGTGCCTGGCAGCTCTAAGCAGGGCCCTGCACCCAGGCCCTTTGCAATAACCTGCAAGTTCCAAGCCCTGGCTGCAGAGATCTCGCGATCCGTCCTGACCTTCCTACCAACCAACGCTCCAGCAGGGAGCAAATCAACAGCTACAGCCTCCTGAAATGGCCTGGGCAGATCTCTCAGCAGTCATTCCAGGGCAAGGGCCGATAAAGGTGCATTAGATGGACTTTTCCTGGCTGATGGGCATTCAGCTGTGGTGTTTTTAAACTGCTTGGGTTGCTGCATCTGGGTACATCTGCCCATGAGCAAACCCAGGTACAGCAGTGGAGTCCTTTGCAGAAAAAGCTCCCACTCAGTGAGGGGTAGGGGTTTGTCCTGGTTTGAGAAACTCCTCTCCCCCTTAATAGACTGAAAATTAATTATCTAAGGAGTAGTAACTTAATCAAGAGTCCAAGGTTTTGTCTCACTGTGTTTTATTAGAAATTAAGTAGAGGGAAAAGGAATGTTTTAGAAAGTTTTCATTCTAAATTCTGTGTGTTCCTTTTATTATAATTGTAAGTTAATGAAGTTTTTTTTCTTTATTTCTAGACTCAAACCTGCTCTACTCTGTTTCTAATTGCATCTCACAACACTCATTTAATGAAAAATATATTTTCATAAGTGTACTGGCATTGCACCAGCGTCAAACCATAACAGGGTTAACTTTCCTCTCCTTTCACCTTCCTCCCACACTTCCAGGGCACTGAATCCACAGATTTCACTCACTGTGTGCAAACACAGCTCCTCTAAATTCAGCTCCAGCATCTCAACAAGGGGCACATTATTTTCATTATTCCTAACACTCATTTATTTCCTTTTCACCTAGAAAGTGAAGCTTTGAGTCAGGTTGTGTGTTCTGTTATTCTGTTTGTGGTTATTTTCTGTGCAGGGTCAGTTGCTGACCGAGCTCACAATGGCACCAGCAGAACTGGGGGGACCTTCAGGAACCTTGTACATGCTGAATAGATCCCAGGCTGTTGTGGTGAGCACAGGAGGCCAGAGGAGGAAATCTGGCATTGGATGAGGTGTGGGACCCAGCACAGCAACACAGGCATCAGCTGTGAGGAAAATCCAGGTGAGCTGCAGTGAGGTGGAAAATGTCATTTCTGTACCTCAGGGAGGGTCATTTCTTAGGAGCAAAATGTACTGAGCTAAACTGAGCATCCCTTGGAGTGTGTCCAGAGTGAAGGAAGGCACTGGTGAGCTCCTCTGCTCTGGACCTGCTCCAGGGTCACGGGAGAGAAGCTGCTGGATGCTGAGCAGGGACACAACTCCCAGCCCAGCCCAAACAAGAGGGTTTGTTTTCTTGCTTTCTGGTTTTTGGGGATGTGGGCTGGTTGGATGCAGTGGCAGGAAGCTGTGAGCAGTGCTGTGAAATGGAGCATGGCCTCTTGTGTTGTGTAACCCTGTGCTGGGCTGGACATGGAGCCCCATGGGGAGCTTGGAACCTCAGGAGCTCCTCCTGAAAACTCTCTGCAAATCCAACAGCAAACAGCCTTTAACAGTTCCCCACTTCTTTCATCCCCAGAGTGCCCCTCCCTCCAGGGACAAAGTCCTTAGCACCTGCAGCAGACAGGTTACCTGAGATTATTGGGTTGTTTTGGTGCTTTAGAATCTCCAATGCACTCTCCCAATGCACAATGGAACTGGGGAGAAAGAAAAATACATCTGTGAGTTCATCTGCAACACTAAAACCCCTGACATGTTGAAGCTGGAAAAGTTTTGCTAAGAAAATAGAGAAGAAGGATTTTCAGGTAGCCTCTTGCATAATTTCCTTTTTTTTTTTTTTTTTTTTTTTTTTTTTTTTTTTTTTCCCTAAATTATGCTTTACTATTTCAGAGCTGGATGCAGCTCTGCAGTGGATCAGTGGATTCTGCAGAGAAGTTACCAAACAGCTCTGGGAGGATTTCATGTGACATGGTCAGGGAGAGCAACACGCACAGTTAGGGAGGAAGAAAACAGCCACAGGAATAAATAATACCTGAATGTTGAAGACTTATGGACCAAATGGCCCAATTTTTGCTTTCCCCCATGTGGTAGACAGGAAGGTCAGATTGAATCTCTTATTTGTGTGAGGGCAGAAATTGTTCCTGTGTTTTTAGTGAAATAAACATGCAAAGTTTATTTATTTCTGGTCTGTTTGTTTAGATTCTGACAAGGATAATCTGAGCCTAAAATCATATAAATCATAGAATCCTAGACCAGTTAAAGGATGCTTTAAAGGGCATCTAGTCCAACCTCCTGCCATGAGCAGGGACATCTCCAACCTCATTAGATTGCTCAGAGCCCCATCCAGCCTGACCTTGAATGTTTACAGGGATGGGGCACCACAGCTTCTCTGGGCAGCCTGTGCCAGGGCTTCTCCACCCTCGCTGTAAAATATTTGTTCCTTAAATTGATGTAATACCTGAGGGGTAAATACAACAAACCGACCCGGCTGCGTTCTGTGGACAGCTCCGGTTCGGTGCTCACCCAGCGCAGCGAGGCTGCCCCGGGAGCCGGGCTGCTGCTGCAGCGCAGACCGCGAGACGTGGCTCCAATTCCCGCTGCTCGGAATTCTCCAGCTGTTCTCGGCCCTCTCTGCCTCCCTGGGCTGCAGGAAGGGGCTGCGGCCAACCCTGTCTCCCCCGGGTCTGCTTGTGCCTGCAGGCACCTCTCATTCTCTGGGCTTGCTGCTGCTGCAGGCTGACAGTTTCTAATTTCCACCTGGCTCACCGTGTGTTTTCCTAAGCACGCGCTAGCGTTTCTTCCCAGCAGACTTCCCCAAAAAAGCTCTGATGACTCACGGGCGACAAATTCATGCAGAGCTCCCGGAGTCAGCAGCATCCTTTGCATTGGCAGAGGGAGCTTTTCAAATAAAGATGAATCAACGGCTGTCAGACTTTGCTGGGAGTTAACTCTCGGCCCCTTTTCCCTGGAAACAGCCCTGGCTGGTGCTTACACTGAAGGAATTCCAGCCAGGCATCCCTGCGGGATGCAGAGCCATGGGCACCGCGGGCAGCTTTGGGAGCTTTCCTCCCGTCCCTGGAGCATCCCGGCGGGCAGGAGGGGGTTCAGGCAGCCGGGAGGGGGTTCAGGCAGCCGGGAGGGGGTTCAGGCAGGCGGCTCCTCGTTCCCTGCCTGAGTTAACACTGCCAAGTGCCTCCAGAGCGCTCCGGGAGCAGCCGCTGCATCCGGGCAGAGGGAGGAGGGCCGGGCAGCCACTGCAGCAGGGCAGAGGATGTTATTTAACGTGGCTCCAGTCTCCTCCCCCTCGCCGGTGTGGCTGGGGGAAGGGGCGAGCGGGCTGTAGGGAAGGGACAGCGGCGGGGGTGATGCCGAGAGCCCCCGGAGCCGAGCCCGGCCCGCCCGGTGCCACCCGCGGCTGCATCCGCTGGAAGCCTCCTCTGACCTCCTGAGGGGCGGCTCGGGCTCCGAGCCCTGCGGGAGGATCCTCCCGGTGCTCCGGCATCCCCGGTGCTCCGGCATCCCCGGTGCCCTGGCAGCGGGCGGACTGGAAGGACAGGACGGAGGCTCCGCATCCCGCCCTGGGAGAATTCCCGTGCTCCCGGGGGAGATGTGCCCGAGCTCACGGACAAGGTAGCCGCTGGGCTTGGACACCTCGGGAGAAGAAAAGAGCCTCAGGACTTTGCTCTGGCCATGGCAGACACCCCAGAAGGGGCCAATCCTCCGTGCCCGGTGCTGATTTGTGCCTGAAGCCGCCGGACCTGCCCAGGACGCACGAGAACCTCCCGGGAGAGGCACAGACGTTTGGTTTTCTCAATGAAAATCCTGATGACGCTCGGCTGAAAACGTGTGCTGATCCTGTCCCTTGAAAGGAGCAGTCTGGCATCTCGGGAAGAGGCACCACCATTCCTCCCTGGGTGTCTCCTCCTGCCCGCTGAGGCTCTGTGGGGGACAGGAGGTCTGGGAGCTCCGGGCTCTGCTCCATGACTAACACCCAGCACTGCAGGGAAGCCATGGACTCCCCTCCGGCCACCTCCAGCCCTGCTGCAGGGCCCGTCACCTTCTCCCAAGTTTTTGGGCAGCAGTGCCAGCTCATGGAAGCAGGTAAGAGGGGAACGTGCACAGGCACCACCTCGTCACCCTACATCCCACGCCCTGGTTTGTAATGTCCTTGCTGTCCCTTTTCCTGTTCTGTTTCCCAAGTGCTTCCATAAAATCTGGTGTTTTCCAAAGGGGTGATCCCTTTTGCATTTGCACACTGGCCTCAACTACCCCTGAAACCACTCAAAAGCTTTGTGCCCAATTATTTACAGAGAGGAGCAAGGGGTGGGCCCTGTGGGTTTGGGTTAACATGGACTGGAACAAGCTGCTCTTCCCCTGGTGCTCACACGCTGTTTGGGTGTGAGCAAAACATGTGTGGTGATTTTTGCATTTCAAAACAATGACATTCTAAGTGGAGGCTGATTTGCTGCTTTGGAGGGCAATTGCTGCAGCATGTGAATATCTGCTTTGGTATTCAGCTCTGTGAAGGACAAAGTGGTTTTTTTTCCATGCCTTTCCCTGGCTGTTTGTGTTACTGTAGCACCTAGAAGCTCTGTTCCTTTTCCCAGGTGTTTTGTCTACAGATGGGCCTGGTTATTTCTTATCTGTGCCTTTGGCTGTTAAGTAGGTGGTGTGTGACATGACTAATCCCAAATTTTCCATGTTTGCCCAGTTCCCCAAGTCTAAGAGACTGGACAAGGGATTTTTCAAGATTTACTCCTATTTTCTTATCCCTGCTGACAGGTAGCTCTGAGGAAGGATGTGTTTGTTTACTTGGAGCCATGGATAAACCTGGGTTTCTGCAGTGATGTCATAACAACATTTGCTCTGAATTTTTAGTGCTTGTTTCTCTCAGATCTACTGGGACTTTCTTATTACTGTTTGTGCTGGTACAGGTATCATGGCAAATTTGTCCTGCAAAGTATCCTATCCTTTTTCCTTTTCTCTCTCTTTTAGTAGCCAGTTCTGTAACTAATAATGTTTGGAGTGCATGTTTCTCCTTAGGTGGTGACATTAAAAATACTATGTATTGGAGTTTCCTGCAGGTCTCTGTGGGACTTCTGCTCTGCCTCTCAAACTTTTACAGGTAGAGCTGGCAGGATGACTCATTAGGTGACTAATTAGCTGGCTGCTACTCAGTTAATCAAGTTTGGGATCACGCTGCTGCCTCCAGGAAAATGTCAGGCAGATCTTCAAGAGGGTTTGGTATTAAACTTTCCTATTACATGTCCTGGGATCAGTCCAAAGGCTGCGGATCCATGGTGTCAGGTCTTACCCAAAGAAGAGATGTAGGAGAAAGCTCTGATTCTGGGTGAGCAGTTTGTTGCCCAAATTAGCAAGACCAATGAGGTGGGAAAACACAGGTGGTAATTTCAGTTTGGCTTGTTTTCCTTTCCCTTTCTTAGAGGGAAATGCCCCAAAAGGAAACCTGGGACTTCTGGGTTTTCAAATCCCACCTTAGTCAGTCAGTCAGATTTTTTTTTTCACTCTGGTGGATCATCCTGGTAGGATTTTCTAGATGTTTTCTCAGGGAGGAGGTGAGATGCAATGTAAGGACGGCTGCCATGGATGTCAGTGGCATCCAAAGGGATCTCAGTAGATCATGTGTGTTGCTATGAGTTCTCCATCCTTCTGGCAATGACCATACACACTCAGCACTCCTGAAAGCAGAACTGCAGCTGCAGTGTCTGTGGATGTGTCTGTGTTCATGGGCCTTGCAGTGTGGGCAGGAAGTGTCCCTGAGGCAGTGGGAGCAGACACAGGTTTGGGACAAGCTCTGGGTCCTGACCTGTGTGCTGTGTCACTGAGCTGACATTTGGGATAGGGCCACAAAAAATCTCAATGTCGAGCAGGGCTGTGCAAATGCCTTTACAAACCACAAAACCTGATCTTGCCCCTGTGATTCCCCTCATCAGCAATCTCTGAGGAGCTGTGAGGAGCCAAGTTCTGACTGAAACAGTCCAAATCTCACAAGAAAGATTTGTGGATACCCAGTACCACATCATTGTCATTGGTGGCATTCAGGCTCCTTAATAACACTGGGATGTGCTTGAATGCTAAAGGTGCTGGCCTTAATTAAATGTCAGATTTTGTGCCTGGAGACTTGCCAAGCTCGAGACAGATCACAGGCTTGACAGCACTCTCTGATGTACCACCTGCACCCATCCTGTGGTTTTTATAGCTTCTGCCTGTGGTGCAAGGACACTTCTCCTCCAAAGCACATGTGAGAAGAGCTGGGCTCTGCTTGCAAAATGTGTTTCAGGTTGTGTGTAGCATTATCTGCTCTAGATGGAGAAACCAGGGGGGGTGTGTGATGCTCCCCTGCAAACACATCCCCTTCTCCCGGTGCTGCCCTACCTGGCTCTGAAAACCAAATACTGAATGCTTGGAAGTCAACTTTCCCCTTGCCAGCTGCACCTCATCCCCACTGATAAAAGACTTGTAAAGTTGGGGGTTTGGAGCAGCTGATGCTGCACAATTGGCTGATTATTCCTGCACAGCTTATGGAGATTTCTGTAGCCACAGTATGCATCTGTGAGTGTGCTGGCAGCCCTGCTCCAGAGCTGGCTTGCCCTCTGCACAGGTCCTCGCTCTGCCTTTGACCTCTGGAGCAGCATTTCCTAGCACAGCACATGGATGCTCTTTGGAAAGTTCTTTTTCTACTTTCCCATTTTTATTCTGTTGCCCCTTTCCTCACCAATTTACTGCAGCTCCATAATTTGCTTGCTGGGGTGTGTTCCTGATCACCTGGGTGTTTATTTGCCCTGAGTGCAGGGAACAGTGGGGATGGGAAGGCTGCAGTTGGCTGAGCTCCCTGCTTTGGGAGTTCCCTGACAAAACTCCAGTTTACCTGTCAGATTAAGTTTTTTTTTTTTTGACCCAGAGATGGGGCAACTGAGAGGCATTTTAAAAACTTTTATTCAAATTTCAGGCTCGTGTGAAGGGTGAGACAATACAGATGTTATAATTCTATTCCTCTATATCCATTCTGTAACAGCTGTTATATTCTATTCTATAATTCTATTCTATTCACATTTCCCAAGGCAGCAAATCCTTGCTGTTGCAGGAATTAAATTTGGCTGATGCCTGAAAGATCTGTCAGTGCCACTGGGGACATGGTCACCTTTAGAGGGAATGTAATTCCCAAAGGGGGGCTGTAATTCCTGCCTGGGATTGCTCAGGGAATAAGATTTCTGTTTTCCTTGGCAAGCCATGCAGGGTGAGTGATGTTTTGCCTTTTCCAGCCTAGCTACAAGGCTGGTGATTTCCAAAAGGAGTAACTGGGAAAGAGGGAAAGAGGCTGGCTTCATGGCCCCATCCTAAATCTTCTGATGTCAGAAGAAATTCCTGCCTGCCAGGCAGTGCTGGAGGGTCTTTCCTGCTTGAAGCACAAATTCAAATCTGGCATAGGTTCGTGCTATAAATTTTGCTACTAGCCAAATGAAAGATTCCAGTTGTTCATTTTAGAAAGAAAATTTTTAAAAGTCTGGAGGATTTATGATTGTCACTACCAAACTTTCAAAATGAGGGTTACTAAGAATTTGAAGAGTATTTCCCATCTGATCTCCCATGAAATATTGAATATATGGAGTGAGACCTGATCTCCAGGAGAGCTGAGTGTTCTCTGGAAGAATTGAGCTTAGTAGAGAAACCATTTATTTTATACATGGGCAAATTCCAAGCAATTTGTTTGGTGTATTGCAGTTTTCTGGATTTACAGCCATGCATTATTCTCTGACTCACTGCTCCATTAGATTAATTTTCATTTTCCATCAATTCCTTGGCTTTCAGATGCTGTACATTTGTTAGGCTTCCAATATTTTTTCTTTATATCTTGCCAGTTAATTTTCCTTTGGTTATGAAATAAGGAACTTGATTCAAAATGTGACCAGAATGAACAAGAAAGTAATTTGAAAATCATCCAGTCCTTAGGATTTTGCAGTGAATCTCTTCCATATTATATTTCCATTACATAGATATCATCCATTACATGCATTCTGTATTCCACTCTGGTGGCTGCTCCCCAAATGGATGTGAGTTTGCTTTGGCTACCCCCTCCCAGCAGAAAATTAAGGATAAAAATTCTTAGGAGTTCTTCTATGGAAATTAATGTCATGTGGCTCAAAGCTTTTGACTTTCCCCCCTCTAGATCTGTAGTTTCTAGCTCTTGATCCAGTTCTTCTCAAGGGGAATGTGAGGTGAGATTGATGTGGCATTACCTAAGCAAAATATTTGTCATGCAGCATGAAATCCCTGGGATCTCATCTGGTCTGGCATCTTTTGCAAAGATTTTGTTTTGCAAACAGAGTATGGAATATCAACATTGAATTCCTTCATCTGGTGCTTGAATATGGTTTTAAACAAACAAAATAGTATTTTAAAAAGACCTGCTCTGTACCCCCTGACTTGGGTGAAGGTTTGCTCAGGAGCTGGGCTCCTTGAAGAAGTTCAAATCTCATGGGTGTTAGATCTGAAAAAAAGTGATTAATGGGAAAATTTCAGTCCCTGATAAGATGTAGAAGGAAATCTCTGACCTTCTAAACTGAGGCTTAGATGAACATTTACCATCTGTGCTCCCTTATTTTGTGCCCTTTAGTCCCTTGTGCATTTTGCCGTTATTTAATTAAACAGCAACCAAACAGGATCTGGTTTCAAACCATTTACCTGGAGCTGAGGCAGAGCAGAGGTGATGCAGTTTCACCTCCTTCCCAGAAGCTGAGTTTAGCAGTGCCTGTCAGGCACCGAGGGACGTGGCACAGAGCCCCAGACTGGTTTGGGCTGGAAGGGACTATGGATATTCTCAGTTCAGTCAGAGAGAAAAGGAGAGAGGTTTCTAGCAGGCTGGGCCTGGGAAAGAGTTTCAAATGAATGTAAATAATTCTCTCTCTTGTTGTTCACATTGTTGATAGATATGTTCTGCCACCATGCATTATTCATGGAGCACCAATGGTGTGAGATGTTTTTACTTTAAGACCAATGAAATGGGTCTGCACGATGTTCTCTATAAAAAGAACAATGTATTTGAAATAAATCTGTTGAGTTCAGTTCTTCTCAACTTCTGAATTGGAGCCTCTCTGTTCCTGTCCTGCCTCAATGGCGACAAGGGACTTCAAACCCATCTTGTTCTCCACCTTCCCCTATCCCAGGTAGCTCCAAGCCCCATCCTACCTGGCCTTGGACACTTCCAGGGATGGATTCATTTCTGCTCCTGGGTTTCCTGAATGACAACACTTTGTGAGCTCAGGCTCCAGCTCCCAGAGCATCTGAGCAAACCCTCAGTGACAGCTCTCCTTGCCTCCTGTGGACAACAACAGCAAACAGTCAGCATAAAACTTGCTTGGATCAGTTGGTTTGGGGCCACATGGAATCAGGGCTGGGAATGTGTTTCCTGGCACTTGGAGCATCAGGTTTCCTACGTGCATTAGTCAGTAATAAATCTTTCATGGTAACAAGCTGTTTCATTTGCTCTCCCAGGAGATGAGGGGGTGTGTGGATGCCAGAGATGTTTTCAGCAGCCTGGTTTAATTACTGTGCCTCAGGTTAGATTAACTAGTTTTGGGAAAATAAGAAACTGGAGCAGGTGTCAGGTGGGTGAAGTGAGATTAATTTGGTGATCCCAAAGAGTCTGGCCCTCCTGGCTGGGGAACCACTGACCTGCTAAGGTGAGGCATCACTGACTCGTGACAATTGGCCATAGAATCATGGAATGGTTTGGGTTGGAGGGACCTTAAATCCCATCTCTTCCCACCCCTCCCTGGGCAGGGAGACCTCCCACTACCCCAGGTGGCTCCAAGCCCTGTCCTGTGGCAGCACATTTCTCTCTCTCCCTCAGGATTTTTCATAGAGGTGCACAGAGAGAAAGAAAGAGAAAACAATTTCTATTTCTGCTCCTTGTTTTTCTCATGTGGAATGTGCTTGGAGAATTGTTTACCTGGGGTGATTGCTTGGTTGGATTCTAGTAAAGATTGTTTGAGTCTGGTGGCAAATCCAATCCACCTGTGGCTGGGCTCTCAGAGAGGGTCACGAGTTGTGGGTTAGTTAGATATGGTAGTGAGAAAAGTAGGTTTGTAGTTTTAGTATCTTCCTTTAAATAGTTTATTAATGGATTATAGCATAGTTATAATAAAGGAATCATTCAGCCTTCTGAACTGGAGTCAGACATCAGCATTTCCTCCCATTGGGTTTGCCTGCATTTTACAATCCTGTCCAGCCTGGCCTTGGAGACTCCCAGGGATGGGGCAGCCACAGCTGCTCTGGGCACCCTGTGCCAGGGTCTCACCACACTTTACAGGAAAGAATTTCCTCCATATATTTAACCTAAATATCCCCTTTTCAGGTTGAACCCTCTTGTCCTGTCACTGCAGTGCAGGCACCCAAGGCTGTTGTGTTGCTGGCCCGTGCTGCAGACACCTGGAAGAGAAAATCACGACTGCAGCATTACAAAATTGACAGTTACTTTGTTTTGTCACATTTTGTGGTTGGGAATTTTCCTTTTACTGAATCTGTTCCCTGAGTGGAGCTGTGGTCTGGGTTTATGTGCTGGTGTTGTCAGACTTCAGCAGCTCGAAAGCAACCACATAAATCTGTGCCCACCAGTGTGGTGCCTGAGAATGTGTAGAATAAAATCCCTGCCAACTTTCTGTGCACGTTATTGCCAGACTGAATCACCTTGTGTGTGCTGGTGCAGAAAAAGGTGTCATTTTTGTCAAAACCAAGCCCATTTTTCTGACATGACAAGAAATGTATCACAAACCAACTGCTTGAGAAGCCCCTGGAGTTTTGTGTTTTAGAGGAGAACAGGATAATCTGATTGTCTCCAGGGCCAGCTCCAGCTCTTGGAGGAAACATCATTTACCTCTTCCCAGAAAAACAATGAGTAAAAATTCTCCTAGACAGGTGAGGTGCTCCTGCCTGAGCTGAATAGATTTAGGGGCTGCAGAAATTAAATGGGAAGATCATGAATATTTTTCCTTTCCACCCAGTGGGATGAGCTGTTTTAGGGATAAAAAGAAGTGACATTTATCTCCCTCTTTTCACTTTATTAGGTAGGACTGTGCTCCCAGGAGGAAAAGAGTGGATGGAGTCCACTTGCTGTCTGTAGCTTTTATTGCTCTACAACGCTCTCCTTTTAATCACACAAACATTGTGCTGTTATTGTTTGCTTGGAGAGCTTCACTGGGCCCTGAAGGACAGAGGCATCACAGACAAGGACTTGCTGATACTCTAGAAATATATAAATGTATATCTCTATAGGAAGTGCCTGAGAGAACCATGGAGGCCACGTTTCAGTGAGCAAAGTGGGGTGTAACAGCTTGGAAGTTTTGTTGTCTCTGTGAGGATTTCTTGCTTTGGTTCATTTCAGGCTGGAAAAGCTCCTGGGAGCTGCAGAGCCTGGCTGAGACCACAGGACAGGGATCTCTTACAGCAGAGAGGTTTTCCTGATGGCCAGACAGTAGCTGGTGTCCTGAGGGTGATGGATTGTGCCTGCTTGGAAGAGGGGAGAAAAAAACAGCATTTCCAAAGAATGAGGATGTGGGAAAGTGGGTATTAAAGAGATGGTAAAAGATGGCCTTGGACTGGAGCTGAACCCCATTTCCTTGGTGGATCTGGTGCTTTATTCCCCAGAGCAGCAGCCTGGACCTGTGGGGTCAGATCAAACCTGCAGCAGCATTTGGGAGCTGAGGTGCCCCGTGCTGTGCCCCTCTCCACGCCAGGCAGCTCCTCTGCCCCCTCGCCCTGGGGGAGTCCCCTGGCCCATGCAGGTGTGATTAATGTGTTTAAAACCAGCCCAGCACAGAGCAGCCTCTGAGGGGGACCGTGGGTGCACTGTTAAGTGTGGAATTACGGATATGTACCTACAGCTATTTATAGAATGCACAGCAGGAGGGGGTTATTCTCAAAACAACAAGGAAAAGCTTTTCCCAAATGTTCTGACTGCTGTGTGCTACCAAGAATCAGATACCAAGTATCTGAGAAATAAAACAAACCAACAACAGAAAACAGAGAAAATATTGAACAATATTTTTTGTGTGAATTAAATATAAATTGTTCTCTGTCATCTCAATAGTCAGACTCCATTATTACATCATCTGTACACAAGGCACTTGTGAGCTGATTTACTCCTGATTCAATTATGGGCAGTGTTCATCTGCCCTCCTGATGGACTAATTTGGTTTTGTCAGTTAATGCTTGTAGCAAAGTATATGGATGTAATAATTCATTGCAATTGCAACCCTCATGTTTTCATGACACCAAAATAATGAACTGAAAACATGTGTATGATTACACTTGCAGCTACAAACAGGAATTAGTTATTATTCTTTTTTGGAGGTCTTGGAGGCAATTTTAATGGCCATGCATTATGAGAATGGTAAAGGGGGTGAAAGACATGAAGCAAAGCATTTATTTTTGCTCTGGCTTTATCCTATTTTATGGTAGGTGGGGATTTTTGAGAATCGTGTAAATGGTTATTTTTTTCCTAAATTTTGATCTGAGATAATGAATGTATTTTACTAGAACACATCTAGGCCATCATGAGTTTAACTGGCAAATCAGCTGAACAAGGTTGAGGCTCCTGCCTTTGTGCTTTATCCTCCTGGCTAATGCAATGGATGTAATGATGCATTATTATATTATTATATAAAATATTATATTTCTGTCCCAGCTGGCCCCATTTACCTGGGAATGCCCAGTGCTGTTTGCCTGCACCCCAGGAGAATTGAGATTTCCCTGGTTTTTTTTTGGAGTAAGGGCCTTTCTTATGCTTAACCCTCACTGCGCTGGGTGATGTTCCACTTGAGGTTTGCTGCTTTCATTCATGTGAGCCCTTCCAAAATTCAACATTCCTAAAGAGCTGGAATATGATACCCTCAAAATATCCATATGTTATCTTGGCTTGGAATGAAATACATTATATGAAATTTAAACATGGGAAAACTATGCTTGAATAGGAAATATGTTTGATTCCATTCGTTTTAAAATGGAAATGTAGCATCATCAAAGCTCTGGTAAAGAGAAAACAAGCTGGGAGAGAGAAATTGATGGGTTTTATTCTGCAGAAGAGAAGGACCCTGCAGTGTCCCGAGGGTTGTGGCAGATGGGTTGCAGGTTAGGAATATTGCATTTTTGCAGTATTTTCCTGTAAGGCTCCATCCAAGCAGCACCTTTGTCAGGGCTCCCAGCACAGCAGCCAGAGTCACGAGTCACCCCCTGGTCCCTGCCCTGCAGCTGTGGCAGGAGGCTGTCCTGCCTCCTGTGGGCAGAGCAAGTCCCAGGGAATTCAATTTATTTCCATTTCCACTATTCCTTGTGTTCCAGCTTGCCCAATGACTTGAGCAATGCACCTGTGGTTTGTTCTATTCTGTGTCCTTGGTGCCCGCTGGCACTCAGGAAGGGGCTGGAAGTGCTGCCCTCACTAAAGGGTTAAAAAATAAATAAAAGTTAAATCCCAGGGAATCCAGAGTGTGCCCGTTAAGGTTTGCCAAAACAAAAGGCATCTGATGCTTTGAGTCTGAGCAAAATGAAGCTTCATTCTCCCTGCAGCATCTCTCAGCCTGGATAGAAGCAGTCCCTGTTCACATCTTGAGCTACCAATAAGTTCTTGTTCTTTCTTGTTCCTTATGATAAATATAAATGTATTCACTTGCTTCTTAACTTCCTAGCTTCCCATGAGAAGGTTTTGAAATTTCCCAGCCTTTCTGAGCTTTATGTCCACTTTCTGGGGCCTTTTTGCACTTTTTAAAGCCTTTTACCTTTTTATAATCCTACAGTCCCTGTCCCTTGTTTGAGGAGCCCAGGTTCTCTTACAGAGGTGCAATGATGAGCTTGGGTGTGCAATGCCAGAACAAGGCTAAAAACTGCTGCCAGGATAAAAACAGGGGCTGCAGAGCTCAGCAGCTCATCCCCAGCTCTGCAGGAGCAGCCCTGAGGGTTTGCTGCGTGGTGGTGCCAGGGCGGGCTGGAGAGGGCTTTGTGCCAGGACAGGGGGGTGGCTTCCAGCTCCAGAGGGAGGGCAGGGATGGAAAAACTGCAGGAATTCCTCCCTGGGAGGCTGCTGAGGCCAGAGCAGCTGTGAGGGATTCCCCTGGATCCCTGGAAGTGCCCAAGGCCAGGCTGGACAGGGCTTGGAGCAGCCTGGGATAGGGGAAGGTGTCCCTGCCCGTGGAAGAGCTTTGAGGTCCCTTCTGACACAAACTGCTCTGGGATTCTGTGATTCCATGACCAGCAGCACTGGGTGCTCAGCTGGCAGAGTGCAGTCATTTTTGCAGGCTTTAAATAAGAGTTTGATGTTTCCTGCCTGGACGGGGAGCCCGGTGGGGCAGGGGCAGGGTGCTGCAAAGGTACCTCACGTCCCTTAGATGTACTGGAAATATTAAGAGTGACCTGGCCATGGCAGCACGCAGCTCTGAGTACAGAAATTCACTGTATTTATCCATGTTTCCCAGCTTCTGAAAAGCCTGAGAAGACTCCAGTTATGGGTCAAACAGGTTAAATCAAGGCGTAACTTTTAAGACTTTGAAAGGTTGGAGCTTCTTCCTCTGTTTTTCACCCATGGGCAGATAATGATAAAGGACTCTCAAAAACCAGCTCTATCCACGGCTGCTAAAGCTCTCACCAGAGATTCCAGCCCCTCTCTTGGACAGCTCTGCAGCAATCTGTGCATGGCTGTGGCCAGTCCCCACAGACTGAATAATTGTGGTTTTCTAGACAAGCTGGTGTTCCTAACAGAAATTCTTTGTGCTGTGGTGCTGACCCCCGGTGGCTGCTGCCTGGTGTCTCCTGCTGTGCTGTGGGAAAACTGCTCCTGCCTGGATCCTGACTTCCCATTAAGCACCTGGTTTCAAGTAAAAAGTTTGTGGCAATATATATATATTTTAAAAAGGTGTTTCTCGAAATGTATTCTGAGAGAGAGCACAACTATTCTCCAAGAAATATTTTTTTTCCCTTTCCACACCCTTTTTTGCCCTTTTATTTTTTTTTTAATTTTTCTTTCCCTTTTAAAATTATTTTTTCTTCAGCTTGGGGAGCATGTTTCCAGTGGCCTGTTGCAGACCTGAGAGCAGTTTGTTTTCCACCAGTTTATCTATCACTTTGCTGCTTGCTGAAGATGCCAATAACACACTGACTTGAAAAATAATGATCCATCATCATAAATTCCTATGGATTTGTCAGGCTGGGGATGGCAGCCCCAGCTGAATTGGTTGTTTTAAAAAACAAAAGTAGGAAAAAGATTTATTGTGCTAGCATTTGCGTTCTGAATATCCTCTGTTTCTCAATTCCATTTCTTAATGGAAAGATGAGATTTTCTTGTTTCCCTCTACTCAAAATTCACAGTTTTAGTAAATAATGTGTAAAGTGCAGCAAACTCATCAAATGATAAGTGCAAGCTATGCAAATTGATAAGGTTTCCTGTAAACAGCAAAATGCTGCTTTTGCAGATAAAAACAAAGCTTTTATCTTCAAGGCAAACTGCAGATGAACTAGAAGGGTAATTTAACATTCACAGTTGTTTAAATGGGATTAACTCCTGTGAAGATTTGTTATACACATGTAGGAATCCCCGAGAAGGCATTTCAGAAGTGAGAATTTTTTTTCCCCCGTGAAGTTCAGCATTTTAGTTAAAATTTGATATTCATTAGAATCAGAGATGGATGGAATTCATGCCAGTGTTTTGTGAGGGTCTTCCTACCATTTAATATTCTCCATGTGGGGGGAAAAGCCAAAGTCACAGTGATCTCCAGCTTTGATGGCAAGAGGCACACAAGAAAGTTTAAAATACAAATTAGCTTCTCCAGAATCCAACTGTGTGGATCTAATTACATCTAATGCTAATTATCCTCTTGATCTTAGCATTTTACTGTATTCCAGCTACGACTATTGCCAAGCATGAATCACACATTTAGGCTTATCCACATAAAACCCAAAAGCAGACTAGGGCTGCTGCTTTGCCTTGGGAGTAGAACAGAGTATTTAGATGCTTTTTTGTATTTTTTTTCTCCTCCCTTTCAGCTTTTCTGTCCCAGCTGGCCCCATTTACCTGGGAATGCCCAGTGCTGTTTGCCTGCACCCCAGGAGAATTGAGATTTCCCTGGTTTTTTTTTGGAGTAAGGGTCTTTCTTATGCTTAACCCTCACTGAGCTGGGTGATGTTCCACTTGAGGTTTGCTGCTTTCATTCATCTTGATTGAATTAGGGAATCGTGTCTTAGATGCCTTCCCCCCCTCCTTTCCCTTGGTATTTTATAACAAATCTGAAAGGATTCATGAGAGAGGGGGGCTGTGATCATTTCCTTGAGAATGCTGGGTAGAGGCTGTGGGCTCTGACACCCGTGACCTGCAGGGGGATTCGGGGTGTTTTGCCTGGGCTGTTTCTCTTTGCTTTTGCTGGGCCATGGCAAGTGTGGGTTTGGCATCCTCAGCTCAGGGGCTGGAGCTCCCGGGGCCCTGCTCTCCATCTGCAGGGCTTGGGCACTCAAACTGGCAAATACCCAGCATGTGTGGCCTGGACAGTAAACCTCCTGAAGTTCTGGGGCTCCAAGGGTACCGGGTAGCAAAGAAAAAGGCCCAAGTAGTAAAACAGCAAGTAACTGATCTGGGTTACAGAGTCAGTGCTGGACAATGTACCCAGGGCCAAAGCCTGGGAGGCAATATGCCAGAGCCCAAAACCTCAGCCTGTAAAAAACTACAAACTTTCCTGGAGATGACAGGGTGGTGCAGGTTATGGATCTATAACTATGGACTGTTTGTTAAGCCCTTCTATGAACTGATTGCAACTGAAAGCAGGAACATCCAATGGACAAAGGAAGCTACGCAGGCTTTCAACCAGCTGAAAAAAGCCCTCATGTCAGCTCCAGCCCTGGGATTGCCAGACGTGAGTAAGCCTTTCCTTTTGTTCTGCCATGAGAAGCAAGGAATCACCTTGGGAATATTGGCACAGGACCTCGGCCCGTACCGGAGAGCAGTTGCTCACTTCTCTGAGCAGTCGGATGCAGCAGCTCAAGGATGCCCGGGGTGCCTCGGAGCTGTTGCAGCAGCTCAGCCGTACTGAGCATCCAAGGGGCACGCAAATTCACCCCGGGCCAATCCCAGCGCGGCTGGTGCCGCCCGGGCTTTGCTTGATTTATGGAATTCCTGGGAACAGACAGGAGAGGGAGGCAGAGCACGCTGCAAAGCCGAGCTCGCTGCCGGCCGAGGTGATGGAGTGAAAGTGTCCGAGGTGCCAAAGCCCAGCGCAGGGTCCCGGACGCTGACTGGGGCAGCGCTGCCAGCACGGGCTGCTGCTGCCTCTCCCTCACTTGGGGTATCGAGTGAGGCTGTTCTGGGCTTCAGGTGACCCCTCCATCCCCCTTTTCATCCCCCTTTTCATCCCCCTTTCCATCCCCCTTTTCATCCCCCTTTTCATCCCCCCTCCATCCCTCCTTCCATCCCTCCCTTCATCCCTTCCTTTCCTTCTTCCATCCCCCCTTTCCTCCCTCCATCCTTCCCTCCTTTCCTCCATCCCCCCTTTCCTCCCTCCATCCTTCCCTCCTTTCCTCCTTTCATGCCTCTCTCCATCCCTCTCTCCCTCCCTCCTCCTCCACGGTGCAGTTCCCAACCCAGCTCCTTGTTGGCAGCTCCTGACATCCCAAAGCTGGCTGGGGCAGATCCTGGGCTGCAATGAAATTCCATGAGATGATGGCAGGGTCAGGTTAGCTAATCTGCACAGATTCGGGCTCATTTCAGGGTAATTTGGGCTGATTTCATGTGATTTGATTATTACAAGCAGCAGCATTTGGTTTATCAAATAGGCCAGATTAGATGTAAATCAAATTTGTCCAGAGAATTTGAGCCCAAGAAATGTTGGGGTGATGTGAGGGTGATGTACTGGTGATCTCACCTGCAGGGGGGGAAAAAAAAGGGAAATAAAAACTTGAAAGTCAGAGCTTTTGTCTTTATGGTGTTTTCTGTTGTGAGAAATTTTCTTAGTTTTATGAATCGAAGCCTCCCAAAGTGAAGGGTGAAATCCAAAGAGAAAAGGGATTCTTCTCTCAATAATAGCTCTGCAATCTGCCTATTAAAAAAAAAAAAAAAAAAAAAAAAAAGGCAATTTAAGGAAATAAAAGGTATTTTGGGAAACTGGCTCTTACAAGAGTCACATCAAGGGCCTTCCATGCCTCTGGCAATCAGTCCAAATTCATCAGTCAGTTTCTCTGTAGATGTGCCCCGTGTAAAAGTTTTATTTGCTGTCCCAGGCAACCTTGAGAATTCTTCTGGGCTGCACAATTTGATTTAATTCAGCTTCATGTTAGAGTAGATAATCTCACATCAGCCTGGAGCACCCACACTGTGCTTACTGCAGGATTTTGGCTGGTGCATGTTTAGGATTTTTGCCAGGACAGTGTGACCAAGGCAATGACAAAAGTCTTCGTGCCAGGGGCAAGTGCAAGGAAAACAAAATTCCCACTCGGTGCTGCTTGCAGCACCCCAAGAGAACATGGAACCACCCAGGCCAGAAACAATTCACCCCAAAATAATTCTGTGAATGAAGGGTAGGGCAAGCTGTGCATGGAAGTTCTTGCCAGAGGATAGGTTTTGTTAAATAAAGTTCTGGTGAGGAATTACTCTCATAATTGGTGATAAATCCTGTCAGGGAACTGCTCTTGGTAACTCTTATATTATTAATTAGCTCAACTACCATAAGGCATTAATAAATATTGCAATGCTCTTGATGAAGGGTTAGCTGTTTATTCCCCTTTTGCACATGGCACGCCTGAGGAATGAAGGTTTTCCCTCAGTTTTGGTAGGTACAGAGACTCTTTTCCAGTTTCCAGACACAGGGAACGTGTGACTCGTGTGTGTGAGGAGCCTTTGGTGTCTGCTGGGTCTGGGCCACTGAGGAGCTGCACTGAGCAGCTCCAAAGCCAGGAGCTTCCCAGAGGGGTATTCCTTCAACTCACAGGCTGCCTTGGGTTGGAAGGGACCTAAAGAACTTCCTGTCCCACCCCTTCCACCATCCCAGGCTGCTCCAAGCCTGTCCAACGTGGCCTTGGACACTTCCAGGGATCCAGGGGCAGCCACAGCTGCTCTGGGCACCCTGTGCCAGGGCCTCTCCCCATCGTGGGGAAGGATTCCTTCCCAGTATCCCATCCATCCCTGCCCTCTGCAGTTTGAAGCCATTCCCCCTGCTGTCCCTGCAGGCCCTTGGAAAACATCCCTGTGCAGCTCTCAGTGGGATCAGCTGGTGCTCCTCTGACCTGCTGGGCTTTCTGTTGCCAGCACAGGCTCACCTCTCTCCACAAACAGCCCAAGAATGAGTTATGACATTTCTTACTAGGAAACAAGCTCCATCTGCCATTTTCTGCTTATTGTCACCATTTTTCCTGCCTTCACAAGTCTAAACCTTCAGTAGGCCAAGGCATCACCTCAGTGATGGTTTTTTTTGTGGCTTAATGGTTTACTCAGAGCTGTCCAGTGGTGTCCCCCAGACGTGACAGCCCTGCCCTGGCTGTGTGCAGCCCAGTCAGAGTGCAGGCAGCTGAGAGGTCACTGTGATAAGGTGCCACATAAGGTGATAAGGTGCCACATAAGGTGATAAGGTGCCACATAAGGTGATAAGGTGCCACATTGCCCTGGGGAAGGACCACAACACGGTGTGACCCTGCCCTGGTGACACACTGCAGTGAAAGTGCAGGATTGGCATTTCCTGGAAATCCCTCTTGTTCCAACCTCAGTCCCTGGAGCCCCTGAGTGCTGGAGGGGTTGTTAGGCTGATGAATGTCTCCTTCCATTTGTTTTCCTACATGGAAAGAGGGGAGCCCACTGTAAGATGCTGCCCTCGGGGTCTATTTCTATTTTCAAGTATCACCCATGGTGCCATAATTTCCTTTAATGAGTAGAAATAGGTCTGTGATGAGGAGAGGGTTGCCAGGGCTGTTGTATTACAGTGGAGAGTAATGTGTTTGAGGAAAGGTGTTTGTCTTATTTTCTGGGGCTGTCATGGTTAATCAGTGGATGAATAATTAAGTAAATTTATCCATATTTAATTCCACAGCCTGTGGGCATATGACCAATTTGGACAGTCCTTATGTCAAGGCACATGTATCAGCCCTTGGAAGAAATCTCAATTTTTTAAGGAAAAGCAAGTTCTCTGAGCAAATTCCTTGCTGAATTTCCAATTTACTTCATAAATAGGTTTTCTTGTTTGTATTTATTTTACAAATGTCCTGTATTGTTTTACCACTGATACCTCAGTGCTACTGCCCATCCTCCATGCCATGATTTATATTTCTCTGTCCAATGCTTGAAGCTTCACTGGGTTACTGTTATTATTCCAAATAGAAAATGATGTAGAGAGCTGTAAAAGCTTTTGATTGAATGCCATATGTAAAACACAACCATGATTCTGGGGAAATTAAGGGCTAAATATGATGGTTTTAGGTTTGGATATTTTTTCAGCCTGGATTTTTTTATTTTTCCAGCTTTGGACCCATTTCTTTTGTTAGGCTTTTATCTCCTTCTGTTTTTATCTACATAAAACCCCCTTCAATGGGTATTGGATGAAGATGAGTGTTATTGCAGGTGCATTTCAAGACTGAGACTGAGTTTTTGGGTAAGAATCTGGTCCTTGAATGTTCTGGAAGTATTTTAGCAGCTCTGGATCCCCTTTGCTGCTCGAGCTGTCCGTGAGCAGCGGGGTCAGTGGAGCATCTCCTCTGTTGTTATGGGAACACCAGCACTGGGGGGCCAGGGAAGGCAGCAGAGATGGTGTTTGTTGAATGACATGTAAAATCAGGTTTTGCTCTTCTCCTCAGGGAGATTTCCACTCTTGCTTTTGCAGCAATGTTCTGAGTACAGGATGTTTGGAGATGTAACCTATGCTGGGAACAAATACTCTTTATTTCCATGTGGAATTGCCATCAGGGTGCTGTTATTTCAGATGTGCATCTCCATATTTTCCTGTGCTATTGCAATAATTCACTAATTCATCTCAAGATGTGAGAAACCCACATTCACAGCTCCCCCAAACCTCCTGGAATTCATTGAATTATCGGGGGCTCCAGGTCCTGAGGTTCAGTGTAGGGTCAGCAGTGCTACACCACACCTGTTTCACCCTGCTCTGGTGTTTCATACAAACCAACTTGCATTTTGCACCTCCTCCTTGAAGCATGAATAAAAGCCACGAGGTGAAATCCTGAGGGGTTTTAGGATGAGAGTGTGCAGACAAGGTGGCTCCAGCACAGCTGCACCTTGAGCCATAAATATTCAGAGGCTGGGGGTAAAACTGCCCAGCCGTGGGTGGAGAGGCACTCCCAGCACAGCACATCCTGCTTTCCCCAGCTCCTCCAGCCCAGCAGATGCTGCTCATCCTTTGCCATGGATGAGCAAGGCTGGCACTGGAATATGTGGTCGTAAAACTTTCTGACCAGACAGCTCTGAGCCTTGCAACTTTTGAAGACTAGTTCAGGATAAACTCATTTTCCTCTGTTTTGGGTGGAGGATGTGTGAGCTGGGTAGTTCCAGACTTTATTGAAAAGACTTTTTCCTACTTTCAGACAAGACAAAGCCTTTGACATTTAAAGCATCCAGCTCAGAGCTACAGCAAAGTATTTAATTTCATTATTTTCACTCCATCTTTCTCCCTAAAAATGTCTAAAGCACACACACCATTAGAGCTGCTTGAATGCTCCACAGTAAAACTGCAGGAGCTTTGTCACTGTGTCTGATTGGAAATTCAAATGGGATTTGCCGGTGGGGATCTGAATCCATCTGTGAGCACGGGGCACGTGAGGAAGAAGGTGGGGATGATGTTACCAGAGCCAGCAGTCCTGGGATCGTTGCGTCCACGATTTGCAGCACGGAGGGTTCTAAGCAAAGCTAAACCTCATGTTTTAAAGAATAGAGCCAGGAAAATCAGAGATGATTTTTTTCTATCCTGAGAGCAGTGAGCTGTATCTATTTCCTGGGTGTTGTGTTCACAGGTGCTGGGAATTCTTAAGTCTAATGCTTCTGGAAATTTCCTGCTTTGGTTGTAGCACCTGGATCTCCCCAGGTCAGGGAGAGGTGATGCTGAACAAGGGGTTTATGCTGTTGTGCACCTTCCCCCCAGACACACATTTTGCCTTCCAGACTTTTTGAGGGGCTTAATTAGTTTGATTATTTCGTATAACTGCAAGAAAAATCAATAAACAACAGGATGTCTCTTTTTTTTTCTTTAAAAATCAGTATTTCATGGTTGCTATCATTTATTTTTTTCACTCTCCTCTTCCCTGCTGTTGCCTAAGCAGGGAAGAAGCTGATGCTCACTAATACTGAATTTAAATTTGTTGATTAAGTTTGAGAGAGACCAATGAATGAAAGAGAAAATCCAACCCAGCATTTTCAGTATTTCTAGTTGTTCCACAAGGAAAAAAGAAATCCAAATGTTGCAAGCAAGCAAGAAATGCAAATGTGTATTTTTCCAGATGATAAATTAGAATTTGGCTGGTTTGAATTTTTTTTTTTGTTTAATCTGGCCCAAGTGTTGACTTCTAATTTAGGTTTTTTTTTCCCTAGTTCTGTGTATCACTGATAGAAACATATTGGGTTTGATGAAAGTCATAACCTTGTAACAGACATTGTTTTTAAAGCGTGGAGCAGAACAGTCTGGGATAAATCTGTGCTTTATTTTCCAATCAAAAACAAAAGCACTCTTCAATCCAAGCTTCTGGTCCTGCTGGAGAGACTTCACAAATGTGCTCCTGCCTTAGATTTAGAAGGGGACAAATGAGACACCAGGTAACAAAAATCAGCCATGCAGTATTTTAGATAACTCCGTTTGTCCTTTTTCTTGTCAAAGACACAGATGCCCAGTACTCTGCTCAAAAGCTCATCAGAGGAAATCCTCTTTATACCTAGGAAAAATTTCTCCATATGGTAATGTCATCACACAGGAGCAACAGTCTTCTATTGATTGTCCCCTGCAGGTATGCCAGTAATAGAACCATTATATAAAAATGTAGAGTCTTACAGCTCCGTGTTGCAAATCTGATTGAGTTCTGCTTCTTTGGGAAGGTAGAATATTCTCTTTGGGTTTTTTTTTTCTTCCCTTCTCTGAGAGCACTTCATTTTCGGGGCCGTTCAGTCGCTGTGAGTGGCAGAGGAGCAGGTGTGTGAAGGCTGAGTGCCATCTGTGTGGCTGAGGCACATTATGGGATGGCAGGCAGGGCTGTGCTGGGGATGTGTGCAAGGGTGGGCAGGGATCTCTGGCTGTGCCTGGGCTCACATCCCCCTCTCCCCCACAGCTGCCCTGGCAGTCGCTGTGTTGGCTTCTCGAGGGGAGTGTAAATCACAAACCAGCCTGGGAAAAAGGCCCCTCCTCATTCCAGAGGCAGCTTTGACCCAGCTCTGATCTACCAGGTTTGCCAACAGAAGCTGCTTTTTTTCCTGTTGGCACAACAGTGACTGTGCAGCTGTGGGTGAGAGAGTTTGGACTCTGTAACCCGTGAGATGGATGAAACGGGGAAAAAATCCCAAACACCATCCTTGGCTTGAGCTTTGAGTATTTGGGCCTTTCTTTCTGATTTGAAAGTCAGAATAAGGTCAGAAATAAATATTTTTTAGCTTGGAAATTAACAGGTTTTATCTGCAGGCTGGGGAAATATGTCTGGAGAAAAGGAGACTCGGGGTGGGGGAACCTTCCTGCTCTCCAAGTCCCTGGCAGGAGGGTGGAGTCCTGCAGGCTCTTCCTGCAGGGAACAGGTGAGAGGAAACAGCTTCAGGTTGTGCCAGGGGAGGTTCGAGTTGGATACTGGGGAAAATTTCACGGAGAGGGGGCCAGGCCTTGGACAGGCTGCCCAGGGAAGTGGTGGAGTCACAACCCCTGGAAGGGCTCAGGGGTGGACCTGGCAGAGCTGGGCTGGTGGCTGCACTGGATGATCTTGGAGGTCTTTTCCAACCTAAATGGTTCCATGTGCAAACATGGCCATCTCAATGCTGGTTTTATTTCCAGGTTTTTCTGTGCTGCTGCTGCTCCAGCACCGGTATGTGCACTCCTGGAGGGACTTCTATCATTTGTCACATCCCTCTACAGCCAAGTTAACAAGCTGGCTGCAAAAAGCAAAATAATTCAGATGATAAAAAGAGGTTTTCTAATTTTAGTCCTTGAAAAAAACCTCAGTGTTGTCTCTATTTACCAGGTAAATTTATTTCTAAACCCTCAATCCTTTCTCTATTTGCCAGGTAAATCTTTAGTGCTGAGGCTGACTGGTGTGTGTAGGAGGCATTTTTGTGTTTTACTCAATGCTTAGAGATCAGTGGAAATGAAAAGTTGTATAATTACCCTCTGGCCTTTTATCTTTCTGTGGTATCATCTCTAGAGAATCAAGGATGTGTAGAGAAGCCTCTGCACAGCAGATAATCACAGCCATTAGAGGAAACAATACCAGCTTAAAATCAACTGTGTTTTGCTCAGTAAAGCATTGATATTGGAGTCTGTGTTGATCCATTCCTGAAACCAGGCAGCCACGAAACAGCCACTGCTCAAGGCAGCACCCACAAATTGAACTAATTGTTGAATATTCTAGTAAAATCTTAAAATACTGAGGATTGGTGTTATGAGATGGGGGGACACAAAGGATATGAACATTTGCTCTAAGTGAAAAACACAAGTCAGCCTTAATTACAAATTTGCAATCAATGCTGCTGTATTTTGAAGGTCCTGGTAAATAATTAATGAGCGAGTAAAGCACAAGGATGGAAGTTTCCTTTAAAATCTGATTTTAAGGGAGTGTCGGTGCTTTTTAAAGGAGGAGAAGGAAAGAAGCAGATTTATGATACAGCTGGAATGTAAAAGGTGAAACAGTGGTTTTATTCAGGAGCTGAATGCACGTGGAGAGGTTCAGCAGCTTGTTTGTCCTCATCCCTGATCAGAGCAGCAGCTGAGTGGCCGGGATTGGTGATTGCGTGGGGAATATTCACTTGTCAATAAGATCCTGACTGAATGTCACATCCACTTAATGGCATTTAAAGGGGAAGGAAATCACTGTCTCACACCCCTGAGAAAGGGCAGAGCATCAATTTATCTCTGTTTGTCTGAAAGCAGTTGAAAGTGCAACACAAGTTTGGCACGTAGGGATTTTTTTTGTTCCGGTTCTGAGTTGAACTGGTTCCAAAGCTCGTGTCAGGAAGAAGAACAAGCTGCCATGGGGGCAGTGGCTCAGGTAGCCCACGGACCTCCTGGATCTCTGTGAGCATCTGCCCTTGGTCTTTCACCTCCTGGACAAGGTGTTCAAGCCTTGTGGGGCTCTGTGCCCAGCCTGAGCACTGACACAGAGAACACAGCACCTGCCAGGGGCTTCGTGGCATCTACAGGCAGCCTTCAGAAAATAATGGCACGTGAGCTCAGGGATGCCAGGATTCCTCCATCTTTTTGAAACATGATTAGATGTGACTCACTGATTTAAAAAATACAATTACAGCACTGACTGGCAGTGAGAGAGCCTTTTTGGCTCTTTCTAATTAATGAAGGACCATCACACCTCCATGCACAACATCAGAGGTGCCTTGGAGCAGCCATAAATGCATTTCCCTCTGTCTGCAGGGGTGGGATGCCAGGATCTGCTGTGGCTGAGTCGTGCAGAGCCCACACAGGGGCTGTGATACTGGTCCCAGGACTGATGCAATGCAGTTGTTTTTGCAGTTCCCCACATCAGAACCAGCATTTCCAGATTTAGTTCAGATCTCACTGCAGTGCCCTCTCAGCTTAGAGACAGAAAAAGAGGCTTCATAGCTGCTCTTAAGTTTTTATCTCAATATTTTGAGCCCTGTTGGTGCAGTCCTCATCACTCAGATGGACTAAAACCAAAACCACACCATCCTAAGAATGTTTGTCTTGTTTCTAACAAATATGTTGCTATGGGAACTTGGTGTTCCTCTGATTGTTGCACTAGATGCACCAGCTATCTGTCTCTAGGCTGGCTTTTTTTCCCTGTAAATTAACTGCATTTAAACTAAACATATTAAGTTATTTCATGTTAATTAATTTGCATGTTAAGCTGGGTGTTTGCAGTTTCCCCCTTCCTGCTCACCCCAAAACATTAATTAACTGCTCCAGACCCTGCAGTCCCTCACCCATCACTGTGGTCTTCCCCAGCTCTCTGCAGCTCCAGCACTCGCTGCCTGCATGGGAAGTAATCAGTGTCCAAAATAATTGCTTTTCACAAGTCTGCAGTCAGCTTCCTTGTCACATATTTAAGCTGTAATGAAACTGTTTCGGTTGCCAGGAAAAAATATTCAGCTGAAATGTACAGTAATTGCAGGTGGAAAGCAGAGCTGATAATGGAGCTGGTTTTATTTAGCACGTCGTGTTTTCATTTGTTGGAGGCATTTCCTCCAGCAGTGCTCTCCTCTCCTCATTCCTGCCGAGGGAGGAGGAGGATTGGGATCCTCCCAGTGCCTCTGCTTTGCATTCAGGCAGTGGAAGGTGCAGAACTCACGTGTGGTGCAGGGGGCATGAAGAGCATCTTTGGCCCAGAGGCAGACAAGTGATACAGGATTAATCTGATTGCTCTGTGCTTTGCTTGTGCATTCAGCCAGCAGTGGGGCTTTGGGAAAATGCTTAAATTGGAGTTGGTTACCTAAAAATCTATACATAAATTATCCAAGAGTTGTTTCTAAATCTAAACTTCCTGGGAGCTCAGCAGCAAACAAAACCATTGCTTAGGTTTGCAGCACACCCCAGCAGACTTTCTCCTAGAATTCAGAATTCTGGGAGCAGAATCCTCGCTGTGGGAAAGGACAAGATGGTGAATGTGTGCAGCAGACTTAAACATTTCCTACATAGCCCTGTGATCTGTGGTCAGAAGCTGGAGAGAAACTGGCTAATGAATTAGTAAGCCCACAGGGAAATCTTATTTACAAGGAAGGCAACAGAAACATTAATGTATCTTTATTAGCCTTATTTAGGCCATCTGCTGTGTACATGGTGGGAGCTGCACAGTCCCTGCAGTCAAACAGCAGCAGGGATGTGCTGAGCTCCAAACTCTTCTCATTTAAATGCTTCCTTAGACCTCTTCAGCTCCTGGAACTTTTTTGCTGCAGTGAAAAGTCAGCTGATCATCAACAGGGCAGGGAGCATGGAATTTTCTGTGTCTCCATTTAGATGCATTTTCTTTCTCATTTCTTATCTTTGACTTGGAATTTGATAGGTTTTTGGGGTCAAGCTGCCACTGAAATTACTATAACCCAAAATTTAATAGCACATTCTGTGCTTTGCAAGCCACTCATTGGGAAGATAGTTTTGGATCAACTATAGTTACTTGCTTTTTAATGCATACACAGATTTTTCTGCATATGTTTAGATAATTTGAATGTAGCCCAAGGAAAAGGAATTAAAAAGTTGATTACCATAATTTTGAATTTTATTTCCTATTGGCCTTTTCCTACTCCAAGTGTGTTTCACTTTGCAAACTGTTTTGCTTGGATCTGGCCAGCTCAGTCCTTGCAGTTTCTCACTGAACTCAGTCAACTCACGATACCAGCTGCTCTCAGTGGCCACAGTTGTGTTGCCAAGGTTCTCTTCACACCTTTGAAGCATTATTTATTTATTTTCTTAAAGGAATGAAAGTCCAAGTGCCATGGTAATTCCTTGCTCTCCTGTTGAGCCTGAATTTTTAACTGAAATATAAGCCTAAGCAAGCAGCCTGTTAATTCCCAACTAACCTTCTCAGTGGCTGATTGCAGCTGGGCAACAACAGCTTTCCCATTTTGTTGAAATAAATAAACTGGGAGGAGCGTGTGGAGGAATCTTAGAGGCTTTATTAATGCGAAACACAGAGAGGTTCCTGCTTAGATTGTACTTCTTTGATTACTCAACTGAGTTATTAGATACATGAAGAACAGCCATTTAAATGTAAATCCATTCTCCCTCTGTAATAGATAAATGGGCTTTGCCTTGAATTTGTAAGCAGAATATATCACTTTGATATAGCAACTGGAGCTGAATAAAGCCAGTCAGTAGACCAAGGGAAGGATGCAGATTCCTTTAAAGTGAATGGAACAGAGGAGACCATCAGTTAGTTAATTAACTTCAATTTCTATATTAATGAACTTTCTCTGGTGCTTGTTTAAGCATCCAGATGCTTGCAAAATGTTTTTTTCCCCAACAACAGGCGTTAGTTGGCATGTGATAATTATAAATGGGGGTACCTGTCTTCTATATCCCAGAAATAAATTTTTCATGTGCTCTGTGGCAGAGTCATAGTGTGGGTGGTCCAGAGCTGCACTGTGCTGGGTGGGCATGTGGGCTCTCAGCCCCAGGGCACCACAAGTTCAGAACCTGAAAGAGGGGAAATAAGTGAATTCAGTGTTTTGCATGCTCCTCACGAGCCCTGTAGAGGCAGGAGGTCAGAGCTGGATGCTCACCAAAGGTGGGTGCTCTGGCAAAGGTCGTCTTCCCAGGCTCCTCCTGAGCACAGGGCACTTGGGCTAAAACACATTTCTGCTCCAGATTCTCTCTGGATGACTCTGCTGCTTGTCACCAAGAAGAGAGGAGTTGAGAGAGCCAGCCCCAAGCTGTCCAAGGCGTGAGAAGGTAACCCTTCCACAGGGAGTTACCCTTCACCCCTCAGATGCTCTTCAGGAACCGGCTCTGCTCACCAACGCCACGGCAGTCCCCTCTGCTACTTGTCACCGAGAACTCTGGAAGGAACTTTGATTTCCAAAGGACAGCACAGCAGTTTTTCAACAGCACTTGGCTCGTGGAGAGGGGTGGGAGCAGCCCCTGAGTGATGGCACCGGGCCAGAGGAGCTCCGTGGATGGCAGAACTTGGTGATCCCTCGGCCCGGGCGGGATTTCGGGGGCGGCCGTGCTGGCTGAGCTGGGCTGCAGGAGCAGAGCTGAGCAGATCTGCAGTGCCTTGGAAAATCTGCCCCAGGAGCACTGCTGGAATAACACATCCAAAGTGAAATAAGCGGCACGGTCGGATTTCTGTCTGAGCACAGGAAAAAGAGGAATTGTCCCAGGGGCAGACACAGCTCCCACCCAAACCAGAGGCAGATGTTTTCCTCTTGCTGACTTTCCACCACTCAGAACCCCCTGTGTGCTGGTAAGCAAATTGCTGCTTCTCTCACACATCCAAATTCCAGTTTGCAGTTCTGTTCCTGCACCCTGAGCTTTTGCTTCCTTTAAATAAAAATACTCTGAAGGAGCAAACATCTCTATATTAGCAAAACTGGGCTGTGTTCTCAAAAGCCACTACAAAAGTACAGTCAAGAACCAGGAAAACAAATGGCAGAGTTTCACCTTGGTCATCTGTAGGAAGTTTTCTATTTTTTTTTCTTTTTTTTTATTCTGTACTCCTGGTGTTGTAGCTGCAAGTGTAGCCATCCTTGTTATCCACCTACTATTGGGTGCTGTTAATGGGATGCTTAATTCTCCCTAACATCACAGCAATCTGTGAAATGGAACAGATTTAAATTCTAATAGCTAATAGCTGAATAAATACATCTGCCAGCCATCGACCATCTCAAGTACTGCTCACTGTAACTGTAATTAAAATGTAATTAAAGCCAGTTAAAGCCATCAGACATCTGGGTGGTGAGAGGTTGGGTCCATCCTGCTGCTTTCACTGCCTCTGTGAGAGCTGGGGGGGTGATGGAACAGTCCTCTCATCATGGGAGTGTGTTTTCAGCAATCATGGGGACCAGATTTACAGTGATGGCTGCATTAAAAATACACTGGGGGAAAAAAAAATATATATATTAGAGGTTAATCTAATGCTGTTAGTTCAGGTGGAGGGAATAGCTTCTGACTGTGCTCTGTGTGAGGAGTCCTACATGGACATGAATTAAAAGTTTCAGAATCATAGAATGGTTTAGGGCTGGAAGGGAACATAAATTCCATCTTGTCCCAGCCCCTGCTGTGGGCAGGAACACCTTCCACCAGATCAGGTTGCTCCAAGCCCCATCCAGCCTGGCCTTGCAATGGACCTTCTTGCCATAACACTTTAAAATACTTGTTGCAGTTGTTTTTGCAAGCTGGGAGTTAAAGGAGCAGAAATAAATGAAAAAGGAGGGTGCTGGTTATATATCCCAGAAATATCCTTGCAGAACCTTACAGTTGTTTTTGGAAACTGCCTGCTGCTGCTTTTATTACTTATAAATGCCATGGAAGAAATTAAATTGCTTTTCATACTGTATCCCTCCAAGCTGGGGAAGTTTCTGTTGAAGTCTCTGGAGGAGAGATCTTTACTTAATCCCCTTAAAATTGGTGTGAGTGCTCCAGGTTGTTTTGCTGTTCAAGCCCTGTTTGTCCTTGTGTCTTCCCTTGCTTTCCTGAGGATGGGGAGGATGGGTGACTGCTTTTGGGGCAGTTTATTTATTTATTGCATTATTCTGAGTCACTGTGGTGTTGGTTGTGAACTGACTCTGGTTGGGGTTCGCTGTTTTTAAAGTCATTTTTGAGTTGTGGTACTGAAGACTGCTCTATGAATGACCTGCTCTTGAACATCTTTCCTTACATTTCTGATGACTTATTTGCTAGAAGGGATAATTAGAAATTACAAGTCTGGAGATCTGGCAGAGACAGTGGGGTGTAGGAAGCGATTTTCTTCGCTGAGGCTGTGTTGTGAACAAAACCCTCGACGCTTTGAGCAAAACTCTGTGTGGCAGAAAGAAAATAGAACAGTTTGACTTGATGAGGATTTATGTCTGTTGGGTTTCTCTGACTTTAAATACTGTCTACCACAGAACCTGAGTTATTAAACCTCAGTGACTGATGTATCCATGTAGACCAAGGAGTGACCCTGAACCTTTGCTAAGCTTTTAAAACACAGAGTTCATTTATTTAGATTTTCTTTCTCTGTCTCTAAAACTAGAATGGAGAAAAGGAATTGAGAGCTCACCTGAGAAAGTCAGAGAAGAGCAGGAACCCTCAGAGGTGATAAAGTTGTTGTGAATATAACATTTATATAAATAAGACTCAACTTTTAGGCTACATTTTTCTGAAATCTGCTGGAATTAGAGAGTGGGCTTTGCACATTCACCTGCCATTGTTTTATTTATTTTTATTTGTATGACCACTTCCAACCTTGAGTTTTGGCAGCACTACTCAGTATTTCATCTTAAATGGATGATGTGTACACGAAATACTCTCTGAATATGAACTGCAGCTATAGGAGATCCTTTAGGTACCCCAGGCACAGCAGTACTGAGCTGAGCTTTACCTGCTTCAGGGCTGGGTTTTCCAGGGCTGAGAGCCCAGGGGAGAGGAGACTTTAAATAGTGCTGGACTTGCTTCCTCAGCTGTTGAAAACTCAAATTTTCCCAAGGCTTTGAGTTTTAAAGACAGAAGAGAGAATAGACCCTCTAGAGCCACATGTTTTAGCCTTGAGACAGTGTAAAAACTGACTTTGTCTGAGATGCCATGTGCAAGGTTTGCAGCCTCCCAGGACTTGAAGCAGTACCTTAATATTGTGATAATGAATAATTATTATATTTTAATATTAGTTATTTCCTCCCTGATATCTCAGGATGCACACATCACACGCACAGACCTCCAAACACACACACAGCTTTTTTATTTTTCACTTTTGCAGCATTCAAGTAGACACAAAGTAATGAAAGAAAGGAGTTCATTTCTCCCTTGTTGCCAACGAATTTTGCACAGGAAGCAGCCGTGTGCACTGGCATCACTCTGTGCTGAAGAGCAGGACACTGCTGGACCCACATCTCCAGTTAAGCAGCCCCAAGACACCCTCTGGGGCTAAAAATAGCCTCTAAATAAGAGCAGTCTTACAGAGTACGTGGGGATCAGCCTGCCAGGCCAAAAGCTATTTATTGTCAGAAAGGGTGGCATGACAGGGCGCTTCCAGATCTGCCACCTCTCCAAACTGTTTCCAGACAGTGAGCTTGCTCAAACTGATATTAACATTTAATTTTTAATGGACTAATTAAACTGACCAGCACAAATCTCAGAGGTCCAGCGTAGTTTTGGTTTTTATCAGTTCATTTCTGCTTTTTCAGTAGGACTCTGACAAAGTGCTGAGAAAATAATGTCTTTGTGTCAGGATTGTTCAATTCCCTTTAGTGTCTTTTGCATTTAAACTTCTGCTCAATACTATAAATACCATCTTGTTTCCCAGGATTTTCCAAGGGATAGAAAGCTTATTTAAGTTTTAAAACAGCTGTAGTAATAGGCAAACATGTCATTAAGATCCTAATCAAATACACACAATTATTTTATTGTGCAAGCTTGGAGTTTTAATAGAACTAAAAATACAATTGAATTCAAGTCAAGGTAACATAATCCCCCTCTGTGGTTCTGCTGATTGGAATTTTACATTCCACGCAAGAATAAATGGAAATAAATCTCTTTTGTAAGGCACCACGGTGCCAAAATGTGACATCTGTAATGACATGCTCATCAGATTTGGTTGTATAATTTGTACCTTTAATTTATTGGGCAATGAGACTCTTAATATGTACTTCATGTGTCTCCAAAGGTTTTATTTGGCCGCCAGCCTGAAAAATATCAATATTGTAAGGATTAAGCAACCAAACAAAAAATCAAATAGTCCAACAGAGAGACTAAATCAATACAAAAGAAATGTTTGGGTTGCGTGAAGTCATTGGACAAGGCAGAGGGAAAAAGCTGTGGAGAAATCAATGTGCCAAAGGACAGACAGCCAGAAACACCTTCTCCAGCTCAGCCAGGTGCTGCAAGGCTTGAAAAAGCAAAGGGAAGGTCTGAGGTGGGAGCTGAGTGTTGGGGGTGGGGTGTCCACCCCGCCACAGCAAACCCCCATTTCCCCCTTGTTTCACCCCAAGAACTGATGGTCCCAGCCAAGTGTGCCTCAAGGGTGACACTGGTGCCACAGCAGGGAGTCATGGTTGTCATGGTGTAGATACAGGAAAATTCTCAAGTGTCTCGACAAGGAGAAGGGTTGAAAGGTCATGGAAAGCACAACCCACATGATTTATTCACAGGATGGGTCAGAAATGGGTTTTGAGTACAAATCTGTAATTAACAGCTCTGTAATTGACTCGTGGGCCCATCGCCTGTACAATTAACTCCTTTGAGCTCACGTTGGACAAGCATTCCTTTGATCCAGACAGAGTTTGTGATTTCAGATCTATAGTTTTTGACTGAAAATCCATGTGGCTGAAGAAGATTAAAGTCTCCTCAAGGAGGACACAGCCAGCACTCACAGTATTTCTGTCTGATTTAAGGGTTTTGAGGATCTTATACCCTGAAGGTGACATGTTCCCTGTCAGACGTGAGGCAAATAAAAAGTTGAAGCTTTTTAAAAATTTGTCAGTGGATCTGTTGTGGATTTTTGTAATTAGCCAATAATCTCTGTGACCATGGAGCTTTTGGAGATCCTCTACTGTCACTGAGCTCCCTGAGGCTGCTGCAAAGGTGTGGATTTGATTTTTCTATGGACTCATAGAGTTGATGCCATCAGGGAAAGCCCTGGAACTTGTAAATCAGGCAAAAAAAAAAAAAAAAAAGCATAATTATTTCCTATGATACATCCTCATGCATTTCACAGAGAGACTGTTAGAGATGCAGCTCTGGCTGCTTCATTTTTACATTTTTAACTCCTTTGCCTTTCAAAGACCCATCTTTCCATGAAAATTTATGGTGGGTGCAAAATTCCTCATCTCCCAAACAAACCAAGTAGCTGGAAAGGAGCAGCCAATTAAGATGCACGATGCCTTGCCCTAAGTGACAGCCCATAAATCAGAGCCCGTGGAATATTACATTTTAATGCACTGCGGAAGCCTCGTGCTCCGGTGCATCCACAGCCCCCAGCATTGCTTAGGGATGAAGTCACTCCTTGGGGGAAGTGAGGGAGGTCACACTGATGCTATAAAAAGGTGTCAGGCCTTTGGTATGTTGTTTGTAAAAGTAAAAGAAACAAGATTCTGGGCGTCTGCTTGCTCTCACTGTTACAGGAGGTGTTTAGGAACCTAAAGTGGGTTCCTTTCTTGCTGCTATTTAATAAATGTGATTTATTAGGAGGCTGAAAAATGCTGTTAGCAGAAAGGCTTGTGAGAAAAATTAACAGAAAGCATGACTTGATGGGGTGAAGTTCAGAGCAAACTCACTAAATTTGGCAGGGAACACATTAGCAAAACAATGCGCTTGGGCACGAAGAAATCCCAACCGTCAAGAAACAGGGTCAAGAAAAACACCCTTCTGAAAATGGGTGTTGCAGATACACACAGAGCCAGATCTACAGTTTTCACAAAAATAACACAAGAATGTGCAGAGTAGCAGCACAAAATTTCCCTAAACTTTATTTTATTCTTCTTTACTTTGATTTGTACTGTACGGTCCCTACCTTGCCATGAGATCAGAATGCAGGGGAGGGGCTGTCTGGAGCAGTCCACGCTGATTCCTCTGAATTTTGAGGTGATTCATGGAGGAATGTCACTGCTCCTCTTCTGGGGGTGATCCCCAGCTGAACTCATCCTGAATGTGGGGGATCCTCCCAGGAGCTGCCGGGCAGTTCTGGTGGGGGGAACCTGCCTTGCATCCCTGAACTTCTGTGAAGCTGGTTCCTTCTTTGAGAAGATGCTCATCTCTGCCAACTCCTGTTCTTCCCCATTCCCTCTGAGCTCTCCATGCCTGAATGTGGCAGCTTTGTTTCTTTTATTTCCAAGGGGTCAAGTGCTTACATGGTGAGAAATCAAAGGGATGGGGGAAAAATCCCACCCAAGCCCCAGAGGCCAACAATGCAGAAAGAAAGAAGGGACACTGCTGTGAGGGCCAGCACTTCTTTCCTTGCAGTAAATGAATTCTGTGTCAGGGGCAGGGGGGTGGAGGAGGCTGTTCCTGGTGTCTCACTCCACAGGGCAGCACATCCTTTGTAGAAAGGGAACCCGGCAGGCTCCGACCTCCAGAGCAGCTTCAATCCCCCACAGGCTCAGCCACAAATACCTCCACTGATGCCTCAGGTTTGGCTTTTCTGTTTTTCAGATTCTGTTCTGCTTTAGTGTGTAAGTCTGGGCTTCACATGAGGGGATGCTGAGCTCTCTGCACAGAGCAGGGAGACAAAACAATTCCTTCTCCAGCTGGGGACCAAGGACAAATGATCCAGACCTCAGGTCCAAGAGCACAAACAACGTGGGCTGGAGAGAGAAAAACAAGAAGGATGGGACTTCGTGGGCTGGAGCTATAAATGGACAATTCACTCCAATATGCTAATGGACCAAAACTGATAGTGTGAAACCCTGTGACTGGTCTTCCATTTTTGTAGCCATTTTAAGTTGTGCTGCCCAAGGTGGATCTATTGAGGCCTTTTAATAAATCCCTACTTTAGCTTTTTGTAGTCTCTGTTCTAGGTCAGCCTTCACAAGGCATCACCACAGGCACGGAGTGCAGCTCAAATAATTTAAAGGAGAAGCACATACCTTTGAGCTCCTCTCCTTTGTGCTGGGGACAGCTGATGAAGCTAAACACAGGCTGATACAGTGCTGTGGGCTCTAGAGAGATGGTGGAGACTGGGGAACTGATCCCAGGCACCAGTGACTGGGTTTGTGGGTCAGGAGAGCAGCAGTGTGGGCACTGTGTGTGCACTCATTCAATATTCCCTGACCTCTAAATGCTACACACAGGGTGAAATACTTGGTAATGAATGAGGTTTGTAGGCTGGTCTCAACACCTGTGCTGTCCTGAGTCCTGAGCCAGTCCAATAAACCCCTCCCCAGCTGAATTTCCAGGAGGAACCTTGCCCTGCTCTTTGGAAAACAGCAGCACAGTCTGCCCTGCTACTGCTGGGGCTTTGGTGAGCCCTGGTCTACAACGGGTCCTCTCCACTTCTTTCCAGGTGCAAAATTGTGTCCTGCCTTCCAGCTTCCCCCCAGAACTGCTGCTCAGCTCCACTGTGCTCAGCTCCACCTGTGCTCATTTATTCATTTTTGTTGAAATTCAATGTGCAAAGCATGAAGTCATAAGAAAGCACCTCTCCCCCCCGAAAGATCCTTTCATTAATAATTCCTGTGTGCCTGCTCCTTGCTCATTGTTACACACAGCAGCCTTGGCAGATGAAGAGGTCGGTCCTTGGCCTATGCAAATGTTAATCCAGGTCGGAATTTCTTTTTTTTTTTTCCCTTCCAGGTTGGCAGCCCTTTGTTTAAAATGAAAATACCTCCAATTCTCTTTAATTTCTTAGGCACAAAAATGCATTAATGATAAGGCAATTGAGCTTGTTTGACCTTTAAAGGTGTAGGAGTTAGTATGGGTTATATTGCCTGAAAGTATAATATCCCACACCTTGCACCCTGCTATGTATCCTGGAAAATCATAACCCATCAATCAAGAAATAATCTCTGGGTTTGCACCAGTTTAACCAGAGGAGAATATTTCACCTATTTTGTTTTTCCATCTCAGTACCACATGGAAGTCCCATAATTAATTAAACCATATGAGAATTTATGTAAGCAACTTAGGGAAAATATCATAAATTGGTGATACTCAGTATAAAAGGAACCTGAATTAGGATTAAGGCCATTGTAGTGCTTTTTATGAATTCATAAGTGCTCCTGCTTTTTTTTTTTTTTTTCATTTGAGGCAACTTCAGAAGATAAAGTTGGAAGAACAATGAAGCTACATTCTCAGATTTCCAGCCAAAAGTGTGTCCTTCTCATTTTTCATCTCATGTTTATTATTTTACCCCATCAAATAAAAAAAAATCAGATACTTCTGATAGAGTAAAAGCAATGTGTAGGAGGAACCAGAGGAAAACAGGCTGGAGGCTTCCTCAAGAAAGGCAAAATCTTATTATTTGCTCCTTATCAACAGAAAGCAACAGCCACATTAAATGGAGCTGGATAACAGAGTAATTAATTCCTCTGTCTGGAACTTTGTGTCATCTCTACGTGTGATTAGGGAAGGGCTGGGATGAAAAGCTTTGTCTCTGGAGCTGCTGCTCTGTTTGATTTCTGGAGGTTATTTTGACAACATCCTCCTCCAGCCTACGCCTGGGTCTGTGCAAAGCTCTTCCCAACCTTGCTGTCCATCAGTGGGAGTCAGACGTGGGGGCTGGCACATCTGGGCTCGGTGTGAAGCCAGAAGAGGCCCTCACCCACCAGGCAGATGTCAAACCCAAAGGCGTGCAGCCAGCAAGACTCTTTCCCTCTTGCTTTCCCCTTCCGAGTGAAGCAGGATTACCTTGGCCTGGGATCTGAGCAGGGAGGGAGTGGATGCTCTTGTAGTTTGCTGAAAACCGGCCAAAATGAAAGTTTGCCAGGAGCCAGGGAGATCTCAGTGCAGGAGCAGAGCAGAGTTGTCCTGTTTGGTGTCACAGAGCCATGGATGGCAGTAAGGGGAGCTGCAGTGTGGTCTGTCCTGCAGGTGATATAAAAGGTGGATCATTCTTTCATGAAAAGCCTCATTTGAATGGCCTCCTCTTTTCCTCAAGATAATTTAGACTATGGGAATAACTGGCAAAAGGAGCATCTGCACTGCTGTTCCATGTTCTTACCTTTTGTTTCCCTCGTGCTGGGCACCTTAAAGAAGCACAGGACAGGGAATTCTGCCCTGGAGCTCATGCGCTAGGCAAGGAGTGTTTGTTTTTATTGTAATCATTATTATTGTTACAAATGCTCCTGTTCCCACCTGCCTGCACCTTTCTCCCACAGCCAAAGCCCTGCTGGTGTTTCCTGGGACATTCCCAGCCAGGCTGCTGGGCCCCAGTTATGCTGCCCATTTCATGCCAAGCACACACAGACTTTGCAAAATGGGGATCGGTGATCTTTGTTCTTCCTAGGTTTCCTCAAACCATTTCAAGACCCATTCGAGGTCAGGAAGACCTGTGAACTCTTCAAATTATATTCTGAATTGCTTCACATTTGCCCTTGGTATTCATTTGCAGGAATCAGTCTCTTCCCTGTTACTGCTGGGTGAGTCACTCCCGCTTCCCCACTCCACTTCTGGAGTTTGCGTCGTGTGGTCGATTATGACCCAGTTTGGGTAATTTGTCCTCGTAATGATTCATTTATCACTATCCAGAACCCTCTTCAGCAAAACACTTAAATGTGCTTTCAAATGCTGTACTTACAAAGAATTAAAATAAGCACCTGCTTGAATGGTCTGGAGGTGGAGAAATTGTGTGTAATCACACTTCTCCCTCACTGATAGTACTGACAAATGTTCCACCTTACAGCAGTTTGCAAAAAGTAACAATTGGAGATAAATAATTTTGATAAGCAGAATGAAATAACAGCAGCGTGTCATTCCTGATTAGATTTGACATTGTGCTAACATCCATCTTCCCCAAGCAGCTGCGTTGATGCAAGGCTTTCCTGCTGGAATCTGCCTCTAAATTATAAAACTGTCCAAAATGTACAAAAATATTTATTTCACTTCCGAGATCATTGATTTGCTAGTGAACGACAGAGGAAACTGCAGTATTTGCTGGATACCTTCAAAGCACATTTATGTAATTGATTCTTTTGCAAGCAGATGCAGAAGAAATATGAACTAGAGTTGCTTCAATTTGAATGCTGTTCCACTTGGCCAGTAGTTCTGCAGCTGGTAGAGTTGGTTTTATTTTATATATATATTTATAAACACACACACACACACACATACACACGTATATATATTTAAAAACCCTTTACCAGCTGAGCTCTGGCAGTGAAAACTACCTGGATACTAGCAAAGTTCTTACTGAAACTTGCCTCTATGCTTTTATTTAAATCTTGACTAAATAGGTTGGGGAAAGTTTTAATCTGAGAACATGTTGACTCTGAGTACCACTAAATACTTTGCTTAATTTGCATTTGTTAGAAAATTTTGCCATTAAAACTGCAGCAGAGCGTGAGCTGTGGTACCGTGAATGGTTTCAGGACAGGACTTTTACACCTTATTAGCACTGCAGTAAGGGAAAAATACTTTAAAAAGCATTAAGGGGGAAAAAATGTCATTAAGAACATATTTGTCAGCTTCCAGAAATGCTAATGAATAGGAACATAATGGCATTAACAGCTGGAGATCATCTCCTTTTCCAGGGAAAACTTTAACCTCACACACTTCTTTCATCTTGGTATGGAAATATGTGCTAATGAAGTCTCTTCCCAGGACAGGAGCTATTGAGGGTTTTAAGATGTGGCAAAAAAAAAAAAAAAAAAAAAAGAGCTTTATGTGTTCAGTTCTCCTTTATACTTATTTATATTTAAATTATAGTTATTTATTTTGAACATATAAATAAAAGTCATTACAAAGAGTAACAAGAGGAGGCTGTGAGAGAAGCCAAGAGATTGAGGTCTTACACCTCGGTGTTCATTTGTGGTGGTGGTGGTGGCAGTGCTGTGCTTGTCACACAAGGAGGAAAACCCATGAGAAGATGTCTGAAGCTCTCACTGCAAACATTTCTGAGGCTGAGGAGCAATCCTGCGGGGAGGGAGGCTGGTTTTGCTTTTCATTAGCCTAATCTCGTCAGAGTTTAATAGCAAAAACATGATAAACCTCATGTTCTTTTCATTAAAGAAACCTGTATCTCCTCTAGCTCAATGCGTGCTATCTGCTGGCATTATTAAGGAGTTTATCATCCTGACTTCTCATGCAAATTACAAAGGGATGGAAGGATTTGCTCCACAGCTGAGGAGAGAACTGGGTGGATCCAGGGGACCTGAGCATCATAATTGGCACCTAAATATGCTTTAGGCAGATGGTGCTGTAGATTGTGCCAGCAAATTACTTCTTGACCATGGCTACTTCTCTGCTGTGTGTTATTTTGTAGATTTAAATCTATCCTTTATTCATGTCAAAATACCAGTGGGAGCATTTTGAAGTGTAATTTTAAGCTGCTTACTTCGAAAGGTATTAATACAGAGAAATGAATCAAAATCACAGCAAAATTTTGCTTTGTCTTGGTCTCAGGATAAAAGTAACACCTGTGTGTCACAGGCTGAATGAAAAATGCATCTGGGACAGGTTTCCCTTTTGTCCCAGAGGAAAAGCAAGAGCTGAATCCTAAAAATTAGCACAAACAGACAGGCCAAAATGAGCTGAACTTTTAAAAGAAGGGAACTTTCCAGTGCACTGAGAGACCCTACAGATGTACTTATCTTGCCTTTTTCTCACATCAGCTTCATAACCTCTGATGATAACTCAGTGATCAGCAGCAAAAGATAATGAGAAACAGGAAGATTATGTGTAGTCTGACTAGACTGTGAAAATGTGATGTTTAAAATACTACAGAGAGATACCCTGTGTGTGTTTGTGCTTTCAGTGTGAGCACAGTGTCACCAGCTCCACACATTCCAGCTCTGGAACGGTTCAAACAGAATCTGTCTCCCACCTCCCTGAGAGTGTCTTAAAATTGTCTTTGAAATGTGGTAAAAGTACACACTTTGATTCTCACAGTGATGTTCTCAGCCTGAGCTCAGCTGCATTTAAACTGCAGCTTTCCAAAACCAAATCAGAGCTGTTCAGCTGTCGGGCTATGAGAAAACAAAGAGCTACTTAGGGGTGAAATAAAGTCACCATTCCTTTCTGCTACAATCAGAGTAGAAATATTGCAAATGGTGTTCAAAAGGGAACAGGAGGAGTCTGCTGGTCACCTGCTCTGGTCTCGCTGTTGTTTGAGCTGCTGTGCCACCACTAAATCAGGAGTAGTGGCAACGAAATGAGTCAGTGGAGCCCCACAAATATGAAGCACTTTGCCAGAGAAAATCAAACCGCTGTAATATATGAATTACTGCTTGCCCTCTGAGTCTCTGTCTGTGCTGGTTTTCTCGTGTCTGTTTTATGAGCTGCTTTTTAGTTGCCTTCTTGGCCGAGCCAATCCTCCAGCAGAACACAAGAGCTGCTCCAGCTGAGCAGTTGTAGACCTGCCACGGCAGCTCTCCATAGCCTAATTATGAGCCAGCTGCAGGTCCAGCACCTCTGGGATATCCAGAGAAACCTCCCCAAGATGCAGTCATTTCTAGTCTTTGCTCTTCACTGGCTACCTTTGATTTCCCCTTTTATCAGACTGAACAAAACACATCTCAACTCCAGCTGTCACTAGTGTCTGAAGGTTTTCCTAGATCAGGGTTTAGCAGGGAGGAATTTGGAGTTAATGGCCCTGCATGTGATGCTGTTGCTAAGAAACCCTGGCTTGGCTCATGATGTCCTTTTGCAGTTTGGCGAGTTCCTCCCTGATGGAAACACTTGTGTTCCAGCCTCTTGGCTTGTCCAGAGCAGGGTGTGCTCTGCTCTCAGCTTGCCTGGCTCAGCCCTCAGCAAAATGACGTGGGAATCCAATTTCCCCTGCTTTCTGCCCACTTTAGCCCTCGTTTTCTGAAGTCCAGACCCCCCTCCTGCCCTTGGCAGGTGCCTGCAGTCCATTACGTATTTGCAGTCTGGGACTGGCTGTGCTGCAGCGTATTCCTGGTCCTAAATGCCTCGTATCCAGGAGATATCATCACCTGGCTAGAGACACAGAGACAATTTAAAAGCACAACCCATCTGTTTTACACTGGTAATACGCAGTTTTCTCGTTGCCATGGCAAACCTGGAACGAAGAGCAGAGAGCGATGTTCAGGTGTGGGAACTGTGCCTCTGTGGGGAGGCAGGAAACAGGTTTGGGGCTGTTTTCTTTCTAGTGGGGTGCAGAAATCCATAGGGATGAAACCAGATGCCTCTGTTGTAGGAATTTCCTTGCGCCTCTTTTGGTGTGGCGTTTGTATGGGAGAGCCAAGGAACCCTGCACTGAGTCCTTGTAGGCTTAATGAGACTTGGTTTGCAGGGGTGGTTTTTGTCCCAGTGTTTGCTCTGGATCTGACACCAGACAAGCAATGCAGTTCCTCTTCCTCATTTCTGATGTGTGGGTGGAAGGAAAATGCTGGACAGTGGAGATGAAGATGGGGTTTCTAAAGACCAGGGGTCCTCCTTATGCTCAGGTTTTCCCTGTGCTTTTCCCTTCTCCAAGCTGGCAGAGAAGTCCCTCAGGTGTCTGGAGCCCAGCATTTCACCAATGCTGCTGATGCAGCCCCATGTCAGGCTGGCCTTCTGAAATCATGGTGAGAAATTGAGAAAAAGCAATTTAGGGGAAAGACACATCATTCTGATGCCTCGGCACTGATGAGGATGAAGTCCACCAAAGACTTTGAAGCTCCACTGGAGAGAGCAGAGGTGGCCTCTATGCAGCTGGAGCTATTCAGGGCTTGCTTCTTATTTACACAACACAATATTTTGCACTGGTATTGAAGCTAAGCAGACTTGGTCCTGATCACACCCCAACTTGATAAGAAACAGAGTAAATAAATCTCTTGCACGGTGTGGCCTCCAGTCACCCTCAATATGACACCAAAATTAGTTGATGGAACAGTATTATCCCTTTCCTCTCTCCTGTCTTTTAGCCATAATTAGCAGGGACACTTTCTGTCAATCAAGCATCAAAATTAAATGCTTTCCCTTCATCCACCAAAATTCTGTGCCAAAGAGAATGGTTGTTCCCTTGGGCAGCTGCTGGGGAGCAGAGAAATGGGCTGGGTTAGTAACAGGAGAATTAACTGCTAATGTTGAGGTTTACACGGGTTCAGGAGCCTCAGAAAGATAAAAGGCTCCCAGAAACTGTGTCATTCTCACTGCCACCAAGGGAAGGAAGTGGGAGCTCCTCAGGATGGAGCAGTGAGGCTGGAGGATGTGCTCAGCCCCCGTGTTTGTCAGCTGGGAGGGCAGGCTGAGCATGGCAGCAGGTCAGTGTGCTTCCATGTGACTCATTTTTGGGCATGTCCCACCCATCGTGGGCTGGACACCCAGGGCTGGATCACTGCCTTGATCTGTCCCTTCAGGAATATTTAAATTCCATTCTGAAAAACAAGTTAGACACTGAAATGCCTCAGTGACATCAGGAGCCCAGGAACTGAGGGCAGGTTTCAAAACAGAATGAGTCCCTGAGTCGCTTCAGGGGGTTTTAAATGTTTTAATGAAAACCTTTTCTATTTACCTAATAGTCCATGTCACAGAGAAGAGGGAGGCTTTTAAATATCTCCTGCTCTGCTGCTGCTGTGATTCCACCTGCCTCGCTCCTGCCGGGCACTGCAGTGATCTCATCTCTCCCTGTGCCTGGCTCCAGTCTGATCTCCTCACTTGGACTTGGCACAGGGACACAACTGCTGGAAAATCCCAGCCCTCCCAAGTGCTGCCTGCACAACGCTGCACATTTCTTGTCTAACTGTTCCCACACTGGTGACAGTTACTCCTCTCGTCCTTTATTAATTTCATTGCTTTGCCAAACAATCCTGCTGCAAAGGCTGCAGATGAAAGTGAGGAAAGGAGGTCAATGCAATATATGTTATCCCTGTCTACAGGGATATTGGGGATTTTCACTGCTTTCAAATTCCTGAAATGAATGCCACAAGCAAAGTTTACAAATGCAGAGTGAGTAATTTAGATATGAAGTCACTCGGCCATGAAGTCAAGGTTCAAAGCTAAATCACAAATCCAGGGAACCCAAAACAAAGAAGACATTGTTTTCTGCAGGTAGGGAAATTTAGAAACAAATTATTTGCCCCTGGTCATCAGGAAGAAAAATCCACTTAGTGTCACATGAGGCTTTCCTACACATAGAAAGTGAGGAGGTGCTGCCTCCCCACTGCACATCCCATTGGATACAACAGAGCTCAAAGCACCTTCACAGGAACATCTAGAAAACCTAAGAGATGAGAAATAATTATTCCAACTGAGGCCAACATTTGAATACTCTGTAGTTACTACTGAATTTCCTACTTGTTGTGGGTTTTTTGTTTGTTTGTTTGTTTTTTGGCTGAAAATGTCATAATTTTGACAAATGATCATGCTCAAGTAGAATGAAAGCAACATGACTGAAAAGAAATGGGAAGTGCCCACTGAGTCCTGTTCAAATGCTATCCCTAACACTGGAGGAGGATGTGCTTAAGCATCATTAGGACTTACATGTTTTCTAAAGGAAACCTTCCCATTGACAGGCCCTTAAAAACTTGTGCATTTTTCAATGAAAAGAAAACCAAGGCAGAAGAGTTTGACACATTTCCTGTGTGGGCACCTCCCCAAGTGCCACATCCACATTGAATATTTCCAGGGATGATGATTCCACCACTTTCCTGGACAGCCTATTCCAGTGCCTGAGCACCCTTTATGTGAAGAAATTTTTCCTGTTATTCCCTGGCACAACTTCTAAACCTGCTGCTTCCATGACTTGTTCTTACTTACAGGGAATGTTAAGTCTGAAGCTGTGGATACAGAAAAAACTGATCACAGGATAATATTGGTTAGGAAAAAAATACTCTTCTGCTGCATTTTATAGATGTAGTTTACAGAAATAACAAGTTCTAACACTGGTCTGAAAAAGCCTGCTTTATTTTAGGAGGAGATTATTCATTTCAGGGCCCATAAAAATAAATGACACACTGAAGAGTGTGAATGTAAAGATTTTGCTCCAAAGATATAAGCATGTCAGGGTTATTAAATGCTGAATATAGTCTCATTTTATCTTTATTTTCTAGATAGTTATTTTTATTCCACATGAATAGGGTTGTGGATATTGGCTGCAATGATACAAGTCAAAATCAAGCAGTAATGGACACTGGAACCACAAAATTGCACAAATTGCAACTAATCCAAAATATCCAGGGTATTGCACGTCCATAGGTGACATCATCCCATGGTTTAGATGCATAAAAACAGGTGTGAATTTCTCAGTCTTCTAAAGGAATTGATGCTGATCCTGTGGATGAATGGGAATGGATGAGAAGGAAATGTGGGAATAAAACAATTATCAGTCAGAAGCTGCTCGGTGGCTCTGCCAGCAGGGTCAATGCAGATGGAGCATCTGGTGTGGTCCTCAGCATCACCTTTATCTGCAGCAGGAACTAAATCCCCCTCCCAGGCTCCCTGAGACAGCTGGGTTTGTGTGAGTGCTTGATAAAACTTGACCCTCTGATCCGCTGTACTCAGCCGAGGTTTATCAACCTGTGTTTCCACTGTTTGAATTTCAGCTTTTTCTAATGCTCTGCCAATAAAGGGGTTTTTCCTAAGATAGAATTGCTAAGCCCAGCGTTTTGTTAGTGTCACATCCAAGGTTTTAAGCAGCAGAGCTGCTCAAGGCAGCTCCCAAGGAAATTTAAATACTTGCTTTAACAGTATTCTCCATCCCTTCTTTTATCTATGAACAAATACAGGCACATGCAGGGAGAGATTTGCAGGTTGCCAGTTTTCATGACTTTATTGAAGTCTCAGCATCACTGACTTTTTTTTTGATATGACAAATCTGGTGCTTTTTTGTTTGGTTTGGTTTTCCTTTTGTTTCTAACATTTCTGGTTGAAAGAAGTGCCATCCTAAGGGTGAAACAAAGATCTCAGGAGCTGAAGCGAACAGACACAGCGTGTTTGATTTTTACATCTTGTTTTTTAAGCTCCTTTCAGGATTTCTGGTGACCCTCTCTCATTATTGCAACCTGAGCAGATTCCCAAGACAATATCAATTGGTTTTTCAACACTCAAAACAACACATAAAACTTCAGTCTCTTCTGTATGGGAAGAAACTGAAGAAACTTTGGTGGGAAACAAACCCAGCTCAGTTGTCTTCTAATGCTTTCAGTTCATTCAAACCCCAGAAAAGCCAGTGATTGTTAAATTACCTTTAGGAAGGGTTTTCTTTCACCTTCGACACGAGGGAGATGAAGCATCTTGTTTGCACCAGGAGCTGCTTGTTAAAGCAGAACAGCTCCCAGTTTGTAGCTGGGGAAAAGCCAGACAAGTCCCTTACTGGTGGTGGCATCTCTCCTCTGTGGTGTGTGATGTTTCCACAGGCTGCAGGATGTGTGTTTGCAGATGGGAACTGATGTGTTGAGGGTTTAGCTGACCCACCCAAGACCCTGGAGCTCATTTGGTCCTATACCCCATCCAAGACTGTTCATGATGGGCATCGCTCCTCCAGAGCCAGCTCGCAGCAGCTGCATGTCTGCTCCTGCTGCTGGCAGGAATTTCTGTTGTTCTCTTCCTAAATAAAGCAGCTATTGTTTCTGGAACACGACAGTCGCACCATCAGCCGTGGAGGTGACAAAGAAATGATTACCCAACAGCAAGGAGCAAGCAGCAGCTGCGAGGCCGGGTGTCGCTGTGCCGTGTCTGCCTTTGGAAAGGTTGTTTTGGTTCTTGGCAAGTTGGAATGGAGTTTCTCTTGCAGGAGCTGGATTTGCTGGTTTGGCGCCACGCCTGCCACATTTCTCAAGGTTTGACATTGTTCCTGGCCTGGCAGTTTGCAGCTCTCTGGAGAATTCAGCATCTTGAATATTTCTGCAAACAACAACAGCCCAGCCATGAAGTTTGGATCTGGTTTGCTGGTGGAGTCGTGGGATCTCTCAGCTCAAGGCACTGCCCAGAGCAGCAGGACCCCATCCCAGCTGCTTCAGCCTCTGCTCCAACTCCATTTTCCCATCATAATCATAAGCATAACATGGCAATTTATATGAATTTGGATTTTTTTTTTCCCTAGAGTGAGTAGTATTTTTTTGATTGTAATGTTTAGTAGTTTAACTCATACAGCTGGGGTGAATAAATGAGTTTTTAGGGGTGGGATCACTTCTTCACCTGGATGATGTTCTCGTAGCTCTAGTGAGATTTTACCCAAAGAGCAAAATACTGTTTATTTTCTAAATTGCCCTGGCACTGTATTAGTGAGAGGAAACACCGAGCCTTTTAATTTTTAAAATTTTGGCCAAATTCTAGTGAACTTCATCTCACTACTATCATTAGCTGTGACTTAGAGCTGAAGAAACTGAGGCAAAGAAGAAAAGCCCTTTCCAGAGGGATGATTTTAAAAAGCTCAGAAAGACACAGCAAAATACAACAGCTCTTCTTTCCCTACTCAGTTCAGATATATCTTGGATACATCAACAGGAATTTTTTTAGCAACAGGGGGGTTCTCCAAGGAGAATATGGACATCTGTCCTTGCAGACAGAACTGGAACTCCCATCCCTTTTCTGCTCAAATATGAGGTTTTTAAATGGAGAGGGAGTGTAAGGACAAATTACAAAATATATTTCTCTGTTCCTAGATTCAAAACATACCAAAACAATGCAAAATTGACATTTTTATTGAAGTGGTTTAAAGTCCAATTTTGAAAGAAGCTTCTGCACCATAAAAGAGATGTCAATGAAAAATTTTGATTATTAAAAAGCTGCTACCACCCTGCAGAGCTCCACTTGATGTTATTTTCATTTCCAAAAAGGTCGGGTTTGTAAAGAGAAACTAATAAGCTGAAAAAATGACCACCTTTATTGCAGGGCATGTTTTCCTCTGGAACTCTAGTGCCATTTACTGGTCTGATGGCTTTCTTTTGCATCTGGGAAGCTCTGAATGCAGCTCTTTGCCAGTTACACACCAACCATTTAGAACCCAGAGAGACCCGCTCGTCAGTAATTACTGTAATGGGTTATTTGCAGTGTTTCTTGAAAGGTGATTGAGCCCCTAATGCAGACACCAGATTTTTTTTTTTTTCTTCACTTAATGGTGTGGTAAATTATTCCTAGGAGGGGGCTCATTGAATGCCTCCTTTGAAACAAGTTAAAGGCCACAAAGGAAGAAAAAAAGCTGTAGGTCTCTTCTTAGGAATAACAGGAGAAAATATTTCTGGAGTGGTTCAGATTGAGATCTCCCCAGTGTTTCTGTGAGGCTGTGCCTGTCAACAGCGTCTGGCACGAGCAGTGGATGGGGCAGATGGCTCAGGGTGGATTCTCCAGCTGCAAAGATGCAGGACAGCCTGGGTAGAGGAAAATGGGCTCTGTTTGCTCAGAGCTTCTGCCTTGTGATCCTGATGCCCGTGCATGTTGCAGCTTTGCAGATCAGCTTCTCATCTGAGAGGTGCTGAAGCAGTGCAAGAATGGCTCCAGAGAGGGGAACAGGTTGGATATTAGGAAAAGTTTCTTCACTGTAGGGGTGGAAAGCATTGGAAGAGGCTCCCCAGGGAAGTGGTGGAGTCAGCATCCGTAAAAGTGTTCAAAAACCGGGCAGAGGTGGCATTTTGTGATGTGGGTCAGTGGGCACAGGGGTATCTGGGTGAAGGTTGGGCTTGATGATCTTGGGGGCCTTTTCCAGCCTTGAGGATTCCATGCTTCCATGATTCCATGACTCTGTGATTTCATGAGCTTGGCTTTTACAAAGGGAGGTTTCTTCTACTGCTAAGTGAATAAATTAATTGATCTGTCCAAATGCAATTAGCAAATGCTACAGCAGGAAAGGCTTCCTAATCAGAATCATTAATCTGGCAAAAATTAACTGCTGCATGTCTTGTATGTCCTTTTTTTGGACACAGCAAAAAACAACCTCAATAACATAATAACATTGGGCTTTATTTATAATTTAGCTGAATAAATATCTTATTTTTACACATTGTGCTGGCTACATGCCATAACCCAAACTGCCTTGAATTTCCTGGGCTGCAGGGCTGGTTATTTTTTGGTTCCAAAGGCAAGATATTGAGCTTTCACAGGCACATTCTTAATTTCTCCCCAAACCTGTGCAGGTAGAAGTTTTTGCAGGTGGGGATGAGGGGGTATTTGAGAACTGGCTGTGGTTTAGAGAAAGCAGAACACACTGCTGATCCTTGTGCAGTCTGTCTCTCCATGCTTTCGATGCCCCAAACCTGTGGGTTGCCCTGGCATCAGGGGGGGAACCTTCCCCTCTCACCTCCTTCGAGGGAATGAGAGCATCCATCATTATTCATGGGGCTGAAGTCACACAGAAGGTTATCATTTGTCAACTAAAAAAGAGTTCAAGAAATTTAGTCAATCACCTGAGCAAATCAGTTTTACTTAACTCTTCAAAAAGGGGCTTCAACTGGGAAAAATAGAAATCCAACAATTCAATTGGGGTTGTCCAGTCTGGAGAAAAGAAAGCTCTGGGGGGAGCTTAGAGCCCCTTCAGTACCTAAAGGGGCTGCAGGAGAGCTGGAGAGGGACTTGGGACAAGGGATGGAGGGACAGGACACAGGGAATGGCTTCCACTGGGAATGCCAGTGGAATGCAGGGAGTGCCAGAGGGGAGATGGGATATTGGGAAGGAATTCCTGGCTGGGAGGGTGGGCAGGCCCTGGCACAGGGGGCCCAGAGAAGCTGTGGCTGCCCCTGGATCCCTGGAAGTGTCCAAGGCCAGGTTGGAGCAACCTGTGGGAGATGTCCCTGCCCATGGCAGGAGGGGTAGAATGGGATGATCTGTGAGACCTCTTCCAACCCAAACCATTCCATGATTCCAGTGGGAGATGCTGGAAGGCATTTGGAACTCTGGAGCCCCTCATGTCTGAGCCCTGAGTCTGTCTCTGGAGGGGCCCTGCAAAAACACCGGGAGAGCTGAGATGGGGAGCCCTGTAGTGCTCAGAGTATTTTCTTTTCCTCACTGCAAAAACAACCCCTGTTGTTGGCTGTTGCTCAAGGAGCTCTTTGGTAACACTGAACACTAATGAATTGCACAGTTTGCCCACACACATCCCAGCCCTGTGAGGCTCCCAGGGCCTCCTCAGGCAGCGAGGTTTCCCCGGCAGCCCAGAGCAGTGAACGCTGCTCCCTTGGGATGGGTTTTCAAAGGATCCATCCACACAGTGAGGATTTCTGACTTCTCTCTCCACGGGAGCAGATCCCCAGGGGCGAGAGCTGACCACTCACACCAAAGTCAGACTCAAACATCTTCTCTATTTCATGTGGCAGAGTCAGCCCAGGAATCTTTATGCAGCCTCCCTTGATAGAATTATTATCGTGTCCGTCCTCTTTCATTTACTCACTCCTGCTGCCGAGAATTAATTTTAGACTCTGCTGGCTTTTGTCAGTAGATCTCAGGATATATAATCTATGCTTTATTTTATTTTGTGCTCATCTGGGCAGTAGCTGGAGTGTATAAAATGGGGTCTCCTGGAACAACTTTATTGCTTCAGCCTCTTCCTTGAATGAGTTTTTGGCGCAAGTATAATTTTTCCCTCGTCTCCGACAGAAAGCAATTTCCTTTTTCCCCTGCACGTCCTTCAGGCTCTGGTGATTCTGCCCTGCTGAAAACCAACTTTGTCGACCTGTTCTTGCTTCTGGGGGTTGCAAATTGTCCTCACCTGAGCACCTCAGCACAGCACATCCTCTCTGACAGCAGCAGGCAGAACCCCTGCCCCCTTAAGAGTTTATTTGATCTCTTTTTGGGGTTACACCAAAGAGCTAAAGAAGGATTGTTATGGTTCCTTCACCTCTTGAAATTGATCCTCGCAGTGAGGAAATGATGAAATTGGAATGGGAAAAGCTGGGATGCTGACAGGACTTTGACAGCTGTAACTTTTATTTAGCTCGTTTTCTCGCTTGCAGTGTTACTGATGTGTTACCAACCTCGAGCCAAGGGGAATGACATGGCAAGGGAAAGGTGCAGGCTTCATTTTTTTCTCTTTTTCTTTTCATTTTAGGGGACCAAGAAGTATCTTTTAATCTCCACTGGACATACCTGTGTTTCTATGTGAGGTTCATATTTTTTTCTTTTAAGAAGAATTTGATGTTTTCATGAAGAACTGTCTGGGTTAGTGGAAGTGTTGTTCAGCAGAAATGTCTGAGCCATAACGTTGTGAGAGATGAAGGGTTTGCCTCATTGTCTTTGCCCTTTATATTTTTAGTGCAAAAGGCAGGAAGTTTCTCTTGATTTAAATGAGAAGTATCAAATTTCTTCTGCTTATAAGAAGGGCCCTTTGGAAGCTGTGTTGCAGACTGATACAGGACTTCCAGAAAAATAGTGTCAGGAATGGTTTGGTCTTTTCAGCTTTGTTTTCACTGTGTGTGTAGGCTGGAGGTTTGGAAATGCCTGTTTTGCTTTCATGAGGAAGACTCAGAGGATTTTATTTTCCAATACAGTTTCCACTGTGTTCATGGGAAAAGATTTGTTTTGTTAAGCAGCGTATAAATACAGCACTGTGGCAGATCCCTCTAAAAATCGGTTCAAGTCAATACTGATCTGATTTCCCCACATTCTTACTGGAAAATATTTTTCTGATTCCTCTGGAATCTCTCTAACATAAAGAATTACAAATGAGAGAAGCATTTGCCCCCCTGAGCTTCATGTGCCACATAGTGCTCCAGCAGTGCTAAACTTCCCAAAGAGAAAAAGAAATATTGGAGAATGGAGAGCTGTAGCTTCAGATGAGGAGGTTGGGATAATTTAGGATAATATAATTTAGTTTGTTTTGAATTACTTTAAAATCAGAAAGCCTGGGAGAAGTTCTCCATGTACCAGTTTCTGGTCACAGTCTATGTAAATCTGGAAGGGAGCCATCAGCTCGATGAGAACTCTGGTGTACATTTGTATTACTGAAAGCAGATGTGGACTCAGGGCTCCAGCCAAAATTTCAGAGCAGGAAAAAAATGATCTGTCCTCAATTCCTCATCGGTCAGAAAGGATGGGATGAATCAATACTGGTGCATTAGTGCTGGGGAGATGGCTTTCAGGCCTGACGTGTCTGATAGAGATGCTAGCTCGGCCTAGCAGTGATAAGAAAACCAAACTGCTGCTGCCTGTGCGCAGCCCTGTGCCTGCTGCTCTCCTGCATGGAGAACCTGCAGCTCACAAGTGTTGCTTGGTGTGAGGACACATGATTACAAAACGATTTGGCAATGGAGGAGTTCGGCTGCACGTGGCCCCCCTTTGTGCCACGCTGCTCCCCAGGCCCGTGTCCTGCTCAGACATCGCCCTGGGAGCCTCCACGGGCCCGGCCCCACGAGCAGGAGGAGTTTGGCTCACAAGATGAGGCTGGGCTGTGACACACGCGTGGGGTGCACGTGAGCCCAGCAGTACAATTGTCACCATTGGCCCTGGCACAGGGTGCCCAGAGCAGCTGTGGCTGCCCCTGGGTCCCTGGCAGTGCCCAAGGCCAGGCTGGACGGGGCTTGGAGCAGCCTGGGACAGTGGAAGGTGTCCCTGTCCATGGCAGGGGGTGGGATGAGATGATTTTTAGGATCCCCTCCAATCCAAACCATTCCATGATTCACTGTATGATTCTATGATTTATGGTGTGGTTTAAAATGGACCCTCCATCACAGTGAGCCTCAAAGCCCTTTTCTCTTAGCAGGAGGTGCAGGAACACCCTGAGTGCTGGGAATCCTCCCAGTCCCCTCACCAAGGCATTTCCAGGCACAGATTTTGTTTTATTATTTTAATGAAAAATAAACCCTCTCAGTAAGGAGGATCCTGCTCTTTCCCTCCTGCATTTTGGAGACACAACTGTGATTTGTTATGGCCCTTTTGTCTGGGGAAGATTTGCTCCTCAATGAGTGGTTTCTGGCTAATCTTTACTACGTCCAATTTTGTGGGAAGATCTTCTTTAGACAGAACTGGGTCGAGTATATTTCAATTGCCTCGTGTTCTTAAGATCAGTTTGTCAGAGAGTCCTAAATAACACATTGCTTTATTCATAAACAGCCTGAGCAAGCCAGGATGTGCAGCACGTTCAGGGGGTGACAGTGATGTGTTACTCTGAGCTTATCAAAGGGCTCCACTGCCTGAGCCACCAGCACAAAGAAAATGCACTGAAGAATTATTTGGACCTCATTTATTTAATGAGCCGGCAGTAAAAATGAAACCTCCAAACTCGCCATGGTTGAGAAGCAAATCGCAGCGCAGATTTTTCAAATCTGTAAAAGTTCAGAGCTTTTCATTGGGTGGAAATAAATGTGACCATTGGTTCATATATAAATTGCAGCTACATAAAGTGTGTGAAATTGCTGGGGGATTTCTGGGAGCTGTGGAGGTGGTGATTTCTGACTGGGAGCAGAATCTCACATATAATACCTGGGGTTTGAGCCCACGAAGGAGAATTTAAAAGATTAACAGTGATTCAAATACCAATAATCTCAAAGAAAGAAAATTAGCAATATTTTAGTTGTTGGTCTGACTCACTCCTACTCTAGCTAATGAAAAGCCAATTTTTCCAGCTTCTCTCCTTTGTGTTGTCTGGAGTTCTGGTTCCCTGCACATCAGAGGGAACAGGTCTCTGGGCTGGGATTCAATAGACTGACTATTTTTTTTCTTGTTTTCACTTTAGCCATGACTTGTTACTTGAGATTAGAAATGTAATCATAGAATCCTGGAATGATCTGGGTTGGAAGTGTCCCTCAATACAGCCTCATTCCCAACCACCCTGCCACGAGCAGGACCAGGCTGCTCAGGCCTCCTCCCCGTGTGTGTACAATGCCTTTGCTGGTCCTCTCAGGAGAGTCCAGGGGAAGTAATGGGGATCAATTATTTCCAGCTACACTTTTCCAGAGCAAATCACACTCGTCTCAAACTGAAAAAATGTTGTTGGCTTCCTCCAGCACGGTTTCATTCCTGTTTCTTGCTTTCCCCTCTGTCTGCACAGCTGTTGAATCGCTGCATTCCCTGAATGACCAGATCTCCCACTTCATCGTCAGCAAGTCAAAAACCCTGGACGAGGATGAAGATGCCTTTTTGCCCAGTGAGAAGGAATCTCTGAAAAGTGCCATGAGGCTGATGAGGCACCTCCTGATGGATGCACAGGTAGGAAATCAATACACACACGTGTGTTAGGATGTGAGGAAGGCACATTACACAGATCTGGGGGAATATGTCATTTTTACATGCAGTTTTAGCAGGGGAGAGCATTAATTTCTGATTCTTTAAAACTGATTTTGGCTTCTGAAATCTGCAGCTGTGGGAAGAACATCTCAGTGCACAGAGTGTGCAGCTTGTGCTGGGGCTGAGTCACAGATTCAGGGTTGAAAATGGCTCTTAATTTCAGGAGAAAATGCAGCAATGTACCCATTGATGGGAATACAGCAATAAGCCCATTGATGGGAATCCAGCATCAGCACTACCAAAAGAAAATCATCTGTCCACTAAACATCTGTGCTCAATGCCAGTTTTAGAAGTGCCAGACAACTGAGCTGTTGGTTTAGCCAAGCTGTAAAATGCCAGTTAAAAGTCATGAAATGATGTGCAGATGTTTCTTTGTGCCTTTGCTGCTTCAACAAAACAATCTCTTTCTCTGTAGCTTTGCTGTGTTGCAGTCTTTCCTTCAGCCTACAAAAAGCAACCTTTGAAATATTAATTATATTTATCTTTTTATATTCCGTTTTGGTCATTATTTGCAAAACCTGGATGGAAAATGACAGCTTCTGTCAGAGGGGTATTTTGAAACGGGGTGGTCTCCTCTCCCTTCTCCTCTGGCAAGCCCTAAAATCAGGCAAAGGAGGGCTGAGGCTGTCCTGAGATCTTCTGAGCTCTTCAGGACTGGGGATGGCCTGTTCTGCTTCCATGTTCTCCCACATGGACTCTGGTGGTTATCTTATCTTATTATCTTATCTTATCTGCTTCTCTCACTTTCAAAGCCTTTGGTCCTGATTACTCTGGCTGGCAGGGATCCTGTTGCAGGTGGGGAGTGGCCTGGGGATCCCAGCTGTTAACAGCACGTGTATTTTAATATTGTGTGTTGGCACGAGGAGTCAGTCCAGGCTTTGGAGGCTGTGGAGTGCACAGGGAGCAAACCCTTCCTGCTGTGCTCAGGATTTCATTTCTGTGAGGATGGTGCAGATCTCACTGTGGCACATCCATTTACCCCAAACCACCAGAGTTAATGCTGTTGAAGTGTCACAGGGAACACAAGGGGCTACACTGTGCTTCTGGGTCTGCTCCCACAGTGGGAATAGATTCCATAGATTCCCCTGCAGTGGGAATAAAATCACAGAATCCATGGAAATCCATGGAATCCTCCCAGTGTGAGGCTCTGTACAGAGATAAGCTGAAATCCAGAGCTTGGCCCTTTTACTCCCCTCTCCTAGCATGGACCTAATTTTGACTGGTGGATAATTTGAGGAGAGAACATCCAGCTTGAAATTTTGGGCAGAAAGTTTGGGTTGAAAGGGACCTTAAATCTCATCCCATTTCACCCCCCTACCCTGGTCAGGGACACTTTCCAGAGACCAGGTTGCTCCAAGCCCCATCCAACCCTGTCCAAATTCCAGGTATTTGGAATACCTCTGGGGAGTCTGGCATGAGGGCAGGCAGATGCTTACAGGCAGATAAAAATAAATATGGGGCAAAAAGGTATCTATTGATAATCCCCTTGTGCAGGAATTCTATTTTTAGCACCCAAGAATTGCTTTCCTACTTATCAGCTGTCCTGAATGCATATTAATTGGTGCCTGTGATAGAGAGACTGATTAGGAAATGCTAAGAACAATAGGGAAATGTCAAGTGCTCCTGTATCCTCATGATGTGCCTGGATCCCTTCCCAGAAAGGACAGGATGTTTTCTTGCCTGGGATTTTCAAGTTGGAAGAATGACAAGGTGGGAAATGGTAGTGGTGAGTAGAAGGATGGAAGTAAACAGGTGATAACATCCAGTAAAAAAAATTAAATAAAACCTCAATAAAATAAATCCTCTGAGGAATGAAAGAAACATGAGTCTGGCAGGAATATCCCCGCCAGTGTGTGAATACAAATATGTGCTAACCCTGACTGCAGAGTGCCCTGTGGCTCTAATCACACAGCAGGAAAAGATATCACCAATGCAATTATTTCCCTTCCCTTCCCTTCCCTTCCCTTCCCTTCCCTTCCCTTCCCTTCCCTTCCCTTCCCTTCCCTTCCCTTCCCTTCCCTTCCCTTCCCTTCCCTTCCCTTCCCTTCCCTTCCCTTCCCTTCCCTTCCCTTCCCTTCCCTTCCCTTCCCTTCCCTTCCCTTCCCTTCCCTTCCCTTCCCTTCCCTTCCCTTCCCTTCCCTTCCCTTCCCTTCCCTTCCCTTCCCTTCCCTTCCCTTCCCTTCCCTTCCCTTCCCTTCCCTTCCCTTCCCTGTTAGTTATTTTATGGAAAGATTGATTGTGCAAGGCTCTGTACAAGGATAAGCTGGAATCCTGTGCTTGGCCCTTTGACTCCCCTCTCTTGCCATGGACCTGATTTTGACTGGTGGATAATCTGAGGAGAGAACATCCAACTTGATATTTTGGCTAGAAATCAGCTGGACTGCTAAGCCAGCAGGAGTGGCTGGTCAGAGGGGACAGTTAATGGGCATTTCTCACTTCTCTGCCACTATTAATCTGCTTTGAAAAGGCAGGGGTGATGTGGGGGTGATGCCTCCTGCCTGCTGCCCTTCTGGCTTGGAGAGAAATTGGACGCATTTTTGGAACTCTGCTTGGACACACACCAAGGAGATGTTGCTGAAACAAAGGTTTCGGGTCCACCATGGATCTAACTTTGATCTTGAGCCATTTTTTTGGCTTAGGATGAATCACTGAACCAACACACAGAGATTTCCACTCTGGAGAGCACCGCGAGGGCTTTTAGAGGAGGCTGTGCTGGGGCCCATGTGCATGTGCCTGTGAAGGGGCAGGTCCCTGCCCTCTCAGCAAGGTGTCACTGGGAGCACAAAGGACAAGGATGCTCATCAGAGTGGAGAAGAGGAACCACAGCACAGAGGCACTGGGGAGCCTGCCTGGGGTTTCACAGCTGGATTTTCTGATAGTTAAAATGTGCACTCTGTGCCCCTAAGCATCAGCCCAGTCCCTACATATATTAGGCCATATTTATTTCTCCCTTGGCTGCTTGGAAGAGCCTCTTTTGCCCATCTGTTTTCTCAATTTACTCCACTTTTCACTGATTTTAATGCCTCAGTTTTGTGGTAGTCATGTACAAGCTACTGTGACAGTAGTGACTGTGGCTTTATAGGGGAAATTAGAGATCACTTCTTGGTAAACACAGCATGGAGGAACAGCTGCTGAGTGGGGGAAAAAATTCTTCTCTTCTCCCATATGCAAATGGGTTTTCTCCATGGAAAATGGGGCATATTTTGCACTCCTCCTGGCTAGAGAAATGGCACGGGTGGCAGATGAGGTGGCACTGGTGGGAGGATGGTGCTGGCAGCTGTGGTGTGGGCTGCCTGAGGGGCTGCTGATCCATCAGCCTCCTCAGCAGCGTTAAACTGCACGCAGGGAGAGGTAATCAGCTGTGTGGAGTCTCTCAGCAATGGGCTGCCAGCTCAAATTCAGCCCAGGGAAGACAGTGATTTAATGGAAGTCATTACAGTCTGCAGGATCTCTTGACCCCAGTGCTCTCCATCCCTTCCACGCCCTGGATAGGATTTCCTCCTCACTAAAGCCCTGGACACAGCTCTGGCTGCTGGGCTGAGAGCTCTGGGACAGCAGCATTGCCCTCCCTGCAGGTGAGGGCTGGGGCTCTGTGCCCAGATGGCTCCTGGGCTGTGTCCCAGGAGTGCAGCACATTCCTGGCATCACCTTCCCTCCCTGAGCCACCGTGTCCATGCCCAGCTCCAAGAATGGCTCCAAGAATGGGAATTGTGCTGCCTGAAGGAAAAGGTGTGCTGAGATAATGCTGGTGCACAAAAGCAGGCAGAGAGAGAAGGTGCAATGATTCCCCGTGGCACATCCCACCCTCGCCTGGCGTTGGAGTGAATAAACAATTCCTCTGCTGCAGCCAGCCCCGTGCACAGCGCTGTGGCAGGGACACGGCAGCCTGTGATAGACTGTCACTGCTGTCAATCATTTCTGACACTCCTATTATGCTCAGAAAGGATGTTTGCTCTGTGCCTGTTGTTTCATAGTCCTCAGAGGTGGAATTTTATAGCCTAGCAGTGTTTTTTTCCTCAGACATTTCCCAAAGCAGGATTTATTGCTTCTGAGACACACGTGACATGAATCCATGATGCCTTCAAACTTTAAATCACCCCCTAGCTTTGCCTAAATTACTTTTTGATTTGTTTTACTTGAGTTTGTGTTTCTAATGCAATTGTGAGAGACTGGACTGGTGTAGGTATACAGCATCCAAGGGCTGGGTCATGTGCATCAGCTCTAATCCAGCTGTTTCCAGAGGAATTTGTCTCATGAACAGAAAAGGTGCACCCAGGCACCAGCACCAGCCCTAGATGTAGGGTAAGAGTCTCTTATATGAAGGACCACATGACATGTTGCTGGATGCCTGCCCTCAAAAGCCAAGCTTTCAGGAAGTTCAGTCCATTCAGTTCCTTCCATGAAGTGTTTAATTGACTTCAAGTAGGTTTGAAGTTCTTTGGGAGAAATACCATCTCTCTAGTGCCTTTCCCAGCAGTGTTGTGATTATCCTCAGGTGTTGTTCTGGAGGGAATGAAAAGACATCAAAGCCATCTTTTGGTTTGCATTGGAATTTTTGAATGAGATCATACCACAAATGGTGACTTAAGAACAAGATCAGCTTTGTGGGACATCTGGCTTAGAATCACTTGGATTTCAGTTGCTGCCTAGGCATGAGAGTGTGAGGGCATTGAGATATTCAACTGCTTCTCTGCTGGGGAGTTCATTTATTTCTTAGGTAAAGACAGAAAATCAGCCTGGTGGTGCTTCTAACATAAATTGCTAACAAAATAGTGTTCTCATTGCCCAAAAATCATAGAGGAAACACTTTCATTTACATTTAGAAGTATTTTTTCTTTAAAATATGGTATTGTAGCATTTTTTTTGTGTGTGTGGTTTTTTGATAGGTTGTTTTTTTCCCTTTACTCTGAATCAAACAGCTCCAGTCCTCACTGACTCATGGGACAAACCTTTAGCAGGTGTCTGCCAGGACAGGTCTGCAGATGAAGTTAATGCCAGTTTGGACAGAGAATATTGCCCTGTTTTTCTTTGGAAAATATCTGAGTATTTGAGTTGTCATCACCTTAAGCCTTTTAAGCCTGACACTGATACCCTGTAAATAAATCATTTAAGGTGAGAGTCTTTCAGTTTATGGAAAAAAGGAAAACCAGCTTAGCATGACTTACATTTAACCATTCAACATCCCACCAGCTGCTGGGCTTTGTGTGTGTTTTTTGGTTTTTTTTGGTTTTATTTTTGGTTTTTTTTTATTACCCTCCATTTCTAACCAGAGAAGATAATAATTTCTCAGCCCTTTTACATCACAATCTTTTCTCCAGTGGTCCCTGCTGCCTTCCTGAGCTGTTGTGGAGACGGCCGCGATAATTGCTGCAGAACTGCAGCAGAGCAGCGCTATTTCCCCAGCTGACCTTTAAAAATAGTTCTCATTTTCTACAGAGGGCTGCTGTATAAAACCAACCATGTTGTTGCAATATTTTGTTTGTTACTTAAAAGCTTCTCACCATCTGTTTTTCAGACTTTTAGCAGAGTTTCAGGAGCAATGCCCCATGACCTTTGTTTTCACGCGAGTGGGTCCTATCAGTATCAACAGGAAGAACAGGGGAAGGAGGATTTCCTCTGTGTTTCAATAAACTGGAATTATTTGAGTTCTGAAATCGTCCTTGCCACACCGATGTGTTTCAAGGGCTGCAGAAAGGGAAATGATGCAAATTCTATTATGAAATCATATAAAAATGCAGCTGTAAATAGGTGTTCATATATCTTGGTGCTCATTTATCTCAGCCTGCACAACCCATGAACTGGTTTGGCTTGGAGAACAGCTTCAGTTCAAGTCAGGGTGTATCTAGAGGAAAGCCCAAAACACAAACTTTCTGCTCTGTATGCTGTATTTTTTTTTTTTACATTAATCTTGCTGGCCCATTTCCATAAGAAGGAATTTTCTTGGCTGCCTCAAGCCAGTAGCACACCTTCTAATGATCCCTCTAGGGCTAAAAGGGAGCACAAAACACTGACTTGTGTTGAAGCAGGAGAAGATAAAAGGCAGAACCTCTGAAGCTTCATCAAGGACCTCGTTGTGTCTAATTGTCTAATGACATTATTAACACGTGTTACACAGCCTGGCTTGTGGTGCTTGTCCCTAAACAGGTACGTGACAACCTGCTGCCTCTCTCATGGCCTGAGACAGCCTGGGTGGGCTGTCTCTCCTAATTCAATTTATTTGGAGAATGATGTGCTCTATGATGAGGAACCAGAGGCACCTCTAACTCAGGAGAGCTGTAACGTGCTGCTCTCTCCACCAGCCCAGCTCTGCACATCATTAGTGACCCACAAGTGGTGGCTCCCATCCTGCCTGGTGGTCATGCCTGATTCAAAACCCATGAGCTTTCTGAGCCAAGACTCAGGGTAAGGAAGTTTACAAAATGACTGTAAAAATGAGAGTTGCAGCCTTGGAGGAAGATCAGTTCTTTATTTTCTTGAGAGAGATTCAGGATGAATTTATGAAGCTTTTGTCCTCTGGGACAGTCTGTGCTTTTCCCACCCCTGAGGGGTTCAAACCTGAGCTGGAACCATGCAAAGGATGGATTCTCCTGCCTACCATCACTGCAAAGGAATATTTATATCACTAAATAATAATGCTGAATCCCCAAATTACATTTGCTGTAAGGCCAGAGCTGGTGGTAATTCACTGGCTGCAAGGTGGCTCAGCACGGTGACATTGGGTCGGTTCTGATTTCATTCTCATTCTTTCTTACTTTGCTCTCCTTTGGAACTGGAAAAAAAGTGTGTTATTCAGGATTAGATTTGATATTGTTGTTGAAAGCTCAAAAATGCTTTCAATATTTGCAGCCCTGCAAGAGTAGAAGACTAAAAAAAAACAACAAAATATATCACATGTACAAAGAGGAGAGCATAGCACCACCTTTAAAGAGTACAGAAGCAAGATTCTCCGCAGTTTTGTTGTTTGCTTAGTTGCTTATAAGTTAGTGCTGGCTTTTATGTTTCCAGAAGGTGTGGAGGTCAGTAGGAGCAGAGGGCCATGCCAGTGGAGAGGTCAAGTTAGGGGTTACAGCAGCAACTCAGCTCTCAGAGAGAGAGAAATAAAGATATACATGTATGTGTGTGTGTGTGTGTGTGTGTGTGTGTGTGTGTGTGTGTGTGTAGGCAAGGGTATAGCACCTGAGAAAACCTGATGGACACCATTCCTTGATTCAGAGGCAAACCAGAACTGATTAAAAGAGAAAATGCATAAAGAAGCCAAGATTTCTGCAGGCAGTTCTCTGCAGATCTTGGATATTGCCAATTGAATTCATATCCAGGTAATTCCAAAATTCCAGTTTCTGTGATGCCTTCACAGAAGGCCCTCACACCTCTTAGCAGGTGGCCCAGGACAGAGTGTTTCATTTGCAGAGTCCTGTTGAACACCGAAGAAGAGGTGACAATTTTTTCTCACTTAGAACCCGATGTGTATTCATGAGCAGAGAGTGTGTGCAAAGCTTTAATTGAAGTTCATGAGAGAGAAACGATGGGTATCTTCATAAATGTAGAAGAAGCAATTAGGGGAGACCAGAACGGATTTGCCATCGCAGCAGTTTATCAGCAATGCAGATTTTTCAGTTAATAACAGGAAAAAAACCCAATTGTGCAGCCAGCAAATGAGACAGAAAATCCCAGTTAGCCTCACTCAGCGCTTGGAAAGCACAAGATGTGAAGACTCAGGAAAACGTGTTCTCTTCCCTCAATGTGTTTTCTCCTGCCTGGAGAGTCTCCTGCTCCATTTCTAGTCAACAAATTAGCTAAAGCCCCTCACCTCAGCCCAAAGTGAGCTGCAGCTGCACCGTGGTGCTGGACCAAGCCACTGGGAAGCCCGAGAGCTCCACCCCAAAGCAAATCCTCCTCCTGACTCAGCTGCAAACTTCCCCTCCAGCCTGTGAGCTCAGGGGTCACCAGGCTGAGCCCAGCAGGAGGTGGGAGCCAGCCAAGTACATTTGTATTTTTGTCTCACAAAAACCAATAAATATTTAATGGCTCTGGGAGACACAGCGAGTGTTTGGGTTCTCTCCCCATATATCAACAGTTGCTTTAAGCACTTCCTTGATAAAAATTAAGCTGTTTCTCCAGATTCCTGCCTCAGATGCTGGGTAGGGAGCTAATTTTGTAAGCAAAAGCTGTTTTGTTTTGGAAAACAAATTCAAATGGAAGAGCTGGTTTATGAAAGTGAATGCTGGGCTGCTATTCCTGCAGAAATATTCCAAACAGCCTTGTGAGTTAACCCTGGCAACAGATCTTGTCCAGATGTAGCAATCCTTTATACTTTAACTCCTTCTAGGCTGTAGGCTTAGCTCACTGCTAGGGAAGCATCCGTGCTAAATGCATTCCACTCGATTTCATTTGCACGGAGTTTTAGCAAACCATAGATTTTCCCTGGACTCCAATTTTTCCCAGCAAGGAGATGAACTCACTGGTTGCAAGACCCTGACACCAGTTCAGTTTAGGGAAAAGGTGTCTTTTATCCGTTGCACAAATTTAAAGATGGAATTTAATTCCCATCTTCCTCATTTATCTGTGAGCTGGGAATAATATTTGTCTACTTCACAGTGATCGTGTGAGGCTCTTCATTCATTAATGTGTAAAAGCTTTGAGATCCTTAGGATGAAAATTGCTTTAAAAGATGCTGTTAATAATAAATATCAAGTAATGCACCTTGGTACCTCTTAGCAATAATTGGTGCTATCATTCCTGCCCAACTCTTCCATGAATTAAAAGGCTTTGAATGGGACTGGAACTACGAATGGGATTGGGACCAATTAGCAAGTAATCATATGTCAGTTTTTATATCCTTAGCATTCCTGTCATGGGACTCTTGGGAAAATCTCCATGGATTTTAATGGTGCAATGTCAGAATTCAGCCCCAGACATGTTTGTGGGATAACTGCTGGATAACCTGCATTCTTCTGGTAACTTGGTTGCTTAGTGATTAAGCTAAAAGCAAAAGTATGCTGGTTTAATATTAACATAAATGGAATTAGCCACCCTTTCTCTGAGTTAAATGTTACAGGAAAATTCTCATCATAAGGAAACAATGATTATTTTCTTTTGATATATAGATTTAATTATTTTGTTCATAGTTTTTGACCTGCTCTCTGTATTTAACCTCCACTCCAGCATGTGGAGACTGGCTTTTATGGAAAATCCAGTAATTTGCTGCTCAGTCACCCAACTTATACTTTTATTAGATTTCAAGCACACAGCACTCACCCTCCTAAACAGAGAGGCTCTAAATATACATCCCAAGTAAATAAAGAGCTCACATAAAGAAATTGCCTGATCTTTTAAAGATATCAACATTATTTCCGTGGAAGTGGAAAGCACTGAACCTTGGAATGATGCGTGAGATGAAGCCAGGACAAAGGACCCTGTGAATGAACACCGTGAGAAAGCTGGTGGGCAGTAAGGTGTGGATTTACAGCAAAGTGTTCCCCACTTAGGAGCAGCCTCTTCTTCCTGGCTGGGAGAGAATCGTGTGCTGTGAACGTTGCTGGTGCCACATGGGGGAGATGTTGAAGAAGAGCTGGATCACTCCACTCCAGCACAAGGACTGCCCGGGGAAGAGCAGCCTGAGGGGTTTAGGAGCCTGATCCCTTTCAGTTTCCCTCCCATACGAGAAGTATATAAATATCCTGTATAAAAGGGATCTGTGCAAACCACTTGAAAAATTATCCCTCTTGGCTTCAGGGCGCATCCAACGTCCTCCAGCTGCCAAAGGTGCTTTTATAAGCAAGACCATGAAGGGATCAAGGAAGATAAAATAAGAAGTGATGCTGTCCCTTGTGTTAGCACCACTGCAGCTCTTGCCCTCTTGCCAGCTGGGTTTGGGAAGGGATGGTTTGGAGGATCCAAGAGAGTCTGGCTGGCACAGGGAACACTTAGCAGGATTTCTTGCTGCTGTTCCCTAATACCCAAAAAATAAGGATAAGCTCATACAAGTAGTGTGTGATTTACTCAGGCCCACTGGCCATCTTCCTTGTTTCTTCTTAGAATAATGCTTTTCACACTGCAGATTAGTGGTTAATGCTTACTTATGCATGAGAAATCTCCATAGAAATGGCTGTAGGGAGAGTATCTGAACTGTGTGAAAGCCAAAAAAGTAAGATTGACTTTTTGAATTACTTTTCTAATATTTTTTTTTTTTGCAATGGTTTAAAAATATATTTATTCTAGGATATGTTTTATAATATTCTAGCAGCCAGGTTAACAGGTAGAACTAGTACTTTTGTAACAGGAGTGAGCTGTGAAGCCAGGTTAGGTAGCCTGGGGGACATCAAGACATTTCATTTTTCAACTTAAAAAAAAAAAAGGAAAGAAAAAACTACAAGTGCACAGCACATACCCCAAAAGCTGAAGTGCTGCCCCCTTTGAACACGGGCTCCAGCTGACTCCAGGGGAACTCTGGCTCCTCTTTCAAGCACAACCTTCCCTTTCTGCCCACAGACAGCCAGAGGCTGCAAGAATACAGCAACTTTTTCCTCTCTGTCTTTCTGCATAGAGGAATTCAGAATCACTGCATGATGTGTGCCCCAATTAATATTCCCTGATTGTTTCCCTTTCCCTTCCAAATGATGTCAGTCTCCATCATTTTTGGAATAATGGTAGTGAGAGGAATGTCTGTTTTTCAGAAATATTTTATGTCTCATTTTTGTGCTCGCAACAATCTCTACTCATCTCAGGATTTTTATTTTTCTTTTTATCCTCTTGCCTTTGACTTATATTATAAAAGACCTACAGTAAAATAATGAAAACTGTCTTAATCTATCACTACTCAGTTTGTACATTATTAATAATGAAGGCAGTGTAATTAGGCTGCAGAAGGCACAGTGAACACAACACTAAGATGTCCTTAACTAACATCTGTGGCTACTGCTTGGCTTATATTGGCACAAGCCACCAAGATTTTACATGAAAACAGTTGTTTGTGTCTGGCATTGCTTTTACAGAGTACAGGGGCTTCATTTTGTACTGGCTGCCTGTTGAAAGACAGCGTGAAATCCATGGCAATGAATGCTCAGCTCTATTTGAGTCGTATTTAAGGTGCAGACCCTGGCCTCAGTGTCATTGCTTTGCTGAAAACTTTTTCCTCTTGTGCCTTTGGTGTTTGAGCTGATGGGGTGCCATGGACAGAAACTCATCTTTAGAAGGCCCTTCCTCTCTTCTGCCCTTTGCTGTCCCCTTTTCCATGTCAAACCCCATCCTCATGCCCTGTTACAAGGAGGCCAGGAAGGAACAAGGTGCTTTTCCAGTCTGTCATAGCATAAGCTGATGGTTTGATCCTCTGCCTGTGCTGTCCTGACCTGTGACATGTTGGATCTCCAGGGTCAAAGGCATCAAAGGTGTCTCTGATGGAAATGATGGGGGGAAATCTCATCCTTAATGCAAATGTAAGGCTGCAAGGCCACCACTGCCACAGACCTGGCCATGTCCATCACAGAATTATGGAATAATTTAGGCTGGAAAAAAATCTTTGAGATCAACATGTCCCATCCTTCCCTCTTTGACAGCTTCTAGCTGCTGGCAGAGCACTGAAAAGAGATGTTTGGAACCAGAGGGATGTTTAGATCAGATATAAGCAAGAAATTCTTCCCTATGAGAGAGGTCAGGCCCTGACACGGGGGCTGGAGAGAGAAAAGATCTTAAAGACCATCATGTTCCAACCCTTCTGCCCTTCTACCAGACCGGGTTGTTCCAAGCCCCATCCAAACTGGTCTTGGACACTTCCAGGGATCCAGGGGCAGCCACAGCTTCTCTGGGCAACCTGTGCCGGGGCCTCCCCACCCCCACAGGGAAGGATTTCTTCCTTATATTTAATCCAGACCTATTCTCTACCAGTTTACAGCCATTACATCCTTGTCTGGCAGACTGGGATGGATTGAGGTGCTCCTCCCCTGGTAACTTTCAAGCACTTTTCCCCAGCTTGCCAAGCCTCCAGCTGCTGTGAGCATAATCCCTCCTGTCAGAGCCAGAGTTATGATCCACCCCAAATCCTCCTGCTGAGTTTACATGGTGGATATGATCAGTGATGACTCTGCACAAACAAGAAAATAAACCAGCCCTACAGCTGTATGAATGTATCAGCTCCACGGAAAACACGGGGAAATGCAACGTCTGCAGAAGGAGGGAGGGGAATTGAGAGTGCAAGGGGTTTTAGTGTGGCACATTTGAGAGCAGAGCCCACAATAGAGAGTGAATAAAGACCTTATAAAAATACTTGGCAGCAACTCCTCTAAATCTTTCAAGGTATGAGTTTCTTATTTTAGTTGATTTACTGAGCTGACAAAGAGGCAATCATCGTTAATCAAAATAACTCACTCCTGCTTTGAGTATGAGAGCTGAAGTTAGATGAAGGTCATGGAAAAGAGATGATAAACTAGCCCAGGATCTTTAGTGGCTGGAGTTTATTAGGGAGCCTATTCTAGAGGGGAAACAGATTTTGGCAAATGCTGATGGTTTTTTAAATGGATTTTTTTCAAGAAGCAAGGATTGCATCGCTCACAGATTGACAGATGGGAAACACTCAAGTATGCATGAAGGGATGATTTCCTGATGGCTTTTAGTAGCAAGAGGTGCTCTATTGGAAAGCATTTGGTATTTTCCTGGAGGCAGGGAGGGAAGCAAAGATTTGGATAAGATATGTAGGAGATGAGAAGTGATAGGGGCCTGTGAGTGCCAAACCACATTTTCTGGGGAAGCTTCAGGAGCCACTGACACTTCTGAGAAATGTCTCTCTTGGGCATCATGGAGATTTCTGTCCATGCCTTAGTCCATTTCTACTCAGGGAAGTATTTTTCCTCGACATCTGACAGTGCAATATTTCCCTGCTACATTCCTCACCCTGGTCAGGTGTACACCAGCCTGTGTAGGACTCACTGAGGAGAACATTTGTGAACACCTTGTTCAGCAGTTTGCTGATGGCTGAGCCCCAAATAATGCAAAACTGAACAGGCAGAAGCCCAAGAATCCTTCAAAATTATGCTAATGGTTCTTAACAAGTTCCATGTTTTGCCTTGAAACTTACTTCTTTAGCTAAAATGTTCTCTGCATTCTGTCTGGAATTAAGGGAAAATATCTAAATTCAAGAAAAGTGATTGCCCAAAGCAGTGAGAACTGCCAGTGCCTGCAAGCAATATCAATTAGTGTTCTGGTGCCAGAATTATCAATAGCTCTCTTGCCAGTAGCTTTTATTATCAAAAAAACTGGGTTGATAACTGTGTATTTCACTTGGATAACATAATGTGTGACCTTAGCACAATGAAGGGACACGAAATCCCATAGAAATTTTTGTTTAAAGCTAAATTATTTGTGCTTGAAATTTGTTTTCTATTCCCTCTTCTTCTTGCCCTGTGGACACATCTGATGAATCTAAACCTTGTCATTTTAAAGCTTTTGTGAGGTATTTGAAATTTCTAAATAATATGCTCATAGATTTTGTTTTGTTTTGCATCATCAGTAGCACAAACAGTCCTGGGGGCTGCAACCACTAATGGAAAGCCAACAAAAGAGCAACTCCCAAATACAGGGGACCACTCCAATACTAAGAAAGCTGTAAGCTATAATACAAATACCTATGTCAGCTCATGAATTAAATTATATTTACGAGAGATCTCTTGTGGCAGCCTACTAAAATAATATATTAGGTGCTTAGAGGCAGCACTGGACTGATACAATGAAAGGGGGATAATTAAAGGCTTTGCAAATCCCAAATGTGCCAGCAGCTGCAGGTCAGCTCAGGAAGCAGCTCTGGCTGCCACACCTGTCCCTCCTGCAAGGATGGAAACCCATTACATGACACTTGTGGAGAATAAAAGAATAAACCTGGAGGGGGAACAGCTTCTCTGTCCTGGCTAAATATGTAGAAGAAGAAATCCACTGGGAATGATAAAAAAAAAAAAAAAAAAAAAAAAAAAAAAAAAAAAAAAGAGTGGTAGCAGGTGGCAGCACTTCTTTTCACCCTACAAAATGCATATTTAGAAGCAAAATGGAGAGGAGGAGCCAATTAGTGGGATTACTGTGCTTCAAGAGGCAGGTGCTTGCATTCCAGCTAGGAAACTGCTGCTTCCAATGAGATGAAATGCAGGTGCTTTGTATACAACAGAGGCTTTGGCAACAAAGTTTTGCTAATTACAGAAGCAGAGGACAAAATAGTAAAGCTCAAAAGCATCTTGTTTGACAATGAACAAAGGATCCATAGGGCAGCGTTAAAACTCAAGAAAAAAATGAATTTTCAGAGCTGAGCAATTCTGCAGGTTCATTGTGGAAGCCATAAAGAGAAGGGGACGTGGTCCTTTGAATGGTGGGGAACAGGGAGATGGGGATAGCTTGGATTGCTCTGGGATGTCAGGAATAAAATGGCTTTGAGCAGAATAATAACCATGGCCACACATTCCTACTTAAACATAGAAAAAAATGAACATCAGAGAAAAAACTGATGTTGATGGTTGAGCACCAGAGAAAGGGCTAAAACAGAAATCCTCTCGCTTGTCTGGATGCAGCTCTGGCTCCATCTGAGCTGAGAGTGCCTTTTCCTGGCTGCAGAGCAGATGGTCCCTCCCTGGCACGGGCAGGGCACGGCGCCCGCGCCCTGCGGAGGCACGGATGGCACAGGATCCACCAAACCTGTCCTGGGGAGCGAGGGAGGGCTCCATGGAGACTCAAATCATGATTGTCTCGTCAGAATTCAGAGCTGTTACCAGTTACTACAAGATCAATAAACAAAGTGAAAGAGGGAGATAACTCACACTGGTGAGGGCACACCTCGAGGGCTGTGTCCAGTTCTGGCCTCTCAGTTTGGGAAGGATGTTGAGATGTTTGAGCACCTCCAGAGGAGGCAACGAGGCTGGAGAGGGGCTGGGAACACAAACCCTGTGAGGAACCACTGAGGGAGCTGGGGGTGCTCAGCCTGGAGAAAAGGAGACTCAGGGGTGACCTCAGCACTCTCTACAGCTCCTGAAAGGTGGCTGTGCTCAGGTGGGCTTGGGCTCTGTCTCCAGGAACTGACAGAACCAGAGGACACAGTCTCAAGCTGCACCAAGGGAAACATAGATTGGATATTAGGAAAAAGTTTTTTTACAGAAAGGGTGATAAAGTTCTGGAATGGCTGCCCAGGGAGGTGGTGCAGTCACCATCCCTGGGTGTGTTTAACAAAGCCTGGATGTGGCACTGGGTGCCAGGGTTGAGTTGAGGTGTTGGGGCTGGGTTGGACTTGATGATCTTGAAGGTCTCTTCCAATCCAGTCATTCTGTGAATTCTGTGAATTCTGTGAAATTTTCTGAGGTGTATTTTGGGGCGTTCAGATCATTTTTCTCTTAGAGAGGTGGCAGTGCTTAATATTTTGGGGTGTTTCAGCTGCCTGAACCCTTTGCTCCTGGCTGTGTGCTGTGCCCAGCCCTCAGCTTTGCTCCTTCCTGGTGCATGAAAAAGAATCTCTTGGTCCTTCCAAGGATACTCTTTAGCAGGTGACCTTCCTCCAGGAGAGCAAAGCTCTTGAGTGCTCATTATTATTGTTGTATGCAAAGGATTGTTTCTTGCCATTTTTAAAACATGGACCTCACTTGGAACTCAGTAGGATTGGTGCTCAAATGTGGTTGCATTACAGAAATAAAAATTTCCTGGCATGTCTGCATCAAAGCTGGAGTCAAGAGTTTTGAAATGGTCATAGTATTTCTAAGAGATGTGATATCAAATGGTTGCCAGAAGTAGATGTAATTATTTTTTGTGGAAACACTCATTTTAGTACTATTTACATACAGACATAGAGATGCTAAAGACCCAGGTCCCACTCGCCATTCCAGATGTTGAAGGCTGATGCAGACACAGTGAAGGAAGGTTTTGTTTTGTTATGAGCTTGGAAAGAAGAGAGCAGGACTTGAGGGGTGAAGACAAACTTCTGAAGGTTTGGGTGACCCTCTAAAATAAATTCCTCTTGGGTTCATTATCATCATATAACCACTCAAATTATTACAGGTGAACAGTGTGGATACAGAAGAATCTGCTGACAGGCTGAGAGAGTTGGGACTGTTGAGCCTGGAGAAAAGAAGGCTCTGAGGAGACCTTAGAGCCCTTTGCAGTATCTAAAAGAGGACACAGGAGGGCTGGAAAGGGACTTTTGACAAGTCTGGAGTGACAGGACAATGAGGAATGGCTTAAAGCTGAAGGAGAATAAATTTGGATAAGGTCTAGGGAAGGAATTCTTCCCTGTGAGGGTGGGGAGGCCGGGGCACAGGTTGCCTAGAGAAGCTGTGGCTGCCCCATCCCTGGAATTGTCCAGCTGGAGGGGGTTTGGAGCACCCTGGGATAGTGGAAGGTGGAATAGCAGGGCGTGGAATGAAATGAGTCTTCCAACCCAAACTACTCTGTGGTTTTCCCAGCTCCTTGCCTTTCTGTGACTGCTGGCAGTGCATAACCAGGATTTAACAGCCAAGTCCACGAGGAGACAAATAGATGGGTAAAAAGCTGCATCAGAAAAAAACCTGCTGGGTGCACCAGGGACAACAACGGAGGTTTTAAACAATGCATCTCTGTAGGAGTCACAAGAGAGGGCAGCCAGGAGGCAGCCGGGCTCTGGCACAGGTGGGTGGAGAAGCGCTCGGCTGCCTCGGGCAAGGGAGGATGGGTGAATCCCGGGATAGAAACCTCGGCCTTGCACTCCTCAGAAAAACGAGACCTGAGTCATGCCCTTGTAAACAAAACCTCTAAACAAGGGAGCAGCTGGAGGTATTGGTGAGGGATCCCAGAGTGGGGAACTGGCTGGAAACATTTTCATGGAGGCTCTCGAAGAAAGCTGGGTCTGGGATACAATAGCCCGGAGACCAGAGTTGTGAAAGAGCTGTAATTAGTGTCTGACAAAGCAATTAAAACCTGACCAGCAAAGGCAGCAGAATGAAGCTGATGGAAGTGGACAGGGCTCCAAATGTGAGTTTGATAGTGAATCCAAAACACCACAGGGGTGTTTCTGCCCGAGGCAGAAACCTGGGCGACAGTGAGAGCTGTACCCCATGGAGCCACCCCTAGCTCCCCAAATACCCCACAGAGCCACCCCTAGCTCCCCAAATACCCCATGGAGCCACCCCTAACCCCCCAAATAACCAAATACCCCATGGTGCCACCCCTAACTCCCCAAATACCCCATGGAGCCACCCCTAACTCCCCAAATACCCCATGGAGCCACCCCTAACTCCCCAAATAACCAAATACCCCATGGATCCACCCCTAACTCCCCAAATACCCCATGGAGCCACCCCTAACTCCCCAAATAACCAAATACCCCATGGAGCCACCCCTAACTCCCCAAATAACCAAATACCCCATGGAGCCACCCCTAACTCCCCAAATACCCACACACAGGGAATTGCCTCCTGCCCATGTCTTTCCCTGGGGTCAGGGTGATTTTCCCTTCTTGGTTGTCCAATCCTCCAAACTGATTTAACTGAAACCTACGGCAGGCTGGGTGCCTGTGTATTCAGCCAGGTGTGCTGCTGGGTTATTTTAAAGAACTGGCCTTATATAAATTTAGTTGTAATATGAAGTTGTTTATTTGCTCCCTTCTACCTGGATTTTGCAATTTGCTGCTATTTTAACTAAGCCTTGTTAGAGAAAATAGCTCTAATTTGCTTTTTGTCTCTCAGATGTGACAAGAGCAATGCACACATATATGCCTGGCTAGTTTTTCTCTGTGGCTGAGACTCACCAGTCAGTAAACCATGATTTTTTTTAAAAAAACTCTAAAACCCGAGGACTGGCACCATGTCTGACATGGACTTGTGTGAGAGCTCCATGTTTTCTCACACTCGAGAAAACTGGCACAAGAACTCGCAAATCTGGAAGAAATGTCCATGCAGGTTGACCGCACAAATGAATTTAATTGTTTGCACAGAATGTGTTTTGCTGCTTCACACTGTAACAACACTGGTCTGATTATTTTTCTTTGCTTTAACCAGCAAAATGTCTCTCATCGGTGTTTGCATAATTAATGCTATAGGATTCGGCTGTGATCCAGCGCCATGCCAGCAATCGCTGTGCTCTCCAATCTGCTGCAAAACAGCATTTTCTAGCACATTATTTTTATTCTAACGCTGTAATATGGAAAGCCCTGCAGTGCCCTGGCTAACGTGGCTTCTTCTGTCTCTGCATCACAGTAGTTGGCTCTCCCCTGACCTGGGAGAGCTACAAATCCCATTAGTTTAAAAGCAGCATCGTCCTGAACGTGTTCCTGCTTGCGAACTCCAAGCTGCATTTGTCTGTTAGATAGATCTACACAGTCTGGTTGTAATTGGGGTGTTTTGAAACCAGCTGGAGCAGCAAAGCACTGTGAGGTGGGGTGTCAGAAGGACTTACCCAAGCTTTGTGTAGCAGGTTTTGTGATACAGCTTCCCATTTTGAAGGAGGGTATTTGAGTCTCTGCAGGAAAACCCATCATGGCTGAAGCTGTGATTTGCTGTGTGTGGGCTGGACTGGTTTAACTGGGAAAAAACCTTGGAGATCCCTTTATTGCTTTTCTGAAGGATCCACGCACTGTTGACCAAAAGGGAAATCTTTGTTTTGTTTTCACGAGAAGAGAGTGTTAATAATGACAACAAAACCTTCTGGTTACTGTGTGGTGGCAGGAACATAAGGCATGAAATGAAATAATACATTCCCAATAATGAAGCAGTATAATCAATAATGCAATCAAACAGATGATTATACCCTAATAATGAGCACACTCCCTCCTTCCCAGTGAATTCTGCAGCTTGGCTACCTGTGCTTCTCACCAGGCACACAGCCCTTTGTGCCAAATGGATTGAGAAGAACTTTCCCTACCCCCTTTCCATTTCATTTTTGCTCTCCAACTTCCCTTTGCACACTCCAACCCCCAAAGCTCTTCCCTTCAATATGATGCTTGACCAAATGTGCATAATCTGGTAGGATGATGCATCAAAAACACTTTTGGCTCTTCATCCCTCCTTTGGTACCATCTGGCAGAGAGGTCTTGGACCAGCTCCTTAACCCCTCACTGCCTGTTTTTCACCTGTAAAGCACAAAGATTGCTGTCCTTGGCCTTGTGGGTGTTTGCCTTGGGATGAGAAGGGTGGTAATTGATACAGAACTGCCAGAACTGGAAGGGCTGCTCTAATCTCTCTTTATTGCTCTAAAGCAATAGTGGCAAAAAATCATGGCTTAAATAACTTAACACACCTGGCCCAATATCAGTGAACATCCAGCTGTCTTTGTTTTCTCTTTTTCACTTCCAAAAATGACTTGGGGGGGGATGGGGGGTGGTGGGGGAGGAAGGTGGGTGAGGTTGAACAACTCTCAGTAAATTTGGGAAGTCTCCTCTTTATCTGGCAGCTTTATTGCTTTGCTGATAAGCCCTGCAGCCAGCTCGATTTGACAGGATAAACCACAGCAAGCAGCAAACTTAATCTCCTTGAGGCAAATGGAAATGATGTCTTCCTGCAGATCTGTCTGTGCAGATCCCAGAGGCTGCTGCCAGCAGCAAAGTTTGCTCCTTCCAGTCCCAAAGGCTTCAGGCTGGAGAAGCAGGTGGGGTACACCTCAGTGTCCCAAATTGCTGTGAGCTACAAGTAGTGGAGGCTGCTGTTACCACCCTGTTACCCTGTGGGCAGGATTCCCCAGAGAGTTCTTGCATGAGCAGGACACAGCAATAGATTGCTCCATTTGAGGTCTATTTTCATAGATGTGATGAGAAAAGTGATCATGGTGGGAAATGACCATCCAAAACAGGACCTCTGAAATAAAGGAAGAAGAGGCAGAGGGTGGGCAGGGGAGTTTTATTGCTGGAAATCTGATGGGGTTTGTAAATCCAGGATAAAAGGAGGAAGAGATTGAACGAGAGCTCTAGAGGGACTTTTGGGAAAAAAAAACAAAAAAAAACAAAAAAAAACCCAAACAAACAAAAAACAAACAAAAACAAAACAAACAAAAACCACAACAACAAAAAAACAAACAAACAAAAAAAACAAAACAAAACAAAAAAAAAAAAAACAAGCAACCTCAAAATCCTCAAAACCTCAGAGTGTGTTTGTTTTAAGACCATCAGCAGAGTGAAGCTGGTGGTGGTACCCCCAGGCCATGCCCCAACTCACCAGAAGAGCAGAGAGGAGCATTAGTGCTAAAAGCTCCTACAGGAGGCCCAGCAACACCTGCAGAAAGGGACATAAAAGCAAAGTGCACTCCTGGGTAATTTTCTGAGCTAAAAATATGGATAAAATAGAGATAAAGTTTCAAACTTCATTGTCAATCACCTCAGCACAGGGGCAAGTGCAATTGGGAGGTGTGTGCTGGGGGCAGGGGGAGTTGTGAGCAAGTCTGGCAAGAAATGGGGGATTTCTGCTTGAGCAGATACAGCTTATAACTGGGGATAATTTTTGAGTGGAAATCACATTAAAAACATTGCTTTTACTACAGTCCCATGATGAAAGTTGTTCCACTTGAGGTTCTTGGTCTTTTCCTTGCCTGTACTAATGGGGTCACTCAATGCACAGCCTCCAGCCATGGATTTGGCTCCCATCAGAGCTGGCTGCAGGTTTCTGCTCATGGTTTCCAAGGATCCCACCATGTACCTCCCATTTCCTCTCTTCCATCATTCCATTACTCAAGCAACTCCTATCCATGTCTCCTACAGAGTAGCTACAGAGTTTTACCACTTGGCCCAAGGAAAATCAATTTGATTTAGGACACCAACAGTTAATTTTTAAAGGCATAATTCAGCAAAGAAACTTAAACTCTAAATCAGACAAACTAAATAAGAATGGGATCTCTTCTGCGAATTTCTAGGTGGCAAACTAAAATGTCAGGGGGTCATATAGTCATCTGTCAATGTGTAATGCAATTAGACAAGATAATTGGGCAAAGTTTTTACAGAGATCTGGAAAATGTATTAACTTTCCTTCACTAGCTTTGATAGCAGTGCAGAGCCATTGGGGGTCGGTGTAAGGTGCAAAAATGAGCCTGGATTTAGGATTAAGGTGGGAAATAGTCCAATGGGGAACATACATCCAGTCTGCTTTCTCAATGTCTCAGGAACAGTTTGCTCTGTTCCCTTGTGTTGATTGAGGAGGGCTCAATAATGGAAATGACAGGGGCAGATGTAAATATGAGGCCAGTAATATGTCTTAATTTAATCAACACTTGACAAAAATCCCAAGGAAGTAAATAATCTGTTCACTTAGCAGATTTTACTGGGGTATCTCCAAATCTTTTGTGGCAATGAAGCCCCAAGCTGAAGTGTAAACAGCAAGAATGATCAGAATTAGAAATACTGAGCTCTGACTCTATTTTTTTTTTTTTTTTTTTTTCCTAAGAAGGGATATGAATGACATCTGGACAACTTAAACAGGATCACAAGCAACAGGGAGCCACAGAGACTGGGGCAAGGAGTGCATCCTTCCTCATGTTTAACTGCCCATCCATTTTTACTCCTTGTGCATGTTTATGTGTTTATATCTGCCCTGCCATCAGTTTATTTCTGCCCTGCTATCACTTTAATAGCTGGCATATTTTAGGCATCAAGTCTGAAATAGTAGCAAGAAAAAGCAAAAGTAAACTCTAAGAGGCAGGTTTAGAATTACCTCTGAATTAAAAAGCAGGCTTCAATATTTAATGATGAGGTACTAAATGATGTCCTGACAATTTTATTAAACTAAAGTGAGGCAGCACATTTGATTTAGGCCATCTAAGCTTTCTATTCCCCGTGCCCAGGAAGGCTTGCGGTAGTAATCAACTCCCTATATTCAGAGGAAATTGTTTCTTTATGGTTTAAAGTGTGAAGACTCTTCTAGATAACCATATATTGCATCCAGCAGGACCCTCTTTTAGCCCATTCAGCATCAGGAGAAAGGAGCAAATAGCGACAAAATTAAGGGAGAAATTGCAGAGCAATGGCCTCGAACTGATGCAGGGCCCTAATTCAGCAGAGCACTCAAGCACACGTAGAACTTGTAATCTCTGTCAGTTTTGATGAGGGGGTTGTGAACCCAAAAGCTTTTCTACCTTTTTCTCAGATCCATCAGCGGTTCTAATGAAATCAGGCTAAAAACTTTTGGGTTTTATGTTCTCTAGCTCTGTATTGCTGCTGCCTTGCACCATTCAGCCTGGACATCAATGGATATTGATGCCTGCAGCACAGGCTCCTCTCAGACCTGATTTGCAGCACCAGGACTAGGATTGCCTGGGATCCTTTAAACACAGTATTTTTATATCATAGCTGCAGGTATGGAGTCATTTCCCACACCCATGAGCCCCTGAGTTGATCAAACAACAGGGTGCAGCATCGTGGCAGGTTCATTACTGCAATTTAAGCTCCACATAGAAACAGCCACCGACGAGGGAAGGATGATCTGTTTGTATGAGCCTGAATTCCCCCAAGATTTAGCATTTAAGGCAATTACTGCACTATTCCTTCATGCCTCATATACGGGAAGTTCTTGGACAATTATCAAGTTCAGGGGGGGGAAACACACAGATAGAAAGTGTGGATTTTTAAGTCCTTCCCAGGAAAGCCCATGGCTCAAGCAGAGCTCCCAGGGCATGGGGGCATTGGGAGGGTTAAAAAGGATTTGCACTCGTGTGCTGGGACCCCATCCCAGGTTTGTCTGTCAGCTGATCTCCAGCACTGACAACATGAGTGTTCATCAGATGTCATCAGTGGTTGCTGATTTCTCCCTGAGGATGCAGGAATTTTTGGAAACCACCACTTAAGCAAAGCTCTCCAGTAGGAATGGTTGGCTGATGCACAGTGCTGTGAAACCTAGAATTTGAGCATGCGAGGTTAATAAACAGCAGCAAGTTGCCATAACTCACAAATTAAAGGCCCCAATTTTCACAGTCGGGCTGTGAGATCTAATTAAGGCTGGTGGTGCAATTCAGTGTTTGGAGAGTAACTGCCTTGTTTAATTTATCCGCAGATTTTGCTGCCTTCATTTTTTTTTAAGTAGCAAAGGAAGATAAAGTAAGACAAAGACCTTTCCCTCAGGACTGTGTCCATCTGCAGCAGAAAGCTTCAGTTCCTCAGTGCTTTGCAGTTTATTATTACTTCTCACCGGTTATTTTCTGGGTAATAGAGGAAGCTGCTGGGTTTATTTTATCTCCTTCATCACTTTAAACAATGTCAAAGACAGCTCATGCCCACGATGGATGGTTTGCTATTATAAATATGAATATTATTCAGCATAATTGGTGCATCACTGTTATCTCGGTGGCGTGTGCCTCGGGCTGGATCCTCTGATGGATCTGCAGGCCATCATGTTGTATCTGACACAAGGACTAAACCACCCTAAAGTCACCCTTTGTTTCCAAATAAATGAGCAGCTAATCTCAAAGCCCACAAGGGGTGAGGCTTTTGGGTATTCCCGCTCAGCCAGGTTACTGGGATATTCCTGGTGCACCATGGGCTTCTCCTGGAAACAGAGAAACAATGAAGGGAGGGAATTATTAAGGGAAATTCATGTTTAATGCTTCCACCCTGGGAAACTAAGCCTCTGGAAGTTTAATTAACTATCATGGCTAACTATCATGGCAGTTTTGACTACCAGGATCCATTGGATTGGAGTGTGCCAAAAAATGTTCTTAATTGGGAAGGAATTCCTCCCTGTGAGGGTGGTGAGGCCCTTGCACACATTGCCCAGAGGAGCTGTGGCTGCTCCATCCCTGGAAATGTTCAAGGCCAGGTTGGATGGGGCTTGAAGCAGCCTGGGATAGTGGAAGGTGTCCCTGCCCATAGCAGGGGTTAAGAACAAGATGAGCTTTAAGGTCCCTTGTAACCCAGACCATTCCATGATTCAATGATTCTATCATCTGTGCAGAAGTATATCCACAATAAACCGTTTTTTAGCCTTCAGGTAATCAAATACCAGCTGTTAAGGAAGAACAGAGTATCTTGAGTGTGGCCTTAATTTGTATGTAACAACTTGTTTTTAATTGGTAGAGAACAGGTTCCCATCAAGGGATTAGGGTTTGCCAGCCCCTTTTTCTGATATTTAATGCCATGCTCAACCTGCCTTGTTCACTGTCCACACAGACCACTCTGGTGTCTGCTGTGCTGGGGCCACGGAGAGCCCTGCAAGGGCCAGAAAAGGCCATATTTGGCAGAAAAGCAGAGTGTCACATTGTGATTCACCCAAAGAAGCAAAGTGTGAGCGGCGAGAGGCGTCGCTGCGGGCGCTGCTCAGGGAGCGTCTGCTCGAGGGGCTCCTCTGCCCACCCGGGCCTGGCAGCCCATGCTGGGGGCACAGTCCCCTCCTGTCCTGCTTTCCTCAGCCAGTTTTGCTCAAAACCCTGGTTTCAAGTGGTTTCCTGCTTCGCTGCTTTCCTGGTTTGGCTCAGCATCTGCTGCAGGAGCCGGGGGGATTCCTCAGCCTGGATTTCTGTTTGATGGGAGACCCTCGGGGCCTCGCTTTTACTGAAGGAACTAAATGTCTTACATCAGGTTTTTGAGCACCCACTGCTCCAGATGAAATCATGGGGGAGCTGCATCCACTTCAAGTTTCAGAGCCCATTTAGCTGTGATTTGCATCTGGTATCTAGGGCAAACTCTGGGAAGTGTCTTATTTCATCCAGTCTCGCCCATGTCTGTGATTTTATCAGGAAGTCTCAGGGTATTTGGTGTGTTTTTTCCTTAACATCCCAGCTTTAACCATCAATTGATCACACCAGAACTGAGTCACTCAGTTAAAAATAAAAGCTTTTGTCCCCTGAAACATTGAGTAACAGTCAGGAAAACACAGAAGCTGCAAGAAAAAGGGAAGGGAAAGTGCAAGAATCCAGATTTTTCTATTGTGGACATTTTGTAAGGGATCCCTTGGCCAATAAACAGGATTTTGGGAGGTCTGGGTTTCATAAACCTGCAGGAGAGCAGATGATGTGAGGTGCTGGAGGGGTTTCTGGGTGTTTCCATCTGATTTGGAAAGGAAGGCTGCTCAAACCTACCTTGCTTTATCACAAGTGAACAATAAAAATATTGGGTTTCTAAGAGGTAAATGATGTTGTGTGAAAGCTGGGACAAAGTGGTAGAGTGATGCCAGTGGCACAGTCCATAGCAAATATGGGAAGAGCTCTCCTGGTCCAACCCTTCTGCGTGATGTTCCTGGGTGCTGTGTTTGTGGGAGTTCTGTACCATTCCCTGGACAAAAAGCCTTAAAATGGAAAAACATTGAACATATAAATGAGCTCAAGCATTTTTCACTCCAGTTGTGGAGCAGCTGCCCTGGGATGGAACTTGCTGGGAAGGCAGACAGGACAGGTGGGTGGGAACACTTTTTCAGCATCTTTTCTCATTGGAGGGGATAACAGAGCAGAGGGCTCCGAGGGGTTTGGAGCAGGGAGCAGGAGCCAGGGCTGGGATGGGCGCCCCAGGCATATCCCATCCCAATGGAGCAGAGTGTTGCTCATTTTCCACATTTGCAAAGCTGGGATTTGCACTTTGGCCAAAGTATCCCCGTCGATATCAATATTCCATCAGGCTCCCAGGGCTGCTGTAGCACAGCTCCTCCAGTGCTCTTTGGGGAAGCCAGTGTCCCCGACTGCAAGGCAAGATGTATCCATTTGCCATCTGTATGGCAGTTGTCTTCTGTTCAGTGGGCAGTTTTCCTTATCTCTTCCACAACCAGTCCTCTCTCAGGGGAGACATCTGCTGATAACGGGCTATTGAATGTCACTGCATGGCTGATAAGAGCTGGAACATCCCACTGGGAGATGCTCAGCCCAGAGGGAGGAGCCAAGCATTCCTACCTGGATATAATCTGGAGTTTCTGGAACACCAGCACGGCTTTTCCTGCACTGCATTTCCCAGAGGAACAGCTGCCTCTTCCACTGCCTCTTCAGAGGAAGACTGCACCCTTTTCTACAGGATCACTGCTCCAACAGAACCACACTGACACTCCAGGACTGCAGCCACAATTCCAATTGGACTGCTGCCAACACCCTGACCAACAGGGTGTCAGGTTGTATTCTGACTCTGTCAGTGTTGTTTTAGTTCACTGTATTGTTTATTTTATCTTTTTATTTTCTTCCCTAATAAAGAACTGCTATTCCTGCTCCCATACTTTTGCCTGAGAGCCCCCTTTAATTTCAAATTTATAACAATTCAGAGGGAAGGGGTCTACATTTTTCCATTTCAGGGGAGGCTCCTGCCTTCTTTAGCAGACACCTGTCTTTCCAAACCTAGACAGCCAGGCACCTGAAAAATGTCTCACCTGAGCTGCCTTTCCCATTTTTTACTTCTTTTCCTTGCTCTCTCTGCACAGCCAACACCGTTTGTCACATCCCAGGTGAGGGGAAGGAAGGAGGCAGCTCTTGCTCCGTGGCTCTCCCATCCCTGCACCTCAGCCCATGACAGCTCCCTGTTCCCTGTTCATGCCATGCAGGAAGGAAAATTCCCTTTAAAAACACCGGCTCAGGGAGCTTTCCCTCGTGGACTGCCCTTTTGTCCCCAGCCAGGACTGCTTCCTGGGCAGCTGGTTCTAATTACAGCAGTGTCATCGCAGAGCTCCGGGCTCCTGGCACCAGAGGGAATGCTTGGGAATATTCCTCTTCCCTCTCTCCCTGCCCCAGCATTCCCCAGGCTCCACAAATTCCAACTCTCACACACCATGGGGGGAACAGTCATTGTTATCTCAGGACTGTGAGCCAAGGAGAGAAATAAGAGGACAAAAGAGCAGCTTGTTTTGTTGGGGCTTTTTGTTTCCCCTCCCCAGCTCCATCATTCTTACTTTCCCAGCTCTGTCTGCAATTCAGGATATCTCTTGCCAGCCAAGGATGCCCTGTGGGATTACCCTTTCTTCTCCATTCTCTTTGCCTGCTTTCCTGCAGAAAATAGGGAATACAGCATCTTGCAGCCCAGTTATTCTTGCAAAAACACTGTGTTGGATGGCTGTGCTGCCTGGCAAGGGATGGGAGGGCATGAGAGAAATGTCTGGGCTAGAATTGGTGGGTTGGTGCGATAAAAACCTTGTCATTGCTGTTGGGGTTCCACTGGTCCCCCGTCTGTGGCTGCTCCTCAGAGAAACATCACAGACAGCACAGCAGCAGAAACAAAGGGGGAATTTTCATTTCCTGTTGAAGCAGCTGTAACTGGGCTATGCTCGGGGTCTGAACCCCAAAAACTGGGGGAATGAGCTGCAGGTTTCCTTTAGAATGGGCCAGCCTGTGCCTTTGTAACAGATAACCATCAGAGAATGCTCGTGCTATGATTCTTTCCCCTAAGGCCCCCAATATGTGGGATTTGGGCTGCTGTCACCCGTGGCCTTGCCCAGCTGTGCCACCACAGTCATTTCACCTGCCAGGAGGTGGCACAGGGACCTGCACACGCTGCACTGGATTCCCACTGCACTGATCCCTGGCAGCCTTTCTTCCCCCCTCAGAGGATGCCAGGAGTGGTGAGTGCCAGGGCTCTGTTTGCCTCCTTTTAGAATCACAGATCCTAAAGCCAGTGATTAGAAGTCATTCAAAGCAACAGATTCCTTATTAACAAAGACTTTGTGCCATCACTTGGGGCACTGGGTGACATTTCCAAGCCTGCTTTGGCTACAAGCCTCTCCAGCCATCCCCTGCACTTCCCTGGCATTTGCCACTTGCCCGTGGCTCCAAGGACTCACCTGTGGCACAGTGACAACTCTGGGAAGTGTTTAATTTAGGAACAGTTCTCTTGAACTTTACACAGCTATTTATTTCTCATCCTTTATTTATTTTGATTGCAATGAAGCTGCTCAGGAGGAGATTTGGGGTTTTCTTCCCAAAACTTTTCATCTACATTTAGTGCCTCTGCTGGATCTGGGCTTGTGCTTTGCCTCGTGCTTTCTGACAGAGGCAGGAAGTCAGGGAGATATGAAGAGGTCACAGGAATAATTTACTTAATAAGATGTGTCTTCCTACCTACAAGCTGTTAATGTTATGCTTAGTCCCTGAACCGTGAAAGGTTATAAATTACTTGTTTATCTCCCTCATTTCTGGATGTTTCCATTCTCTGCCTGACATTCAGATCCCTTTTTCTGAATCATTCTGCATCTGAGCACTTCAAATCACACAGCACTGGTTCTAATGGATAATTTTGAAAGTAAATTCAGCAGTATCAATTTCCAAGTGTTCTTTTCCTTTTTTTTTTTTTTTTTTTTTTTTTTTTTTTTTTTTTTTTTTTTTTTTTTTTTTTTTTTTTTGGGATGGTGTGTTGTCTAGTAAAATGCCAATAAAAATCTTGGGGGATATTTAGGGAGAAGTCTCTCCCCAGGGTGCATCCTGGATGTGAGGGCTCAAGGGAAACCCAGCTGGGTTATCCCCAGCAGCCTGTGCATTCCCATGCCACTTTTTTTTCCCAGTGACAGTGTCTAAGCATCCAAGTGGGTAAGGAGAGAGAAAAAGTGGAGGAGGTTGGAGGACTATGTGAAATTCAGAGAAAGAAGAACAGAGGAGGAACAACAAAGTGCCCCAGAGCAAGGGAACAGGCTCCAGGCAGGGAAGAGGATACAGGGATATTTTATCATTTCTTTCCTCTTTAAAATCTTATTTCTCAAAACCCACCTGACAAGCTCAGCAGTTTCACTCAAAAAAAAAAAAAAAATCCTAAAATTATGAGAGACAAGTGGCAAAATTGGCACTGGGGATTGTGAGACTGTTGGTCAGGCTATGTCCTGGAAAATCAAGATTAGAAAAAACCATTTTTAAGGCTGTCCTGAACTGATTAAATGTCACAAAATCACTCCAGAACTGTTCTAAAATTTTAACAGAAGTGGTCTAAATTTTTTAAGTTCATCTGAGCATCCCTTAGGATGTATAAACCATATATAAAAAGGGACAAAACAGATGCTTTAATAAAATCAGGGCCATTTTTCAGTGTCTGGTTACAATAAATGGGTCATGCAAAAAGAGTCCCCAAATTTCCTAACCCTAAAACTAATGTGAGACATACCAAAATAACCTGTTCATCAAACTGAAAACAGAAAATTAAGCAAAACTTCAAATAGAATTTTCCATTTTCCTCTGGGTCAGGCTACATCACCACAATCAAACCACCTGGTTGTTTCAGGGGATACATAAGAATTTGCTAAATACATTTTTTTGCCAAAACACTTAAAAGCAAAGTTTATTTGTTCACATTCTGTTGCTAATTCCTCTTGTAAATATTGTGTGAAGCGTTTGTTGTTCTTTTAAACTGTGAGCAGCTGTAGTGGTCTGGTAGACAGCACTAATGAACAGATGTGTATGGCAGAAAAAAAGCTATTATCTTCCTTTTGTTCACCAAAACTTGTTAATTTGGGACTCTTTGCATTTCAAGCTGCAATTTTATTATACACCAAAGGTGTAATAGTGGGCTTTAGAAGCTGAGATAATTTTTTTGACTTTAGTTTTTCTTTTCCCTTATTTACCTATCTGTAAAATGAAAATCCATGAATTACCTATTCCAACCCAGCTTCCTACTGGTTCCTTATGGTCTGCAAGAAGCTCATAGAAAATAGACTGGGGAGAAGTCAGCTGTAATCAGTGGAAAATGAGAGTTCCCAAAGCCCTAAACAGTTTACATGAGCATCACTTATATAAGAAAACACAATAAGGAAAGAATTGGGCATCCCTGAACTTCTCTTTTCACGCCTTTAGCTGACTGTGGAATAATTGTGGCCTTGCCAAATTCAGAGAAACTTTTCTAATGTTCCAGTGGGAGCAGACTTAGAGATTGTTTGGATGGTTGTGGCTGTTCTCCATGAGATGTTTGGAAGTTTAGGGAGTGCACAGGAGAGACCTGCAACAGGCAGAATTCAAAGGTTTTGATCAGGCTGGCATTGCTGGGGTGATTTATGTCTTTAAACCACCATCAAGAGCTGGAAATCTACTAAAAAGCTGTGTACAAGTTGTGTTAGCCATCTCAGGCCTTCAGCTTTGCTCCTGGGGGAAACTGAGTTTTTGAGGTGTTAAAGTCCTTGGGTGGAGATCAGGGGGCTCAGTCTGGGAATGGTCTGTAAATGGATTCATGACAGGAGATTATGGAACAGAAAATCAAATTATCTCCCTGATAATCCAGAGAAAAATCCTGCAGATCCCTTTGTACTGCCACTGTGTGGAAGTGTGGAAATCCAACTGAGCACCATGGATCTAGAGAAGTCCAAACCAGGGGATTTTCACTTCTTTCCTCAGATTCTTCCTGAAGTCAAAATATACATACACTTATAACCATATATATATATATATATATATATATGTGTGTGTGTGTGTGTGTGTGTGTACACATATATATATGTATGTGTCTGTGTGTGTGTGTACATGTAAATAATAATTATATGTGTCACTTTGGGGTGTATTTCCCCAGCCTGAATCTCTCTTAATTTCATCCTTTTTTATTTCTGGCTCTGTCCTTTTTCAAACTATTAATTTCCTCCCCGCCTTTGGCAGTGACATGTTGTCACCACGTTCAGCCCTGTGTGTCACCCCACTGCACCCCAGCAGCAGGGGTCCCTTTTAACCTCTGCTCTAATTGAGTATTCCTGTTACAGGCCATTGGGGTGACTCTGCTCCACCACCATGTGAAGGTGAGAGGATTTTAGGGTCACCCAAGACCAGGTGATGTCCCTCCCTCATTTGCAATGGGAACCTGTTATTATGCAGCTTGAAAACCTACAGGCAGTTCAGGCATCTACCTCGTGCTGCAAACTCATATCTTATTTATTGTCCACCATTTAAATTAAGCCACATTTACTGTGGCTCCAAGGCATCTTTTCCCCCCTTGAATCTCTGTTTCCAATTATTTTCCCCCAGATGTCATTAGCTGGTGTTTGCCAGGTTGCATCTCATTTTGTTTTCTGTCTTTTTGCTTAATAACAAAAAAAACATGAGGGGTCACTTTGAGGCAGTGGAACTAATGGGCAATCATGGATATTACAGAAGCTTGAAAAATTATTAAGGTGATGAAATCTTTCTAGTGCTACATGCTAATGAAAACCCAGCATGGGGCTGTTCCTGAGATAATCCTATTTCTAGGCTGATTGAAATATCATTGTGAGTGTTTTCTTCCAAATATATATGTTCCAAGGATCCATATATCTGCCTTGCCATGAAATTAGAGTTTGCTTTTCATGAACTCGTGTATGAGATAGATTAGGTGGACGCTTGTAGAATCTCACCAAGCTGCTGTTGCTTGACATTTTGTGATGGAGGGACAGTCTGGAGTGGGCAGTGGAGCAGGGACTCGGTGTGCTGCTCCTCCTGCCCACAGCCACCCAGTGCCTCCCTCCCAGGGCTTTGCCCGTAACACCAGACGGGGACTGAGGAGCCTGCAAGGTCTGCAAGGAGCTGAGTACAAAGGATTTTTAAACAAGACTTGGGAAATGGCCATATTGATGGCCCTGTCAGTGTCTCCTCTTGCCAGGACACCGGGGCAATGCGGGCACAGCTGGGCTGGGAGGGCGTGGGGAGGGAATATGGAATATCTGCTGTGTGAGCCCGAGCTGCCACTGAGTGCAGCTCCCAGCAATCACCGAGTGATTGCTAAATGCAACCGGGGGGTTTTGTGGCACTTTGGAGGTTAACAGGTTATCCCTGCCATGAGGCTCACCGAGCTGTCACGAGGTGCCAGGCACTCAGGCTCTTCAGACCTTGGCTCACGGGATCACCACGGGCTCCTCGTGGGCAGGGGAGTATGAAATGAAACACGAGGGAAGAGCTTTTCTCTGCATGACCCCATCTCTGTGCTTTGGGTGGCTTTTATTCACTCCACGGGCTGAGTAAAGTCCCAGTCTGGGCTCGGCTGGAATAAACATCTGTGGCTGAAAAACTGCACTAATGCAGGGAACACATGATGAAAAGTGGGGATTGTGAGCAGGGATTTTTTATTCAGTACAAGGAAAATTCTCTCCCCAGAATGAATGGCAGCTATTCATGTCAATGAAAGGAGAGATAAGGAGTCAGGACAATTTTACTAACCCTTAATAAGGCTCCCAATCTATTTATAAATGGCCATCGATGTGTGGCTCTGCTTTCAGCTGAACACGGATGGCAATAGTTCAGTTCAACCTCTTTTTTCCCCTCAGTGCTCTAAAACCATTATGGACTTTGTTGCTGGTTTTCCTTCAATCAGATGCTGATGTTGCTGCAGCTTGGTCCCTCCTCACCCCAGGGATGACTGCAGGAATGCCTTCCCCACAGGGCCGAGACCTCTCCTCCTCCTCCTCCTCTTCCCCCTCCTGAGGAACCCTTGTTGGCACATCTGATCAGAGATCCCTCTCTGATCCTCACCAACCCTTTCACCTGCACTGCTGTCCTTCAGCTTCACCTTTCCAGATGCAGATCACCCTCCCTTATCTACTGAGTTTAAGTTGCATTTGAGTGACATCAGCACCTGGAAGGATGAATCCTGTGGGATTAACACCTCCAAGAGCTGCACCAGCCCAGGAGGAGATGGTGGGTTCCTCCTATGTCACTTTCTTTCCAGCTTCAGGGAGTTGTGAGCTTGAAACAGTCTCTGCTAGTCCAAGAAGATAATTCCTGTTTATTCCCCCAGGAGCAGGTCCCTTGCTGCTGCTTTGACTCCCTTGAAGAGCAGCTTTAGCTTTCTAAGCAATCTATAAAATGATAAAGGTATTAATGGTATGTCAAAAAGTGTCTGTTCAAAATATCCCAGTAAGATCCTGTTTTGTCCAGTGAAGCTGTTGGATGGAGGCAGTGCAGGATCAGCATGGCTGGGGTGGGAATTGATGCCATTAAATGTGGTTTATTGACATTGAGGAAAATCTTTCATTCTAGACTTCATATGAATTGTTGCTGGTTTGTTGTTTTCTTGGGTTTTTGTTTTTAATGTATTGAGCTGCATTCTCAGAAATCACCAGATGAAATCTCTGCCTGTTCTCTGTCTCAGGCACCCATAATGATAAATTTGGGCTCTAAAACTGCAATGCTGTTATCATGTGCATTCCTGTACTGCAGTTTATTGGCTCCAATTGTATATTTCTTTTATTTTTTTCTCTTTTTTCCCCATGTCTATTCACACTCTTTCAAGTGCAGAAAATGAGATTTGTACACCTACTGAATAATCCCATGCACCAAACCCCAGATGGAGGGAAAGGACACCACTGTGGTACCTTCCATAGACCCTTCCTGGCTGCTTTTGTACCAGGCTGCAGTTTGAAATATTATGGGGAAATTTAGGAGGAAGAAAGGTTTCTGCTTGGCTGCTGAGATAATTTTCTCTGGAATCATATTCCAGAAGGCTTCCCTTGATATTTTACATCACATGAAGCTGTGACCCCTTTGGCTTCGTGGCATATGTGTCTTAAAATCACATTCTTTGCATAAAAGCCTTGGAAATGCTCTGAAGCCTGAGACTGCAGCAAGGACCAAATCCATGTGATGTTGTCATAACAACAAACAATAATTTGAAATGCAGATTTTTCATCTCTGCTCTTTCTTGTGATTGAAAGCTGTGGAAAATGGGGGATTTGCTGCACTGAGATTGTTCCTATTAGAATAAGCAGGTGATAATGGGAGTTGGTAGGATGCCCGAGGGATCAGGAGGATGATTCATGAATACTCCTAAACCATAACACAGCTAAACCAAGAACTAGTTGTGTTTCTGTGGTGGCCAATCCAGCTATTTTTGCTGAGCCTGTAAGACTGGTGTGACACCAGGGTGTCTCTGGAACAAACAGCTTTCCTGCAGGTAAAGCCTGAACTCCCAACCCTCTGATCAGCTTGTGGGAATTGCAGCATCTTTGGTGTTTGTTTCCAAACAGGTGCTGCATCCCTTGGAGCAGATGAAGGGAGTTTGTTGAGTTATTTACAAATAGCTCTTGCTGCTAAAAAATAGGGTTTTCTTTGTGTGAGGAAGGAGCTGTGTGATTCCCCCACCTCTGTCACTTCATCAGCCACTGCTGCTGTCACTGCTTTTGAGCTGGTGCTGGAGGTCAGGCTCAGCTCCCAGCCCATCCCACAGGTGTTCTCCACATCCCCTCTGGAAATGCACAGCCATTCCCTGTGCTACCACTCTGAATCCACGGGGTGCAGCCCTTCTTCTCGATGTGGATGAAGCACTTTTATCTAAATTATTCCAGTTTTTGTGAGTTCCTCTCCACTGTTCAATGCAGGCTGCAGAAACAAGCCATGGCACTGCCTGGGGAGGGAGGGGTGAAAGTACAGCCCAGGGCTGGCCACTGCCTCACTTTAATATTTTATATCCAGATAAGAAAAAAATCACACTCTGCACGTGAACTCCAGCCTGTTTTCTCTGCCCTTTCTGGTTTCATTCATGCTCCTTTTGTTACTTTTCATGTTTCATGATGCCTCAAATGTCAGAAACCTTCTTATTTTCCTTGATAGGTTTTGTGATTTCCTTAGTCATCCATATCTGTCCTCGCTCTTGTCTTGTTCTAATATCTGTGAGAAGCCAACTCATTTCCTGAGCTTTACACAAGGGCTTTTTCTTTTCCTTTTTTATTTCTAATCTTCATTTCCTTTCTCTGTCCCTGTCCATCCTCTTTCCACTCCCTCATTTCTGCTTTTCCTGTTACACCAGCACTTTCCTCACAGCCTGGGTAAAACCTAGCCAGCTATATTTTTATAAAAGAATAATCATAAAGTGAATACACCTTGGTATATCAACAGAGGCAAGATTTGTTCTGAGCAGTGTAAATATCCTCGAGATCTCAGAAATGATCAGAAAAGAGATCATTGAAATGGATCTTCCACCCTTTGGAAAAGAGGTGCCAATGGCATTTGTTGGTGCTCTGGAGATGCTGGGCCAAGCAGAAGCACATCAGTAGCCTGCAGCTATTTCAGACATATATTACCACATCATCTATAGAAACAGCTGTTAGACAGAAAAAAGATGAGGAAAAACCAGACACAAGCCTTAACTGCAATTATTTCTGGTGGCAGGTGCAATCTCCAAAGCTGCAGAGATTTCTGCTTGTTTCAGATAAGTCTCTCAGCTTTGGATGTCTCTTTTGGAGCCTCTTTCAGTGCTGCTTTGCTGCAGAGTGCTGGGACTGACTGGTGCCTCTGGCCAGCTGGCCCAGTCTCAGATCCAGGGTCCTGCCACCACCCTTCTGCTTCCCCTGCAATGCCCCAGACTTGATTTGCACCCCACAAATTTGACTGTTTAACTGCCTTGTCTTACCTAATAATAATTCTGGAATAAACAACTCTCGTTCAACAATAATTTGATGTTTAGGACAAATCACTGCTATGGCTGCTGCAGCAAGAGCAGGGGTTTCATTAAGATATTTTGATATGCAGAATTATACTCTGTGTTTTATTCCTCATGGTGGAATTTATTCCTTCTCCCCTCCCTTGCCTGCAGGGTCGCATTTTCAGCCTCTCTCCCTCCAATCTTTCTTAGCAAATACCAAAGCAACACATTCTTAATATTTCAGCAACATCTATTTCCTCTGTCAGCAATCCAATCCCACCGTGTCTCCAGAGGCTACTTGAGTCTCTTTCAATGATCCTTTTTTGTATTCCACACTTGGAAAAAAAAAAAATAAAGGGAAATACCAGTATTTGTATTTGTCTTCAGCCTTAGTGCAATTCCCATTTTCTGTCTGATGCTGCTGCTCTAAACCTCCTGCCCAACTCTCCCTTCACTCTCTGCCCCATTTGCTTCTGCCTCTGATGGGTCAGGGCCTTCTTTCCCCCTTGATTATTCCTACACTTTCCCATTCCTTCACCATCACACATTTATTTATTTATTGCTACATAACTCCAGGGCTTAACTATTTTTTTTTTTTTTTTGCACTATTTCCCCCCCTTCTGGGGCCTCAGTTGTTTTCTCCAATAATTTCATCCTAAGGTTTTTTGTTGCTGCATTTTGCCCATCAGGAGGAAGTGACAGACCTTGGCTAATGAGAAGTGCTGGGTTTGTGCCACACGAGGTGATGACTGGGTCAGGGGTCTGTGAGCACAGGCCACTGTGTGTTAAGCAGTGGAATTCTGTGACACGTGGGTCTTTCATCTGAGAGGTGGATATGGATGAATAGAATCAGCCACAGAAACAGGAAAACTTGGCAGGTTTCAGGCTATGAAATACCTGAGATGCACTTATTCATCAGGCTGCATTCACAGGCAGATCCCATCCAGCCATGAATTTGTACTCAAAAAGCAAATTGTCTCCTCCTCCCAGTGAATAAGGCATGTGAACTTCTGCAGTGCTTCTCCCAAGGCTTGGACACATGTGGCAGAGTTGGTGCTCTCTGCAGTTTTACCCATCTCTGATGGGAAAATTGGTGTATTTTTCAATGGAAAAAATCAACATAAAATCCCAACACAGACAACACAAGTCAAGATGTATATATTCCTGTTAGTGGATCAAAGTAAGTACTACATTTCCCATTAAGGCTTGTTTTAAACTAAAAGTGGGCATTAAAAGCCCTAACAGGTTTATTTACAAATAGTCTGATAACACATCTTAAACCACATTCCCCTTATTCCAGATAGGATCAGGGAGACAGGGTTTTACAACTGGCCCGAGCATTTCACCCAGCAGGATCAGATCAGGCAGGCAGCAGTAATTCCCTCACTGTGAATTCCTGGGGAGGGGTGGGTCTCTGGGAGCTGTGCATTCCCAGTGGGACACCCTGGAGGGGCCCACTCCTCATCTGAATGCCTGGTCACCAGGAGTATGAGAAACAGTGCTTGGAAAAACAGTATTTTCTGCTACGTCCCAGGAATGTATCTGAGTGTTGGCGCTTTGTCCTCAACCAGAATTTGCATTTGATGTCTGCCCAGGATGTGTTTGATCCCAGGGTGAAGCATGTGAAAAACAACTGTTCACTCTGAAAATTTAAAAGGTTTATTAAACCTTAACAAAAATTACAGCAAAAGGACTAAATAAGGAAAAACTACAGTGCTGGGAGCTGCCCTCGTGGGTACCACGTTCATCTTCAGGATGGATGCTCAGTCTTTTACACCCCTGGGGTTGCATCAGGCAAGCTTGGCTGCTCCCAAAGTCTGTCAGCCAGCTCTTCTTTGCTGTTCAATGGTGGAGATTAATTCTTGCAATTTGATGGGAGGGTCAGGGCTTGTCATGCCCCCCCACCAGTAACAAGCTTTTCCATTCCCAGCTGCCCATGGAAGGGACACGTGCACCTCTTCTTTCCACCTGTCCTAGACAATCCAGGCTGTCTGAGGGCAACAATACAGAAGGGGGGGAAAGGGAACTATGGGGAGAACAGAGGACATCTAAACTACAATAACATAACTATACATCAATTAAGCTTCTCTTAATATTCACACAATAGTCATCCCTTAATTGCAAGAGCCAATCATCTCATTATTTATCTGTACCGAGCAGGACGCGGAGCGAGGCAGCGCTCGCAGCAGCCAGGGAGCCCGGGCTGCTCTCTTTACCCAGCTCTGTGTTAACAGTCTCTCTTTCAGCATTTTGCCCTTTTCTGTGTAATCAAGCAAGCTCCCCAGAGCTTCCTTCGAGTTTGTGGGAGAGTCCAGGTTAAAGCTATTAAAGCTGGTGGGTTTTTTAATCTGAAGCAGCAGGATTCTGTGTTTCCTTGTGCCAACAGCGCGAGGCATTTGGACAGGCAAAGCTCCACAGAGAGAGGCAGCAGCTGGTCCAGGCCTTGCTGAGTCCTTCTGATATTCCCTTGAAGTGGAGAGATGTGGAGAGCCATCCACTGGGATCACAGCCTGGCTTTCCACATCTGAAACAGCCATGGATAATCCCGGCTGGATCAAAACCCAGATCTGGCCAGATCTGCAGCTTGTCCAGATGCTGGGTGCTGCCATGGCTAATCTGCTTCTGGGCAGTACGTGCCCTTTCAGCTCCTGCTGTGGGCTGAGTACTGCACATGTGGTGCTGTGCTGGCCGAGGAGGACCCACAGCATTCCCTAATCCATTTGGAGCAGCGTCAGAAGTCACTGACAGCCACTTCACCGGGAGTCGTGACGAGAATTTTTAATTCCTCTCTTTGCAGCATGAGATATTTTCAGGCTGGATGGCTCTATTATGATGCTAAGGAGTCTAAAATAGCACTTTTTTTTTCTGCTGATGTCATTTTACATCAAATACAGGGCGTCATCGCTTTGGTGGCAGAGCAGGGACTGGGTGTGCAAGTCCTGATGTCCTGTGCAGCCTCAGAGTGCTGTGCAGTTGCTGTGACTTTGTGGAATATTTCTGGCACTGCCAGCAGGTCTTGAGCTTCTGCAGCTCAAATAATTTGTTCATCATCAAAGAGACTAAAATCAGGTGAGATATGAAGAAGAAATTCTTGGCTGTGAGGGTGGCGAGGCCCTGGCACAGCGTGCCCAGAGAAGCTGTGGCTGCCCCTGGATCCTTGGAAGTGTCCACAGCCAGGTTGGACAGGCCCTGGAGAGCCCTGGGGTGGTGGAAGGTGCCCCTGCCCATGGCAGGGTGGAACGAGTTGAGCTTTAATGCACCTTCCAACCCAAACCATTCTATGATTCAATGATATTTCCATCCAGCCCGAGAGAAAAACTATTTTTAGGCCCTTTTGTTCTCACAGGTGTAGCTGAGCTGCTAATAGAAAATTCTTGGTGTGCCTGAGCTTGGCAGAGCTGCGGGCAGGAGGCTCACGCCGCTCTCGCGCGTTTCCCTCAGGCAGCCCTTGACACCACGCTTGAGACAAGTGTCGATTTGTCTGTCAGTAATTTTGGCAGCATCTCAGCTCCTTTTAATCAGCTCTTTAAAGGCTTCACGGCTGGTGGCCAAACTCCTGCTGCAGATTCAATGGAGCAATTTACTCTTCAGCTTCTCGGGACCTATTGCACGATGGCACGGCGTGGTCTGAGGGGTGGGACAGAGCTGTGCTGTCCCTGCATCTCTGTCCCTGCATCCTCTGACACCTCTGCACTGGCACAGGGGGATGCAAAGCTTTGGGGAACATCAGGGTTCTGCTGGAGATTAGGCCAATGCAAGCAGCAGGGAGACAGCAATGCTCAGGGTGCATCTTCTGTGGTTTCTCGTGGGCATGGTCAGCCCGCCACAGGAGTAAGAGAATCTTACCCATCCCTCTCACGTGCACCAGGGGACACATTTTGTTCTAACCTGCCATTGTCAGCAGCAGCACAGCTCTCTACAACCACCTGAGAGGAGGCTGCAGTGAGGTGGGGTCAGTCTCTTCTGCCATGTCTCAAATGAAAGGACAAGAGGAAATGTTGCCTTAAGTTGTACCAAGGCAGGTTCAGATGAGATATTAGAATTTTTTTTTTTTCCCCCTAAAAGAGTGGTCAGGCATTGGAATAAGTTGCCCAGGGAAGAGGTGGGGTTGCCTTCTCTGGACGTATTCAAGAGGCATCTGGACATGGCACCTTGGGATGTGGGACTATGCTGTAACCCAGGCAGCATCTAATCAAGGTCCAGACCCAACTCTGGCACTTAAATAACTTTTACTCCATCTGAAAGGTATGTTGGAATTATCTTTACATTTTTGAGGACCAGCCCTAATATTTTATTTTGGATTTTCTGTGTTAAACAGAACAACTGCATTTTTCCAGCAGCTGAAAAGCTTCATTTCTCTGACTAAAACAAACCCCCCAAGTCCTGTTTCTCTGATCCTGGGCTATTTGGCAGCGTGCTGGATATCACTCTATTCACAGGAGACGTTATTACCAGGAATACAAGCAGGTTATTATTACTCAAGCTCAGCCTGGGTTTTGATGGGTCTCTCCAGGATCTGTTTCTATTCACTGTTTATTTTCATTAGTGGTTTGAATGATAAAAGTGATGATATGGTTACAGAACCTGCAGCTGATAAGGGTGGGAGCTGTTTCAAGCCCTCTGGAGCACAGGATTGTGACTCAGGTTGACCTTGGCTCGTGGTATTTCTGCTCTGCACAAGATGAAATTCAGTATCATGGGCAGCAAAGTTTTTTTCTTAGCAGGGCAAAATCAGCTCTGAAAAGTGGGGAAAAGTGACCTTGGCAAAAATGTTGACTAAAAGGATTTGGGGTTTACTCTGGATCAGAGTAAATCCACCTAGAGTTTAGTAACCCTCAATAGGTGATTCAGGCTGTGGTCGGAGTCTCCTGGGAGCCTTGGAGCTCCTTTGTGGGATCTTTAGGACTTGAATAAGAAGAGTTTAATGGAAATTGTAAAGGTCCACACACTGAAAAATGGCTGCAAGCTTTTGGTTTGGATTTTAAAGCTGTATTTAGAGTTTTTATTTATTATTTACCTGCCTTGTTGATGCATGAAGGCTATTTTCATAAGGTGCACAGTGGGCCGGTGCTTCTCTCAGAATAAGACAGGTTTTTACTGCATTTCTTTGCTTCAGCCAGTTAGAGCAGGTCTCATTTAATCATGGCAGGACTGACCCTATTATTAGGCAAGTCCATCTTTGTTAGGTTTTCACTGGAATAAAATAATATCTGACCCCATAACAGATTCCCTTTCAATGAACTACTGGCAAAGCTCCTTGTGAAGGCTCTTGTTCGAATAAATTCTTGGCAGAGCTCTGGATAATGAGATTTCCATTGAATAAGCTGTTAGCAGAGCACCTTTTAACTCAATTCAGAGGGTTAGAGAGCAGCTCTGAGAGCCAGGACTGTCCAGTTTGGTCTCTGGCAGAGTCACTGGCTGAGCAATCTGTCCCTGTTCCCAGGAACAGGACACTGTCACTCCATGGTCAGGCCCATGTGAGGCTTGGAAATTCCTCAAAAATCATCAACATATTTTATTGAGTGCAATGGCATGGCTGTTGAGGACAAACACTCCTGTCCCCATGAGCTGAAGATGGTTCCAGGTGTATTGTCTGATGTATGAAGTGGGGTGACCCTGAGTATAAATGTTTGGGTAGCATCTCTCTGTAAAACTTCTTTAAAACTTTTCTTTCCTGTATTTCTGGAGATACTCTGGATTATTCCCTCTTTTGTGCCATACCTGGAAAGGTGGTAGCAAGTGTCCAGGCACTGTGAACAGAAAACACCTCTTTCTCTTCCAAAATATCATTTGTTATTCCAGCTTTCCATCTGAGTTTGGGATTATGAGTGGTCAGCTTTCATGCTACAAATCTTTATAATGGGATTAAGCAGATAAGGACATGTAGAAAATGATTAGTGCTCTCCTGGGAGCCATTAATGGTTTGTAAAGTTCCTCACAGCAGAAACACCTACTGAGTTGGGTTGTGCAGGAAGAAACTTGCACTTCCTTTAATACTAATTTTAGAGAGGCTGCGGCTCTCTGGGTAATGAGTATTGATTCCTTGGAGATCTGCTGAGAATTGTTAAGCAGATAGATTTAATCAGAAGTGGGATTCTGGTTGTAGCACAGATAATACAAAAAAAATCACACATTTCATTAAGGTTTTTGGGGATGAAGATAGGCAGGGAAGATGAAAAGCCTCAATTCCCTTCCTTTGGATCCTGCTCTGGCTGCTGCTCTGCAGGACCAGAAGCAGCCCCTTCCAGATAACAGATTTTTGGGATAAAATGGACTCAAATTCCCTTATTTGAGGTCCCAAACACCTCTTCAGCCACACTGAGACAACCTGTGGGGGCTGCACTGGGGCACCTGCTCTGCAGAGCATCATCTGACGTGGGTTTGGGGCTCCCAGTGCAAACCAACACACGCAGGACGGCGATGGGGGAAAAGAGCTCCTCGTTGAACATCCCACACACTGCAGCAAGAGCCCTTCCTCTGAAGGCACCAGCCATCCTGCTCTGCTGTAGATAAGAGCTGCAGGATTAGCTCCCCCCAAGGGAATCCCTCCTCCTGCTCCGAGGTTTCGGTGTTTGGCACCAGCTGCTCCGCGAGGGGCGAGATCCGTGCTCAATCCTGTTTGTGCTGCAGCCAACACGGGTTTGGGATACTCGTGGGACGTGTGAGGAATCTGTGTCTAGCTGAGTTATTGCTGTGCTGCTGGGAATTACAGCTGAGCTCAGGCAGAGGGACAGGGACCCCCTCTCCCTCCCCATCCTGACTACTTCATCAGGCTTGGTGCTGTGTGAGCTTTTAACAGAGATACCACGTGGAGCTCTGTCATCTTCTGGAGGGAAGTCTGATTATCCCCATTGAATGTGGATATCTCACAGTTTAAAACTGAATTTGGTTGTCTCAAACTTTATACTTTTTATATTCTCTGCTTTATGGTGAAGGATGGAAGCACAGTAAATCATAGAACACCCCAAGATGGAAGGGGCACAATGAGGACCATCTAGCCCATGTAACTTGGTGGAACAGGAAATGCTTTAAAACTCTGAAAATTTCCCTGTTTGGAAACACTAAACTCAAGTGCAAGGCGTGAGAAGAGCAACAATGGCCAATGGTGAACAGAAAAAAATAAACATCAGCCCTCCAGGATGGGTCCCTGATGCTGAAAGTAGAGGCTCCTTGAGGAAATGACATGGCTGGCAGCCAAAGGAGCTCTTGCTTCTTCAAACGCTTCCTAATTAACTTCTGGCCATTAATCTGTATTCCCAGGTCAAAGTTCTTCTATGAAATAACAAATTAATATGAATCATCTTGAGGAAGAGGCAGGAGGTTGGTTTGATTTGAAATCGAGTGTCACCAGCCCATGTGAAGGGGAAATGGGCTGGTTTGTGGCTGAGACACAGTCAAGGCTTTGGATCTTTTTTAAACTGATCCTAAAGCTGTATGGGCTGCCCTGTTCTCCAATGCACTGATTGAAGGTGACTATAGAATTATCTGGAAAAAAATACAGTTGGATTGCCATGCAGAGATGTTCCTGTGCTCCTCAGTGCCAGGCTCTAATCCTCAGAATGGCTCATTCCCTCTAATATTTTTCATAAAGCCACTGCCATGGCATTGCTATTTACCCACATAACTCTGCTCTTGGCAGAGGAGGAGATCTTCTCTACCACCAGCTGTGCCCAGGCAGGAGAACTTTGGTGAACGTTGGTAATCATCATGACAAAGCTGATGGATGAAACTCAAGCTTGAAATTAGAGACTTGCTGGAGCTGAGCAGTGTTTGGGACCAGGTCTTTCATCTCCTTTGGCACAGAGTGGAGCAGGAGCAGGGTCTTGGAGGTGCCTCCTAGTCACAGCCATAATTTGTAAAGGTGTAATGTGACTCCTCCATAATTTGGAGTGGTTGGGAGGGAGTGATTCAAATATCCCACCCTTTCATGGCTCCACTGATGCTCTCTGCTCTGTTCCAGCACAGCAGCCACAGCTCATGTCAGTGTGCCCATCCTTACCTCCCCTGTATCCTACTGCACGAAAAAAAAACACCTCCCCACACTTAAGGAGGAGCTGTGTGAGTGCAATTTTCTCTAAACACCTAATTTCCAGAGCAGGCCAATTGCACCTCTCCTCTCATATGCCGCTGTGACTCTGTAATGACTCGTAAAGCACCATTCTGGGTGCCCTCCTGTCTCCATGGGAGCAGCCACAGCAACTCACCACTCTGCTCTGCCTCATCTTCCCTGACCCAAACCTCTCACAAAGCCTGGCTTCATTAGGCAAGAGAACCTCGCAGTAACTTGGTTTTTAAGTCAGGTGCTTGTTATTCATTATGAACAGCCCCAAAGCCAAGCTCTGCCTTCCAGAGTAGCTGATCCTTCTGAACAGTCACTTTTATTAGTCTGAGATTTGACTTGGGAGACTCAAGAGCGCAAAGATGGACTTTTTTCCTTGGGTTGAAAGTATGGATGGAATTTAAAGCAAGTGAGGAAAGAGGCTATGAAAGGCCTTGCTGTTATTCACCTCTATGGGGCAGCACACGTGATGAAAATTAGGGAGGAAGAAAATTAATCACTGGTAATTGAGACAAGCTGTGTGAAGAGAGGAACAGACAGAGGCCAAGAGAGATTCTCATGCTGGATTCAAAAAGCAGATAAAAAACACCAGCAGAGAAATGAAATTAGAAGTAGGAGAAAGGAGGGTAGAGATTTATACATGTCTCATTAGAAAAATGAGCATTAAAATAAGATATTCTGGGCAAGTAAGCATTGGTACATTTAACAGCAGCTTCGTGGAGTGGTTCATGGAACTCATGGATGCAGTGACTGTCCAGACTGTGGGGCAGAAGAGTGGCCCTGTGGGTTCACCAAGTGGAGTTACCAAGAAAATCACAGCTAATAACTGAAGAGCTGGCTCTGAAAATCATGCTTTTGTCTCCTCACCCCTCCAGCCCATCCTCTAGAAGAGAGGGAACCAGTCCGCTTCTCCTCAGCCTCAGAGGTCAGTTCACACCAGGGTAACCTCATCTTTCTGGGCTTGGCTGCCCACTGGCACAGCCCCCCATTTCTCCTCATTTTTCATGCACAGGAGTGAGGACATGTGTCTCCAGGCCGAGGAAAACACCTGTGTGCCCCCCCTTCTACACATGCTGGGTGTCCAGCCCAGGAGGGAGCAGGGAAAGCAAACCTGTTTTCCCTTTTTCTCCATCTCCTGCTGCTGGCCCCATCCCTAATTGAGATCTGCTGAAGGAGGTGCAGAGGCAGTTTGGGGGAGGTGGGTAGAGATGGTTTTCATCAATACAACTGTGGAAGGTTCCTTGTGTTCTGCCTAATCCTCTGTTTGCCCTCGCTCTGGATCAATTGTGAATGCAAGCCATCAGTTTAATTAGCAGGAAATAGAGGAGCAGCAACACAGAGCATTGTGGAGCTTCCCCTCCTCGCTCTGAGCGGATCACTCCACTCTGGAGCTGTGTTTTGAACTCTGGAGAAGGTGATGGGACGTGAGATAAAATGCAGTTCACAGAATTCACAGAATGACTGGGTTGGAAGAGACCTTCAAGATCATCAAGTCCAACCCAGCCCCAACACCTCAACTAAACCCTGGCACCCAGTGCCACATCCAGGCTTTGTTAAACACACCCAGGGATGGGGACTCCACCACCTCCCTGGGCAGCCATTCCAGAACTTTATCACTCTTTCCATGAAAAACTTTTTCCCAACATCCAGCCTAAATTTCCCTTGGTGCAGCTTAAGGCTGTGTCCTCTGGTTCTGTCAGTTCCTGGAGACAGAGCCCAAGCCCAGCTGAGCACAGCCACCTTTCAGGAGCTGTACAGAGTGCTGAGGTCACCCCTGAGTCTCCTTTTCTCCAGGCTGAGCACCCCCAGCTCCCTCAGCCGTTCCTCACAGGGTTTGTGTTCCCAGCCCCTCACCAGTTCTGCTGTTAGATGCTGCTTTTAGTTTCCACTGCAAAGCTGCAGCACTGGAAGGCTTTAACTTGAGCACAGCTGGGGACATGTGGATGTTCATGATCATTCCCTTCTGCTGGAATTTTATTTTGCAGGATACACCCCAGGAATATATTGTTGCAGTAAAGGCAAAGGCTTGGGAGCCAAGAGAGGGATGGGAGTAGTTCAGAAATTCCCTTTATGGCCCCCTGATTTTGGAGTGGAAGGAAAAAGCAGGGAAGGTGAGTGATGAATCCATGCCCGGTGCACTGCTCCTTCTGCTCCCTTGATGTGTAAGTAACAGATAAAGGTACTGGACAGAGTTTTCCTGAGAAAAAGGAACTTTCAAAGTCTGTGGTGTTTGGCTTTGATAACCATTCTTTAGCCTATACCCCGAGTGTCCAGCACCACAGCATCTCTTCAGCTTTAGCCCAAGGTGTGACTCTGTGATCAAAGTGCAGCCTTTAACCAGCCTGTAGCAGCAAGTTGTTTCTCAGCATCTCATTCCAGGAACACTGTTCTCTCTTAGTGTAGGTTTGTGATTCCATCCATCCTTGCAGCAGGAAACAACCCAGGTCAAATCCAGTCATGCCTTTGCCCCCCTGCATCCTCACCAGCAAAAGTCATGTAAATTTCTTACAAGTAGTTTCCTCCTTTTCATTAATCCTATAGTTTAAAATGACTTTGTAGTGAAACTTTTTAGGACTTCAGTTCATAGTGATCTCTTGTTAAAGAACCTAACAAACCCCCTCCTAACTGCCCCAGCACGTTCTGACTTGAACCATAGGAGGTTCAATCCAATGGGTAAAAATAATGATTCAAAAATATCCCCAAAGGTGTGTGTGTTAGAGCTCACTTGTGGGTCTGTTCCAACTCACAGTAGTCTGTGATCTGGAAATAAAGATTAAATGTTTCAAGCTCTGGAGCTGTAATTTTTTCCCAAGTAAATCATTTGACCAAGCACATGTTTCTGGATCTGCTCTGGCACAGAAAGCACGTGGGAAGATGCTGCTTCACAGAGGCTCACGTGGATGGAGAAGGGTTTGTATCATGAAATCCCACTCTCTTTCAGATACTGCTCAAATGCCATTACAGACAGCACACAATTAGTGCTCTGACTCTGAGCTGTTTGGGTGTAGCAGGATAATTCCCAGTTGCCAACTTTCTTCTCCAGTTCCAGGCTGACTTTCAACATCTCTTTGTTTCGTGCAGCACGACTTTCTGAGTAATAGGAGATGATTTACTGGATGTCACATCCAAGCTTTGATGAGCTCTAAGGTGAATCTTCAATAAATTAAATGTTTTTCAAGAGCACAAAGCTACATGCACAACTAAACAACCAAACCACCCTAGGTTTGCTTCCTGCCAAGCTCTTGACTTCCAGAGTGTCAGTCCCTCAGCAAAATGATTTGCACTACACAGTAATGAGCTTACTTTTTGCTTAGATATCCAGAAATGTTTATTATAGTTAATATGTTTATTTTTAATGGTTATACTTATAAATATGCTATATTTATTATACATTGTTCTATATATAATTTATCATGGTTATTTAATGTAATAAACAATATTAAATATTATTAAAATATGCAATATTTATGATACATTGTTCTATATAGAATTTATCATGGTTATTTAATATAATAAACAATATTTAATATTATTTGTTCAGGGTTGCCTGTCCCTCTTGGAGACACCCAGGAGTGACATTTTGCTCCTTACAGCCAGTGTGGCTTCAGCATCTGCCCACTGGTTTTTCAAATCTCCCTTTTCCTGTGAAAGTCCCTGTATTCCAGTCACTTCTTGGTCTTCCTGGCATAAACTGAACAAATTAAGTAATTTAAAGTCTGGATGACCCTTGATTAAGATTTGCAGGATCAGGCCTCAAATATCCTCTCTCTTCCTTCCCAACATACCCATGCTGGGCACTGTGTGTGGGATATTCATGGAATCACAGAATTGAAAGGGACCTTCAGGATCCTGTATTTCCAATCCCCAGTTCTGGGTGGGTTAACGGGGTGGCAAATTAAAATAAAGGAATCAATGTGCCGTGTCCATGTCGAAGGATCAGCCTGTTCCTCTCTGTGCTTGCACATACAGATTAGGTGTGTTAAATAAATCAATGGCCTCAATTCCAACGGAGGCACTGGAGGAATGGCAGGACTGCAGGGATGGATAAAGCTGAGGTTTTATCACTCTTTCATCAGTAAACATTGCAAATGATCGATTAGACAGGGAAATGTTCAGGACAGCTTTTGATTATCGGGTTGTCAGGTTCCTCAGCCTCCCTGAAGTGCACTGGGGCTGCCAGGGATGCTCCAGCTGGGAGCACCAAGGGCTGCCAGCCCTTACCATCCCCTGTGCCAAGGGTGGGGCCTTTCCCTCCTTCCATCCATTCCCTGCAATTATTGAAATCAAACAACTCGCGAACATCTCAGCAAACAGCAAACGGCTTTGGAATTAATCAGAGTTTTAATTTGACAGCGAGCGATCCCACTCCGCTCGCTGCGACGTCGCCTCTCCCCTCCCACCCACGGAGCCGCTGCAGGGTGTCTGAGGGAAATGAGACGTGCAGCCTGCCCTGCCTGGTAAAAGCCTGTTTAAGTGATCAGCCATAGACTTGGTTGGAATATTAGGCAGTAAAACAGGTTTTCTAGAAAATGAGATTGCCCCTGGCACTGGTAAATCCATTCAGAGATTCACGGAAGTCGGGTGGATATGGTGACATTTGGGAGGCTATAGGTATTTTTCTTTCTTAATAATTCTGATATGGAGGGACTATAAATTAAGTAGTTTTCAAAGGCAGGACCTGATCCTGCTCTTGCTGTCACTTCCTACTTGTTTTGGTCTCGCTGATTTCATAGATTTTAATACAGGGGAAGAAAGCTGGGGTGTAATTTCTAAAGTAACACTAAAATCCAAGCATGTTTCCTGCTTTCTGGTAGGGTCCATGTACATGGAGAGTGACTGGCTCTGCTTTATCAAAACCTTGATGTTTTTATGGGGGGAAAAAGAAGAAATGAGTGTTTTACCCAGGCCAGGGCATGACAAGGGTGATGCTTTTGACCTCAGACATCTTTTGGGAAGGATCTTTATGCCAGCAGCACGTTTACAATCCCTGGGATGGGTCTCTATCCAGGCTGGCTGGTTTACCCCAACACTTATTTCTCTGAATGAAGTGAGATGGGAGATCTGTGCAATGTGTCGTTTTAGTAAATTAAGCGTTACAAATGCTGCTGCCACCCTTCCCCCCCTCACATATGTTCTTTCTTTTCCCAGTATTAAAAAAAAACAAATAGTCTGCAGAGCAAAAAGCCTGAATCTCATTGCCTCATCCACTGCTTCCCAGCCCAGGAGAAGTCGTGTGTTGTAGATACAAACTGGATGCTCTTGGTCCTGGTGGTACAGAATGGGTCCATAATAACAAGATTCTGCATGTTTGCTCCTCGTCCTTGCTGGATTTGCTTTTACATATCGTTGTGTTCCAAGAGGAAGAAACAAATAAATGCAGAGTTTTTCCCCAGGGCTTCAACAGCAGTTGGGAGGATTTAGATTACTGTTGGCTGGGATTAAGTGTCTGGTGTGGGCTTGAAGAGATGAGCCCCAGCAGTGGCAGAGGACACTTGAGTAGAAGGGGGTGAGTCTGGGAAAAGCAGGGTATTTCTGTTCCTTACATCCAATGTTTTATTCAGAATTGGGAATGAAGAACTGGAGAAGAGAAGGCTCCAGTGAGGCCTTAGAGCCTCTTTCAGTGCCTAAAGGGGCTCCAAGAGAGCTGCAGAGACAGGGCAGCAGGGAGTGGCTTCCCACTGCCAGAGGGCAGGGTTAGAATGGATATGAGGAAGGAATTCTTCCCTGGGAGGGTGGGGAGGCCCTGGCACAGGGTGCCCAGAGCAGCTGTGGCTGCCCCATGCCTGGCAGTGCCCAAGGCCAGGCTGGACAGGGCTCGGAGCAGCCTGGGAGAGTGGAAGGGGTCCCTGCCCATGGCAGGGGTGGAAGGAGATGAGTTTTAAGGTTCCTTCCAGCCCTGGCCATTTGGTGATTCTGTGACTATCCAAGGGTGCCACGCCAGGCCCCGGGCAGGGAGGAGAGGAAATGGTGCATGGCTGGCAGGAGCAGGGCAAAGGAGCTCTCGGGGTATGAGGTGGATGCAGAGAAGGTGTGAAAGGCAGCTCAAGGCCCCAGCCTTGCACAAGGTGAAAAGCCATTCCTTCAGGCATTATCCCCGGCTTGCTGTGCATTACCCACTGGCAAATCCAGAGGAGCTTCAGCAGAGAGCAGACTTGGCACCCCTGATGCTCCCAGGGAGGACTGATGCTCCAACACACCCTTCAGAGCACGTGACCTGACTTTTGGGAAGTGCTGAAGTATCTCAGGCTTCAAGAGCAATCTGTGGGAGCTGCAGGTGTTTGCATCCCTGGGTCTGACAGCGGGAGATGTGCTGGCCCCTGTGCTGCCCAGCTTCCAGAGAGATTAAAAGGCTGCTGTTAAGCAAACTGCTCCAGCATCATCCCAGGGATGTGTGCCAAGTTCAGCCTGGTGCAGTCTGAAAAGGGAAGATAGAGAACCTGGGCAATGGAGATCCATCACAGAAGCACTGACAGTTGCTTAACTGAAATATTTTCAAGCCCTGATGGCAGGATAATTTTGTATATCTGACTTTATTTTTAGAGTTTGATTGATAGTCGCAAAGAAGGAAGAGGAGAGCTGGAATTTTCTTCCAAAGGAGTCTGCGAGCCCAGGTTTCCTGTTGTGCCACGTTACTGTTACTTTCAACACGATTCTTGCTCCTGATTAAAATAATTCACCATGTTTCTGCAGCCGGCAGGAGGTTGAAGCAGTTTGTGCAATGCAAAATGTAATAAATGTTTCGGAAGGCAGGGAAAAATATTTAGCAAATCTGGAGTCGAGTCCCATCTCTCTTAATTTGGCTAAACAAGGCGGCAGATAAGGCTTTTGCTTTTGCAGAGCAGGAATTTCAATTACTTGCAGGAAGTTTGCAAATTAAGAAGAAGGAGGTTAACAATGAAAATAATTTCCTTAGGTTTGGAGCTCTGCAACGTGATTTAGAAGTGATTAAAATGATAAGCAACTCCGTAGTCCTTGCCAGTGCCTGTGCACTCCAGTTATTTATGGCAGCGAGGGCTGGGGAGCAGGACTCTGGCCTCTCCCAGCAGCTGGTTGCTGCTGTTTTGGTGCCTCATGTAGCATGAAGGAGCTGTTGGTTCCCAATAGGATTTTGGCCAAGCTGGGCAAGCAGAGAGAATATTTTAAAAGCAGAATATTGAGAGATAAAGGCGGCAGGAGTAAGACATGAACCTGTGGGAGCAGGTCTGACCTCCTGCCAGCCCTGTGCTCTGCAGGGGCAGGAGCAGCACAGGGCAGCTCTGGGTTGGGGACAGGATTTTAGGGAGACAAAGACTGGAAGCCAGGAGGCAGATAACACTGGAGTTATTTTTCCTACATCACATCTTCATTCTTCCTGACCTCTCACCATTCCTGGGCTGTCCCAGTCTCCTTGCAGATTCCTTATGTCCAGTGGCAGAAGTGGGTGGCACAGATCAAGGCAAGAGAAGCAGGGATCTTTCCTCCAGCTGTGTGTCTAAAAGCAGGTTTATTTACTCTTTCTGGGGTACCACCAAACACAAGGACCCACCTCTGCCTTTGGAGTCACCCAGGCACTGGAGGGAGGCAGCCAACAGCACCTTTTCCATCTAGGTTCTGAGGAGATGCCAGATGCTCTTCTAGAGCCTCCTGGACTCACCTGGACATATCCAACACTTTGGTCTTTCCAGGGAAAAGCCAAGGGCATGTCAGGGGTGGCTGTGTTACCAACCTTCCTGCTTTAGTACAAGTTCAGCCCAGGTAGAGCTGCTGATACCAAAGAGACTCTGGGGGGGGCTTGATGCAAGCCTAGATCCAGCCAGGGAGCTCATATTCTATTTGATCTGGTAAAGAGGCTAAAATAAGTATTGTTCCAAAAAGCTAGACATGAGCCATCCAATGTAAGAAAAAAAATCACCAAAAAATAATCAGTATTGATTTCCACTGAAAAGGAAATGAGGTGATTATATAAATGCTACAGGGATGGGGCACTTGGTGAAAGTGGTTTGTTAGAACCCAAAGGCCAGGTTAGTCTACATTTGGTTCCTCTGGATGCTCCCAGCAGCTTTTTACAGGGATGAGGTAGTCCAAAGGGGGCTGGGGGGTCCAAGAGCTGCCCTTGAACCACTGTAGTGACATCTCCAGCAGCAGCAGCAGGATTTTTAGGCATCACGTTTGTGCATAAAACCCAGTGATAGAAAGCTCACGGCCAAATTAAATAAAGTTACAGGTGTTTTCAGTGTTGTTTTATTTATTTTCTGTTCTGTTTTTTCTCACTCTCTCATTAGGCAGCAGCTATTCTGTGGCTACTTTTATTCTCTTCCCATCAGTTGGTTGCATTGATAATCAATCTTTTGAAGCACAAGGTCTTTTCCAGGTTTGAATTCTTTGGATTTTATTAAATAAATGTGCATTTGTGTAGAATGGAAACTTTGCTCCTTATCAGGATCATCTGTCTTGGTGAAATGACTTGGAACAGCTGTTCCATGCAGCAAAATCTGATAGAAACACAGGGACTGGATATAAACACAAACATTAGTCACTATGGAAACTAAAGTTACTGCAAGATGCCTCTGAAAAGCTGTGTTTCTATATGTTTCTCATCCTAACCAAATATTCCCAGGGGATTTTGCCAGCCACTTCATTTAAAGCCGTCTGGGAATGTTCTGCTTGCATGCATATGGATCACTTGGGAGCAGCACCACAGCTTTGGGTACCACAGAGCTCTGCAGTCAAAATTGATGGGTTATTGATTTATCCCAATTCCTGGAGGCTGGCGAAGGACAAACCAGCATTTAAAAACATCAAAGAGCAAAGCCAAAGCTAGGGACTGATGGAAATGAGAGCTCGAGCTTTAGGCTGTGGGTTTAACCCACTTCCAGCCCCATACCCCATCCCAGCAGGTATCTCTGTGGTATGGAGGGTCTGTGCTGGGCTGTAATCTGGATAATCAGGGGGCTTTTCTGCTCCATCTGCCAGTCCTGTGACTTTTCCATGCATTTAAAAAATATATTGATGAAGGAAGAAGCTCTATCCCCTGCCAGAAGGGCTGTAATTAAAAACCAGTTTCTCTGTTGACAGAGAAGCTGCATCTTTAGACAACCCTTGGAGGCTGTAAAAATAAATGTGATTGCTGGATGAGACTGGCACCTTGCAGAGATGAGCCAGCACAGGCAGAAAATGAAGTTTGCAAGGTACAGAAATCGCCACCACAGGGCAGAACCGGGTCTGCTTGGAGGGAACAACCTGTGCAGCCACGGGTGGTGCGATGGCCCTGGGGTCTGAACACAGCCCTAAACCCCTCTGAGACATCTCCCCTCTGCTTTCTTGGGCCTTCGTCTCCTTTTCGCAGGAGTTTTAAGGAAATCCTCGGTCTCCATGGCAACTGCTGGCTCCGTGGCACGTGTGGCTCCCCGCGGCACACGCGGGCACTGGGGACCCTCAAACCCGGCTGTGGGCTCAGCTCCCAGACAGAAACAGTGCCTGAGGCCCTGCCTGCTCCCACCCCAAACCCTGCACCTAGCTGGCACCTCTTCTCCCTCCTCTTGACAACGTGGAGAAGGTTTGGGTGCCTGCAGGGAGCAGAGATGCAATTTCTCATCATTAATGCACTTCATCCACCCAATCCCCATCCTCAGGCCATTGCCATCCTTCCTTAAATTGTCTGTCTTGGGCAAGGTGGGGAAATTTCTGCACTGAAAGGATGATCAGGCATTAGAACACGCTGCCCAGGGAAGTGGTGGATTCACCATCCCTTAAAGTGTTCAAAAATGAGTGGGTGTCACACTTGGGGACAAGGTTTAGTGGTGCTCAGGACACTGCTGGGTCAGTGGTGGAACTGGATGATCTTAGAGGGCTTTCCCAGCCTGAATGTTTCCAGGATGATTGTTAGTTGCTGAATTCCTCCAGTGGAGCTGGGAGCACATCACAGCAGAGCAATGGGTCAGGCACTGTGTGTGAAGGTCTTGTCTCTCCTTTGACCAGCAGTTGCTGCCAAAATGCAGTTCCCGTTGGAAATTTAGATGGTGGGGGTTTTTCTCCCCATGTGTCTTTCTTCATAATTATCTTATCACTCATTAGCTTTACCCAAAATCCCCTTTTGAACTGATCCCCTCCTCCACTGATCACCCACACAATTTAGTGGCACTCAAGCAAACAGAAAACCCGAGAAGGAAAACGATCCCAAGCTGGCTGAATAGCCAGTTCCTGCCGAATCCGGCAAGGTTTGGGTGTCTGATTCACTCAGACTCCTCCTCTCTCTGCAGATCCCAGCCTGGCTGTTCCTCTAAGCCTGTCCCATGCCAGACTGAGCCGACTTGGCAGCCACTGGGCCCAGCAGAATAAATTATCCCAGTTTGTCAGCTCCTTCCATGAGAGGAGGGCGCTGTGCTGGTGTGACCACGGCGGGCTCGGCCTCGGGGGTCGTGTCACGATACCCACAGGGAACATTTGCAATCAGGAATCAATCGTCCCAGCAAGTCAGGCCCTGTGGGCAGCAGCAGAAGCCGGGAGTGGCTGGGACACGGGAGCCAGGGGCTCGGGGGGAGGAGGTTTGGGCCTGCAGCCCTTCCAAGGAGCCATTCACCGAATCACAGCGGCTCTGCTTGGAAGGGAGCTCAGAGATGATCTGGTTCCAGCCCCTGGCCGGTGCCAGCCCGGGGAGATGCCCCCTGCATAACTAAACGTGTTCTCTGTGCCTTCGGGATGGGCGAGCTGCGGGGACAGCGCGTCCATCTCCCCTCGGCCAGCAGCAGCAGAGATGGGCTGGGAATTCTGCTCCGTTTGCTTTGCCTTCTCTCTCCGTTTACTGGCCCCTGGTACCCCCAAAGAGCTTCCTTTACAAATTAAAAAAAATTTTAAAAATAAGCTGACAGTGTAATAATAATTAGAATATCCATTTACTGGCCCTTGGTACCCCCAAAGAGCTTCCTTTTCAAATTAAAAATAAATTAAAAAAATAAGCTGACAGTGTAATAATAATTAGAATATCCATTTACTGGCCCCTGGTACCCCCAAAGAGCTTCCTTTTCAAAATAAAAAAAAAATTTAAAAAAATTTTAAAAAATAAGCTGACAGTGTAATAATAATTAGAATATCCATTTACTGGCCCCTGGTACCCCCAAAGAGCTTCCTTTACAAAAAAAAAAAAAAAATTTAAATAAATGAAAAAAAAAATTAAGCTGACAGTGTAATAATAATTAGAATATCCATTTACTGGCCCCTGGTACCCCCAAAGAGCTTCCTTTACAAAATAAAAAAAAAAAATTAAATAAATGAAAAAAAAAATTAAGCTGACAGTGTAATAATAATTAGAATATCCATTTACTGGCCCTTGGTACCCCCAAAGATCTTCCTTTACAAAAAAAAAAAAAAAATTCTAAAAAAATGTTTTTAAATTAAGCTGACAGTGTAATAATAATTAGAATATTATCAAAAATAAGGGTATTTCTATTTTTATTAAATAGGGTCATATTCATTTACCTCCCTTTTTTTGTGAAGCTGTATTAAATCCTCAGGGCCCAGCTGAGCCAAGCACTGCAGTGCCTGTTTCAGTGCATCCCTAAGGGCACGTGCCTGCACTGAGCTCCCAGGTAGGATTGCAGGTAATGAGGCAGAGGTGAGAAACATCCCCTGGAACATCAGGATAGAAGAAAACCCCATGGGAGAAGGGAATTGCTTCCAAGAAAATGGTTTCATGGTCATGGCTGGTGAGCAGCACGGTGGTTGATCTGTCTGGGGGCCCCTGAGTGTTTAATCCCAGGGTTTGTAAGGATGGATTCAGGTTGGATGGCAGGCAGCTTCCCCAAATCCAGCATAATTGGGCTTTTAATCTGCTCACGAGATTCCTGAGCTGGATACAGACGTTATCTTCTCCTTTGGATGAGGGGTGGTACAAAAAGGAAAAGGAGGAAAAAAGAGGCACATGATGTGAATTTATTTGCATCTTCCAACAATAATCCAGTCATTCTACCCGGGAAATGCCTGTCCTGCTTAATGCCCCTTTATGCAATTTTTTTTTTTCATGGTGCCCAAGAATTTGTTTGTTTATTTATTTATTTACAATTTTCTTTCACTGGGGTGGAAAATGAAGGGCAGAAAATGCCATTCTTTTTTTTTTTTTTTTTTTTTATTCAATTTTATTGTGATTTATTTCATAAGCAGTGTCTTGGCTGGGGGTTGTCTGAGCCCTTGGGAGGTGGGAAAATTCCAGCTCCTGAAGTCCCAGCTCTGCTGCTGCAGAGATCCATCAGAGCAAGTCCCAACAGCTCCGAAGCAATTTCATCTCCTACAGCAAGAAGTGACAGTTGTTGGGGTGGTCACTTCCATCCCACCTTTACACCAGCCAAGATTCCAGCTCCATCCTCAAATGCCCCCAAATCCCAGGCAGAAAACTGCATGTAACATTTTTCATCTTTTGCATAAATTTCATCTGGAAAAGGCAGAATTGTGAGGATTTTGGAACGGGTGCCTTATTTTAGCTGTTTGCTAGAAACCATCCTGTTGCTCCGAGTAATTACACAATAAATTTGTGAGAGGGATCTAAAGCCGTAAAAGCAGTGGTAATGGTTTGCAATTTAATAGCTGAATTGTAAATGAATTTTCCTACAGCAGCTTTAATGCAGCAGGCTGCTACAATTAAGAGAACATTCTTTGGGGTGCCTTTAATTTTTAGTTGTTGTCGTGAAGTTCAGTGCCATTAATTCCCTGGTTTAAAGAAATCAAATCATTAACCACTTCAAACTGTAAAAGCCAACTTTGACTTCCTCTGCAGCCAACAAAATTTTGTCTTGGAGAAGGTGTTTTTACCCCATTTGGCTCTTGCATTTTCTTATAGTAGTGAGTGTGGGGTTGCACCACATATTGAGTTTATGCCCTTCATCCTCTTTTCATCATCACCCATCTTGCTCCTGTGACATGTGACATCTTCTGCCATCAGGGTGGAAGGATTTGGCCGTGCAGGGAGGCCCTGCTCACAGCATTTAGCATCTCTTCTTAATTTATTATTTGATAAATGATTATTTAAATGGGGTGTGTGTGTATTGCAGTGCTCTGTGTGCCCCCCTCTCCAGCCTTGGGGCTCTCTGGGCACAGGGGGTCTCTATTTTGCCCCCACTGTGAGGATGCTCTGTGCTGCAGTGGAGCCCTCTTATCCCCCATCCAGAGCTCATCCCCATCCAGAGTTCCCATTCCTTCCTCTTTCCTTTTCCAACCCTCTGGATTTCAAATGTCATTCCCAAGCAGCTCAAGCTCTTGGAAATTATCTTCCTGGAGTAGCGCTGCCCCTTCCCACAGCAGTGCCAGCGACAGCTCTTGGTTTGCCTCATCAGGCTCCTCTTCTCCTTCTCCCATCTTTCCACTTCCATACCAGCATCCCCTTGGGGGCCTGTGCTTGAAGGAAATGCCATGAAATTCGGTATCTGCTCTTGGAAACATCTTTGGGGCAACTGAAATTGTTGCTAATTACTGATGGTGTGTGATTACGTGCCCAATGCCACCTGCTGTCTCCAGGGAGGGAACTGGTGCCCCAGGCTGTGTTACCAATGCAAACTGGCACAGGCAGCCCTCACCTGACTATGGTGGGTGATAATTAAAAGGCACAGTCGTGTGTAAGAAGCTGATGGACACCTGAACCTGCTCCAAGGGGTGACTCCAGATCCCCCCCGCCCACCACTGAATCCAGATTCAGGGGCATGTGTAAAAATAGTGCAAGTCCTAATGCAATTTTCTCTCCTGTGCATCCTTATTGTCATAACCTGAGCCTCAGTTTCAGAGTGATTTTCATTCCCCAGCCCTTAATAATTGGCTGTTTGTGCTACAGTCCATGGTGCAATGTGTAAATTCCTGCCCCACTCCCAGCAGGGGTTTGACCTCGAAGTTATTCCTCCATAACCATAAAAAATCTGCTCCCTCATTGTGTTCCAGGCTGAGGCAGGTAACAGAGAAATATGATTTAGGGAGGATTGGTCTGGAAGTGTGACCAGTCAGTGCTGGATCAAGCAGGGGAAGCCTGGCCCTGCTGTGGGGCACAGATTTGTGGGGTGCTAAGTGACAGAGTCTCCCTATTGCAGAAAGTGCTGCCTACCTCTTCCAAAAAAAACCCAGAGGTATCTTTGGATGAGCTGGGAGCAGCAGTGCCCTGCACAGCTGCCACGGAGGGGTGGGAAGGTGTTAACTGCTCTGGGGAGCAGGGATGGGATTCCTGCTCAGGGCCATGGAATCCGCTGGGGGAGGCAGCAGCCGTGGGTGCAGCTTCTGGAGCATTTCGAGATGCAAATGGGGAGCAGGGGAAGGGAAGGAGGGAATGAAGGATCCATTGTAAAGCCTACAGGCACTGCTGGAATCCCAGCTGGGAGCGAGGGATGGAGTCTGTGCCAGAGGACTGCAGGCAGTGAAAAAGCTTAAAATGATGCTCCTGATGAGCTTTAATTTCTGCCTGCATTTCAAGCACCCTCTGTGAACACACCCAAGGGAGGTGGTGCCATTCAGTGCATCCACTCAACATGCTAAGAAAAATTAGGAGAAACTTTTTGGATTCTTCACCCAATACTTGCTGTTGACCTTGAAATTTGCCACCTGCCACATCAGCCAGCCTGGTGAAACCTGTCCCACCTGTGTGCTTGCTGGGGATGGAGGCAATTCCTGTAGCCTGGGACAGTGTTTGAACATCACCCAGCAGAGGAGCATCGCAGCTTTTTATCTAACAAGTGCTTCAACAATATAAATATTTAAGTACAATAAACAATTATGATCAAGTTTCTTGGGTGACTGCACACAGCAAGTGAATTTTAAATTCGTTTCCCATGGGTATTGAGTCTTCACATTCACTTTCTGTGGATGTTCATGCTAATAAAACTTCATTGCACAGAAAGAGAACACAAGAGGGATGCAAATATGACAAGGGCAAATTTGCTTAAGAGTTCAAATGAATATTCACCAACTTTTTATTATTTTTAAGTATTCATTCCTATTTGCTATAAAAAGATTATTTTATCTTTACTCTCCAAGCTCAGTGAAGCGTGTTTGAGGTATAATATGTATTTTCTTGTACTAATGGAAAGTTTTGTTACCAGCAAGCAGAGAGTGCATTTAAAATGTGCTTTATCCTCAGGAAATGTCACCACTGAACCCACATGAGTTACCACCATCCTGATTTACATCTGTATTTCAACACATCTTGCACCCTAAGGCTGGGATCTCCCTGGTTTATCCCTCCTTCAAAGCTGCAGATCTCAGAGCCAGATCCTGACACCATTATTTTCCTCTGATTTTCCCTGCTAAACTTTCATCTCGTGCTGCCCTCAGTTATGAGGATGCTGGAGATGTTTTTCCTTCACACAAACTGAGATCCCCTTTGGAAGGACTTGGGGGTCACTGTGGCTCCGTTTTGCCTGAGGCAGAGGAAGCACAGTTTTGACATCTTCATTTGATTTCTGTCCTGGAATTGAAAGAGATGCAAATTAGCAATAATGAATATTTTCATTTAAAGTGTCTAGACAGTACATCTGAGAAGAGCATAATGATACTTCTGCTTTATATAAAAAAGTCTGAAGTAGACCCAGGATGATTTTTTTTTTTTTTTTTTGTCAGAAAAGATAACATTTATTTTTTAAAAAATGCAATTTAATGTAAGTGAAATTAGGGTAATTGCTAATTATGTAACTGCAAACGAGGCAGATCTTTATCTTGAGTCAAGCTGGTCTGGTGCAGATTATGAACCGTTACTTTCATGAGGTGGCATCAGAAGGCAAAAAATACCAGTGGAACAGTCCTAAGTAATTTCTCATGTTTATCAGGAGCTTTTGGATAGTGAGGGTGTGAGGCATGAGGGATGGAGCATCACCCCCTCTCACTGCATGGGTTTTATGGCAGAATGGTTTGGGCTAAAAGGGACCTTAAAGCCCATCCCATCCCATCCCATCCCATCCCATCCCATCCCATCCCATCCCATCCCATCCCATCCCACCCCCTGCCATGGCAGGGAACCTTCCACTGTCCCAGGCTGCTCCAAGCCCTGTCCAGCCTGGCCTTGGGCACTTCCAGGGATCCAGGGGCAGCCACAGCTGCTCTGGGCACCCTGTGCCAGGGGCTCACCACCCTCCCAGCCAGAATTTCTCCTTAATACCTTCCAGATAGATAGATAGGTATCTTTTCCCCTTTTCCATTTGTCTTTGCTGTGTCAGAGCAAGCTGCCACCTCCAGCCCTGCATTCCCCACACCTCAGCTCACATCTCCATCAGGTTTGAGGCCCCAGGTTTTCCCAGGCTCACCCTCCCACCCTGGGCCTCCAGCAGTGTGACAAACTGCACTTACCACCCAACAAAACTTCGTCCCAGGGTGTTCAGTGGGAACAGGTTTTATTTTCCATATGCACTGGAAGGAAGTTAATAATACAAAACCCAGCCTGGAGTCAAGTACTGCAGAATGAAGTCAGGAACCTTATAGGATAAACATATTATCCTCACACAAGCTGCAGTACGTGGGTATTGGAAAAATTAAATGCACTTGAATAGCTTTGCAGATATATTTCTGTCTCCATAAAACCTACTGACAGTGAGCAAACACAAGAGCTTGGCAGTTGTTCCTGCTTGGTTTAATTGCCTTTGGTGGATTTTATATCCATCACCTTCTTAAAATCCCTATGTCGACAATCCTGGCAGCTTCTTGTCCTGAAGACTTTGGGGTGATGGAGATGCTGGTACCCACAGAACCTCCTGCATCCACTGGAGGATACTCCCAACATGCTTAGATTTTTCTAAGGAATCCATCCAGCTGTGCTTTTAAAAAAAATATTATTAATTTAGCCTTTGGCAGAGGGTAAGGGGGGCATTACATATCTGCCCTGGCTTTCTCTGAGACCATTCAGAGTGATCCCTCTCTCCACCCTTCCCTGTGAGGGTGGTGGGACCCTGGCACAGAGTGCCCAGAGCAGCTGTGGATGCCACTGGATCCCTGGAAGAGTCCAAGGCCAGGCTAAATAGGGCTTGGAGCACCCTGGGATAGTGGAAGGGGTCCCTGCTGTGGCAGGGGGTGGGTGGAACAAGATCAGCTTTAAGATCCCTTAAAGGAATTTAAGATCCCTCCAGTTCAAACCACTCTAAGATAAAAAAAAATCAGCTTTCCCCTGGCTCCCTCTTGCTCCCTAAGCTATCATTTGAGGGCATCTCCCTGTTCTCTGGAGAAAACTTCCCCATTTTCATGAAGAGCTATTAATATAAATAATATTAATAAGCCTCACCTGCATTAGCAGAAGAAAATGCTTCAAGCCTTCTCTCTAGGAGGACCGAGCTCCTCCTGGCATTCCAGCTGATGGCCAGTGCAGCCCATCTGGGAGCACAAAGCTCCCAGCAGCAGCTGGAGATCAGCTGCAGAGACCTGGGTCTGGCTGTGGCAGCTCACAGCTGAGCAGCCTTATCTACAACTTTTCCCTCAAGTGGAGGAAGAGATCAGGGAGCTGTGGCAGCCTGGATTCCCCCCAGCCACGGCTGGGGAGGGATGCTGCAGCCTGATGGGAGCCTGGCTGCATGGCCCTTCCCTGGGGCAAAAAGCAGAAAATGCAGGAGTAATGGGAACTATCTGAGATTATTTTAACTGTCAGATATCAGAAGCAAAGTAAAATGCCCAAATGAGTTGACAGCAGCTCAATTTGATCCCTGCCACGAACTGACTTAGAGCCCAAATTTTTCAGAGGCTGATAATCACCTCGGAATTGATTTTGTACCGAGACTTTATCACATTCTTGTATTTGGTGTGGTTTGGTGGGTTTTTTTTTAGAAGTAATCTATGCCAAAGTTAAACAGACTTTATTAGAAGACACATGTTCCCTGCCCTTCTCTGGTTGGGTGTTCCTTTAGGGTGAGATCATGGAGAGATGAAGGAATTGCTCCTGATTTAACTGGAAAGCCTCACTCTGTTTCATGGGTTGCAGGTGCCCTCTCCCACTGGACCTTGGTCACACCCTGTCCCAGCCCATCTGCTCCTCAGTTTCCCCATCCTCTGAAATGATACCTGCAGTGTCCTCCTACCTAACCCAAGGAGAAGAACACTTGTGAATTACCTGATGTAAGGGGATTTCTCTCACTCCTGGAAAAGTGCTGTTTTTCTCAGGGTAGCCAGCCTGCGGTACAAACCCTTAAAGAAATGGAAATCAGTACACTCCAAGCCCCAAATTCACAGAATCAAAGGATCCATAGTGACACCTTAAAACATGACTGCAATTAATATGTATATGTAGAAATATAATGCCAAATTTTCAGCTGCCTTCTCAGTGCTGAAACTTTACCTAGGTGTACTTTTAGGTCTTTCACAGGTTAGTGGGGCATGTAATTATAGGTTTGTATGCAATACAGGATTAGTCCACCCTGCTGGTAGCATCTTGGATAAAACCAGGGAAAACGGAGGAGGGGGCAGGGGGAGGGGAAGGTTATTTTTATTGTTCCACACTCCCAGCACATTCTGTTGTTGTGAAAGAGACTGGTTTGGCAGCGGGGTGATCCCCAAACCAGGCGTGACCCGGGGTTGGTGCCACTGACAGAACAAGGGAGGGTGATGGCACTTAGAGCAGAACGTGTGTTCTTTCACCTGAAAGAAAAGGGAAGGACTAAACTAAATTTCACTCTTGTCTGGATTGGGCTGTTTTGTCCCTGAAATGCCCGTGGGAATTTTGTGGATGCTCGTGTGCTCCCTGCCTGCTGGGTGCCAATGGGGGGCAATGTGCTGTGCATGTTAAAACCCCTCTCTGTTACAATCTGGAGTTCTCCATTTCTGAATTAAGTTTAGGATTGTTTTAGAGGGCTGAACCACCGCTTGACAAATATTGTAATAAAACAAAATCATATTTCTCTGATGCTCCACCTGACCCTTCCCACGTGCTCTGCCCTGTGCCCCCTGCTCCCAATTTGGTTTTCTGGGAAGGGAGCAAAGGGCTGCTCTTCTGCTGGTTCTGCCCGTCGTCTTTATTGCCACAGATACAGATGGGTACAAATATTTATTTCTGCCTCCTGCCCAAATTAGGACAGTGATTTTACCTGTAATCCACCAGGCTAAAGCATTTGGAGGGTCATGAAAATGCAAAGGCGGCTGAGTTTCACCGTGCCTCTGCTAATGTCAAATCTTCATCGGAATTGACTTGCCAGGACAAAGGAGCTGTCAGATGAATGCTGATGCTCCATTAATGACAGGGTAGGGTGACCCACCCCTGCGTGTCATCATTGTTGCTGAGGGAAACACGGAGGCAAACCCATAATCACCTTTGCTGCATCTCTCCCGCTAACACCTAATTTAAGTATATATTTGTCTGCTGATCGATCACAGGATTTTTTTTCACGGCACATATTATCCTGCTGTCTGAGTGCTTCACGTTCTCCCTCTTCATTGAAGTTTTCACACGATCCTCGTCCCAGCAGAACAGGAGGTAAATTGGGGCTGCAAATGTCCCCACAGAGTCCCCATTGTCACCTTCCCAAGAGGACAGGGAAGTCTTGGGGGATCAGCAGGACCTGATCTCCCAAATCACCCTGGCAGTTCTGGAAAAGCCCAACCAAAGCTCCCTAATTTGTGATGGGGAAAGGAGGGGGAAATGGCATTTCATTCAGACTTCACCTGAAATGACAGGACATGGGGGAGTGGCTTCCCACTGACAGAGGGCAGGGTTAGACTGGATATGGGGAAGAAATTCTTGGCTTAGGTGAGGGTGGGCAGGCCCCGGCACAGAGCAGCTGTGGCTGCCCCTGGATCCCTGGAAGTGTCCAAGGCCAGGCTGGACAGGGCTTGGAACAACCTGGGATAGTGGAAGGTGTCTCTGCCCATGGCAGGGGGTGGAACAAGATGGTCCTTAGGGTCTCTCCCAGCCCAAATCATTCAGTGACTCTAAAACTGCTCCTGGGTGGGGATTTCTGGAGCGGAGACCACCATAAATCAGAGGTATTTTGCAGGAAAGCAAAGTGATCACAGCACATCATCACTACTGTCTCTATGTACCCTGAAAGGGAGCACTTCACACATAGTTTGCAGTGGAGAACGTGTTAAAATAGGAGGGTGAACCAGAGTTAATTTTTTTGTCGAGGTTTATAGATTGACTGGTGAAGTGAGAGTGGGGTCATCTTGGAAATGGCTGCAGCACATCAACCTTGCTTGAATGTGTGAGTTTTAGTGGCTTAAATCCACCCTTCAGTTGCAGGGACCAACCCCAGGCAGGTGGGAGATGCACAACAGTTTATCTCTCTCACACAGTTCATCACCAAGGAGAAAACACCCCAAACTTGCACTGAGCCCAAAAGGTTTTATGTTCAGCAGAGACCCTGAACCTCCTGGGTAATCTGTCTTGGATAAGAAAGCAGAACCCAAAAACATGTCCAAAGTTTTGGGTCCATTGCAGCGAGAGCTCATCATTGAGGCTGGTACCTGCTCAAGCAGAGCTGGCTGCTGACGTCTTCCCAATAAACATTTAAACACAGGCTGAGCACACACAGATTCATGGACTGCTGTAATTCATTAAACAAATGTTGGGTTTAATAGCCCCGTGTCCAAAGCTGGTGCCATGGATGCGCTCAGCTGTGAAATATGCTGTGGAAGTCATTCGTTTGCAAAGGGGTCTAGAAATCTGCTTTCTATTAACATAAAATGGGTTTACTGCAGAAAAATCTCTGGGATCACATTTTTCTCTCAATTATCCCTTCTCAGTGGGATTCCTTGAGGTTTGTGCCGGGTAACTGAGATGTGTCTAAGCTGGGGGGTTTGGAGCTGGGGTTTGTTTTGATCCATTAAGCTTGTATCTCGCCACAGTGATGTAATTCCCCCAGTCTGAGACACTTTATAAACATTAATGGGTTTGTTTTCATGCTCTCGAGGGATGTGCAGCACAGGAAGGTCGCCAAGACCATTTTATCTGCACAGAAATAGAGATGGGGAAATGTGGCAAGGCAGCATCATGGGGAGAAACACAATATTCACTCAAATTTTTAACCTGTCCAGCCTCAGCTGTGTTAATTCAGTTTGAATAACTTGTAAGTTAGTAACTTATAAGTTAGTAAGTTCTTACAGCAGTACCACATCAGCAAGGTTTGCATAAAGATGCTGCTGTATATCCCAAATGAGGAAGGAAAGACTGGGTGCTCTGTATTTTATAAGTGAGAGGGGGGTAAAATGCAGTTATAAATACACACACTTGCAGAGGGAAAAAAAAAAATTAGTAAATATTAACAACTGCTGTAGCTTTAGTCAAGATGTGCTGGAAGAGACTGTGGAACGTGGGCCACACTGTGCTTTTCCTGGGGATTGCTGCTGAAGTTGCTGCTCCCTTGGACTGGGTTTTCTTGGTGATAAACAGCCATACAGATGCCTCTGGTGATATTTGGAAGGGGCCAATTGGAAGCTGGCCCTACAGCATGCCAGGGCACAACAAACCTGAGGCACAGATCAAAAATCCCACTTTGGAGATCTTTTTCCCATCACAGAGGGTCCATTTCTGAGGATGTACTGAAAGAAGCTGGTGATACTCACAGCTCTCTCAGCTGGGAACTGTTCCTGCAAACACAGATACATGGAGCAGATGAGAAATTAATGTAAATATACAGACAGAAGGCAATTTTTTTGGAGGAAGTGAGGCAGAGGCAGATAAAAAGCGATCAGCAGAATTTACATAAGCCTTCCCCATCACAGAGGTCATCATTCTGCAGGATGACACATGGAAATTCATTTTTATTAAATTCTGGATGATTATTTAATTGGAAAAAGAAGGATTTAATTGAATCAAGTCAAAGGGCCCTATTAGATTACGTTCAACCTTAACACAGAAGGCTTTTCCCATTTAGTTAAACTGGTTCCTTTGCATATTGTACATATTAAACTATAAAAAGTGGTAATCTGAATAGCAAATTAAAGGGTTTGGAAGGCCTGAATGGTACTCATGTGCTTCTCAACCCTTTTTCATCTTCTAAATCCTCTCATATTCCCTTTTCTGCACTCCTTAGGTTGTAACAAGAGCGAAGATGAAGGGTGCAACTCTCAAATCTTCCTCTATCCGTGTTTATTCCATTTACACACTCTTGAGGAATAGCCTGCCTGGATGTGATGGCACCACCAGAACACATTGCCCAAAACTGAGGGATTTTTCCAGGTTTTCAAGGCTCCCCTTGCAGCGCCTGAACAGATGCTGGGTGTAGTAAGGTTGAATGAAGATTTGTGACTTGCTGGCACTGACTCAGGTTTCCCTTTTGTCCTTAGGAAATATTCCCAATCTCTTCATGCCTCATCTACATGGCCAGGGACTCCCATCCCTTTGGAACACAGACTCCTTGCAGAGCTGTCAACTTCCTGGTAAAAGCTGGAATAAAAAAAAAAAAAAATCATCAAAGCAATTTTGGGAAATAAAATGTTTCTAATTTTGGGTCTTTAATTAGCTTTTAATTTCCATTTTTTTGTTAATTTAAAACTAATAGGAGAGGGATGGAGGCACAATTAATTTTCTAAAGTTTCATTTCATCCCAATTTTGAGGTTTCCAGCAAAGGCTTGGCCTTCTGACTGGGAGCTGGCACAACCCAGTTGGGTTGGGAATGCCCCATCCTTGTGCCTTTTCCTCTGGCTGATATTGCTGGATTGCTGTGACACCCTGTGCTCCTTCCAGGCAGAAGCTCAGAGAAATCAAATTCTGCTCTGAGAGATCGAAATCAGTTTTAATGGATCCAGCTGTTGCCCAGTAAGGATAGGAGCAGGCATGGGAAAGGGGAGAAAATCTTCCAAGATATCTTCAGGGGATTTCAGGAAGGCTTGAAAGTAGTGAGGAAAGTTTTTAGAGTGAGGTTTTTACCTTACCCATGAGGCCACAGCCAACTTTAGGACACATTTTTTAAATAACCACGTGCTAATGTAGAAATTCTCTTTGTCAGTAAATTTAAAAAATTCCAGTTCTGACAGTGCAGCAACTCAACCAGTCTATTATTAAAGTTAGATTGAGTAAGAAACATCATTTGGAATTTGCCTTAGCAGCTAAATGGGTTCTTGCAAGGTTCAAATCAGCTTTAACCTGATTTTTTTTACGATTAAAAAAATGTGCCGGTACTTTGAAGCCAAGTTCCTTTTTGCTGAAGCTTTATTTTTATTCAAGTGCAATGAGTAAGTTTTGCATATACAGTACTGGGATTGCACACTCAGGTTATCTGGTTACATACATAATTCTCCCATTTGCAAACACAGTTTGCAGCACATACTCATGCAAATTAGGTATGAAAGTGGGCATTTATCTTGATTAGAATTCAGTTGCTTTATACACTTACAGAACTTTATCTCATTCAGGGATGGCTGTAGAGATGATGGAGAAAGAATTTCAAAAATTGCACTTATTTCTCCTTGTGGGTTGTTTGTTGGCTCTCTGGGAATTCATTAAGGAAAACAGACCTTTCCACTGATATTCCACGTGCCCTGGTCCAGCACCCAGCTTGGGTTGCAGACACTGCTGGAAACTCTCTGTCAGAAATAACAGTCCCTTGCAGAGCCACTGTACCATGTCATGGAATAAATGCTAAATTTTCTCTGTTTTACAATATCCAGATGGATTGATCCAGATGGATGTAAGGACTAGATGCCACTTGGCAAAGACTCAGTCCTTTTGACTCTTGGAGAGCTGGTTGTCCCCAGGATCCACATCAGACCTGAGGTTTGGGGGGAACCAGGCTGCTCTTGTTTTTCAGCAGACTGATACAGCAGATTTACCCCATTTCTGTCCCCAAAAGCTGCCTGGAGACTCTGCACACCAAACCCCCTGCTCCTGCAGAGCCCCCTCCCTGCAGTCCCTGGGTGTGTGGGATGGTGATGTGCTCCTGCTTTGCCTCATGTCCATCCCTGCAGCTCTCAAGAACGGGAGCCCTTTTCTCTCCTTTTTACTGCATTTTGAATCAGGGCTCTGCAGTGCCAGTGCTGCACAAGGACACCCTGAAGTTCAAAGAACTGCCCCAAATTCTCAGCTTGTTCAGCCAAAAGCCTGAATTTAGGCAAATATCGGAGGGTTTAGCAAATTGTGCTGGGCTGTTTCTCCCCCTTTACTCACAGCTCACAATTTCCTCTGACTTCTCCCTTAGCAAGGGTCCTTGCTCACCGTCCTGGCTCTTTGCTGTGCTTCCCACACCCCTCCTGTTTCTGTGAGGCTCCCACCCCACTGCCATGGGAGCTCCTGCCCAGTTCCTAAACCCATTTGTGAACTTTTCCAGGTACAGGTGGCTCAGGTGACAACTCACAGCTCGGCTGCCTGCAGATTTGGGCTGCAGGGATGGAGTGGGGAGGTACAGCCACGTGGGCCATGGTCTCCAAAGCATCCCTGTCTATGGGGCTTGGAGCAACCTGGTGTAGTGGAAGGTGTCCCTGCCTATGTCAGGGTGCTGGAATGAGAATCTTTAAGGTCCTTTCCAACACAAATCACTCTGTGATTCTACAATTGCACTTCAGTGAGGATGAAGCCATCTGCACGGCTGCCACGGGCAGGGTGGCAGCTCTGCAGGCTTGCTGCAGCCCTGGCAAACACACAAGTGGATCCCTCTGAGGGATGGATAAGGCACAGGGAAACATCCGCGCTCCCTCTAGCAGTCGCCAGCGAATGGATGATACCAATAATTCTCGATTTTTCACCCTGGGTTCGTGCCACATGAACCGCCAGTGTAAGAGCTCCTGCACTAGTGCTGCTGCAGTGGTGACAGCGCTCAGGTGGCTCTTTCCCCCCGCTCCAAAATCCTTCCAGGGGGATTTCTGGAGCCCATTTTCCTCCACCTGCTGCAGGCAGCTGCTGGGCACGGCCACGCTCAGGTTGTACCCGAGCGCAGTTAGCAGAACGGTTCTTCACGCGTGGCATTGTGAGCTCACCGCGGGCACTGCAGCATCCCCGCAGCACCCCTAGAACTTCACGGGGGGCTGCGGGGGGGGGGGGGTCTCGCTCTCAGCGCGGCGCAGGCACCGCAGGGTCCCCCCGTCCGCCCGCCCCGCACGGGAGGGACCCGCCCCGCCGCAGCCGCGCACCCACCGCGCACCCACCGCGGATGCCCTCGGCCGAGCTGCGATCGCCTCTGTCGCGGCCCTGCCCGGGCTGCCGGGGGGGGCAACAGGTAGGGGGTACCCCCAGCCCCCGCACAACCTGTTTCCCCTTGTACCCCCTCTGCACAGACCCGCCCCCGCTTTCCTTTGCGCACCCCCTTGCAGAACCCCTCTTCCCCTCGCGCTCCCCTCGCACAGCCCCCCACCCTTTGTCCCCCTTTGCAAAGCCCCCCCCTCCCTTTGCACCCCCGTGCACAGATCCCCTTTCCGCCTCCCTCTCGGAGTCCCCCTCCCCTCGCACAGAGCCCCCTCCCCTTTGTCCCCCCGGCAGAGCCCCCCTCGCACCCTCCCAGCCCCCTCCCCTGGCGCCGCCCCCTCGCGCCGCCCACTCCCCTCTCGCTGCTCCCCTCCAGGCAGCCCCTGCCCCCCTGCCCGGCACAGCCCCCTGCCCGCCCCCCCCGCCGCCGCTCCCTCTCTCACCTCTCTCTCTCCTCCTCTTCCTCCCTCCCCCCAGGCCAAAATCCTGCACATGATGGACGACAACAAGCAGCTGGCGCTGCGCATCGACGGGGCGCTGCAGGCGGCGGGCCAGGAGGTGACGGCGCTGCGCGCCGAGCTGGCGGCCACCGGCCGGCGCCTGGCCGAGCTGGGCAGCGACCCGGCCATGGAGCACGGCCCGCACGGCGCGCAAGGTGGGTCCCGCCGCGGGCAGGGGGCGAGGGGGCTCAGGGCAGCCGCTGGGGGTCCCTCCCGGCCGCCGCCTCCGCTCGGTGTTATTGTCCATTGTTTATTTTTGGGGGTGCCCGGCGCGTCCCGTCGGGCCGTGGTTGCGGGTTCCCGCTGGGTTCGGAGCAGGGTCCTTCCCTGCTGCGGCTGCTGCCGGCGCCTCGCTCGGCTCCAGCAGCCCCGGCACGAGGAGAGACCCCCCCTACCCCCCCCCCCCCCAAATACTCACTGCCCCCCGCATCCTCCCGCCACCGCCCCCTCTGCTCCCATCCCCTCGCCGCACCCCGCCCGAGGTCCCCCCGGCCGGCTCTCCCCGGTAATCCCGCGCCCTCAGCCGGTTTCGTAATTCGGTAGGAAAGCAGCCATGTTACCGCCGCGATCAGAGCCCCGGCCCCGTGCCGAGCCCCGGCCCCGCCGCTCCCCGCTGCCGCCGGCCCCGCGCTCGGACCGGCCCGGGGCTCGGGCTGCGGGGCTCGGTCCGCGCACGGCGGCCGGAGCCCACCCCGAACACCGGCACCCCCGGCACGGCTGGGGGTAGGCTCGGACAGCCCCTGTGCCGTGCACGCACCCCCTCTGCCCCCCACATCCCTGAAAAGTTGTCTCCGTGCCTCGGGGCCGAGCGTGGAAAACGGGGTGCGGGGGGAGCGGGAAGAGACTTTGTGTGAAGGTTAAGGAACTGAGCCCGGATCGCTCCTGTAGTACTCGTGGTGCTCTCGCCTGGCTGAAATTCAGTTTCCTACTAATCAGAGTGTGTTTCCATCACTGATACGCTTTTATTTGAATGCTTTTGTATTTTAAGGTTTATATTTCCCAAATAATTACAGGCTTGCATGACAGTTTACCCCGAGCAGCGCTGATGTCAGAACAAAAATAGTGCGAGCCCTCCCCTTTCGCGATAGCTGAATTTACACCTGTGTGATAAAAACGTCAGGATCTGTTATTTACTCGTTGCTTATTTACTGTAACTCTTGGTAGGGTGGTTCGGCGCTATTTTAAATAACAGTAACATTTTGGTGAAGCTTTTTAAAGGTAGCAATGCGTTTGGCGGGGCACGGTTGCTGCCGGCAGGATGTAATCATGGAATTACAGAATCATAGAACGCTTTGGGTTGTAAAGGATCATAAAGATCATCTTGTTTCAACCCCCCTGCCATGGCTGGAACTGATTGGATTGCATTGCCGGTGTGTTGTTGTTCGTGGCAAACTGCTTTAGAGGGATTAATTAGTGGTTTTATTCCATCCAGTTTGTATTTCACTGTTTTGGTAGTGGGGGTGTGGGGTGTGAATTCCACTCACCCAGCTGAGCTTCCTGGTGGCTGTGGGGACGTAGGAAGTGAAGTTACCTGTGTGGCCAGGGATTTTCTGAAATGCTGTGCAGAGGTGCCTGTTGGGATAATCTCAGCCACCCTCTGCCGTGCACCACAGCCAGGCTGCTGAGGCTCTCGCTTTTATAAAAATTTGCTGAAAGGGCAGGAGGAGGAGGATGCCAGCCTCCATGCTCCCCTGTGGAGCAGGGGCATCAGGAATGCAGATGGTGACACGATGTACAGGGCATGCATGTGGAAACGCAGGCTTCCAGCCAGGAGAGCAGGTAAAACCCTTCAGCTGCTCGTGCTCACACTGATTTCTGTGTGCGTGTTCAGTGTTTGGTTTCGTTTCCTCTCCAGGACACTTCTGGGGAGATGCACGTTTCTGCTGCGTGTCCTGGCAAGGGACAGGGGTGTGTGTTCTCTGAGGTTAGGGCTTTTTTTTTTTGTTTCCCTCAGAGGTTTTCTAACCTGTCGAGTGATGAAAAAAACTCCTCTTTGTGTTCCTTTACTATCAGCATGCTGGAAAACAGTTGGTACCCTGTAAAGGTGCCAAAGAAATGTGCTCCATTCTCCAAAGCCTGCGTGTTTCTGCTTATAACTCTGATTACACGTGCTTTGGGGTTGTGGGGGGGAGGGTGGCCCCACCCTCAGCTGGGTGGGAGAGTGGTACCTGCAGCGACTGCTGAACGTGCTGGAGGGTTTGGTCCATCTTCCCACTCTCTACGCTGAGAAATTTGGCTCAGCATGCTGATGACTAGGAGTTAGGAGAAAGGACGCTTCCGCAGCAAGGTGTGACTCCGTGGCCTCGTGGCTGTGAATGAGTCTTTGTCTTTCCCCATGAATTTAATAAGCTGTTATTAAAACTGTGATATATCCAGCCCTGTACCACTGGTGTTGTAACAGAAGTCAATCAGTTAAGTGTAAAATTGTATCTAAAGAGTGTTTTGTCTGTCGTGCTTAGGAAGGAAAAAGGGGAGAGTACTTGATCTCTGCAAAACCCGCTGAGTAGATTCACTCTGCTTTGTGTTTCCTCCCTAAGTTTGGTACTATTGTTTATACGCTGCCATAAATGCTCTCCTACATCACTCTGTGTTTGTGTAGACAGGCCCAAGATATCTATAGTGAGCCATATGCTTTTCCTCAAGGATTTTGAGACGACGTTCAGAAGGATGGGGTGAAAACAAGAATCTCTGAATAGCTCTGCTGTTGTGTGTCTCCTAAGTAGGAGGGCTGCCAAGCTGTTAGATTTATGCAAATATATTAAAGGCAGGCAGGAGGATGGGGAATAGGGTGGCAGCCTGCAAGTGCAGATTTGGGGTGTGCTGGTGGTGCTCGGGTGACAGGTGGGTGTGTGGTGGAGTCTGCTGTGGTCTGGGAGGAAAAGCCTGTGGTGGAATCATCAGGTCCCTTTGCTTGTAGAATCCCAGAATGATTTTGCTTGGAAGGGACTTAAAAGATCATCCAGTTCCAACCCCCTGCCACAGGCAGGGACACCTTCTGCTATCCCAGGATGTTTAATCCCCATCCAACCTAGCCTTGGACACTTCCAGGGGTCATGGGGCAGCCTGTGCCAGGCCTCCCCACCCTCACAGGGGAGAATTCCTTCCGTGGGGTGGGAAGGAGCTCACGATCGCAGTGCTGCAGGCAGCTGCTCCAGGTCAGTCCCAAGTTGTATGGAAGGAGGTGAGTGTGTCTCTGTTCCATGCTCAGTCGGTAATTAATACTGAGTATGTCAGATGTGTTATTTGTGTAATTATGGTGCAGCTTGAGACAGCTGGAGGTAATAACTCTGCCCCCTTTGTGCACTCTGAGACTTTTCTGCTACAATGTGCTATTTTTGCCGTGACAAGGTATGTTTTGAGGGCCTCTTTTCCGTAAGTTTAATCAAAACTGGAAGAATTCTGCAAAGAGGGAGAGCAGGATGGTGGGTGTGCGTAGGTAGGCAGGAATGGAACTTGTACATTGTTACAGTCCTTAGCGTGAGTGTTAATCATTCAAACCTCTCAGCCCTGACAATGTCTTTTAACTGGTGAGTTTGCTGGGAGAAGTATTTTGGCTGCAGCCTCTGTCTAAACTTGGATGCAGATCAGGGTGGAAATCAATACTTCATGTCCCCAGCTTTTAGCACAGCAATTACAGGCAGCACTCAGTAACATCTCTGCAGCCGTGTGTCAGCACCCTCGTGTTGGAATCCTTGTTTGAATCTGTATTGGTTGAATTGATTGTGAGCACAAGACGTGCCCAGTGGTCTGGGGTGGGATGCTGGTAATGAGAGGGGGATGCAGCAGAGCATTGCTGAGGTGGCTCCATGCCTAGCTGTGACCCCTGTCCATGCTGGCTGCACCTCTGGGCTTTTGGCTTCATGGCTTTGCCCAGCCTACACCTGTATTTCCAGCAGTTTGGTAAAAAGCAGTATCTGTCTGTGTGGAAAACTGAAGTCTGGTGATGACTTACCACGCTGCATCAGGCGTTTGGTCCGTTCAGCCTCGTGTTTTTGCTTTAGTCTCCTTCCCGCATTAAATGGAAAACACCTTAATTAATTAATGTTGGTAAAGTGCTTGAAGATGTAACGTGCAATCAATGGCTAAGTGTTGCTAATAACACCTCGCTCGGCGTTTGGCTTATCTCATTTCTGATTTCAGAGCGGTGGTGGCGCACTGTGATCGCTGTGTCCTGGCCCGTGGTGGTGAGGATTGGTGGTGTTTGCTGTGGATGCTGCCAAAATTCAGCTGGGAATGGGGCAGGAGCTGCACCCTGCTCCTGGAATAAGGGGCTGCTCCTTGCTGCGCTGTTATCTCAGGCACGTGCAGCGTAAGAAAGATTTCAGTTGTATCTTGGAATGTGGTGATGCCAAGGGGCTAGGAGGACCTTTCTGCTCATGACAGCCTAAAACAGAGGTTTTTTTCTTTTTTCTTTGATCTCAGTATCCTTTCATGGCTACAATGCAAAGACTTTGACTTTTGCCCGGGAGGCAATCAGTTACCTCTGTGCTGTTGCTATTTTGTGAGTAATCATCCCTGGCTGTTGAAAATGTACCATTTTCATCTCTTCAGAAATCTTCCCTGCTATTTGTTCTTCCAGAGCTGGAGAGCTGATACTGTAAAGAAGCCCGAGGAATTTGGATACTGCTGCCCAGTTGGGTATTGGGAGCATTTTTGTACCATGCTTATCACAAGATCAAGGTCTTGCTGTACTATTACTCTTTCTAATAATTTCCTACTTTGTTTCCCTTTGTCCTGTGTAGTTCAGGGAGCAACCCGTTTCATGCTCTAAAACAATTGCCTGTGCTGGGAAATAAATCTCTGCTTAGCAATGTTCCCATGGTTGCTTTAGACACAGGGAACTGCCTGCCAATAACACTCCAGGTCCCTGCTATATCTTAGTCTTTGAAGATGTTAATTTAAGTATCTTTTCTGGAGCTTTCCTATTCAAAAAACTCATCTGGCATGGTTAGCATAATATTTAGATTATCATTGCTTTAGGCTTTGTCCAGGGGAGTTAAAATGAAGCTTCTAAGGATGAGTAAGCTCAAATAAACTGAAGTTGAAGGACTTAATCCAGGGCTTTTGACTCACCAGTTTGAAATATAACCATGAAAATGGTGTTCGATTTGCAGGTGGGCAGAGGGACGTAGAAATAAGTCCCAGTCTTAGGTTGGGGAAGATTAGATATGATTTTGTGGGTTGTGTTCAGACACTCTCAGATGAGGGGGCTGGTTGTCATCCAAGAGGACAGTCTGTCCTCTCATTATTCTTTTTCCTCCAGATGTATCAGTGGACTTGGTGTTCTCTGTCCCTGGGGCTGAATGTGGAATTCTCTGAGATGCCAAAAGAGTCTTCACAGCCTTGAACAGGAGCTCCTGGCCCAGTCTTGGGGTGCAAACACCTTTCCTTGAGTGGTCCCTACTCCTCTCTGTGCTTCAAGTCCCTCACTGTACACCAGGCACTGAGCCCCAGCACTAGCACGATGTAGAGCAAAACTTCAGTCTCCAGCTTGTTAAAATCCAGTCCTCACGATTTCTCGTTGCCAGCAAAGCGTGAGATCAGCGCTCTGGTCCTGACGCAGCATCTGCAGAACCCCGTGCTCATAATGCAGCGTGCAGGGCAGCAGCTACATGGAAATCAGTCACCCAGAGGGCTCATTTTTCAGGATACATCCTCACCCGTGGGATGCTGAAGGCTCAGGGGGTTGGTTCTTGTTGCTTTGCAATCTCTTCCTGGTTTTCATTTCTGTGTTGTTTTACTTGAGCCTTTATGGGGGATGTTTTTGGATATTGAGATGGATTTTGTGGAACCTCCAGCTAGATTATTTTGGTGTTTGGAAATGTGTCCTGTGGTAGCAGGAGATGGGATGGATTTAGCTTTTTTTAAGGAAAAAAAAGCAGTCCCACCAGAATATGGAAGTGGAATAAATGCTTTTAAAAGCTTTGAAGCCTTTTCTGTAGTCAGTTTGTCTGCAGGAGTTGCAAAGGTGAGGAAAATCACTTCCCGAGGTTTTCCTTCTGCACCCATGGCCAAGGGGGGGTGATTGGAGACTTGAGGATGTGATGGTGAGGGTTTGGAGGTGTCTCCCCAGAGCAAGAGGCTGAGGCTGAGTGATGGGGATGGGCTGAGATCTGAGGGGACCTGAGGTAGCAGAGGCTTTCCAGGAGGAAAATGCATCCCTGCAGGACAACTGCAGTGGTGTTGGTCGTGATTGAGTGTGAGGCCATGGCTCCCAGGGGTATCACTGTACCCCTCAGTCCAGCTCTAGCTTCCATAATCTGATAAATTACTGATTCCCTAATCTTGTTAGTGCTCTTCTTCCCCAGATCCCTGCAAGGAGCTCTGGGATGGGGACAGAGCCGACCACAGGTGATGCAGGCTGGCTGTTTCCCACCCAGACTCAGTGTGGGTGGCTTTTGGGTCAGGTTTCTGCTTTTCAGCTGGCCTTGATAAAGTGATGTGTCTGTGTCTGAAAATTGCTGAACTGCAAAGACCTCTGCCTTGGAGTGCAGGAGATGAGCTGCAGCAGAGAAATGTTTTTGCATGGAGCAATTAGTGAGAAATGGGTTTTTGTCATGAGGATTTCTGACACTTGCTTGGTGGGAGAGCTGCAGTGGGCAGGGCTGTGTTTGCACAGAGAAATGGGAAAAGCTCTTTTGCTGTTGCTTTTCAGATATGTGGTCAGCCACAGATTTTAAGTATGTGAGGCTAGAATTTGCTTTCAGATCACTTGGACGATGGGAAAGGAGCAGAGATGCCTACAGAAAGTTGAAAGGGGAGTGTGGTGGCATCCTGGATCTCCTGTGGGCTCTGAGACTCAAGAGTTTGGGAGAGGATCAGCCTTACCATTGAAGAAGGAAGAGGGACTGAGTGGTGCTCTGCTATCATGTGGTCCAGGTCTGGGTTCATCGCAGTCTTGGAGAATCATCCTTGTCCCTTGTTGTGTCTGCAAATGTTTTTTCTGGAAGGAGCATCTCTTCTGAGGGCATCCATAAATCCATTTCTCATACTTTTTGGTCCTTACAGAGTCATTCTGACTCACGTCTTTTCATGCCACTTCTTCCTCTAAATTAAGATTTCACAGATTTTAGAGGCTGTATCTGGGAACTGAGCCTTTGGGTTTATCTGACAGGGAGCTGATGTGTCACAGCCTTTCCTGCTGCTGTCCTGTGCCATCTCTTCTTTGTTGTCTCACTTTGCTGGGTGGCACCTGGGGGAGAATCCCAAACCTTTCCATCACCACCTTTCTCATAAAAACTGTGTTCTCCCTCGGTGGGGATTAGAAACACCTTTCTGCAGAAAGTAGCATCTATTGGAGGTGGGGGAAATTGTTGTTTGGTGTGAATATGTGGGATGTAAAGAGAATAAGGGAGTACAATGGTGTCCTGATGCCTATCTGCAGGTTTTTCTCTGACTCTTTTTTGTAGCAGCAATGAAACCTGGAGAGCTGACATGGCTGGGAAATAGTTTTGGGCAGGAAAGGTGAAACAGAGCTTGTACCTCTGCTCCAGCAGATTGAGGCCATTGCCTATTTTTGAAACTGAGAACCTGAAACTTGAATCTTTTGAGTTTCCTTTGCCTTTTAATTCTTATCAAATCATGGTGTTTGTAGAAATGGACTCTCATTACTCTTTAATTTCAGCCAGAACATGAACTTGCTAACTATTGCCTCAGTCACTGTAAAGCTGGAGAGTTTTCCAGTGGTGAGTGCCTGTGAGTGTGCACAGCACAGAGAAGATGAAGGATGAAGGCTGGCAGTGCACCCCACTGCTCCAGCCTGTTGGTTTTAACTAAACTGTCCACCATCCTCCTTGGAAATTCACTGGGAAAAGCAGGAAGGATTACTGTTGGTCATCATCAACTGAGTGGGGACCCAGCTGGGATTGGGCAGCAGCCATGCCACGCCTAATTCCCCAAGAACAGCTTCTTGCTTTCTTTTAACAGTAGAATATCCCAAAATGCTTAGCTTTGGCTTTGTCTGCTTTTTCAGGTATGCACAGCAGTATCTCATAAACTTAAGGGCTGAATTAAAAGGTATTTGTAAGGTTCTGCTTTTGGTCCTTGACTGGTTTGAGTGGTCTCTGCCCTCCCATCATAAAATGGTATTTTTTTTCAGGATATTTCCAATTGCTGTGGGTCGAAATTTGCTGCAGGCGCACAAGCACAGGAAGCGTTTGCCTGTTTTCCAGGGAGATTTGCTCTATTAGGGGTGGAAAGCAAAGCAAATTGATTTAAGGAACTTACTTTTGACACTAAAGATTTAGATGGTCTAGACGCTCTCTTAAGCTGCAGAGGGGGAAAAATAGCACGTTAGAAGAAAGCTGGAGGACTGCTGTAAAGGTTTTAGTGGACCATACTGAGATTTTCAGCAGGAAAATCTCCAAGTGCAGCTGCCTGTTGAAGAGCAGCTGCCCTCTGATGTGGAAGGCAGGAGGGCACAGGCAGGGCTGTCACAGTCTGGGCACAGCAGCGCTGCCACAGAGACCCTGGGGGATCTGTCCCCATCGTGGAGCCCCTGTCCCCCTGCAGTGCTTCACTGGAGTGACTCCTCAACAAGGGTGTGAGGATGAGCAGAGCCCAGCTCGGAGTCTCTTGTTGGGCTTTTGATTCTCCCTTGGCGCTGAGCAACCTCTTTGTGTGATTTGGTATAACAGCAGCACATTCAGAAAACAGATTTCTCATCTTGTGATGGTAAAATATCCTCTCTCTGTGTGTTCATCATTGTTTGTTCTAGCCTTAAATGCACCCAATTATCTGCTTTCATGTTCATCAATTATTACATTATCTGTTCCAGCAAAACCTGTTGTTTTATCCACCTCAGATTCTTAACATTAATTCCTTGACCTTTTATATCCCCTATAGTATATCCAGAGCTGCTAAATGACTTTGCCCAAATTTGTTATTTTTTTTTCTGCTGAAGTGATGGCTCAGGCAGGAGCGGGAGAACCATTTCAGGTGTGCTCCCAACCACATTTGCATCGTGTAATTGAATCTGCAAAGATCATTTTTGTCATCCTTGGGAAGGGAGCTTGTTTTAAAGCCACACAGGCTTTGCTCAAATGAGCTTTAGTTTCCTGCATGATCTCGTTTAGTGGTCAAGAGAGGTCCAGAACTGACAGCTCAGGGTGAAAGGGCTGATTAATGGGGTTCTTAAATTTCCATGAAAAGCAGAGGGAGGTGGTGAAGCCAAAGCTGTGCAGCTCCTGGGATGGGGAACTTTGAAAACATAAAGCTCAGAGTGAAACCACAGAAAGGCCACATACTTAGTGAAAAAGCTGTATTCAATACCAAAAAGTTCTGCTTTGGGGTAGCACATGGTAATATAAGCAGTAAGTTTGCAAGATTTATTAATGAGAAGGTACCCAGGCAGTTGTGTTGGCTTCAGGATGGATTCCTGCTAGGCCCTGGTGTCCTGATGCTGCTGTGCATGGATGCTTTCCGTGGGTTGTTGCAGCTGCTGGGTGAGGCAGGACTGGGCCTGGGAACAGAGGGGCTGAGTGGATTGTCACCAGCTGGTCCCTAGGGTGCCCCTGGGGGCATGTCCCCAGCTCGCTGCCCAGCGCTGTCTGGCCCAGTTTAGGAGCTGCTGAGTGCTCAGGCATCAAAGAGAGAGAGCGTGGTGAGCAGGGCGTGCTGGAACAGGGCTCACGAGCTGCCACCTTGCCCTGCTTGCCCATGTTCTCATGCCCTTGTCATTGCCTGGCTTGGCTCCAGCTCTGGGACTCGCTCACACTCCCAGAAGTTGCTCACAAGCTGCCTGAGCCTCGCTGGAGTCGTGTGAAGGTCTGCAGTGGCCCCAGACAGCTGCCGCAGGTGCTCACTGAGAACAATCCGCTGTTGCTTTCAGGCGGGGCAAACCTTCAAAGAGAGCACTTTGCATTTTGCCACCTTTGCAGAGGCCCTTTTTATGTGCTTTTCCTCCTTGGACATGCATCATTTCCAGCGTATTTTGGTAAATGATGTAATTTAACACATCTCCTGTGCCCTGCTTATCGCTGTCATTTCTGAGTGCACTCATTAGGGACCGGTTTGATTTTGGGCGTAATTCCTCTGACAGGCACATTTACTGAACATCTTTGATTCAGCATTTCAAGTGTGGCAGGATTAATGGAAAGCACTTTACTAAAGAGGTTTGAATACCTTGTAGGTTCCTTGAAGATTTTTTTTTTTTTTTTTCATTTAAATGGAGCTGTATTATCTTGGGCTGGTTTTTTTTTTTTTTTTTTTTTTGATGCTGTTGTGGTTTGTGGACTGAAGTGTTTCCTCTGCTGCCAGGGTTGGATTGCCATGGACTGGGGCAACTGTAGGTCCTGGAAACAGGATGCAAAATCTGGATGTATGATTACAATTATATTTGTTTTATTTTGCTTGGGGAAACATGCATAAAGCCATGAGAGCTCTACCTGTTAATTAGCGTGACAATACCGTGGTAACGGCCACCTTGTAGGATTAAAACCCCATATTCAGATAAGCATTAACTGTGCTTGTTGGCAGATGAACAATGCAGATAATACCAGAGGAGCAGCGCTGGCTGGGCTGTCAGTGACAGCCTGTCCATACTGTGATGTCAGCACAGGCGCCTTTGCCCTCATCACGATGTTCAGTCAAGCCTGGCTTTGCACGGCCGTGTCTCCCAGTGGATTGGAATGTTGTGCAGGGAGAAATCAAGTAAATCCTTCATGGTGAGACCCTTTATGGGTAGCCTTGGGAGCAGTAAAAGCAGTATTTACACCCTTGAGGTGTAAATCTGCAGGGCTGTGCTTCTTTTAGGGCCCTTATCAACCTGCAGATACACCTGGTTCTTGAGCACGTGGGATTTGGTGCTGCTGCCAGGGTTTCTATAATTTTGAAGGGTTGTTTCCACTCTTTGGTACCATCTTTACACCAGGAGATGGCTCAGGGTTAGGATTAAGAAAATTTGGTGTGAGGAACCTGTGGGAACATGTGTGACCTCATCCAGTTCTTTGCTGCAGTGCATCAAGCCTGTGAGGCTGGAGAGGCTCCTTTGTGGCTGCAGGGACCTGTCCCTTGTCAAGACACAAATAAGGAGCTTTGGCTGTTGGGTTGGGATTCCTGCTGCAAGAACCTGCCCAGTATCACCTCAGCTGGCTGCTGGAAGTCACCCAGATACTTTCAAAACTGCTGGTGTTGGATCCTCCAGTGTGTTCCGGGCTGGGAGCAGCTGAAGTTTTGGATTCTCTCAAAGGAAGAAAATTATCCAGGCCTTGAAGAGTTGCTGTGATTTATTCCGGTTCCTTTTAGTTGCAGCTGTGCATAAGGACTCCAAAGTGGGGGATATTTTGCTGAACTGCAGTTTTTGTGAGGTAGCTCTCATTTGCTAATTCTTTTTTGGTTGTTTCTGCCGATGTAAGTACAAGCTTATTCTGCAGTGATGTTTTTCATCTTTCCTGGACTTGAATCAGCAAATGAGTGTTGATATCCTTGTGGCAATCTGGTGAGGAGAGGGGAAGCAGAAAAATGAAGTGATGCTCTGAAAAGCTCATGCTTTTTTATATCAATGGCCAAACCAAGTACTTATACTTATCACACCAAGTATCTTGAGTAAGAAGAGAGATGGATATTGTTGGCTTGAAGTAGATGGATGTAGTGCTGGAGGTAACTGGTAGGAAGTTATTAAATATATTGTGGTTTCTTTGCAGCACTTTTTCAGCATATCTTAACTTTCTCTAAGTGTGTGTGCACAGTTTAGAGGGTAATGCTATTAATTAGAACAACAGAAAAGACTAATGTAAGAGTATAACCCTCTTTAGTACACTGGGTTTATCCCTGATTAGCAGAGCTGCTCTGATCTTATGGAAATCTGTGTACATGTCATTAGGAAAGTGGGATTAAATTGGTAATTAATAACACCAAGAAGTTTTCATCGTTGAAAACGAGTAAAAATTTGTAAGGAAAATAAACTTTGAATATAGATAAAAACATGAAGCTTTTTCTTTGTTCCAGTCTGCCAGGGAACAAGGGTGGGAAGAGGAGGCATAGGTTACCACAGATGCTATGGCTGAGGCTCAAAGTAAGCCAAGGATAATGCCGAATTGTCCTGGGTAGTATACAGCCAATTCTTTCTGAATTTTGCCCAAAATTCTCCTGGGTACAGCCGAGGCCAGCGTTGTGTGCTCGTGTGCTGCTGCAGCAGCATCTCGGCTCTCCGGGGAGAGGAGGGGCGTGCTGGAGAGTCGCAGGAGAGTTGTTCTGGGTGTTATTAGAAGTATTATCACGATGAGGTGCTGGTCAGGCGCTGAACTCTGCAGGCACGAGCACGGTGTCTGTCTGTGTGACAAGTGCTGCTGCCAGCAGAGAATCCTGATGAGGATCCTGCCGGGCTGGGATCGGCACACAGCAGTTTCCTTCCTGCCTGTTTATTCAGGCAAGCCCGGGCTTGTTTTGGTAGTTATCTCACCTCTTGTAACTGATGGCTGGCAGGGAAGATCAGCTACTCTGTGATGAAATCTTTCATGTATACACGTATTTTATACTTTTAGTTTTTAATTTTTTTTTTTTTAATGATGGAGAACAGCACAACCAGGTTTTTGCAGAGGATGGCACCCGTGCAGGAATTTTATTCTTTGCTCTTTCAAGCTTATTTGCACGAAGGCTGCGCTGCTAGGCGGAGGTTCGGTGTGTTTTAACCTGTTGCACAGCCAGCCCGCGCCTTTCCCCGCTCCTGCTGCGGAAATGAAGGTGGATAAGCGGGAGCTCCCGCGGCGCGGCTGCGCTCACACGCACACACAAAGCAGCAAGGTCCTTATCAGCGCCTCGCCGATAAACCGGGGCACAAAAGCCTTGGCGGGGACCCACATCTCCTACTTATTTGGAGATTAAAAGCTCTTGAGGCTTTGGTTTGTTGTGAAAGTTAATTGCGAAGCCCTCGAAGCTTGGCGGGGCTCCCACGGCGAGACTCGTCACGCCGGAGCCGAGCCCTGGGGCAGCTGCGGGGCTGGTCCGGGCGGGTCGCTGCGGGCTGCGGAGGGACCGGCTCCTCCCGAGGGCATCTCCCCCCCAGACCTCCCGACACGGCAGCAGGAGCTGCACGCTACTCAGGGGTGCTGCTCTGTCCCCGCCGGCTGTAGCGTGAGCCGGGGCAGCGGGCGGTGATCCCGCCCCGTCACCGCAATCTGCCCCGCTTGAGTGTAATTAGGGCTGTGGTTGGGAAAGGCTGCCCTGCTGTGCTTGCGTCAAATCGCGTCTGGAGGTGCCTGCAAGCGGGGTTGGTTCCTCAGGGGTGTTCCCAGCGCTGCTCCTTGCCCGCTGCCCCTCCCTGACATGCTCAGGGTGCCTCTGCTGACAAGTCTTGGTGTCCCGGAGCATCCGCTGCGACCTTCTTGGGGTTTTGGGGTTGTGACCTACACCCAGAACCCTGAACTTTGAGGTCCTCCAGGTGAGGAGGTGAGTGCTGCCGGCTGTCTGAACCCAGCCTTGCTCTGTTCATTAGCATTTCAATCGGCTCACCATGGGAACCTTCCACACGCTGCTGCTCTCAGAGCAGCACCTTCTCCTCAGCACAATCCTGAGAGAAAGGCAGAAATAAAATTCCAGCCAGGTGATTGCAGAGGGACAAGGTTTGTCGTTTTCATTTGTTTATTAATTTTTAAGATGCTTTCTCATAGCTGCTACCTGTGCAAACCTTGCACCAGGCAGTTGAGGGATCTGGTGGACCCCAGATGGGTCTCAGGTGTCCATGCTGGACATCTCTGGAGGACACCCAGGCTCGCTGTGGTGGGGCTGGTTTGGATAGGTTGGCCCAAAGTGGGCAGTAGCTATCTGTTGCTTTGGGTTTTAGTTTTCATCACAACCTCATGACACTTTTCTTTCGTTAATGATTTTGTCAGTGCCGGGGCTGTGTGTGGTGTGTATTGGGTAACCACATTTGGACGAGCTCAGCCATAGAATCAGAGATTGGTTGGGGTTTTAAGGGACCTTAAAAATCATCCAGTTCCAATCCCCTGCTGTGGGCAGGGATACAGCTTCCATAGACCAGGTTGCTCCAAGCCCCATCCAGCCAATTCTCACAAGAGAGGGCAAAAGATCCCAAACAGTCGCAAGAACAACAAACAGAGCATTCCCTATTTTAATCTCCATTCTTCATTTAAAATCAATAAAAATACTGCCCTGGTGGTATTTTTCTACCCAAACTCTTGTGAAACAAAAGTAAATGTTACTGACCTGGCAGCAGAAATGAAAGGAGAACGAGAAGCAATGTATGAAATGGATTGTCAGCCAGTGTTTGTTTTTCTCTATTGGTCTTGTGGCATTTCCGTGGAAGAGGCCAGATACAAAGTTCCCTTGCATAATGCTCACATCACTGGAGTATGATTGCATCCGACTGTCACAGACGAGGATGCTATATTTATGTCTCAGTGAATTTCATCCCTCGGTTTGTGCGCCCTCTGACCTCTGGGGAATATCACAAATCCACTGTTATGGAGTACAATGGCACATTTGATTTATCAACTGCATTCATGATCTGGTTGAAGGGAGAAACAACACGTTAATTAAATTCACAACTGGCGATAAATGTAGTGTTGCAAGCATCGGGCAGGACAGTGATTTAGGATAGAAAGGTAGGCAAGCCATGGCAAACTGAGAAGCAAATGCCACCATGCCTGTGGTAACTGGCAAAAATGGAGATTGGGGATTTAGTGAGAAAATAAATTAGAATAAATGAGGATGTTGAGTTGTCTGCAGTCTCCACAGTTTGTGGCCAAAATCAGTGTTACTGTAGGTGCTGCAGTGTGAAAGGGGCAGTGCTGGTTCAGGACAAATTAATAGCTATAAAAAACCCCTAACCTACAGGTTGTCAGGCATTGAGTATTTTGGCACTGTTCTGTTGATGCTATTAACATAAATTCAAGCTGACCTAAGTGCACTGGGATAAAAACAAACATTTACCCTCAGAAAATCCTCTGACTGAATGTGAATTTCACCGTTGGCTTTGGGCTGTTTCGTGTTTTGCATTTCTTTTCTGTGGGTTTTAGTAATGAAAACAAACCACTTGGCTTCACCTTGGCTTGGAGTTAACTTCTTCTGCAGTCATTTTCTCTTTCCCATGCACTGACACACTCAGGGGTAGAGCTGCAAGTAGGCAAGAAGTTGTTCATTTTCAGCTTGGATTGAAAATGCTTCTTTTCTAATATAGTGCAAAATGCCTGAGTTAAAGGCTGACTCGTTCCTCTGGAAGGATCTACACATCCAAGCATTCCTATGTGAGATTCTAAGTGCCCCACCAGTTCCTGGCTTTGGTGTGAGCAGCCACATGCTCCAAGTTAAATTAATGTATAGTGGGGTCTCAGCCCCTGCCCATGCATCATCCCCTCCCCTCTGCTCTTTGGGTTGTATTCCTGACCTTCTGAATTGCCTCCAGCTGGAACTCTCCCTTCAAAGTGAGCTCAGATGAAAAATATTTTTGTGTGAAGTGTTAACATATTCTTTTGAGGGAAAAACCTCTTTTAAAAGGTGGAGCAAGCTAGAACATTAAATAAAAAATGCTTTATTTTAATAAAGGTACCTGTTGATTACCTGTGAGGAGAAAAATAGTGTAAACCCAGCTGTGAGTTAGTGTATTGACCACTACAAGGGACAGTTTAACCAAAAGACTCTTTTTCTTCACTTAAGTTGGTACAGGTTATTGGAAGGAGACATTTGGGGATGTATTTACAAGGAATGGCATTAGTTATTGAGGGCTGAGCTAAATAAAATTAATTTTAAACAGGAAGTGAGTTACTCTGTCCTTGTCATAACCTCTAGTCCACATGAACAGCACTCAAGTTATTAAAAGGCTGTTTTAAACTGACAAAGAATTTCATAATCTTTCTTCTGGGTTGGAAGGAGGATGTTATTTTAAAGATCAATGACCCTTGTTCAGGTGCTATTATACCATCTCAAAGATATGTAGAGTTTGGGATTTCTTTTGGGTTTTTTTTTTTTTTTTAATATTTTGCAATCAACAATTTGGTTTTTTTTTTTTCCTCTAAAGCTTTTTTGGTTTCTTTTTGTGCTACACCTTTTCTTCTGTGCTATACCTTGGGGTACAATTAGGAGTGTGTTCTGCAGCTGAGTGGTGTCAGGACTGCAGCAATCATTAAAGCCTTCGAAAGGTAAATATTGCAGAGGATGGAACAGCAGTAGTCTTGGTGAAAAGAAGAAAGCCAGCAGCATTTTTGGGATTTATTCACCCCTTGGTGTTTGAAGACTGCAGAGGGAGGTGGAGAGCTTGGAGAATCTTGCAGACTATGGACATCTGCTGTAGAATCTCTGCAAAGATCACAGAATCCCAGAATGGTTTGTGTTGGAAGAGAACTTAAAGCTCACCCCATTCCACTCCTGCCATGGGCAGGGACACTTTCCACTGTCCCAGGCTGCTCCAAGCCCTGTCCAGCCTGGCCTTGGACACTCCCAGGGATGGGGGGCAGCCCCAGCTGCTCTGGGCACCCTCACAGCCAAAATTCCTTCCCCATATCCCTTCTAGCCCTGCCCTCTGTCAGGTTGGAGCCCAAGATCCGCGTGTTGTGCTGGCAGTGATGGCAGGGTCAGTAAGCAAAGGGCTAAACGTGGTACCAGGCTGTGTTTCACCAAAAGCATAGGCTTGAGTAGCCCTGGGATGGGGAAGTGCCTCGATGTCCATGGGGGCACACATGGGGTGGAGAGTTGGGCCACGGGCACTGAGGGACAGGTTTAATGAGTGTCCCTCACCTCCCTCCCCACCTCGTGCTGAGTTCTGAGTCTGGTTCACGTGCAGCACCAAGGGGCCCGGTGATATTAAAGGAAAGCTGATAAAGCTTCCTGTGTTGAGAGCTTGGAGGCATCCCTCGTTCCCCTGGCTGTTATCTGTGCAGCATCCCTGTCCCCCACCCCACCTCCTCCTAACGAAGCAATTACATGCACAGAGGTGGGCTCTCCCAGAAACCAGCCTCCCCGGGCTGGGGATGTGTCCTGGGCAAAGCAACTCTGAGCAGCAAAGACAATGTCTTAATATGAGTTTTCAGCAATTTTAAAGTGCATTGCATTCACTGGCTTGTGATAGGCTTCAAAAGTTCCTGTTTGATGTGTCGAAGGAGATCAGTCGCTATTTTGGAGCATTAATTTATACAATTCAGATCACACTTGTAGGGTTTTTTGTTTCCCAGCGTTTCTGGTTTTACTAATTGCAATTGTTTCACGTCCTCTAATCTATTATACTTTTTAATAAGGCATATAATTCATTATTTAGGTGGTAGTGTTCTGATAATTAGATGGGTTATTTTTGTCAGTGCTGATTAGTTGGTAAGTACAGATTAATATTTGAAGACTTGATGTGGTCTCTTGCTATTTGAGTTTCAAAGAGGTGATGTGGCACTTGTTTCGTGATATTCCCAACAACTTCATCCCTTCCAGCCTGAGGAAAGTGCTGACAAATTGTAAAGAGGCTTTGAAAGCCTTTGGATCTTGTTTTCCCTGTAAAACTCATATTAGAAAAACGCCAGCGAGTGTCAGCTGGGGGTGAGACACTGAAAGTGCAGCTCCCTGAGCAGAAAGCAGCACCAGGTTCCACTGAGGTCTGTACCCTAAATGATTTTTTGGGGGCACAAGTAATACCCTGCACGTTGCAAGGGCAGGGACCTGCCGTTTGCTGGATATGTCCTAGAAAAGCCTTGCCCCTTCACAAACAGAAAGCCTTGGCTTTTTTTTTTTTTTTTTTTTTTTTTTTTTTTTTTTTTTTGGCCTGGAGTTAATTGCAGTGTGGGACAATGTGGCCTTTGTGTGACTGTCCCTGTACTGGGGATGGTTTCTCCTCTCCCCCCAGCCCTGCAGAGCTGGCAGCGATTCCGTTCTCTCCCTCGTGCAGAAGCTGTTTGCAGGATTAAGGATTTTTTAGTTCATTTGCAGACTGGTTAGTGAAGGGGTGTGGTGGCTGGGGGGACAGGGTGGGCACCTGCAGGCTGTGAGGAGTTGGGTGTGGGTGTCTGGGGGGTGAAACACCCCAGTATTCCTGCACCCCTGCGGACCAGACCGAGGGAGGCACCGGGTGTGCTGCAGCGCAGTTAAGCGTGTGTTCCTTGGAGCTGCAGCCTCCTGCCTCGGCCAAGATAATATGAACCATGCTGCTGGAAGAGATGATGCTGTTGGAGCTGAGCCATCGCATTTTTTGATACCAGATCTCTGGGAAGAGGGAATAAACGAAACGCTTTTTAGTCACTTGGTCACCCCTACCAGGGAAACCACAGTGGCTCCTTGCTGTAGACTCCTTCAGCCCTCCCTGCTTTAGCAGATGGCTCCAAACACAAATAAGCCTCAGGGATGCCTGTCACTGCCTGTGACCCTGGGGAAAGTAGAAACCACATAGGAAATGAGCAGGGATAAGGAGATGCCGAACATTTTTCTTGAGCAAATAAGTGTGGCAGAGGGAATGTCAGGATAAGCTCTGTGCATTTATCAGTGCTGTGAGCACACCTCAGGCAATCCCTTTGCAGCGCCCCACGACGCCAGGGGGGTTCCTGCTCCTTGGTGGTTCAAGGACACATGTGCTAATGGATGATCCCTGTATCCACAGAGATGTTGTGGGCTTTGCATGCATTTCCAGAGCCCCTCTGCCTGAGGATGGGAGCTGAAGTCATGGAGATGCTCCCCTTCGAGCTGCTGGGGGTGAACTTGGCACTCACTGTGCTTTTCACATGGAGATCCAGCTGTGAGCAATGGTGTGATGGTTGTATGGATTGGGTGATGAGTTCACAGCCTAGTGAAAAAGCAGGGCAAGGAAGGGATTTACTGAAGTAGAAGCAGAGGAGGGATGCTGAGAGCTTCCACACTTCCCCTGGTCTCAAGTCTGTTGGGCTGTGGAAATAAATTAGGGGCTGAGCAACTGCAAGTGGGGGACAGCAGGGTCTGCCAGGAGGGCAGAGCTGGAGCAGAGGAGACTAATGATGTCTCCATTGCTCCACTGCAGTTTTGTCAGCCTGGGAATTCCAGCCCAAATTCGCTTGGGCCGTGGTGCTGGAATTGGCACATCCTAGGAGAAATGCCTTGTGTTTATGCAAGACCTCGCTGCTGCTGGGGAGGGGGGTCAGAGTGTAAGTTGGTTAAGCAGCTGGATTGCCCTGGTGTGTTTGCCACAGGATAATGGAAAATTCCTGTGAGGAGCTGTGCTTGATCTGGGGCCAGAGGGAACAGGATGAAGTCTATTCCACCAGCGAAATTATAGAAGACTACACTGTGCATCTTCCGGCGTCTGCTGCCAATGTTTTTATAGGCTTGAGATTTTATTTTGGAGGAGTATCTGCATGCAAGGCCAACCTGCAGCCGTGCCAGCTTCTTGCCGTGTGTCCTCTCCCGCTGCCTGGGAGCCATTCCCCTGTGCAATTTCGGAGAGCCACGTGCAAAGAGCCTGTGGCAGCTTCGTTTTCTGCTTCTCAGGAGGATAGAAGGAATTCAGAGCTGTGGGGTCCCCGTGGTCCTGACACAGGAGCACGGGAGCTCTGCTGACACACACGAGAGCCTTTCATGGGCTGCAATAGCCTTTTCACCCTCCTGCTTTCCCTCAGTGCGTTTGGCTCCATCCTGCTGCATGAATATTACTAATTACCATCAGAATTTGTGGAGTTAAAGGGAATCTTAGAAAATTAGTATCTAGTAAAAGCCTATGCAAGGAAGTTTTAACATCTCTTAGGACTTCGTGGCATCTTTGTGCTGCAAGGCTTTAGACTGAAGGATCCAACTTGCTGTTCTTAGACTGTTATCGCTAATAAAATGACTTTACACTTTGATAGCCTTTCACTCCATGATCTAAAAGTACTTTAAAATGCTAATGAATTAAGCTTCTTGATAGCTCTTGAGTGCAGCTCTTTGTACAGGCATTTGGTCCAAAGCCTAGTGAAGTCAGTGGAAAGTTGTCTGTGTCATTAGCTCTGGCAAATCCCTAAATTTTTCTGTCCCTGCTTGTCCCATCCTCAGCCAGAGCTGATGGCACAGAATCTTCTCATGCCAGGAGCCCTCACCCTTTCCTCAATGGGATTTTTTTTTCTTGTTTTTTTTGCCTGGTTCCACTGCTGAGGAGCATGTGGGGTAGCAGTACTTTGAAGGTAAGGGAGGATGGCATGCAGATTTAGGTTTACCTGCTGTGCCTGATGTTGTGCTCTGACAGCACCAGAGATTTAGGAGGAATCTGGGTTTGAAATAACATAAAATAATTCTGTAAGAGAAAGCCTGTTACCCCAGCAGCAATGCAGTGCAAATGCCTAGCTCTGTGCTCTTCATTTCCATTGTGGGCCTGCCCAAGGAGTGGTGGTTTCCTGCACTGGGAAGATTTCCAGTCCAAGACCATCCAGTGGGCTTCATTCATTCACCCATTTTCAGTTTGTTGGAGGTTTGCCATTGGTTTAAACATTGGGGATCATGCTTTGGAGAAGATGGCTCCTTCTGCTGTGGGACGTAGCTGGTGATGGGAGCAGGGGAGGGCTGGGCAGTGAGGAGGAGTGGAGTGGTGCTGGTGGAAGCTCTTTTGATCCAGTTCATGGCTGTCAACAGACCTAGCAGGGGAATTCTCCTTATTGCTGTATTAAAGAAGATAAAAGCAGTTCTGCCCCTGGCAAAGCCATAGACACAGGACACCGTGAACATGACTTGACTCCCTTTCCTCTTCCAGATGTGTGATGGGTCATGTAATATCCTTATGTCTGATCAGCCATGACAATCTGTATTTTATGGATTTTCACTCCTTGTCACCCTGTTACAATCTCCCCTCTCCCCTACCTTTCATTAATTGTCTCTCAAAACTATCTTGTTGCTGCTCTGATGATTTTTTCCAGTGGATAAGCCTGTTAGAGATAATCTGGTTTGCTGAATTTCCTTTCTGCTAGACAATCTCCTTAATAGCTGCCTCAGAGGATTTCATCCTGTTTGGTTCAAGGATGTGGCTTCAGATAAATATTCTGTTTCTCCATGGTTCTTCTGCTGATTAAGGTCTGTTCTTTCTCCTTTCTGAGCAGGAAGAGTTTCATGGAGATTTAGTGTATGTTTGGTACTTCTGGGCAAACTGTATTGGCCAAGATGGTCAAAATTCACTGTTGATTTTGGATGTGTCAACTTGGACAGTTCAGGGGCCAAAACAAAGGGAAGAAGAAAGATGAGGGAAAGAAAAGAGTTTTAATCCTTAAATGTGATATTGCTTGAACAACAAAATATGTGATTGTTGGAGTTTCTCCACGGGACAGCCCAGAGGGGATAAGGAAGTGGTCAAAAGGCACATGCATCCTCTGTTTATCCATTCCCCCCCTATGCAATAATTCATAGCATCATTTAATCTCTTTCAGAATTTTGTCATACTTCAGACGTTTGCTATGACTGCTCCTTTTGGAAAAGCTCATTTTCCAAAAGCAAACCCTTTTCATACGTGCTTCAAGGATGCTTTTTCTTTTCCCTGTCCAAACCAGCTCTGGATGGAGGGTCAGGAGATTACAGTTCTTCTCCCAGAGTTGCCAGCGAGCTGCTGAATGATCTTCAGCAATTCGTTTGATCTTTCTGTGCCTCAGTCTCACAAATCAGGATGCTGGTAATAACTTTCTATTGTTAAAGCTCTGGTAATAACTTCCCATTGTTAAAGCTCTTAAAGCTCTCGTATGGAAAATGCTATATGGGGACTTAGAGTAATTATTGTCATAATTTGCAAGCAAAGGTGCTGGAAATAATAGATTTTGTAGTAGAGGACCTTGGTTCTTGCTACAGGGAATTATTAGAATAATTTTGGCTGGAATGACCAATAAAGTGTGAATCAGGCAACTGCCTTTATTGATTTAATTGTTGAGCTACTGGGGAGTGTGTGGGTTTCCATTTGAGGCATCCTGGGAATAAAGGAGAGCCTGTGCTGACTCTGGCTGAATTTGGTCTTGTGTACCATCTAAACAGTGTATGAGTTCCTTGTACATAATGGCACTGTGCCATTATGGCCATTGCTAATAAAAACAAGCCAAACACAACACCAAAACCCCAGCAAACAAACCCAAACCCAGGGGTGTTTCTCCCACCACTTCTCCTTTGTGGTCTTTGGTGACCTCATGTGTGAAGGCACCTTGCAGTAGAGGCAAGTGAAACACTGACTGGGGCTGTCCCTGTGGTATCCAGATCCAGCAGTTAAAGGTGCATTAGGGTAATGAAGGTGTAGGTAAGTTTGCTCTGTACATTTCTCAACGCCTGGCTCCCCACCCTGTCCCTCACTGCCTCTAATTTTTACAGCTCGATAAAAATAGGTCTTGGAGAAGACTTGGAGTGTTGAGACGGAGACAAAGCAAGACTGTAAATCACTTGACAGCTCATTTCCTTACAGCAAATATCCCACTCTTACAACTTTATGTTTAGATTGAAGAAGGAATAAAATGTAGCAAGAACTTGGTTACTGGGTGTTTCAGTTGTATTTATTTTTCCTTTAATAAATAACAACAAAAGAAGATACTAGTGGCACAAATCTTACTGGAAAGGACTGAATTGGCATCAGTTTTTATCTTTTAAAAATGTCAGCCCTGGGTGTTTTGGGTGCTGGTGTGGGGGTTGGGTTTGTGCATGGCTCTGTGTGAGGAGCAGCAATGCCACACTGAGTGCCTCAAACACAACTGGATGGATGTGCTTCATCTTCTGCATGCCAAGTCCTTTTACCCCTTGTTGTCACTGTCTCTGAGCTCTGCAAGCTTTTCAGTCCTATTTGTGCAGCCAGTGGGAGCTTTGCCAGTAATTCCAGTAAGGATAGGGTCAAGGCTCTGAGGGTCATTTCCTGTCCTTATGCACACGAGGCTTTGCCGAGCTCTCTGCAAATGCCCCTTGATCTGAGGTGCTTCATTAGGCAGGTCAGAGCATCATTCAGTGGCCAGGTTGGGTTTATTCCCTTGGGATATTTGCTTTGCACTCTGGCTGGGGATGAGAAAACAACAACCACAGCCGGGGCTGCATTTTTGGAAGGCATGGGCAGCTGTTTCACAAGACCTACGTGCCTACCTCAGTCCTCTGCAAAAGCTGTGTTTCAGAGGGATCTGGTAGAGGTTATCCTGTTTAGCTGTGTGCTGAAATCCCCTAGCACTGCCCTCTGCTCTGCTGCTGTTCCCATTCTCCATCCCCACCTCCTCAAAGGGCCCAGCCAGACCAGCACTGGTCGTGCCAAAGCTCCGTGCTGCAAATACAAGTCACAGGATCAAGGCTGCAGTAAGAGATTGCATCTTCTGCTGTGGCAATATGTGCTTCAGATCTGTGAAATTAGAGCCTTGTCTTGCTGGATGCAGCTCTGGGTTATCAGACCCATTATCCAAAGGTTGTGCTCGTTGATCACAGCAAATATTTTGGTGGTGTTATGCACAGCTGGGTATTAGCAATGTTTAATGGCAGCTTGGGAGGGATGAGTCCTGACAAGAGCAAGGACAATGCTCTTCTTTCACCTGAGCTGCTGTTTCCCAACCTTAACACCTTTGCACGAAAAAATGCTCTGTGGCAGCCAGGGGTTAGAACTGTTGCCTTAGAGTTGTTCTATCTATTTGGCACAACAAAAAGAAAAAGGAGTTATCATTGTCCCAGGAGGCAGAGAACAAATTTAGGTCCTAGTCTTGCATATGCTTATCCAGCTAATTAGCTTTATTCAATGGAGCCCATTCAGCCTGTAGCACTTGTCCTTCATCTGTTCAGGACCGTGTGTGAATGCTCATTGAAACACATGGTCAATCGCGGCATTGTTGCATGTACATTATTGCTTATATTCTTGTTGGAAGCCAGGAACAGTCTCTCCATTGTAGAAACCTTTTTTTTTTTTTTTTTTTTTTTTTTTTAATGTAATACAGCTATTGCTGTGAAATGATGGGCTCAGGTAAATTTATTCTTTTCAATTCCTGGGTCTGAAATTGCTGAGCTCTGCTGTTTAAACAGGAAACAATATTTGTCATCGCTTGGGTTGATGTGGCTTCAGATTTGGGTGTTGTGCCAGTTCCAGGACTTTGAGTAATGTACACATAATGAGTGATTACCTGATTGTTGTCAGGTGGCTGTGTATCAGGACCTTTCTGTCTTAGCAATTAATCTGCCCGTTGATGAACACTCGACCAGCTCCTGCCGGGATCTCTTGTCATTTCAGTCACTTGGCAGCAAAAATTGCAATGAGACTTGTGTTACATCTTGAACTGGATTTTTGCTGATGCTGTTTAAGGATATAGGAGCACATAAAAACGAGCAAGTCTTGTATTCAGTGGGAGAAAATGAATGCTGAGTGTGCCAAGCCCGGGTCAGTGCACCAGCTGCTTTTAGTTTGCTTCTAGATTAAAACTAACTTGTGATAGCGACAACTGAGCTTAAAAACCAGAATTTACATAATGATTCTGTGTTAATGATATTAAACATAATGGCACTAACAACAGCCTGTTAAAGGCAAATCCACACAGATTTCTTTTTCCATTTGACCTTGAGTGCTGACGTTGGACTGGCTCGGCATCACATTTTTTTCCCCATGTTTGAACTTGAAAGGTTCTTTAATACTCAGCTCAATGTTCCTGTTTTGCTTTTTAAATTCCTTATTATTTCCCATGGCTGCAGTGCAAACTGATACCCCGTGCCAGGTCATTTCCAGGACTTGGACCTGAATTAGATTCGGTAGCTGGAAGGCGCTGGGCCTCAGAAATGTTTGTACATGATTCAGTTCCTGGAGGACAAAGACTCATCCTTGGCCGAGGAGCATCCTACACTCCTTGTGCTTCCAGGCACTGTGAGAAGAGAATTGTGGAGGCAGGCTGTTCCCAGGATAGTCCTGCTTAAAATTTCCCGCCTGCATGGCTAATTTCGAGTTCTGTCTCCTTTCCCAGCCAGTTTCTCTCTCCGAATCTTTATCAGATGCTAATTAGCATTCGTTCCCACCCAGCCCCGGGATGTTTATTAAGGTTTTGGGGAAAGCTTTGCTTCTGGCACTCTTGCAACCCTGTCAATGAAATCTCCCATAACCTCTTCACACCTCAGCTCCACCCCTTGTGTCCACCCACCCTGAATTATTGAATTTCAGCCTTGCTTAGCTCAGGCATCTTGTGACAAGACTTCAGGATCAATAGGGGCATGGCAGGATCTGCAGCACTGGCAGAACTTCCAGCTGGAGATGCTGCAGGTCCTGCAAAGCCCAGTGAGCCACCAGTGGTGGTGGCAGACCAATTTCATCCTATGGTTTGAAACTCCACCATAAGCTGCTGCCTGCAGGCTCCGTGCTGTGTGTTACCCAAGTCAGCAGATGCCAACAGGCACTTACTGGCTGTTGCTCCCCAACTATTTTTTATTTGCATGCCTGGAATTCCTGCTTTCAGCTCAGCAGCAATAAATGAGCCATTTGCATAATGAATGGTTTTAAAATCTGCATCCCTGCAGTGGCTTGAGCCTTGCCCTTCAGAAGGGCTTGTTTGCTGGGAGAAGGTGGCATCATTTAAAAAGCTAAAATCCTCTAGGAAATGGATGTTTGGATAGCAAATAGGTTATTTTCAGCTAATTTCTTTCGTGGTTGCATAGTGTGAAGTGAGCAGAGAAAAGGCAGCGTGTTGCCCTGTGATACTGGAGCAGTTGGGTGGTGTGCTCAGAGACAGGTGAATGTGAAAGAGGCAGGTGGGAAGGAGATTTGGGATAAAAAGATGCAAGCAGTACACCTACAGAATAGTGGGGGAACTCCAGGGGCACATGTGCTGTATTGAGGCCTCCTTGGCAACTTTTTCATCTGGTCTGCTGGTGTCCAGGAGCACAGTAATGCACTGATCTTCAGTGTTTGGAAGGTGTCAGACCCTTCTGATTCCAAAAGGAGGAACACTGCTTGCTCTGAAATAATCCAGATGAGGTGTGAGCTCTCCTGTGTCCCTGTGGATCATTTTGGGATGATCCCTCTTGAGACCACAAGGCCACCAAGTGTCCAAGATCTCCATGTCCTCCACCTGAAACTGGGGCATCTCCCAGACATAGTGAGGTACTTCAGTCCTCCCCTTCACTGGGATTATGGAGCAGGAAATGGGATTAGGAAACCCACCACCCCCAGAGAAACAGGAGCCCTTGGGCACAAGGAGATTTCTGCTGTGCTAGTGCTGCCAAGAAGCCCTGCAGCTCGCTGGGTGATGGGTTTCCTAATAATTCCTAATAAATACAAACCAGGAGGATGAATAATGCACAGCAATAACTCTCCTGCAAACATTAGCATCCCACTCCTGGTGATAAGGCATCGCTCTCTTTCAAGTCCCTTAAAATGCTTTGCATGTTTCCAGGACTCTTGTTGCAAAAATTCTGCAAGACGTCAGTTTCTGTTTGTTTTCCTTTAAACTACTTTCAAATTCCTATTTGCCGAGTTTGCTGAGCACATAGCGAGCTTCACGGGAGGAAGAGGAGATGAGTGGAGCCGAGTCCTTAATGGAAAATAAATGTGAATCGAAATCCAGCCCAAACCCTGTAATCTCTGCCCCACACAAGAAAGCTCCACTTCAAGGAACAGAAGTCGGAGAAAATAGGTTGGATTTAATTGCTTTGGATGCTGTGGTACAGCAGAAGTGCAAGAGGCGATAAAAGCTGCAATTTAAAGCTCGGCGGCGGCGGGTTGGAAACGCCGGAGCTGGTGTGCAGGGAGAAGGATACTTTATCCCTGGCACATCTCTGCTGAGTTAAGATAAATGTTGAGCTATTAAGTTCCTGAGAGCATTAAGAGGCTGGGAGAAGGTCACGTACTGCTTCCTCTGTTTTGGCTTTGCCTCTGCGCCGCGCCGCTTCCTTCGCTGAGCTTTAAGGGGGATTCCTTTCTCCTCTGAGATTCTCCCAAACAAGCCCCCCAAAAATGCAGGGGAGCCCAGACAGCCTGGATCAAGGCATTGCTTCCTCCCATAAAAGCTCACAAAATCCCAGCTGGAGCCAGCTGTGCTGTGTGGGCAAAAGTGGGGTAACAGCTGGGATCTGTCTGTCCTTGGTAGGATGCTTTAGAAGGGTTTTAAAACTCCTGTTCACTTTCTCTGAACAACTCCTGGTAGAGTCATGATGGTCAATATGGTCCAGCCAGGTAAAAACAGAGTATGAAGTGCCAGCAGCATGCAGAAAACCTCTGGGTATCCCCATTTCCTTGCTGTCTTGTCCCCTGAAGTGAAAAGAGGCAGAGCAGTGTGGAAGTAGGACAAGAGGAAATGATAGGATAAGAGGAAATGGCCTCAAGTTGCACCAGGGAGGTTTAGGCTAAATATTATGAAAAATTTCTTCACCAAAAGGGTTGTTCAGCCCTGGCACAGCTGCCCAGGGTAGGTGGTGGAGTCCACATCCCTGGAGAGAATTAAGAGACACGTACATGTGGCACTTGGGGACATGGGCTAGTGGTGACCTCACCAGTGCTGGGTTCATAGTTGGACTTGAGGATTTTGGAGGGCTTTTCCAACTAAAATGATTCTGTGACTCTGAGTCCATGGAAAATGCATACAGGCCAAAAGCTCTGCTCTGTCTTCCTGCTCAAATCCTGATTTCTCTGTCCTTGGGAGGCTGGGCCAAATAAAAGACTGAAGTGAGGGAGGACAGAGGAGGGGAAGAGGATGAATCTCCTGCATTCGTTATTCTGTGTGCAAACATCAAAAGCACTAATGGAAAAGCCTTTTTATATTTTTCATCAAAGCAGTGGTTCAGATTTGGCAGGCTGAGTTGGGATCGGTGAAATATTTATGAATGGAGCAGCTGTTGGGCACTGCTTTAGGAGGACAGCGACCGATCCCCCCTCTCTCCTTCCCTCCTCCCTCACTCCCTCTTCCCTAAATATGGTTTTCCACTTGGTCCTTTCTTCTCCCCCTCTGCTTTAGCTGTGTTACTCCCTTTAGAGGAACTTGTAGATGAGTCAGGACTGAGTTTGCACTCTGCAGGTGTGTTTATTTTTTGCTTAATTTAAGTGAGGAAAAAAGAGGGGAAAGGGATAAACCAAACCTTAGGGGTGGATGAAGAACAGCAATGGAGGATGTTCCCTGGTTTCCCTCTGCTGCTGCTTGCATGTTAAACCTGAAAACCTTTTGAGTTATTTCTATAGCTAATAATTCATCATGGTTTGTTTATTTTTTTCCTGCTAAGAAAGACAATTGCACTGACCCAAATGAGTTTTATCTTTTATTCTTCCCTAGTAATTACACCTATCCACATGTAAGGAGCGTGAAATTATTTATGAAGGTGTTTTAATCCCAGTTTATTAACTCCTAATCTAGATTTATTATTATTCTTTCTAATTTTGCATCATTACTTAGTAAGGTGGTTCAGAAGAGGAGCTAATGCTCAGTTTGTATTGAAATATCAGGTAGTTATAAATAACAGGTTCACTGAGAGAAACCTGGAGTAATCCTGTTCATCCGAGGGGTGGGATTGGTGTACACCCATGTGTCCATCTCACAGGCAGTGATACCCTCAGTTTATTTTAATAAAAATAAACTGCTTTTCCTCCTGGCTTTGTCCAGAAGATGGTAAACCCAGTGCTGTTATAAATCTGTGTTTTTCACTGCCCTTCCCCCCTGGAGGTGGTGGGCAGGTAGCCAGGTGTCCCCAGGGATGTTTGGGATGCAGGTGCTGAGGTGGAGTGGTGGCAAGGAGCTGCTGTGGCTTTGAGGAGAATATGGGAATTCTGGAGCACCTCCAGTGACTCAGGGTGTGTGTGTGTGTGTAACGTGTGGGGAGGAACACAGCTATTTAAAATTTAAAGTTGCATTTCCATCAGGGTATTGTGTTCTTTAAATATAGATCCTTTGAAATGTGATAACTTTGGTCATTGAAGGATAGTAACAGTAATTGTATAAATATTTATGGCATGTAAAACAGCACAAATCAGTGGTGCAGAACTGGGATAGCTCTATGCAATTTTGAAAAGTTGGCTTGAAATCTCATGTTGTGACCAGATGTGTAGGTGGATCAGCCCATAAAAACAGGAACCATTGTCTGAGCTCACTTCTATTTAAAAAGTGCATTAATGCACTTGAAGAGTGTGAAGTTCCAAGCCTGCGGTGTATGAAGCAGAGTTGCAGACTGAGGTTCACATGGGGACAGTGCTCCCCAGTATTCACAGTGGGCATCCAAAGCATTCTGTGGGTAAGGGGAAAGCCCTGTCTGATGTCCTGAGGTGCCATGAAGCCTCATCTCTGCATGGGAAATGGGAAACATAATGGCACTTTGTTTTATTGCTCTTTTAAGGCTTCTTTTTTCTTTTCTGTCGTATCCTAATATTGCAAAGCCTCCTAGCAGACATATCCTCGTGTTGATTTATCATCTGGTCAAACACCCTGTAATCACTTCCCCCTGTCCAAGTCTGCTTTGTTAGGATGAATTCTCCATTAAGGGGCCCTTGCTGGCCTCAATGACCATCAGACCTGTTTGGTTCCCTCGGTGATGGTAAAAATTACCTTTCCCAGGTATGTGGTACCAAAGGGGGAGCACAGGTGGTGATCCCATTCCCAACCTCTCCTGCTGTCAGCAGTGCTGAGTGGGAGCCATCCCTGGTGTCACCACCATGGTCATGGAGAGGAGAAGTCCTTCCCCCACCAGCCCAGCAGTGGCTGGTGCTTAATGAAGATGTAAAACCTCACACTCTGAGCCCGGCATCGACTCTCCAGTCCCAACACGGCTTCAGCGGGAAGGAGCAGGGCTGTTAATCCTCCTGACATCCCCTTTGAATACCGTCATATTTCAGCCCTGTTAAGCTGTTGGGTCATTGTTTATGGGCTCCGTGCTGAAAGGAAGAGCTGTGCCAAGCCTGCAAAATGCTGCTTTGCTTCTGGAATGCTCGTCCTTACCACAGCAACCCAGTCCCAAATCCTGCCCCGTGCCCAGCTGAGTGTTTGCCCCATGCAAATCCTCACATGGTCAAGCATCACCTCCTGCTTGGAAATAATCACAACTTCACACAGATCTGCTTGCTTGAGGGAAATACCAGTTTGTTTGGGATAGCCCTGTTTCCCCTTCCTTTTTGGGCTGAAAAAGCCAAGCCAACATGTTCTCTGCCTTCTTTCTCCCAGCCATTGTCTCGCTGTGTGTCCTTCACAGAGAGATTGATTGAATTTGATTTTCTGTGGAGTCGTGGGTTGGCGTGTTCATTAACCTGCATGCTGCTCTTCTCCCTACCCTTGCACCCTTTGCATCCGTAACATCTTCCACAGCCTGTGCTTTATTAGTCAAGTTTTATTTCTTCCAGTTGGCATTCCAAACCCCAGTGCTTTCCCATCTTGCTTGCACATGTTTTCCTTAGCCTGTGGGGAGGAGAAATACCTGTCTGCTCCTCTCTGCCCTGTCTCAGTGCCAGCTTGGACATCTGTGCCAGGGAAACTGGGGCATGGTGGTGCTGGAACAGGGGTAGGTGGAAGGTGCTGCATGGTCAGTTGTGTTACCAGAACAAAAGCTGCATCTAGCTCAAAGCCAGGCTTTTCAGCTGGGACCCAATGACCCAACTGACAGGGTCTGGAGTCACCAAGGTGCAGCCACATTCAAGTCATATTTTTGTCAAGAGTTTTGCAGTCAGTTTGAGATATTGCCCATGTGAAAGGTGGGAGAGGTGAATCCCAGGCATGGCAAAGTCCTGCCTGGTGAATTTGCTGGTGCCTCCCCAGGCTGCAGCTCAAGCTGCTGACAGGAGATGCTGGCAGTGATTTGTGGGGCAGGGAGTTTTCCTCCTTCCCCCTGCACAGTCTGTAATTCCCCGGTATTATAACATGTCATTTTCCTAGCATACCTGAGGAGCCAGGAAATAATATCTGAGCCTAGAGGGACAGCAACGATGGAACCTCCAAAGAGGCGAGAGATGGAGAGATTAGAGCAAGAAACAAAGGTTGTAATTTATTTCTCTTCTCCATCCCTTTTAGCCTGAAAAAGTGGCCGCATTCCTGGCGATCCCTTTATTTTACAGCTTTGAGCTTGTGGTTTTTTTTTTTTTTTTTTTTTTTTCCAAAAGCCAGCGGATGCTGCCAGTTCCCATCACCTAATCAAAGCTGCTCTGTGGAAGGGCCGCCTCGTTATTACATCCCATTACAGCCTCCGGCAGCGGCTGTACTTCATAACCGCCCAGGAAAGCTGACAGGTAACCAATGAGATGCATATTCCAGTGACAACCTCCTGCCCCCCAGGGAGCCAGGACCCTCTTCTGCACCGGAGCTGGGCTCATTGTGGCTGGGTGCTTCCTGGGGAGCAGCTGGGACCATTGTCTGCCCGGCCGAGCGCGAGGCCATGGAGCAGCGAGGTTTGCTCTTTTGTTCCCTTCCAATTTCATTGTCCGTGGGGTTGGGATTGCCATGAAATGCCTGTGCCTGTGTTGGCTTGATGGGGAAGGGAAGACTCGCCCGGGGATGTGGGAATGGCTGAGCCAGAGAGGTGGAGAAGGAGGTGGGGGGAGCTGGGAGTCTGGGGAGGGACGGGGGGGGGGACTGGCTAAATAATTTTATCACTGTAGGCTGGTATTGCACCTCAGCATGGGCTGATAGAGTATTAATTCCTACTTCATTTCACTGGTGGGATCCTGCCTGCAGCATAATGAGCCCACCTTTAAATCAATATAGCCCAGTGCATGCCAGGCCTTGGGCACCAAAGGAAAAGGAATTGTGCTGATTTGGAATCAGTGTCTTCCCTCTATAGCTCCCTGTGTTTGCTCGTTGTGTTTTATTGCTTGTCATGAATTATGGAGAAACTGAAATATTTGGGTGTTTTATATTTTTGGGGCTCATGTCAGGAGCAGGGTTGGGAGTATAGTCTGGATGTAGAGGGATGAGATATAAACTGGGATTGGAAGGGATTTTGGAGTTGGCTGGAGTGGACTGTGGCATCTGTGATAACGCGGTGGATTTGAGGTTTTCTTTTTTTTGTTTATTACTGAGTTACTTGTGGGCTGTTTTTCTACTTATTTTTTTCTATTGCAAAAATCCAAGCAATGCTGAGCATGGCTGGTTCTGGCCTGGAGGCAGGTGCTGGTACCTCCAAGGATGGTGATGCAGCAGAGAGCTGTGAGCAGTGTGTCCATCCAGGCCTGGGGGGGCAATATTGGCTGTGGCATCTCATTCTGCAAGGAATGGAGGTGTCATTATAGCAGCCCAAATAACTGTTGGTGAGCACTGGGCAGCCTCAGATGAAACCTGTGCATCTGTCTTGGGTAGTTTTGAGCATCCTTTGGTCTGTGTGGAGGGATGGGAGTGTGTGGATAAGTGGAGTCTTTCTGGCATAGAAGTGAATTTTGCCTTCTCTGTCATCCTCTGTCTCTGGTGGATGCAGCAGCCAGAGGGATTCCAGGAGCACATTTTACTCAACAGAGTTTGCCTTCAAATCCTCCAGCTCCTGAATGTGACAGCTGCTAAATCACCTGTTATTATGCAGAGAACAAAGCTGTCCTCCAGGAACAAAGAAAGGAGAATGGTCTGTGACTGGGGGGAAGGCAGAGCATGGCTGTGGGAAGGAGATGAAGCCAAGAGACACCAGCGAAGCTGCCAGGACTCAATGGGCAGGCAGACCTCCCAGTGTGGTAAATAAAACCCCAGCTGATGGTTGAAATAATGGCTGGATCCACCAGCACTGCTCCAACCTGACCATGTGCTGCAGCATCTAAAGACCAAGGAAGAGCCACATCCAGGCTTGGCCTGCAACTGCTCATTTTCTTCAAGACCATCCTGTGTGGTAGTAAGGAAAAATGGGGCTTAGACCTGGATTTCCAGCTGTCGTGCCTGGGTTTGCTGACCTGCCCTCACGCTGTGCTCTGCTGGGCTGTCCTTCAGGGCTTTGCTCACAGCCTCAGCTCTGGGCAAAATGACGCAGACAAAACCCAACACTGATTTCCCCAACAGCATCTTTAGTACCAGAGGCTTCCCTGCCAGCTCAGCCAGCAAAGCAGGAGATGCCTTTTGGTGCTGGGGAGTTAATCCCTGCTCCCAGGCTGGCATGGCTGCTGGACACGAGCACAGAGCCGTGCAGCAGCGCGGGAGCTGCTCCAGCCCGGCCGCGGCGCACAGCAGAGCTCGAGGCTTTCTCTCTCACTTCTGCAAGTGCTGTCTAAATATTATTAATAATTAAGGGCTCAAGCTGTGCTGGATGTGCTTCCTGGGGGCTGCCACCGTGCAATTAAGCAACTGCACCCAAGCTGGCAGGTGCCACCTCCTCTGCTTGATGGCCACGGCCATCCCCGGCAGCGGCACGTGGCCCGAGAGGAGTGGTGATGGCAGCGGGAGCCCTCCTCAATATTTAAAGATTATTGATGGGCAAGTCGGGCTGGGGTGGTACAAACAGAAGTGTCTAGACAGAGCAGAAAGCAGAGAGGCTGTTTTCCTTTGGTGCAGGAAGTCCAGCAGGAGAAAACAAGCTGCTTTATTAATTCTTCCTTTCTTTTTCAATGTAAAACGTGGTGGGCTTGCTGTTGATGCTGGGGGAAGAGCATCATTTTGCAGGAAAACCTGGCTGCTGACTCCAGATACCTTCAAATCTCCATCTATCCCCACCCCAGCAGCAGTGGGACATCTTCCCAGTGTGTCCAAAGATAGAGAGAATAGCACTTCACATTGTGCTCTTTTGTCAGTAATAATTAACTGAGGTGTAGGAGGAAGACTTGCAAAATAGTTCTGGAAACTGAGCTCTTCAAGGAATTAAATGCATTGATGGAAAGGGAGAATCATTAGTCTGGAATAAAAATAAACAGCTCTTCCTGTAAATCTGCCTTTCAGGGGCAAAGGCAGATTGTAAATTCTTCTGCCACTACTGGAGCAGACAGTGTTCTGAAATAAAGCTCTTGCAAGGGAAATACTGTTTGTGACCACTGTAATTTAGATTATATATGTTAGAGAAGAGAGGGAGGCAGCTGCCTAAAGCTTGGTCTAAAAGTCACCGCTGAGCATTCTCTGAAGAAGAAGCTTTTTAAAGTTGCTGTAAAACATAAGGATAAAAGCAATTGAGCTCATTTTTCTCCAAGGACCATAACATCCTTTAAGGCTTAATTCTGCTTAATATTTTGCCTGTCCTCTCTGGGCTGTGTTGTTATGGTTTAATCTGTTGCAGTGCAGTTTGGTGAATTCAGAGACATTTTGAGATAAATTTCCTTTTTTTTGTTGTTGCTGGGTTTTTTTTTTGGTGCAGGAGCAAGAGGCAGGATTTTAGTGTAAATATTAAATGACAAGTGGTGTCCTGCTTGGGTGACTCCTGCCTGCCCCAAGTCGCCCTTGGCTTTGATTACCTGCTCAGTTATCCTGCCTTATTCCTTTCTCCTGTCCCCCTGTTCAGATGATGCTTGACTCTCCCTGCTATCAGGGCAGGGAAATGAATAAATTTTATGTATCTGTCTCTGCTGTCAATATTTGTGTCAGGAAAGCACTTGTGGCATTTCTCAGAGAAGTCACTGTCTCTCTTCACTGACCTTTTATTTCTTCTGTCGATGGAGAGTTTCTTCTCAAATATCCTCTGCAATCTCTGATTCAGCTCTGCTTGCTCTCTTATCACTTTTAATACACTCACTATTAATCTCCCCACTTTGCATCCACAAGAGCCTCCCTGCTCTTTAACCCTTGAGGGGCTGCCCATGGTTCCTCTTGGGGATGGTAATAGCCCTCTCTGGGCACTTCTGCTGGAGGGCACCATTAACAGCTGAGAATATTCATTTATTTTAAAACTGCATTACTGCCTAATTGCACTTGCCTTGGAGCAAAATGTGTCCTGCCTGAGAGCACCTGGCAGCCTGGAGAGGCGAGAGGACAGCCCTGCTTTGCATTGATGTGGCATCTTGCTCATCTCCCAGTCCCTTGGAGCTCCTGACGTGACCTGACATGGCCAGGCTGGGATGGTGGAGTGACTGGAGCAGGACCACGTTGTCTGTGCACGTGTGGTTCATGCTGTTGTCCCCACAGCACTGCAAACCCAGTGGCACTGCTGCCCTCAAGCCTGGTGGGCCATGCAGAGCTGTGGCCTTAACTTTCAGAGCAGCAATTTCCCAGTAGATGTTTTTGTTTCCTTTCATGGTCTTTTTTCTCAATTATTTTATTCCATTTATCCCTGCCCTTCAGTACCAAGTTGGTAAACACTGAAGAAAGAAGGCGTGAGAAATTGTACACAACGTTTTTGGCAGAGAAATGTTTGAGGTCACCTTTGGTTTGTCTTTTTTTTTTTTTTTTCAGGAAGAAAGAGAAATTATTGGTTCTTCATTGGAATTTCAAAGCAATAAGGTTTAGTTGCTCTGGTGGCCATCCACAGGAACCAAGTTTTCCCGCATCTGGGATGGCCCTTTCTGCCCTCTGCATGCCACACATTCCTCGTGTCCAGATGAGATGGGGTCTGGGAAGTCTCATTAGTTCCTCGTGACCCCCCCCGGCTTTGTGCCACTTTCCCAGTACTTCTGACCTTGGAAAAATTCCCCTTTTCTCTCAGATTCCTCTGTTCAGCTTTCAGTTTAGGAGGACATGTCCTGACACAGGGCAATGGGAATAACTTTCTTGACTTCAATGGAATTTGAGGAGCTGACAGGGAGTTTCCTGGGCTGCTCATGGGAACAGATCACTCTCTTCTCAGAATCCTGGCTAAACCCACCCCCAGTGACCACTGCAAGTGTTACCCTTCTTTTAGGGGGTAATGTCCACTCTGGGTTTTTGTGAGCAGCACTTGAGGTTGTTAAGGTGACACAGTGGAGCCCGCTGAGCAGATAAGCTCCGAAAGGAACGGCGATCTGTCCTTGAAAGGCTCCGTGGGCGGCTCGTGAGGAAAGGGGAGATGCATTGACTCGGACAGCTACTTACAGAAAACAGATGTGCAAGTTAGGAAACACGAGTGATAAATCTGAGCCCATATGGCAGCTCTCTCACAAGCATTTAGAGTCACAGCAGCCACGAAGGCCACTCAGTTCCTCTTCTGAAAGAAGAATTCGTCATCTCTTGTAAAACACCAGGATGGGTTTGTTGGTGTGGGCGTCCTCCAAGCCCCACTTTTTTTGGAGACCTGCACCCCTCAGATGTTCCCTGTGTGCTGGCTGGGGAAGGAAGAGCAGGGATGTAAATCACTGGGACAGGTTGATGTTGTTTCCTTGCCAAATGCCAGGACTGCAGGCACGAACAAGTGCAGGACCTGTGCTGGTTTATGTAGCTGCCAGGTGCTTTCAGCACTGGGTTGGATTTTAAGTCTAGTTTCTTGCAAAAGAAGGAATTTCTTGCTTCTCTGCAAGGCTGAGGGATTTCTGTCCCTCCCTGCAAAAACAGGCAGGAACCCTTCAGTGAGGGATGTCTCAGAGGCACCCTCAGGAGGTTCTGTGTTCTGCTGGGTGGTATTTCAGTCTTTTTCCCTTTCTTCTCCCCTTTCTTGAGCTTATAAGAAAGGCAATTTCCAAGCTAACTCCGATTCTGTTATTTTTCTCATACCCATCTGAAAACTGCTTTTCAAGCAAGTTGGGGCTTAGTGGGCTGAGTAACCTCCTCAGCACTGGAAAGCCTCTTCCACAGTTCTCCACCTCCTTATCTTGTGGCATCTCCTCCTCATCAGCTCTTCTGAAGTCCTTTGTATGGGAATCTATTGGGTTTTATTGGCTATTGTCTTAAGTGCACAGTTTATGAAATGAGAGTTCTTCCCCACAATATCCTAAGGAGATTAAAAAGAAAGCCCAGATTTATGGGAAACAGAGAACAAATACATTTAGAACCTGAAGAAAGACTGCAGAAATGTGTCATAAGAAGGCATTTTAAACTTTAGATACCACTTTAACCCAATGATTACCATTAAAGTGTGGGTTACTTTGGGTTTTTTTTTCCTAGGATTTGTTTTATAGAGATGACTGTGGTGCAGTTTCCATGGTTTTTATCATTACCATGGTCTTGCTGCTGATCCCCTGGCCAGCTGAAATTCCTGTTACAGCAGGGCTGGGCTCTTGTTTTATTTCCATTCCTTTTTGATATATTACTGCACCCTAAATTAATTTCTCACCAATCACATTTGCAGCCCTGTGAAGTGGATGGGTCTCTGGAGGGGACCACATTGTTAACGCTGACAAATTTCATGACATAGCTGTGCACAAACAGGCATAGCCCAGGAAAAGAAGTAATTAAGGAGCCTGCTGCTCTTTGCAGCCTGGCTGAAGCCCATGTCCTCTCCCAGCGCTTTCAGAGAGTCCTGGTTTAGAAGGAAAACCACAAAGCACTCACTGAGGCCACAGGTAGGAGGAGTGGTGGGGAATGAGGTCCAGGTTCATGGTTTCCCTGCAGCATCTCTGCTCAGACTCAGACCTTGCTTGGAAGCTCACGTGGGCTCATCCAGGACCTCTTCCACTCCCAGAGCAGCAGCTCCCTGCTGTCCTTCAGTGTAGGTGGGGCAGTGGGGAAAATTTAACCTGACTGAGGTTTAGATGAGATTTTGGGAAGGAATTCCTCCCTGTGAGGGTGGTGAGGCCCTTGCACACGTTGCCCAGAGAAGCTGTGGCTCTCCCATCCCTGGAAGTGTCCAAGGCCAGGTTGGATGGGGCTTCCCAAGTCCCTTCCAGCCCAAACTGTTTTATGTCCCCCGGTATGTTTTTTTCTTAGTACATATCTACTGGTCTGTTGCAAGTCTAATCTGCTGCCACTGCTGTGCTTGCCAACTTTGCCTTGTCTACTCCTCCTTCTCTGCCACCCCTCTGTGTTAATTTGGCATCCCACACCTTATCCCAAGTCATTTGGAGAGAAGCCACCTGTTTATCTTGCTCGTACCCTGCTCAGATGTATAATGTTGATACCTTGCATGTGGTCCTGGGATGCTCCAGAAAATCCCACCCGTGGCTCTCTGGGCTGCTCTGGGGGCTGGAAGGGAAACACACATGTGTGGCACTTGTGAATGAAGGCACATTCAACTCAGAGGTGATGACAGCTATGCCAAATTACCTGTTAAAATGATCTCAGTAATTATAACAGGAGAGTCAAATGAGGATAACAGGCCATCTAACAGCATAGGCAAGGCTGTAATTACTGAATGGAAACCCTTTAGAAACTTGCAGGGCTAAGGACTTGCCTGTGATAACGCCTGGGAGAGTTGTTTTAATAAACATGGTGAAACCCTGTCAATTAACATATTTTCAAAGACAATTCAGTGTTCACTTCAGATAAAAGTATATTACCACTCTCAAGAACTGCTTAACCCTGGATTTTTCAGATACATTTCTGGCATTGCTGAGTTTTCTCAGGGTCTGAAGTAGGATTTTGTAATGTAAGGGGAGACTCTTCTCTTGTGCTTTGTTGGAGTTAAGCAGGCTTAAGGCCGACTCTGAAGTATCCCAGGAACCAAGATGATCTGGGAGCTCAGATTGCCCCAGCATCTTTGGAAATCCCAGCTGCTGTGCCTCCTGCTGAGGAGAAGTTCAGATGATTTGCAGATGGCATTAAATCCAAATTCCTGCGGTCAGTCCTCTCGGGCTCCGTTTGTCGGTGGCAGCAGTTCATGCAAGGGCAGGAATAACTCGGATGCTCTGCATCCCGCCTGGCAGCAGTGCTCCCAGGGCTTCCTTGGTATTATTCCAGCCAAGGAAGAGAGCTGGGCACAGGCAGGGATTGGTGTCAGCTCTCTCCAGCCTTTGGAAGAGCAGTGGCTGGTGGCTGATGTCCCGGGTGGTTCCACATAAATCTTGGCTCAGTTTGGATCGAAGTCCTCAGCTACAGGGTTTGGTGGGCTCATCCTGGAAGTAATAGATCCAGTCCCTTCTGCCTGCTTTCTTTTGCAGTAAGAAAACATGGAAATGGTGCCATTGGGGAGGCAGCATTCGCTGTGGTGGTTGGCATTGCTGAGCACTGTTTGTATTGATTGGAGCAGAGGCAATTAAGAGCCTCCCACTGCTTCCACTGGAGGTTTTTCTGCATAAGGAGGCTTGAAGCAGAGGGGAGGGCCATTACAGCATATAAACACTGCGCAGGCTGGGGTCTAGAGGCATCTCACAGCCTCGTTGAAGTCTAAAATATTCTGTACTGACTGGCCAGGGGGCCAGCATGAAACACAGCTCAGGACTGTGTCTCGTTGGCTTTGCAGCGTGTGGCTGGGAATGGTGCCACCTCCTCCTCCCACAGGTGATGGGGTGGGGAAGCAGGGCTGGACCCTGCTCACTGGGCTTCATCTTAGGGGTTTTTCTCCAGTGCAAATTTCTCAAAAGTTCCTTATTCCTGGACTTCTTCTTAAATCGGCGCATGTCCTATGGAAATCTTTTTTTTAGAGGGTGGAAATTACTTCTGTCTGTGAGGAAGCTGAAGGTATGGAAGGATTGTTTGCACAGAACGGGGGAGTTGCACTGCTTATAAATTGTCCTCGTGGAGAATTTCATGGTGTTGCTTCTTTCTGCTCCATTCCATGCTCTGGGTGAGGTGTTGGTGTTGGCTGTGGGCTCTGTCCTTGGCCACTGGGACTGTTTCATTCCCCGCTAGGAAATAATTTCTTGTGTTTCCTAGCAAGAGTTCACAAGTGTGAAATATAAGATTTGGGATGGGCTGTAGGAAGTTAATTTGATCACTTGGCAAGAGAGTGGGGTGATCCAGTTCTCATGTGCTTCTTTTAATCTGTGTAACTTTGTCTGGGAAGAAGAGTGGCAGCAAAGGGACTTGGCTCTGAGTGCATTAACACATCCCTTATTGTCCTGAGGTTGAACATCTCTCTTTAAACTTGATATTCTCCAGTGGCCCTTAGAGACCCCAAATCCTGTTTAGACTAAGTAAGCCTTGATGAACCTGGATGTTTCTGATTCAATAATATGGCTGGGAGAGGGATGGTGTGAAAATGCTGGAGAAGAGAGTAAAAACGCAGCCTCCTCTCACTCCTGCTGCAACAGTCCTTCCCTCTTATGCAGGATTACTTGCTGGAATTTAAAAATTTGTGTTTATTTTAGTACAAATGGGGGTAGTTGTTTGTCTGACTGCTCCTGGGATGCTGCCTAACTCTTGGAAAGAGGAGCAGAGCTGCAGGTATTCCAGAAATGCCTTGTGGTGGGAGATGGGCTGCAGCCCTGGGGCCCTGTGGGCCATGTCAGACCTGTGAAATCAGTGAGAGCTGGTGGAGATGGGGTGGGAATCAAAGAATCACAGAATAATTTGGGTTGGAAGAGACCTTCAAAGGTCATCTATTCCAACTCCCAAGGGAGGGAAAAGCTGGAGGAGGGTGTTAATGAGGCAGAAACCTTCCCTGAGAGGAAACACAGTGTGCTGGGTCAGGCAGGTAGGATGTGATTGTGCCCTCCTCCAGGGAAGGGAAGTTTTGAAATCAAACTGGAATTTCAAAAATGCATCTACATATTTGCAACAAAGCAAACACCCAAGCTGTCTCTCATTTTCACATTGAAATGATGCCTTTGGTCTCAGTTCTAATTCTGCTGGCTTGAAAACTTGTTTGCTGCTATAATTGAGAAAAGGTGGAGGAAAACATGTTTTCTTTTGCTTTGCCTTCTTGTGCATTCAACACCTTTGGGTACAGTTTTCTCCTGTGGGCTTAGTGGCCTTTTAGTGGGGGATGAAGAGATGGGGGTGATACCTGGGAGTGCTTAAAACTCATCTTGGGAACCAAGGCCAGGTTGGATGGGCTTTGAACAACTTGGTCTAGTAAAAGGTGTTCCTGCCCTTGGGAGGGGGAGGAACTGGATGATCTTTAAGGTCCCTTCCAACTCAAACCATGATTCTATGAAACTGAGGGTGGCTCTGCACACAGGAGCACCCAATTTTTTTTATTTCTGCTTTAATCTGTGCCAGAAGAAGCTCTGCCCAAGTCTATAGTGCACCAAAACAAAAAAGGAAAATCCAGCTGCACACAGTGCTGGGTGACCCAAGGGGCTGAAACCAGGGTAGGTCTCTGGGCTGTGCAGAGGGAGCAGCAGGGGCTGGGCTCAGTGGCCTCAGCCATGGCCAGCCCCAGCCAGAAAATACAGAGTGCTGGCACTCTAAGCCTCTTGTTTGCTCTAAGCCGTTTATTTTGCTGCTGAAGGATTGTATAATCTATTTGTCTGAGTGGAAGCAGCCAGAAAACCTCACACTCTGAAATTCCCACCTACCTGTGTTACACATCTAGATCTATTTTTTTATATATACATGTATATATATCATTTATAAGCATGTGTTTACTAAATGCATGTGTATTTACTGACGGGGAGCAGGGGGGTGTTTGTCTTTGATAGCACAGTGGGACACAAAGCCCAGGTCTAAGGCCAGGTCAGCACAAAGCACGAATGCAAAAAGCTCTCTGGAAGGCTGGCTCACATCCATTATAATATTACTAAATACCATAATCCTGTGAGCCTTCGCCTCATAATACGATAATGAGTTATTAAAGCTAAGGAGGGTACTTTGGGGAGGGAGAGTTGGAGGGTTTGGGAGTTTTTTTTTCTCCTCCTGCCAGGTCTGAGCCATTTCTCTTGGTCCTTCTCCATTCATAAGAGAATGGCTGCAGCAGTTTCAGAAGTGAACAACTTTAAAGGCTATAAAAACGCCAGTTTCTGGACACTGTGTGCCTTTTGCAGACAAGATGGACTGTTGTACTCTGTTCCCTCAGCTACCAGCTCATTCCACAGCCCTTAGCTCCTCTCCAGGAAAATACCCAAGGCATTAACTAAGAAACAGCCACTCTGTACCAGAGTTTGAGAGCACAGCGTGGGCGATGGGAAAGGTGCTCCCAGGGCCACACGTGTGCTCTGCCCACTGTCAGCACACAGCACAAGGATGCTCTTGGAATAAAAATGTTGGAAGCATCTTGAACCCACACCCCCTGTCTCAGGTCTGTGTGTGTTTCCAGGAAATCCTGGAAATGGTGGTGAGGAAATTGTGTCGTGCAAAGTGCCAGGACTGTGGAGGGGGAAGGAGCCGGTTCTTGCTTGGAAAATACAGCAGGAATGAAAAAAAAAAATTAAAAAAAAATCCAGAGGAATGTGCCAGCCATAATTTATAAGCTTGTTCACTTTGGTTTTGGGAGCTCTTGGCAGCCCTGGGCTATAGCCAAAGCAAAGGCAGGCACATACCCCTTCCACCCCAGAGTGGAGAGAACCCTGGGTGCTTTTTCATTGTGAAATACCCTTTATTTTACCTTCCTTTTCTCTGATCAAAAATAAACACCTTGCAAAGTTCAGGTCTGTTGCTGGATTTTGCTTTGCTTGGGGTTTCAAAACCCTTTGGATGAGAATGTGGCTGCATCCCTTGCCCAGCAGCCACCTCCTCCAGCCCACTGCTGCACAGCTCTCCAAATGCCATTGTCCAACAGCACGAGGATGTGCATTATTCACCATCAGTGGCAAGCTGGAAGCTGATAAAGATCTTTATTATTTTACAAGCACAATACTAACTACCTAGGGTTGTTTTCCTATAGTTTAAGTGCTCTCTTTCTCCTTTGGGTATCCAAGATATACACATTTGTCCTCAGTTCCTTGAATATCACTGTAGGAACCAATATTTCTCCCAGCAGTCTGAATATCAAAACTTCACCTTTGAGGAGTTGTTTTTCTTCTCCCCCTAACAGTCAATGAAAAAAATCAGAGAAAGGGCAGAAGATGAGATTTGGCTTGATTTGCTGCAGTACTTGTTAATTAAAGTACTGAAGGCTTCCTCCACTTTGCCATCAGGGAGAAGACAGTGTGTTGGGGCAGAGCTCTGGGGTGGGGGGTATCAGAGAAGGAACCTGTACCCATTGTCTTATCAGGAGGGTTGTCAGATGTGGCAACACGTGTGTCACCTTCCCAGGTGTTTGTGTGCTCCTCTTGGAGTAGGGGATGTTCCCAGTGGAAAGTGATGGATGAATGATAAAGTCATCAGTCCAAGCCTGGCTGCAGAGTGATTGGTGGGAGCTGGCAAAAAGCAAGGAGCTGTTTTCCATACTAAAAAAAAATAATATTGCCCATGTAAGTGTGAATACACATTTAGAGTAGTAATTTCCAGGTGAATGTGCCCAGGTGCACCACTGGCACAGGAGAGCAGTGGTGTGTGGGGGTAGGAATGGCAGTGCTTGGAGCATGTGGGCAGGAACGTGGGAGGGAGAAAGAGAGATCAATCCAGGGCTTTGTCCGTGGAAAGGGCATTCCTGGACAGCATTTTTGAAATGTGTGTGCTTTGACCTGCCTCTCCTGATAAGGGAAGCAAAAAAAAAAAAAAGGGATTTATCCAGATGTGCAGCAGCACATCTGGGGGCAGCATGGAGGTCATCTCTGGTCCCCCCATGCATGAGGTTCCCTTTGGGGTCACAGGGGCTCTGCCATCATTCTCCTCCCAAGGCCATCACCTCGCCTTGTGTGTCCTGACATTTGGGCAGGTACCCTGAAGCTGCCTGGGGCGTGGTGGAGCTGGAGGATTGGTGGGAGGGCCCATGCCAAGGGGGAGACTGAAGAGGACAGGAGCTCTGCAGAAGGTGGCATAAGGATAAAGGTACAATGCTCATGTCAGGACAGGGCAACACTTCCCCATCATGCCAATTTTTCCTCTTTTTTTTTTTTGTTTTTTTATTGAAATACCAGTATGTTCTAGTTTTTAACCCCCCATGTTTCCTTGGGGCACAGCACTCCCTGCTGGGTTTGGCTGATGTAGATATTGACAGCCAGAGATGTCTCTACCATGGGATGCACCTCAACTGCTCCCAAGGCAGGGGGACACAGGTGGGTGCAAAGGGGTGAAAAGGGTGATTAGCTCCCTGGTTTGGTGCAGCTGAGCTATTCCTTCCAGCTCTCCAGGCTCTGCTGCCCATGGCAAAGCCACTGTCTGGGCATCACTTGCATCAGTCCCACCACCACTGTCTTGGCCAGCATCACTGCAAGGGCCCCTCACCAGCCAGGTGACACCTCCAGTGCCCATTCCAGCTGAAGACTGGCATAAATACACCGTGAGTGCATTTTTCCCTCCGGATTTCAGAAACGTGCTCCGTGCTGCTGTGGCTGGCAAATGAGCAGATCAGAGTTCCCCTGTGGTAATGTATCTCTATCAATTTATTTCTCATTAAAAATCTTATGCACTGCAATAAAGCCAATAGTGAGATAACAGTGGAGCTTTATAAACTGTTAAATCAGGCCTCTGCTTCTACACAAAACCATCTTAGGCTGTTGTAGGGGTTTAGAGGGAAACCAAATCAATCCAGGGTCCCCCATCCTGCAGCTGCACAGTGCTGGGTGCAGAAGAAGGGTGAATCCCTGCCTTCTGTGATGCTTGCTAAAGAGTTTGGCAAGGGGAGAGGGGAGAGGGATTGATCTCTGGATGATCTGAATTACTGACAATTTTTTTTTTAATTCCCCTCCTTCTGTGCAGATAAAAAGCCAAAGAGGTTTGGGTTTGATTGAACCTATGGTGAAAATCTTTTTAATTAACAGTGGATTAGAAGTGGAGCTGTGTTTTAGCTGGAATGGCAGATACCTGCTTTTTTCTGGGCAGCGAGGCAGGCTTCTAATTGTCACTTGTGAAGGCAGGAGGGTGCAGGGGGTTTGTCCTCCATCCCATCCCATCCCATCCCATCCCATCCCATCCATCCCATCCCATCCCATCCCATCCCATCCCATCCCATCCCAGCTTTAGATTCACCCCTTACAACATTTGCTCTGCTTGTGCTAGAGAGAATTCCTCCCCCCCTACCTCCCCCAATTCTTATTTTGATCAAATCTCATTCATTGCCTACTAAAATTCACTTGTGCCCTTTCCTTTTGGGAAGGCCTTTGCTGGGGCTTTGCTCTCTTTAACTCCTTGCCAGGAAATTAGAGGCAGGTGGGGGTCATGTAACAAGTGATAGGAAAAGAGGAAATGGCCTCAAATTGTACCAGGAGAGGTTTAGGTTGAATATTAGGGAAAATTTCTTCACCAAAAGGGCTGCCTAGCCCTGGGACAGCTGCCCAGGGCAGTGGTGGAGTTCCTGTCCCTGGAAGATTTAAAAGACAGTAAATGTGGCCCCTGGGGACATGGCTTAGTGGTGGTCTGGTAGTGCTGGGTTAGTGGTTAGACTGGGTGATCTTGGAGGGCTTTTCCAACTTAAATGGTTCCATTCCCTGTGTCTCTCCAAGGGGGCTCAGGGTGGGAGCTGAGCAGGAGGGTCAGAAATGCCACGTGCTGGTGCCCAATGTCCCCTCCATGTCCCCTCCCTGCCATCGACTGGGCTCTGTCACGTCTGGGGGCTCTCGCCACGGTCCCGCCTCACCCTAAGTGCAAAGGAAGGGAGAAAAATCAATTCCCATCAGCTGAACAGTGCCCTTTGATTTATTGCCAGTGCAGGAAGAAATTCTTTATCTCCTCCTGGAAGGGATTGCTTTGGTGTTTGCTATTAGGGAGCGTTGCTGGAACATCTCCCTTCCTCCAAACCCTGGTATTTTGATAACCTTTACCAGCCTGAGGACAGCTGGACCACAGAAATGTTCTCCCAATGTGCAGTGAAAAGGGGGAAGGTGTTAACCTGGTCTGCTGGGGTGGTCAGGGCTTGGGCACTGCCTTCCCCCAGCAGATGAAATTACCTGTATTCCTTTGATCTCACAGTCTGTTCTTGCACCTGACTGGGGTTATCCAGTGTGGATTTTTGTTCTGCAAATCGAAAAGAGCATCCCTGTGCAGGGCAGAGGGGTTGCCTTGGTCCTCCTCACCTTCCAACACCTCTCCCATCTGTGTGAGTCCTTGTACTAGAGCATAGATGGAAACACTGCTCTACACCCTTGAAAGTTTCCCCCGTCCTTCATCTTCCAGCTGAGCTCCAGAGCAGAATCAGGAGATGGGCACACCAGGAATCAGAATGACTGCAGGGCGATGTTTTAATTATCTGTAATTGCTAAAGCAGGTTAGTGGCCAAATGAGCAAGTGCAGATGCACAGCTGGCCTGATGTGCTGGCAGCCAGAGTGAGCTGATACCATGACAGCGTGATCAGTGCTGATTTTGTGTTTCTGCCAAAAAAACCTCTTGGCTTTTTTGAGATTGCTTCTGGTCTCAGTTCAAGATCGGCAGTGGTGGGAGATGGGTGGCCATGGCTTGGTCCCAGTGGAAGCACAAATTGAATGTCGTGAGCTGAAGTTGTTCCAATCAAGCCCTTTCCTACAGGGTGACTGATTTGCAGGAGGTTTTGTACATGGGTGATACCAGGACTGTGTGATTCAGGGAAGATGGAGAAAATTCAAACCATCTCAATCCCATTTAGTGTCAAAATCAGCTTGTCTCCCCTTTTAGTTACTCTGATAACATTTATTTGTGCAGCTTCCTAGGACATCAAGGTTTTACATCATCCACAATCCATCAGTTTAATTCCCTCTTTAAAGCACTGATCACAGGTCTTAAAGTGGAAAAAAAAGCCAGCAGCCTGACAGGCAGAAGGGAGTTTGTTTCCAGCCTCAGGCAATGCAGCCGCAGGCACCAAGTTCTCCTGGAGGGGAACCACCTGGGCTGGTTGTGCCACACCAACAATCCTAGGTTTTGGGGGAAAATCCCAGTGTTTTGGAGAGAAAACAGTGCAAATGAACTTCAGGGCTTTGTGAACAAAGAGAATTTTGTTATAAGCCAACCTGTGGGTTGGTTTTGCATAGCTGGAGGTGATATGCAACCTCTAACCCTGTCTGGGCTTAGATGAAGCTCCTGATTTCCAGAAACTGCTTTGAATGCCTTCCCTGGGGTCTTTCCTCGTTGTTTGTTAGCAGGTAACGGGGAAGGTGGGGACATGGGAAGTGGGTTTTGGATGACCTGGCTGGCAGAGGATGCTGCTCAAAGCTATGGAAGTGAGCAGAGCTGCCTGAGTGCTCCCCTGTCCCTGGGCTCTCCTCTGTAGCTAGTGGCCAGAGGTGAGCTCAAGGTAGGTTTGTGACAAAATCTCAAATGTTTTATGAGTTAGGCATTTGAGATTTTTAATAGAGTTGCCAGTGAAGATAAATGGAACACACGGTTGGTGACCTCAGGGTGCCTGACCATCACTCTGGGTTGTGGTGGTGAACAAACCTCAGAAATAACACCAGGGCTGGTGTTAGTTTGGGCAGGGTTTCTGTTTTAGGGCAAAGGTAGCTCAGTTTGAACTATTGCAGCTGATTTAATCCAGATTTCTTTTGTGGGATTTCATGTGATTTTTGGTCTTGAGGACTTGTATTGTAGTCTCTGTTGTTTCACTGATGCTTTCATTCCCTGTGCATGAAATGTGCCAAATCCTGCCATGGTAACCATAGAGAAAACCCCAAAAAAGTAAAATTTAAAGGGAAAAAAGGCCAGTAGAGTCCAATGGACTTGTGCAGAGCTTGGCCAAGGACCAGAACATATCAAATGTGTTTCAGGGCAAGTTTTTTTTCTGCAGGATTTTACAATGTAAGGCAATTACTGAGCTGAACAGCGTTCCTTAAGAAGATTATAATTCTGCATCCACTGAGGACCAAGGGCGTCCCAGTCAGGCTGCAGCAAGCAGCTCCCCAGTGGATTGGAATCCAAGCAGGTCGTTAGTGGTGTTGCAGCATTAATTACTCTGAAAGCAAAAGGTTAATTTGAAGTTTTGTGGGTTGCAGAAGGTACTGAGGAGAGCGAGGCCTTTAATTTCATGTCATTGTGTAGATGAAATGGGAAAATGTATTTTTGCAGGAATGATTGGTGGAAATGGTTGGACGTGCTGGGTGCAAGGAGATGCAGGGTCTGTGAACCCTGCTGCTTTCTGGAAGATAAAATAAAAGCAAAACTTTCTATTTCTTGTATTGATTTTCCTAGTGTATTCTGGATTTAAAAAAAAAGGCAGGAAGGATGGAGACTTGTCAAAATGAATTATTAACGAAGTCATACTTCACACTTCCTTCCAGTCTGAGGAAGCAAAGCATTGTCCTTTGCTATGATATAGCCACTTTTTTATCTCTTTTTTATTCCAAGGAAACATTTCTAACCAGTGGGCATCCAGTTATTTTTCTGCAGTAACTCAGGAGTCTTCAGCTTTCTGCCAGAAATCTTCAGAGAACAGTCAGAATCAATAGATAATGTTTGTTTATTTTGATACAGCAAAGCAAGAGAGGAAGAAATAATCAGGCAGGTAAGGGAAACAGGAGCTTTAGCATATTTTGTTTATATAGAATTGTTTGGTGTGTTTTGGAAAAAATAAAATTAAGGCACCCATCAGATTGGATTCAGATTTCCAGCACAGATTCCAAAGGCACACGATGCTCCTGAGCACAAAGGCTGCCTTTCACATGCAGCTCAAAGGGAAGATTTGTGCTTTTCTTGCCAGCACTCCCCAATGAATATTTGAATTATTACCATTCCCACCTGCCAGTTCTGGACCTGAAAAGGTGGTGGGCACTGGGGGGAAGATACAAATAGGGTGGAAACCCTGGAGATCTGGACCATGGTACTTGGCCGAGGGTGGTGACTACCTGTGCTAAATTCTGTCTAAAACTCACCCCTGCTTGCTTGGTGCAGGAGGAGTTGCTGTGGCTCCATCACAGCCTTTTTGGGGGGTCCTGTGGCTCATCCTGCCACAGAGCCCCCCAAACCAGCACGCCCCTCATGCTGCCTTTGCAGAAGCCCAGTGCTGGTGAGAGCCAGCCTGGGGAGAGGGAGAAGGCAGAGACCTCAATGCTATGGAGCGCCCATCTGGCCATGGTGTAATTAAAGCTGGCTGAGTGAATCAAGAAATAGAAATATCCCATAAATTCCACTCTGTGTGTGTGTGAATTAATCACAAGCCCATTCAGGTCTCTGCCTGCTCATCCCCTCGTAGCCCAGGAATGATTCCCAAACCATCCGTGTCTGCTCGGGGGCTCCGTCCCTCCCGGCTTCTCCGGGGCTGTTCCCTGCTCAGAGGGAGGGAGAAGCAAACAGCAGGTGCCTTCATCTGCCTCTGGAGGGGAATAAGGCTGGTGATGGGAATAAGGCAATGAGCCAGCAACGTGCCTTGGTGGCCAAGAAGGCCAATGGCTCCTGGCCTGCACTAGGAACAGTGTGGCCAGCAGGAGCAGGGGGGTCACTGTCCCCCTGTACTCGGCACTGGTGAGGGCACACCTCGAGCGCTGTGTCCAGCTCTGGCCCCTCAGTTTGGGAAGGACATTGAGATGTTTGAGCACCTCCAGAGGAGGCTGCAAGGCTGGAGAGGGGCTGGGAACACAAACCCTGTGAGGAACATTTGAAGGAGCTGGGGTTGTTTAGCCTGGAGAAGAGGAGGCTCAGAGGTGACCTCGTTGCTCTCCACAGCTCCCTGAAGGGAGGTGCAGACAGGTGGGGTCGGTCTCTTCCACTGGGCAGCGCTGACAGAACAAGGGGACACAGCCTCAAGCTACGTCAGGGGAGGTACAGGTTGGATATTAGGAAAAAAAAAATCACTGAAAGAATAATAAAGTGCTGGAATTGTCTTCCCAGGGAGGTGGTGGAATCACCATCTCTGGATGTGTTTAAAAAAAGACTGGACGTGGCACTTGGTGCTACAGTCTAGTTGAGGTGTCAGGGCATGGGTTGGAGTTGATGATCTTGGAGGTCTCTTCCAACCTCATTATTCTGTGGTTCTGTGATCACAGTATTACAGCCTGGAGGAGGTGATGGAGAGCTGTGCATCCTCCCCTGAGCATCAGGTGCTGTGCCTGTACCTGGGGTAAAATGGGAATGTGCCCCCCCAGGGGCTGCTTTGGTGCCACGTGTCCCTCCCATCCAGGGAGAATATCCCCACATCCCTTACACTTATTAAAACAGGAGTTTGCTTCCAGGTTGGAGCTAAGTTTAAACATCTCATGATGCTTTGGGAGAGCTGCCCTTTAAAAGCTGATTTTTTTTTTATTCCCATTGCTCCAGCCTCTTGGTTTTAACACCAACTTGCCTGAGGAGCATTAACCTGCAGAGCAGAGAGGAGCACACAGGGCTCATTTTCACCTGGATATACCAGGCACGCAGGAATTATCACCAATTAAAATGTATTTGACATGATAGAAGCCAAACACATGCCTTGGCATGTTCTTTCCCTGCATTACCACAGAGGTGCATGGAACTAAAATGGCTTGAGAATGCAGGAAAGAAATTGGGAGGGTCTGCACCCCCAAGAGCACTGCTTGCAGCTGCATCCCCCCTCCTTGCAACCTTAGAAAGGTAAAAATCACCCCGAATTTGGGGTGATGGTGTGTTTGCCTGGGGGGATTGGCAGCACCCACAGCTGGAGCACTGGGCAGCTCCAGGAACTGTGGCTCCATCCGTGGGTCTGGGGTGCTGCCACATCTCCCTCGTGGGTTGTCCCTTGGTTTAAAGGTTTATCCTACACCAGGACAGGGCTGTGGGCCTGTGTGGGACAGGAGGAGATGCAGGGGGGTTTGTTGTACAACCATTTCAAAGAGGGTTTGTAGACAGTGATCTCTGCTTCACCCTGATGCTCACCCAGATAGAGCAAAAGAGGAAAAAAAGGAGAAACCTGAACTCCCAGGTCAGACAGGAAAGGGTTGGAGGGGAACATCTTGGAAGTGCCCAAATGGGGATTCCCTGCCCCACATATTCCACACAGTGCAGAGCTGGGCTGGCTGGTGATGGTCAGCAGCTTCCCAGCCCTGGGGCTGGGCTGTGTGGGTGTCTAAAGACACTAAAAATACCAGGAATTTAGGGTGCTTGGGTGTCTAAAGACACTAAAAACACCAGGAATTTAGGGTGCTTGGGTGTCCAGTGACACTAAAAACACCAGGAATTTAGGGTGCTTGGGTGTCCAGTGACACTAAAAACACCAGGAATTTAGGGTGCTTGGGTGTCTAAAGACACTAAAAACACCAGGAATTTAGGGTGCTTGGGTGTCTAAAGACACTAAAAACACCAGGAATTTAGGGTGCTTGGGTGTCTAAAGACACTAAAAACACCAGGAATTTAGGGTGCTTGTGTGTCCAATGACACTAAAAACACCAGGAATTTAGGAAGGTGGCAATGTTCAAAGGGACTCTCAGTGGGATTTAGGGCTTTGGTGCTCCTGAAAATCCTGCTTAATCTTAAATAGCTGCTGAAAATGCACCCAGCTCTCCAGCACCTCCGGGCACGCAGCTTGCAGAGGTGAAATGGGGCTCATTCTCTGTGCCCCCCAAATTACCTCCAGGCTGCCAGTAGGGAATAAAAGTGAGCTGCCTGCTCCATGCCTGCCAGCCTTTTCCAGAATCACCCCATCCTCAGCTCAAACAGCATCCGGGGAGCAGATGTATTCTTAATTCTTAATTTAAAATAATGGGTTTTTTCTCCTTATACCACCCTTGGCACAGCTTTTTCCATTTATTCTCCCTCCCCTACAGCATCTCCTTTTCTCCTGACTTTTGGCTGAAGTGGAAATGTTGCAAAAAAAAAAAAAAAAAAAAAAAAAATCCCAAACAAGCAGGAATTTTGGGGATAAGCAGCAAAACTGACCTGGGCTGAGTGCAGGGGGAGTGAGAGGGAGATGAAAACGATGCCAGCAATAGTTGTAATTAGGTTAATGTCTTCAACTGAACTTGGAAGCCGAGTAAAGAGGGGAAAGGTTGCTCTGGAAATGAGAAGTGGAACCGGATGGCTGTGGAAGTTGCCAGTGGGGTTTGGGAGCTCCCCAGATGCAGGTTGGCAGTTCTAGTCTGGCTACGGGGCTGCTGGGGAGGGGGAGTCTCACAGGAAGGGCTCAGGGACCCGGTGTTGGCAGTGTGTGTTGTCCTGGGAGTGCTTTTTCCCTTGCTGGGGCTCCAAGCAGGCACTGGAGCTGCTTTCCCATAGGAATAGCCCCTGGTGCAGGTTTGGAGGAGTTTTGCGTGGGAGCACGTTCCAGCTGGAGGAGCAGAACACAGGCAGGAAATGGGGGAAAAAATTAAATTAAAATCTAGGGGGGGGGGTAAAAAAGGCTTTTTAAGCTTACTGAGGCTGGATGACAGGACTTTGTGAGTTGGCTGCTCCCCTTTCCCAGGATCTCTTCCCATGTGTGTTCAGAACTCTGCTTCTGCTGCGCTGGGGATGCGGGAAAGGCTCGGCTGTGAGAGCTGGGTCAGAGGAAAGAGAAAATAACTCAAACAAGCCCTTTCCTCTGTCTTGTTTTTTCATGTGTTTGATGTGCAGATCACCAAGGGGAGAAAAAAAATACTTGTGGAACCACAAATGTCTGGTTTGGGCATTTTCAGGGAGTTTTGTTTAAATTATACCCTAGGCAAAGGAACCGGGGCGTGAGCTGAAAGCAGCTTGGTTTAACCCAGGGTTACAGCGTCCAGGAGCTGAGCTGAGCTTGGGCCAGAGCTGCACAAGACCAAACTCCAGGAGCTGCAGGCGCTGACAGGGACCAGCGCCTGCTGAGGCGGCGGCACAGGCGGCAGCTCGGGCTGGGAGCTGGAGGATTCTTCCTCTTCTCCATCCCAAATCCAGCAGGAGCTTTTGAACCGTGCTCTAGTGCAGCCAATTTTCCCCTTATTCCCACCACCTTTTGTCCCAGGCCAGGAGAGGGGCTGGCATGACACCTCCTTGCCCCCCACCCTTGTGTTGAACTCTCAGACCCATGTGGGAGGGAGTTGATTCAGGTGGGGTTTGTGGAGGTCCTTTTGCAGGAGCAAACCTCATACCTGCAGCAAAACCTTGGGCACGGTGTCTTATGGGTTTTATCTGGCAGCGGATAAAATATTCCTTTCCAATGCACTTGGCAAACAAATGAGCGAGGCAGAAATACAGATTGTGTTTGCTAATGGCAACAGGCTGCCAAAGAATGTGTAACCCGCTATTCACTGGGAGGGAAATGCCTCCCCTCCATTCCTGTCAGAGCTGCAGAGTCTGGGGCTGCAGCTCTTCTGAAATGCTGCTTCTCACTCAGTGTTTTGCTTCGGGTTTTTGGGGGGGGGGGGGGGGTGGGGAATTACTGCTGTGATGAGGGGGCAGAGCAGAGCGAGCAGAGCCCTGGCTGATGCTGATTCATGGTGAGATCCTCCAGCAGATCTTTGGGCAGCAGAGATAAATGCCAGGGGTCTGTTGCACGGGGAGGAATTAGGTCTGTGCGCGCATCCGTAGTGCCCCAGCTGCTCTGGGGAGAGCTGCTGCTTAGCTGCATCTCCAGAGATGATTTTGGAGCTTAATCCAGTTGGATGGAGCGTTCCCCAGCTCCCCACATCTTGCTGGGGCTTGTTTCTGGGATGTGGAATGTCTTGCAGTGAGGACCATGGAGTTGCCTGTCCCTGGGCAGTCCGTGCTGCAGAGCCAGGGGCAGGTTCAGCTCCCTGGCACTTGCCATGGGAAGGTGCAGCTGCTGGGGCAGTGTTGTAAATGCAGGTGAACCTGGTGGGAGGAAATGCTGATGTCTGACTCCAGGAGGCTGAATGATTTCTTTATTATAACTATGCTATAATACATTAATAAACTATTTAAAGGAGATAGTAAAACTACAAACCTACTTTTCTCACTACCATATCTCACTCACAACTCGTGACCCTCTCTGAGAGTCCACCCACAGGTGGATTGGATTTGCCACCAGGCTCAAACAATCTTTACTAGAATCCAATCAAGCAATCACCCCAGGTAAATAATTCTCAAAGCACATTCTACATGAGAAAAACAATGAGTAGAAACAGAAATTGTTTCCTCTTTCTTCTCTCTGTGCTCCTCTATAAAAAAAATCCTAAGAGAGAGAAGAATGTGCTGCCACAGGGCAGTGTGTGTGTTTATGTGCAGCAGGGTGTAGTGGGGATTTTTGGGTGAGTGGTCCCTGAGGAAAGGGGTCTCACCAGCTCCTGGGACACGCTGGCTGGGGCTGAGCATCCTCCTCAGCTCCCCACATCCACTGGGGACCAGATTTCCAGTTAGAAACGGTGTTTGGCTTTGAAGTTAACATTTGCAGCTTTGGGGATAGATAAGAGGAGAGCTGGAGGATAGGGAGATGATGGAGAATATTCATGTGTGGAATTATCTCCTGCAAATATTATTTTTTTGGAGTGTGCTTCCTTTCCCCCCCTCATTGTGGGTATTAATTTAAAACATGCCTTTGACTTCAAATTAAACAATTCACATTAAAAAGGCCTCCATGTATAAGTGAGTAACATTAGACTGCAATAAATTATTTTTGGGAGCCCCTCCAGGAGATGGAGAGGACCTGGGAAGCGCAGAGGCCGTGGTGCATTGCAGGATCCACGAGGGTTGGTGGGAATGTGCACGTGAGCTGAGGGTAAGGACGTGTATCCTGGACAGTAAAATCCTGCACAAGTGAGTCCAAGGAGCAAGAAGTAATTGTTTTGCAGAAAACAAGGGGGGAAAAATCCATTTTCAGCCTTTGAGGGGCCTGAGCATCCCCTTGGTCACCCTTGGCCGCCTCTCTTGTCCCTCCCTGACTGGATGTTGCAGAGTATAAAAGGGCTGTAATTATTGAAATGGTGTGTTCAGGAGAATTTAGCCTCTCATTTGGTTTGTCCTTCAGCAACTGCTGTGGAAGGTTTTGTGGCACTTACCCAGCCTGGGAACTGCCATATGCAGAGGGTTGGGATTCAGGCTGGGAGCTGGGATGATTCTCCATGTTTTCAGTAAGGCACAGCTGCTCCCTAAAATATTCTGGCAGTGCTTGCAGAGCCACCAGCCCAGCTTCCCTTGTGGGCTTTGCTTCCTCCATCACCCCATATCCCACACTGGGTGCTCTCTCAGGGGATCCCTGTGCTGAAGGAAATGCTGCTGGCACTGAGCCTCTGGGGTTACCTCTGTGCCCCATTACTGCTTCATCAGGGCAGGCACTGTTACTGCTCCCTTAAAAAAAAACTCCTGGGTTACCTAAACATTAGGTTTTTAATTCACATTTGCAACAGGTCTGCAGTTCCTCTGGGTTTACCTGTGTCTTTCCTCAAATACCTGGTGTACTCAAAAGCCCAGTAGTAGGTAAAAGAAATTCAGTATCACATATGGATTTCTCTGTTCCTGCCTCACTCTGTGTTGTACCTTGTGCCACCAGTACAATCCAAACTCATTATTTTCCCCACATGGCTCTTTTGATCTGCTTTTCTTCCCTTCCTCTGCTGTGATGGCAGAGACCATGAGAAGTGGCTGGAGCAAATGCCATTTGTCTGACCCTTGGGTCCAGACAATTCGGATTAAAATATGTCTTAAAATTAAAAACCCAGCCCTTAAAATATTGTTATCTTCCCAAGGATACCCTTTTCCTCCCTGGGGTACATTTGGAGAGAGATTCCTGCATGTAAATCTCCTTGTGCTGCTGTTGCAGAGTGGTGAAGGCTTAGAAACCCCCTTGAAAGTATAAATGGGATTTAACTGACCCCAAATAATGACAGCTCCTAAGGAGGGGGGAGAGGAACATGCTCCCAACCATGCAATTCCCAGAGAAAAGCTGGCTTTGGGACAAACCTCATTGTCCTGCACCACATCCTCATCTCTGTTCACGCTGAGGAGAGCTTTGTGTGGTGCTGCCCTCTCACACCCAGGCTCAGGGCAATGAATAGCTCCAGGGAGCTTGATTGGTGACCCCAAATCTAAAAATAAAATGTTATGAAAGTTAAAAAAAAAAAAAACTTTCCTCAGTTGCAAATCATCTCCCAGTGGTTCCCAACTGAAGCAAGTGTGTAAAGCACCACAGGCAGCATCCAGTCCTGCCCTGTTTATAGCTGTGAAGGCAGAGGAGAGTTTCTTTTGGACACATTTTCTCTGGAGGTGCTGCTTGGGGTGCTGTAAGGATTTCTCTGGAGGGCAGCTCACACTTCCAGCCCTCCTGGGTGTGCAGCCTCCCCTCAGGGCTGCTTTCAGCCTGTCCAGCTTGATTGCATCCACTAAGCAAGGGGATTTACGACACCTTGCAGGTTTGTGGGTGCCTTTCACCATATAATAAACCTTAGTCACAGGACACCCAATTTCCAGGTGTCTGTTCCCAAAGCTCCCAGCATGCAGGTGCCCCTGGACATCTCTGCTGCTGTATTTTGATTTTCTCTGCAGTGCTTAGAGCTGCCAGTGCCTGGAAAAACTGCCTTTGCTGAATTCCCCTGGAGCCCTGCTTTCCTTCCCTGGCCGGAACTGGATCAAATAATATCTCTGCCACACTCTGGAGATAAGGCAGGAGCTGAGCAAACCTGCCACTATCTCTGCTTTAATTTTTCCTTGCAAATCGTGTGGAGCCAATGCCTCTCTGCCCAGATCAGCTCCTCTTATCAGAGGGATAATAACTGGCTCACTAACCAACATAATTCCTCTATAACCCCCAGCAATCTTTTGGGAGGATTTTGCAAGTGACTGAAGAACAGAAGAAAATCTCTGGCTGTAGGATGAATCGGTTCAAAATCAAGGCAGTATTTGACCACGTGCTTTTAAAAAAAAATAATTTAAAAATAAAAATACTCTGTGTGTATAAATACAGTGACTGCATTTCCACTTGTTTCCTCTTAAGTGGTCCCTCAGTGCTCCTGCAGATGCAGAGCCTGGCTGAAGCGTGCAGGAAATGAAGGTGCACAGGACCATGATCAAGTTTGGGATTTCAGCTCTCCAAAGCTCCCAGGGCAGTGCTGCAGGTCTGGGGGAAGTATTTTGTGTTTATGGGCCGTGTCTTGCTGCGGATGCTCTGGGGCTGTTCTGCAGCTGCATCCCCTCCTCCCTGCCCTGTGCCCCACTCCGGGCTGTGCCACGCTGCTGCTCCACAGCTCTGCCAGACACACACACCCACGCCTGGGCAGGTCTGACAGCCCAGGGGATGATTTTGTCTCCAAATCTCTGTTTTTTCTACGTTTTTGAGTTCAGTTTGCCAGCGGTTTCCTTTCTGCTCGCTGAGCCGTGGTGGGTGTTGAAAGCGAGCTGAGCTGATGAAGAGCTTTGGGTTTCCTTCTTGATCCTTCTCCCTTTTTTTTTTTTTTTTTTTTTTATTTCCCTTCCAATAAAAGGAAATCAATAGCAGAGAGCAGCTCCAAATCTCTGTGTGCTGCACGATCGGATTCTTGTCCCAGGAACCGCCTGGGATTATCGGTTGTCTTTGCACTTTGAATTTTAATAGCATTAACTCTGGCCTAGTCATGTTCTCCTAAAATCCCATTTCAAGTTGCCTTTGTAAGGCAGGAGCAGACACCACTCTGTGTTTTTTCCTCCTCCCTCGCCTGCAGAAATCACAACCAGAATTAAGAGACAGATTTTGAAGGTTAATACTTCCCAGATTGTTTCCCTCTCAGTTGTCATTTCGGGATGGTTTTGTTTTCTTTCTGATTGCATCAAATATTTGTACTCCTGTGGGGACTGTGGTGCGAGGGTGAATCTCCCTTAAGAAAATAAAGGGATTTTTTCCATCATTTTTGTGGCATAGCTGGGGGGAAGTTGGTGAAAAGAGCAGTTACCAAAAGTGGCTCAACGTGGGGCTGTGCTGTGCCTCTCCTAAAAGTTCTGAATTATTTAAGGCATTGCTGAGACTTTCATCTTTAGAAATATTGAAATGGAGACCCTTTCACCCAGCCTGAATTTTAGATACCTTTTCTTCTAATCTCACAGTCGGCCTCTGAAAGAGGGGACTTGGCCAGCATCCTGTCCCAGCACAAAACAGCTGGATTATTTTTTTTAAGTCCCTGTTTTTACCAAGTAAAAAAAAAGAGTTTTGAAGAATTTTGAGGCTTTGAAATCTTTTGAGTGTGCTCAGCAGTGTGGAGGGGGGGTAGTGGGTGTCTAGTGTGTGAATGAGCCGTTATTTTTTTTAATTTTCCCAGTTATAAACCTAATCCTGGAGTCATTTGGGTGCCCTTTCTCCCATCCTAGTCCCACACTAAGTACTTGCACTAAGTAGAAAGAATTGCATTTGCCTGTGGCTTTTTTTATCTCCTCCAAATCCCCCCATTGCTTTGGGTATTTTTTTGTTATTATTGGCCTCATTTATTCAGTACAACAATGTTTTTTCTGGGAAAATGCCCAGTGCTGGGCACAGCTTGGGAGAGGTCCTGTGAGGGCAGTGTAGAAAAGGTGGATGCCTGCAGAACCTTTATGTGAACAAATAGCAGGAAATAACATCTTTTTTGTCTTCCTCAAGTACCACATTGAAAACCCATACTTGAATTATTACTCTTGATCATATTTAGCTTTGAGTTAATACAATTGCTTCTTGGCTACCTGTCTCTTAGGATCATGTATGGCTTATTTTCATTTTCTAGCTCTGGCTATTTGAAAATCGTGGTTTGGGTTATGAAGTACATGTGGAAGGGGTGAGGGCTCCTGCTATCAGCTGTGCTTGCTGAGCCTTGTGCAGCACATGGAGGGAAATGCAGGAGTCTTTTCTATACTGGTCATGGGGATTTATTTATGAGAATTTCATGAGTCTTGAGTTTAAAAATAAAGTTTGGGAAGAGAAGAAAGAAAAGAAGAATCCAGATGCAATCATTGCTGTGAGATTTGTGATGAAGTGATGAAAACTGGCAGCTGCTGTTGCTGCACATCTTGCTCCAATAAACTCTCCCTTCTCTTCCTCCTTACTCCTGTCCCACCTCCCCTCCCTGCTGCCCCGTGTTTATCCTTGGATGGTCTCAGGGATATCAAGGATGTCGTGTTGGTGCCAGGATTCCTCCTCCTGGCAGTGCCACTGTGCCCTGGCTGCTGTCCCATGCAAGACTGGCAGGAACTTTCCAGGCTGCCCAGAGCAGCTGTGCCTGCCCCTGGATCCCTGGAAGTGTCCAGGGCTGGGTTGGACAGGGCTTGGAGCAGCCTGGGACAGTGGAAGGTGTCCCTGCCATGGCAGGGGATGGAAAAGGATGAGCTTTGATATCTCCTCCAGCCCAAACCATTCTGGGATTCTATAACCAAGTAAAACAGGGCACGGAAGGGTTGGTACATCCCCCCCTGACCTGAACTGAGCGCTGGGTATCTCCTGGGGAGCTTTGGAAGGCGTTTAGTGCAGTTTAAAAATCAAATTGATCATTCCATCACCTATTTCCAGCCACGATGCAGCATCTGGGGTCACTGGGATCGTGTTTTCTTGGACCTTGATGTTCTCACCTGCTCCCTGCTCACTCACCTGGTGCTTTGCTGCTGCAGGAATTGCTATGCTCGACTTCCCTGGGCTCTCCAGACAGAACATTGCAGAGAGTGCCCTCCCCCAGGAGGCATCACTGGTTTGCTTCACCTGGATGGAAATAAAACACATGATTTTTTTTTTTTCCTCTGCTTAGCTGGGTTTCAGTGCATCCTCACACCTTCTCTGGGATGTGTTTTTCCACCCTAACAAGAGTTGATCCACTGAGTGTTGAGCTCATTCCTCAGGGATCCAGCCCCACATTCCAACCCATATGTCCCCACCCTGATGCTGCCAGAACTTGGGTTTGTGCTGCTGGCTCTGACATACAGCTCTGTGCCTTCTGTTGCCCCCTTTGGTTTTATTTAATTTATTTTATTTTATTTTAAATTTTGATTTTATTCTATCCTCCCAGCCCCAGGTCTGCCTGGTGCAGTGCCCTGATAACTCCCTAAGAGCAGCTCCCTGCTGCCTGCAAGCACTGCAGCACAAGCCAAGATGAATAAAAGGCTGTCACTTTTATTAACTTTGCTACCTAGCGTGGTGTTTAATTCCAGGCAGGCACCCAGTGCAGCCCTCTCAGCTTTAAATGGCTTTTCCTGCCTTTGGGAATGTGTGTAAAATAGATGGGGCAGCATTACACCACCCATTGCCACACTCCCATCCAGCAGTACTGTGGGTATTTCAGAAAAAACAAGCATATTTTTGGTACTGGTTGGCATTTGCCTCCTCATTTCCAGACTGAAAAACCTCATTTCCAGTACTGATTTGGGGTCAGTTTGGGTTTTTTTGCCCAGAGAGGTTGCAAACTCCTGATCCCAGCAAGTGTCCAAGGCCAGGCTGGATGGGGCTTGGAGCACCCTGGGATAGTGGAAAATGTCCCTGCCCATGGCAGGGGTGAAACAAGATGAGCTTTAAGGTCCCTTCCAACCCAAACCAGTCTGTGATTTTATGGGCATGGGTATATTTGTTTCATCACAGTCAGGTGTGCTGTGATATTTAGTGTGGTAGTAACACTTTGGTGGAAAACAAAAAATGGTTTAAAACCTCCAGGTGTGTCCTGAACCTCCTGGCAGGGCAGAACAAACATTGCAGTGAAAAGTTTTAATAAGCATAGATTAGAAGTTCAGTAAGTGGTTCATAATAGGTAAATAAAATATTATCTCTCCTGATGCTTAGGCACTTGGAAAAACCTTTATTTCAATTATTTTTAAAAAATATTAACAATAAGAGGGGGAAAATAAGGTTTTTGGAACAGGGCTCTGGGTGTTCAGGGTGAAGGGCAGTGGAGGGGGAGCAGGATGCACTGGGGCACCTGGAGCCTGATGTGGGCTCAGCCTGTGGATTTACACCTGTTAAATCAACGTTAGCCCCCTAAGCACCAGGACCTGGGGAGTTTTCCTGCTCTCAGCCCATCACCTGCCACGAAATCGATGGGCAGGGAGGAAGCTGCTCGTGCCATCCCTGTCAGTGCTGCAGTGCAGTTATTTTTATCTATTATATATTGTTCCTGGTGGAATTACTCTGGCCCTAACCTGTAGATAAGGGCTGTTACTAAATGAATGTGAGCTCTACCTTGAAGGTTAAATTGCTGCCTTGCACGTTGGTGAGGAAGGTGGGGGAGATGTTTACCCTCCTCCTCTGGAAAAAAAAACCCATGAGCTCCAGCTCTGACCTGGCAATTTTGTTGAGTACTACTTGAAAAAGGCAAGTATTGCACTGAAATGCTGTGTTTAGTCCTCTGAATTGCTGGGTCTTCCTGATGAAGATGCCCACCTGCTGCCAGCTCTCAGGTGGGATCCCACAGCACTGGAAGAGGCTGCCAATTTCCCCATAAATTTGGGAAAGCTCCTCACAGACATCCCCAGGATGCAGGTCACAGCTGGGGGGTGGCACATTTTTGGATTCTCCTCAAAAATTAAGTGTCAGCTTCAGGAAGTTATTTTGGCCAAAAGCACCCGGTTCTTAGTGGCACCATCCTGGTGGTGCTGGTCCTGCAGGCTGGATTAAGCCCAGCCCTGGTGTTGGCATCTTCTGGGTGTGAAATAAATGATTATTAACCAAGGAAAATGCTGCTGGTCCTGCCCCTCCCCAGAGTTTGGTGTGGAAGGATTAAGGTGGAAAAATCAGTAGGAAAACATACAGACAATGGCAGAAATGTTGACTGCCCTGCCCAGAGGTTAATTTTTTTCAGTTGGCAACCAACCCAGCTATATATTTAGTCCTGGCTTAGCCAAGCAGGAGCAGGTTGGTGGTGGGAAGGTTACCATGGGATTCACTGGGTGGGCAGTATTAGGATTGACATCGCTGGAGGCTTCCCCTCACATCCTGGAGTCATTTCTCTGTTACTGTTTCTAGCTCAGCTCAAAGGGTTGGTCACTCAGGTGGACCCAGCAGGATGGTGGCCCCGAGCAGCTCACAGTGTCCAGGGGAGCCTCCCTGGACAGGGGATGCAGGAATGTTGGGCTCCATGCAGGAATGTGGGGCTGCAGCCCTGGAGCAGTGGTTTATCTGCAGGTTAACAAACACGGCTGCTGCAGGTTTTTAGAAGCTGTTAGCATGAACCATTAACTCTTCCTTTTAATTATTCAGGTTGCCTCTTTTAAATTTCTTTTTTAAGTGGAGCTAATAGGCTTTGCAGAGGAGGCTTCCAACCACAGCAGTTCCTCCCCAGAGGAGCCCTGTTTGTGCATCGCCAGCTAATCTCTTTTCTTCATTATCCCTTATCTTTCTCTAGCTGATTAATTGCTTTCAATTGATTTATAAATATTCTGTTGATACACACAGTGACAGGAGGGGAATGGGATATGTCCAGGCTCAGAGGTCGTTGATCCATGCAGCCCCTTGGGCTTTCCTAACCTGCCTCACAAATCCCAGACATCCCAGCCAGGCTTTATTCCTGCTTTTTTTTTTTTTGGCTTTGCAATTCCTACAAGCAACCAAAAATTGGGCTGTAGCATCACTTAGAGTCTATGCACACCACAAGCCTTGTGTCAAGTGAGTGTCAGGTTTTGGGTGTAAAGAAATGGGGTTTGGGTAAGTTTGGGTTGTGTTGATGAATGCAGCAGGTTGTGTGGGTGTCATAAAAACTTGTTTTCTATACTGAATTCCCTTGGGTGTCATAAAAACTTGTTTTCTATACTGAATTCCCTAATATACATATATTTATATATGTATGTATATGTAGGTGGAGTGGTTGATGAAGACAGAGCATTAGAAACTCTGTGGAAGCTCCAGGGCAGCTTTAAAAAAAATTAAAAGGCAATAATAGCTGGGTATAAGGATAGTGGCCAATATCAGAGTGCAGCTGCCCAATTTCAGCCCCATTCGAATCACATGTGGCACTGAGGCTGCAAAGCCATTTTTAGAAACACAGCACATTTATACACAGGGGTAAAGCATTAAGCTGTCCCGAGAGACTTCCCATTTTCCCTGATATTTCTCTGCATGCAGCCTCTTGCCTCCAAGTGCCCCCATGATCCATCAGAGGTGGGCTGAGCTGGGAGGCTCTGGGGACACGGTGGCCCTTGCAGTGACATTCCTGGATGTGCTGTGGGGGAGATAAGGCTGCAACAAAAAAATGTTTCCCGAAGTTTGAGACAGCCCACCACGCAGCTCTGGGGTTTGTTGTTGCCTGATTTATTATTATTATTATTATTATTATTATTATTATTATTATTATTATTTTCCTTCTCTTTCCCTGTGCAGTGACTGGTGGCACTGGCACAACCCCAGCGTGTGGCAGTGTAATTACACGTTGCTAATGAGCGATTGCAGCTCCTTTAGCAGCCCAGCCTGACACTTTATCGGGTATTTGCAGGAGTCGTGTAATTTTTGTATCATCATATATGGTAATATATTCACTGCAGCATGACATGGGATGAGGTTCAATGAATAATGTAAAACCCAGAATAACACTGAATCTATAAGAGATGTGCTCTTCCCCCCAGCATTGTTTTAAAAAGGAAAATATTGATTCTGGTGGGGTTCAGTGGTTCAAAGCTCTCGGAGAACTCACGTTTTGCTGATCGATGCCCACCCTGCCCCTCCATGGCCACAGACATGCAGCTGTCTGTGCCACCCCTTGTCTCAGTGTCTGTGCCACCCCTTGTCTCAGTGTCTGTGCCACCCCTTGTCTCAGCTCTCTGTGCCACCCCTCACCTCAGCTCTCTGTGCCACCCCTCACCTCAGCTCTCTGTGCCACCCCTCACCTCAGCTCTCTGTGCCACCCCTTGTCTCAGCTCTCTGTGCCACCCCTTGTCTCAGTGTCTGTGCCACCCCTCACCTCAGCTCTTTGTGCCACCCCTCACCTCAGCTCTTTGTGCCACCCCTTGTCTCAGTGTCTGTGCCACCCCTCACCTCAGCTCTTTGTGCCACCCCTTGTCTCAGTGTCTGTGCCACCCCTCACCTCAGCTCTCTGTGCCACCCCTCGTCTCAGTGTCTGTGCCACCCCTCACCTCAGCTCTCTGTGCCACCCCTTGTCTCAGTGTCTGTGCCACCCCTCACCTCAGCTCTTTGTGCCACCCCTCGTCTCAGTGTCTGTGCCACCCCTCACCTCAGCTCTTTGTGCCACCCCTCGTCTCAGTGTCTGTGCCACCCCTCACCTCAGCTCTCTGTGCCACCCCTTGTCTCAGTGTCTGTGCCACCCCTCACCTCAGCTCTCTGTGCCACCCCTCGTCTCAGTGTCTGTGCCACCCCTCGCCTCGTTAGCGCTGATGAAGCTGGGGAGGGCAGGGAGGAGTCAGTGACATTTGCAGCTGGATCCAGATGCTGCAGAAGCGCAGCAGGTCCTGTTGGGTTCAGGTGAAACCTCCCTCTCCATAATGCATCAATTTTTTTCCCCAGTTACTGTCTTTGAATGCAAATTAGGATGGATAATTTCTGTTTGTTTTCCTTTTTAACCAATTTCCCCCTATTCTGATCTGTGTCATTTATATTTGCGGGCCATTATCTTAGACTCATTACAGCCTTTTAGCATTTGAATGAAAATATTGTAAAGAGCCCAGAAGTTAGGCATAAAATGTCTGTGATGATAAATACAATCCTCATGATAAAATTAAAAAACACAATAGAAATAACTGTGATGAGCTTAGGAAGTTGCACCAAATGAGATTGGAACCAACATGATGATGTTTGCCCTTTCCCTGTTGCTTTTTTGCCTCTTTAAAACAGCTTTTGCAGTGCTGTTTCAAAGAAGGGTAAAGTTGCTGTGTATGGCCTGGATAGGGAGATAATAAAAAAATTAAGATTTTTCTCTCTATCGAGGCTTTCATTAATAAATGCAAAAACTCTTGCTGATGCACGTGTGATTTTCAGGAGCTCAAAATACTCCGACAGCACTGGAGGAGGAGGAGGTGCTAAGCGGTGCCAAGTTCCTCAATGAAAATTACTCTCACCGCCTCTGGTTTTGGAGCCAGATCGATGTTAATTAATCCTTGCCTCACACGTTACGTTCTCCAACCTCAGCGCCGTCGGATTTTAACTCGCTAAGAGCAGATGGAGGTTCCCGAAGAGCCTCCGAAGCTCCCAGCCGAGCGCTCTCCTCGATGACAATGCCAATTTGTCATGAGTGAAATGTTTGACAAAAATCTGTCATTTTTGAGAGAAGTTTTTCCTTGAAAGAAAAACCAGGGGGAAAAAAGAAATCGGCTCTGTTTTGAAACATGTCCTCACTCTGTTATCTTTATTTTGCAGAAGAGGGGGATGGAGAGGGGGGGTTTCCATGGCCGTGGGAGAGAAGTTTTAGTAAGTTTTCCTGGAAGCTGGGGGCGTTTTGAAGCAGGAGAGCTTGTATGAGGTCTCCAGATTTTTCTGTTCCGGTGGTTTTTATGGACAGCTCTGTCCTCCAGGTCAAATGTGGCTCTCAAGGGCCAGCTCCTGTGTGAAGGTGCAGGGATGCACCGCTGGCCTTCTGCAGAGATTCTTCAGCAGGGCTGAGGTTACTCAGCAGTGGCTGCAGGTGCTGGTGACACTGCTCCAGGGCAGTGACACAGCACCAGCCACATGCTCAAGCTGCATTTGATCAGCCACCAGCTCCCATTCCGTGTTGTAGGGAGGGAGAACTGCTCCCTTTGGAGCAGCAGTGCTGAAGCTGAGTTGCCTTTTCCCACAATCATAAGATCATCAATGTTGCAAAAGCCCTCAAGATCATCCAGTCCAACCAACACTGCCAAGGCCACCACTAATCCACATCCCCAGGTGTCACATCCACATGTCTGTTAAACCTCTCCAGGAGTGGGGACTCCACCACTGCCCCGGGCAGCCTGTGCCAGGGCTGGACAACTTTCTGACCCCACCTTGACTCTCTACTGCCAGGCTCTGGTGGACCCTGCCCTTGGGGGTGGTGGTTGGGGTTTTTGGCAGAGCCGGGACAATTTTTGGTGGTGACCACCACCTGTAGCTTGCTTGCTTCAGAACCATAACCCTGGTGAGACCTCCAAGCCCAGGAAGCTGGAGATGGGACACACGATGCAGGTTTGTCCACTGGTGGGGGTTGTCAAGTTTGGATCAGCCTGCCGAGACCTTCAGAGCCAGGCTTGGGTGGGAAGGGTCTCTCCTGCCCCTGAAGAAGGGTCTTGGCTAGGGAGGGCTGAAGGAGGCTGGCCAATTTGGCATGAAGGGCCAGACCCATCTGCATTGACACCAGCACTTGTCCCTTTCCCTGTGCCAGCAGCAGCCAGAATCCACGGGGAGTGACTCCAGGGACAGAAATACCTCCCTGGCCTCAGCTTCTGCTTGGCTAAGGCCAGGGACCACCACTGGCCACGCAGCAATGGCTTGATCCAGAGCAAGGAGAGGAGACCGAGACCAACCCCAGTTTCACCACAGCCAGAGGGTGACTGCTGCCTGTCACAGGGACACGCTCGGTGCCCAGAGCAAACACAAACCCAGCTGAGGCATGAGCCATCTTTGACTTCAGCAGCACCATTTTCCCGTGTGCCTTCCGAAGGGATTATTAATCACAAAGGAAGGGGCAGGGGAATCCTCGCGGGTCCATCGCTGGGTCAAAGAGCAGCCGAGCTGCGCTCAGCACGGCCGGGTGTGAGTAACGCTGCCCGGCCACCATTAGTCAGCAGCAGGCAGTTCTCAGCCCAGCCCAGCACTCCCGCTCGCTCACCGGGCTCCTCTGCCAGGGAGGAGGCTCCACGGGGAGCTCTTGGGGAGCTTTGGGCTTGTGCAATGCCTGTGACGTGGAGAACCTCCTCCCTCTGCTGTGGTTCGGGGCGCTGCAGCTCAGCACCTTCCCGTGCCGTGGCAGGTCACACGGCTACCTTTGCTCCGGGATTGCGTCCCGGGCAGGATTAAACCCGCAGGTGCCGCGGGGCCGGCGGTGACTCCCGGCTCGCGTGGGGTGGCTCCGGCCGTGGCAGCGTTCCCGCAGCCCCGGGAGCTGAGCCGGCACGGACGCGCTCCGACTTGATCCCCGAGAGCGGAGTTGTGCAAGCAGGGTGCGATGGCAGGTGACGCAGAGCTTTCCTGGGCTTCCCGGAGCTGAGGTAGGGGGTGGCAGGGGCGATGGGGCACGGCAGAGCCGTGCCCGGCCATGGGGCAGTGCCAGCCTGTTGCGTGCTCTGGGTTTGCTGCAATGAGAGCCAGCGCTTGTTGCACAACAAAACCAACTCCCTTCCCCTTCCCGAGCCGCTGGTGAGGGACGGGGCAATGCCCGCCAGCGCACTGGGAGGCCAGGAGGGTCACGGGGTGGGTGACAACCTAAACCAGTGACCTGCGTGTACAAGGTGGCCATGGGTGCATTCCTTCCTAGCCAGGACAGCTCACTCCTCCCGCAGCTGTATTTTCACCCACTTCCCCAAAATGTCAAAGCCTACGGACACGGGGTGTGCCTCAGTTTCCCCATGCCTGAGATACTGCTGCTCTAGGGTGGGGGAGCTGGCTTCACAGTGACTGGCAGGGGCTCGGTGCCGTTGTGAAGTGGAATATGGTGGGGTTTTTGTCTTGGGCTGTGTTTTCTGAGCTTTGTGCAAGCACTGCCTTCCTGGGCAGAGCAAGAGTGCTGGGGCTGCCTCCAGAGCATCCCTGAGCCGGCAGCTGGCCGGGCAGGGCTCATCTAGTGAGGTTAACAGTGTAACAGAGGCAAAAATTCATAGACCCAAAGGGCTTCTGCCCAGTTCTTCATTGCTTTGGTAGGCGACAAAATTTATAAAGCAGGTCTGCGGTGGGGGGCTTGGAAACAGGCAGCCCAGGCAGCAGGTAACAGTGCACTGTGTACCTTAGGGAACAAAAATATTTGTATTAGGTAAAATTTCCTCACTGAAGTAGTGGTCAAGCATTGGAAGAGGCTCCTCAGGGGAAGTGGTGGAGTTGTCATCCCTAGAAGTGTTCAAAACACAAGCAGATGTGGCACTGTGCCATATGGTTTAGTGGACATGGTGCAATTCGGCTAAGAGTTGGACTTGATCTTGGAAGTCTTTTCCAACCTTAGTGATTCTATGGAAAGGCAATACCAACGTGCTGGGTTTCAGAGAGTTCGGTTGTTCTGGTGTATTTTTATGTGGCTTTTATCACAGAAAGGCAGGTGGTCTCTGCGTTCTCAATGGCTTTTGCTTTGTCTCTGCTCACGCCATCCCGCATAAAATAAGTAACAACAACTGCATTGCGAGAAAAAACGCTGCACGTGTTCGCCTTGCGCGGCCGAGCTGGCCCGAGCCGTGGGGCTGCCCGGGGCTGCCTCGCCACCCTCCCGCCTCAGTTTCCCCCCGTGCCGCCGGCGCTGGCCGAGTATCGCGGAGAGCGGTGGCGACAGAGCCGCCGGGACATGGCTCTGGCCGCTCGGTGGGTGGCAGCGGCGGGAGCGATGGATGATTCCAGCCGGGAATCATTTCCGCCGCCGGCCGGCCGCGGGTTCCTGCGCGGCCCCGGGGCTCCGGGAGAGTTGTGGGGCCCCCGTCCCGCGCCGCTCGGGCTGTGCGGGGCAGAGCCACTCCTCCGAGCCGTGACATCAAGCGACCGGCGAGAGGTCAAACTCCCGGCGCAGGTAGCGCTGGCCGCACTTCCGCGCGCTGCCGGGCGGAACCGGGGAGGAGCCGCCCACCGGGGACCCCCCCCCGCGCCCCCGGCCACCCCCGGGCCCGCCGTGCCCCGCCATGAAGTCGGAGCAGGAGGAGAGCAAGGCGGGGACGTGCCGCTGCCAGCAGGGCTCCGCTCCGCGCCCGGCCCATTGTCCGGCTGCCCGGGCGCGGCGAGGGGCGGCCGCGGACGATGCTCCGGGCAGGGCGCTGTGCCCCCGCCTAGCCCACGCAGGTAAGGGGGTCCCCGGAGGCTCCCCGGGAGCGGTCGTGCACGGCTTCCCCTCGCTGGCTTTGTGCTTGGAGCTCGCTTCCTCCTGCGAGAAACGAAACGACGCCGGAGCGCGCCGGGGCCGCGGGGAGGGTGGCGGTGGTGGCCGTGCTGTCCCCACGGCCGGGCGGGCGAGGGGCAGGGGCGAGGGGCTCCGTGCTCCCGCGGCGCTGGGGAGGGCCGGGCCGGGCGGCTCCCGGTGCCCCCCGCAGTCCGTTCTGTCTCCCGGAGGAGTTGGGGGAGCCGGCGGAGGGCTCGGAGCCGGCTCCGGGGCTGCCGCGGGGGTCGCGGCTCGCCAGCCAGCGGCTCCTCTGCCGTGTGTGCTTCTGGCAGCCCCCACAGCCCCCGGCCTGGCCCCGAAGCACTGTGGCTCCCAAGCCGCCCTGCTCAGGCGTGCACAGGTTTTTATTTACTCACAGGTTTTTATTTACTCACATCCCCTGTGAGGCACCCACCAGCATGTGGCCAGGGCAGACCAGAGACTGGGAGACTGTGTGATGGAAATAATCCTGCTTTTTGGGGTGGGGAATGCCAGGACGTGGGGGTAACTTGGCAAGCAGGTGGTCTCTGCACGTCCTGCCCCAGCTGGGTGGTGGGGCATGGGTCAGTGTGTGTGGCTGGGGGTCCTGAACCACAGCTGTGACCATGTGGGCACACTGAGGCCAAGCTGGTGTCTAACTCAGGAAATGGTCAGAAGTGGTGTTTGTAAGGATTTTCTTTCACTGGGTGAAAGCTTTGCCCTGAAATTCTTATGGATTATCTGTGGCCAGGTATGACAGCTCACTCATAGCATCGCAGCACCAGCACGGGGTGGAAATAAAAGTTTATTTGAAAGTAAGAGATAGGTGTGCAAAGCCAGAATTCATTTTATCAACCCAAGAGCCTCTGCTGAGCGCCCTGGTACCCACCTGAGAGGGAGCACTGGGTGGTTGACAGCTCCTCTGAGGTCATGGAGTGCCAGGGTGCTGCAGAGATTCCATACTGAGGGATGTGCCTGGGATGCACAGCAGGGCTGGGCTGAAGTGGTGATTTACAAATGTCAGACTTGCACTTCTCCCCTTGAGGAGATGATGCTGTGGGGTGCAGAGGGGGCTCGTTTTGAGCCACTGTGAGTCCATTGTGGTGCCCAGGTGGAGAGGTTGGATGTATTGGCTTTGCCCCAGCAAGTCCTGGGCAGTGGCAGTAGCTGGGTCCTCTTAAAGATGGTTTGGGTTGGAGGGACCTTAAAGCCTATCTCGTCCCATGGCAGGGACACCTTCCACATTGCTCCAAGCCATGTCCACCTGGCATCAAACACTTTGGGGGATGGGACAGCCACAGCTTCTCTGGGCACCCTGTGCCAGAGCCTCCCACCCTCACAGGGAAGAATTTCTTCCTAATATCCCATCTAACCCTGCCCTCTGGCAGTGAGAAGCCATTCCCCCTTGTCCTGTCACTACAAAACCCTTGTCAGAAGTCCCTCTCCAGCTTTCTGCACCTTTGCAAGAAGGAGGTCCCAAGCTGAGAAGCTACTTAAAAATCAGAGGGGATGAGATGCTCTTTAAAATACAAACTCAGCTCATCCCTGAGTCTTGAATCTTTATTTTTTTCTAATAAGGTTCTTTATGACCCTTGCATTTCTCATCCTGGGACAGAGATGTGTGTACATGTATATTTATCCTGCTGATGTTCTGGATAAAAACACACCCTTGACTTGTGCCCAGCAAAGCAAAAACCATCTCACCATCAAACTCACAAAAGCGGCACAAAATGCAGCTTTCACCTGAGACACTGATTCACCCACACGAGCCTCGTCGTTTGTTCTGCATCCATTTTTAATATGTCCCTTCCAAAGGCAGAAATGCGTGTACAGCAATCGTGTCAGCTGAGTTACATGGAAAAAAAAAAAGGCTTTTAAATGGATGTCTTTAAAGTGATGCCTGTTCCAAGGCCAGTAAAAGGCTTTGCTGCTGCATGGAGGGTTGGTCTGCTGCCCAGAGGAGTCCAAAATGGGATTTGCAGGAGCAGGAGTGGAAACTTCAGCCCCAAATGCTGCCTGGTGATGTTCACCACAATTTAAAAAAAAAAAAAAAATCACATTGCCATTATCTGTTAACACCCATCAGTGGCTGAAGCATAAAGGATGCAGAATCCAGCAGTGTCATGGAAGTTTAATGTGATCAACTAAAATATAATTAACAGCCAATTATTTCAGTGGGAATGGTAGTTTTCATCAGCTGGTCTGGGAAATGTTTAAATTGCATTAATTTCATCTCTGCCCACTTGCAGCAGGTTTGGAAGGGCTTGGAATGAGTGTTGGGGTTTGTTCATGCAAGGTAATATCTCCTTCTCCTCTGGGTAGTCAGGAATTACAGAAGGCACTCAATTCACCTCCCCTACAAAAAAAGAGGTTAAAAAGAGGAGGGAAAATTTAAAAGGGACAAAAATACTGGGGGAAAAGTGCTGTGGAAGCTTTTTACATTGAGGTTGTAGCATTTAGGAGATGATTCCTAATGGCAGATTTAACTTTGCACCCTGATGTAGTGATGCTTGCAAGGGTGAACTGCAGAAAAAAAAAAAAAAGACTTTAAAAATATTCTCTTCTCCTGATTGCTGTTGCATCATGCTGGGGGGTGTGTGGAGTCCCTTGTGAGGGGCACTGAGCCCTGGTCCCTGCTGGAGAGGGCTGATGCTCACTGCAAACTCCTTTGCAGCTTCAGGTAGAGGCACAGCTCTATCCAGCTGATAGGAGTCACATGGAAATCCTCCTCAGCCATCTCTATGTGGAAGAAAGAGAGGCTGAAATGAGGTTCCTGAATAATTGACCCCATTTTCCCAGCTATTGGAACTTTTCTGTAAGGATCTCTAAGAGCTGCCTGCAAATGACACGTTTCAGGTCATTTATTTCGGTACTTAAACTCGGCAGAGCAGTGGGGGTTTTCTCCCCCCTGTTTTAAAATTAAGCTAAAATTTCCCTTTCAAGCTGAGGGTCTTAATGCAAATTATGCCAATAACATGGGATTTCTCCATAGGACCCTTGTGAGCAGGAGGTGCTGGAGAGTTGGGATGGAAGCTTGGAGAAGAGTGATGGAGAGCAGATGCTCCATGCTGGGCGGGGGGAAGTGCTTTGAGGGGGAAAATTGGTGTGATTTTGATGGGCAGAATACCAGAGGAAGCATTGGAGTGATGGAAGTCCTGTACACGAGTGGCATTACAGGTGTGTGCCCAGAGAACTTGTTTCTGCCCCGTCCCTGGAAGTGTCCAAGGCCAGGTTGGACGGGGCTTGGAGCATCCTGGGATAGTGGAAGGTGTCTCTGCCCATGGCAGGGGTGAAACAAGATGAGCTTTAAGCTCCCTTCCAACCCAAACCAGTTTGTGACTCCATGACATTGGCAGGAGCCCTGAGAGGGAGTTGGAAAGAGGGATTTTCCTATCAAACCCTGGCTGCATGGATTGTGCTTTCCAATTTTACATATATATATATATTTATTTTTTTAAACGGATTTGGCTTTGCCATATATATAATAATGTATATGTAGCAAATATAACTATATATTGCAAAGCATAATCCTTTTTTCTACAGATATATATATATATCTATCTCAAATTATATGTCTAAAAAGCAAGAATTTTGGATATATGGCTGATCAATAATTCAGGTTCTCCATAGGATTTGGCCTGCAGCCAGCAGCGTGAGGAGCATGGTGCTGCATGTTTCTGTCCAGATTACATGTGTAGCTTCTCATAGATCTCAGATTTTAATCCTTCAGCACTTTCTGCCTGGATCAGGAGCCGAGTACTAAGTGGGGATGAAATTCCCTTGTTGCCTGTTTTGGAGGAGAGATGCTTTTCCATTTTTTCAGTGTTTCTAACTGTGAGCAGAGAGGATCAGTGCATTTTTGGAGAGCTGCACTGGGCAGGGTATTACAGCACCTTGGGCCATGCCCAAGGACCTCTCTGGGATTCTTTGCTGCAGAATTCCCCCCGGGGTGTCTGTCCTTGGTCTTGTTTTCCCTCTCCCAGATCACTTCCTGCTTTGTGGGGATTTTCTTGGTTCCCACCAAAATGCTGCAATTTGCAGGAATCCGTCAGGATCAGTCAACCCTGTGCAGGCTGCCCTGCCTCCATCCTCATCTGCTGGTTCATTTTTTTCCCAGGAATAGCCCTTGATGAAGTGGCATGTAAGGAAAGGTGAAAATGAGTTATCAGTGGGGGGAAAAAAAAAGTAATTTGTTGCAGCCAGGGGTATTTTGTGGGGCTGCAGGGGCCTTTCTGTGGCTGGGGAAGGCGCTTGGTGGGGTTTGCACACTAAATACCACACCATGTGTGAGTCCTTCACATCCTCTCAGGGTTCCCAGAGGCTGGAGGGGACACGCTGTGTTTCTCCCATCCCTGGGGAAGATCCTTTTGGCCTTGGCCTCCTCCAGTTCTTGCTTTTTGCACGGATTTCAAGAAAGCACTTTGGGCTGCACCAAACCCCCCAGCCCAGAGCTCGACTGTTCCTCATTAGTGACTTTATTGCTAAATAATTTACAGAATGGGGCCTTGCCAGTTTTCATTCGGGAAGCATTTCAAGTATGTGCAGCAGATTTTCTGCCTTCCTGGCGCAGCTGCCGGGGGGAGCTGCCTCTCCCTGTCCCGCCGCCGGCGTCACCTCCCGGCCTCGCTCCGCGAGCAGGAAACGGCCCGTGCACGTGCAGAGGGACCCGAGGAAGAACAAGGGGACAAATCCCTGTGTTCCATGTCCAGTTGGTGTCCTCCAGGCCCACTGCCACTCGTGGGCACTGGGGAAAGGACAGAGCTACGGTGGTTTGGAGAGGAAGTGCTTGGGTTTAATTTCTGTTTCATTTTTCTGGTAACTGTGACCTGTGTGCTGATGGGGTTATTTTTTCTCCCCGTGTCCATGATGCCAACCCAAGAGGATGTGGATGTCCCATCCCTGGAAGTGTTCAAGTCCAGGTTGGACTTAGAGCAACCTGATCTACTGGAAAGTATCCCTGCCTAAGGCGGGGAGTGGGACTGGATGGTCTTTAAGGTGCCTTCCACTCCAAACCATTCCATGATTCTATGAAATCAATAAGCCAATTTGGGCTGTGAAAAAACTTTTCTCCACCTGTTTTTAAAGGGGAGGGAAAGCAAAGCCAGACTCAGAGGGAGGATTACAGTGGCACCTACACAGCCCAAAAGTGTTTTGCAGGATGAGGGTGATGGGTGCAATGTGAAAATAGCAGAAAAGCACTTTATTTCACTAAACAGTGGGTGCAGCTGTAGGAAATGAGGTGCTGGAGCTTTCCTCCAGTGCCTGCTGTGGAGGGGATCCCAGCTGGGTTCTGCCAGGATGCTCCTGCAGTGTAGCTGCTTGGAGGAGTGAGCAGTCACGGGGTGTAAGTCTGCAAAATTGAGGATTTGAGGCTGTGGATGGAAGCGTCATCTTCCTTTTTCCAGTCTCACACTGGTTTTGTTGAGTGTGCCCTGAGCAGGTGGGTGGCTGGAGGCAGAGCTGAGGTGTGTGGGAGCTCAGGAGCTCAGCTGTTGGACCCCCTGTCAGTGAGTGGTTTGGATATGAAAGTCCTTCTTGGTTTCTTCTTACTATTACTATTACATATTAACATCTATTTTTATTTTTTTAATGCTAAAGCCATCACCCAGTGGAGGCTCCCTGCCTCCCTCCTAGTGCCTTCCCATCACATCCATCCTCCTCTGGTCGCAGCGTGGTGCAGGTTTTGGGCTGCTCAGAGCAGGTTTGCCAGCAGGGAGGGGCAGCCCAGCGGCGTTTCCCCGGGGCTGGGATTTCCAGCAGGACCCGGGGCTGTGCTGGAGCCGTCGCTCACTTCCTCACATTGTGTCCCTTCTTCCTCCAGCGCTGCTGCGGGAGGAGGTGGCCCAGCTGCAGGAGGAGGTCCACCTGCTCCGGCAAATGAAGGAAATGCTGACCAAGGACCTGGAGGAGACACACGGCAGCAAGTCCCCGGAGGTGCTCTCGGCCACCGAGCTGAAGGTGCAGCTGGCGCAGAAGGAGCAGGAGCTGGCGCGTGCCAAGGAGGCTCTGCAGGGTAAGGGCTGCACCTCCCTCGGCTGCACGGCTCCCCGGCACCCTCAACTTTCAAAATGTTCATTAATGAGCAAAGGAAAAGGCATCCTTTTCACTTGGACTCTGCAGAGCGCATTCATCAGGTGCTCCTGGTGGGGGTTTGGTGTCCCTGGGACCCCCCCCCTGCTCTCCTGCCCCAGCAAGGGCTGGTGTGGAGCTGGGAAGGACTGGGGTGCAGCAATGGGCTGGGAAATGGGATGAGAGGACTGATTGCAGCACTGCAAAGGAATTCCTCCACAGCTGTAGAGCAGAGCCAAGGCAGCAGCTGAAATGCAGCTGGTGATGGGGTTTGGGTTGGATTTGAGCCCCTCGGACTTGCAGGAGGGAAGCTGTGAGTTTCCTGGTGACTGAAACTTTCCTTGTCCCACATGGGGTTACCTCCAGGTGACATTCAGGGTCTCCTCCTTCCTTCGTGGCTGCCTTTGGGGGTTTTTGTGGCAGTCAGGGCTGTGCTCTCCCTTCCTTACCTGCACAGCAAGCCCTGGGACTGGGGTGTGTGGAGCAAAATACAACATTGCAGCTTTTCTGCTCTAAAACCAAGCTGACAATAAATCCAGGCAGGATGGTTTTGTTAGCTGGAGCCGGGGGATGATCCTGAGCAGGGAGGGCTCTCACATGTCAAACCCTGGCAGCGCCATGGCTCTAAATATCATCTCAAATCCCCAGCATACCGAGTATAACTTGCACTTGTCAGCTCGTATTTGCGGATTATGAGGAGAAGCTGTCAAAAGTTTTCAGGCTCAGAGGCTGAGCAGCACGTGGGGAGCTGTGGGGCCTCTGCATCTCCCCCTGTCCAGGATGCCGAGATGCTCGGAGGCGCAGGGAATTAGGCTGAGTCAGTATTTGGGGAAAGGACTTCAAAAATTTTTGTTATCACTCTCTGATGTACAAGAACATCCCCATACATCAGCAACAGCCAAAATACCTCCAAAATCCTGCCTCCCCCCACACCACCAGTGCAGCCTCAGGCAGCAGGAAATGCTCTGGGTTTATAGAACTGTAATTGGAGGAGAAAAACCTTAATTAGGGAATATTTGCCCCGTGTGGATGGGGCAGGGAGGGAAGTGCTGATAAATGCAAAATGCAGAAAAGCATAACTATTATAATACTAGTTACAAAAAAAAAAAAAAAAAAAAAAAGAGTAAGAAGTCATCTCAGAAGCTGCAATGTTTCTGTATGTGCTTCTGTGGAGGATGGTCCAGAGAAAAAGTGAGTTTGGCTTGAAAATTATGAGTATTTAAGGAATATAATGTTGTGGTTTTATTGGGCTTTTATTTGCCAATATTCAAGCCTCTGAGCTTGGTTTTCCAGGAGGTCTCTGCACGTGTGGTGGCTAGGAAGAGAGAATCTCAGTTGGCACTTGGATGGGCACATAGCAAGAAGCTTTTTTCAATTGATGCTCTTTCCCTGTCCTGCAGTATTGAGAAGCTTTTGTGGTTTTGGGAAAGTTGTCCAGGCTGGGTCTGGGCTGGAAGCTCCGGGCAGCAGAGCAGGCTTGGCAACAGTGACTGAGAGGGAAAACTTGAAAACGAGATCAGCAGCTGGAAGGGAATAAAATCCTTTTTTCTTTCTGTGAAAAATTGTCCAGAGAGAAACGTAGCCAAAAGTGGAGGAAAAACGGCGCCTGGTGACTGGTTCTGCCAGGGGAGATGGATCTGCTGATGGACACCCTGGGGAAGGCATGGCTCTGTAGTGAGGAACTGCGGGATAAAGCTGTGCCAGGAGCACAGGGAAACTTGGCCACACTGTCCTGTAGTTTAGGGATCTGTGTCAGTTGTGTCCTGCAGCCAGAGCACCTCCCAAGAGCAGCTCCTCCTCACAGCCTGCATTCCTGCATCCCCAGTCCCACATCCTCACCAAAGGCTGCCCCACATCCAGCAGCAGCGCCTGCAGCGTCCCTGTGCCTGCAGCAGCCCACGATCCATGGTGGGTCCTGTGGAATGTCATTAGCAGATAAATTATATGGAAATCTGTCATCGTTGCTGGCTCTGAGCCTGGAAGTGCAGTGCAGCTGGTTCAGATGGATCTTGGCTCGCCGGGCCGTGCTGCAGAGGGAAGCGGAGAGGCTTTGCTGGTCGGGTTTGCTTTTGGGGGCTCCAGCAGTTTTTAAGAGCCTTTATTTTGCACAACCACACAGGGTTTGGTTTGTGATGGTCTCCATGGAGGGTGGGTTCATTGTCCCCCTTTGGAGATGCATTTCCAGCCCTTCCCAACAGCATTTGGCACAGGGATAAAGCTGATAAGCCTTGCTTCATCTTCTCTGTGCCGTGCTAACAAGTCCTTGCTGTGCAGGGTAGGGGCAGGGATCTGGCCCAGCACAGGGTGCTCTGCAAGAGCAACTCGACCAGTTTCTTTATTTCTGTCAGCATGTGCTTTGTGCATCTTTATTCCACTTTTTTCTGGGCTAATTCCATCTCTTGCACTTTTTTTATTCCATTAACATCCAATTAAAATCCCATAGTGCTACATCCTACCTTCCCCTCCACTTCTGCCACGGCTGGGACTCTGAATTGTGCTTCCAGCATTAGTGCAGTTATTATTTCCCCCCTCCTGGCTGGAAAGGTGTGGATGTGGTCTGGATTTCTGGTGTGGAAATCCCTGATGGGAGAAGTTGCAGACAGCTTCATTACTGCTGGTCCTGCTGCGGGCAGGGACCGTGCCCAAGCGCCTGGGGGACTTGAGGAGCCTCTTGGCTGGGTGACATCCCTGAGCATGTGGGCTGATGGCAGAAACCCCATTTCTGGGAAGGTTTATCCAATATGCTGGAGCTTGCCTGCAGGATTATCACGCGGAGAGCAAACCTGGTTTCTGTTTCCTTTTTGGATGCCAGGGTGAAAACCTCAGGCTGGCTTTCCCTGCTGCTTGGAAAGGCATGAACCAACTTCATGTCTGCTCCACAAATGGGTTGTAGCCTGCTTTTCTACCTCCCTCACCTTCAGCTCAAAGCTGTGACTCCCCAGGAATAGTATTTGGGCTGGGGAAAGCCTCCTCCAGAGATCCACAGCACCCTCAACTTGCTGCAGTGAGGGGGTGGGTAGCAAAGAAATGGGTGGACGGGTGTCCCAGTGGATGGATGACCCAGAAGATGGGGTTTGCATCAGATGGATATCCCAGAAGGATGTGTGACCTGGCAGATGGGTGTCCCAGAAGATGAGTGTCCCACTGGATGGATGTCCTGACTGATGGATTTCCCAGCCATGGACCCAGGCAAGGAAGCCATCTCCCCTATAAGGATATGGATCTCTACAGAAGACCTGTTATTCTCCTTTCAAGACCCACCTGAAGTTTTCAGAAGTCATTGATCACCTTGTTGACTGCTGGGTCAGGTTTGGGAAGCCTTTGGCTGTTACCTGGTAAATTCCCCCAAGGAGAATTGCCTCACCTAACTTTTTCATGAAATTTGACATTGAGCTCCAATTTCCTGCCTGCTCCATACCTCCACACCCCCAGGAGTGAGTGCTGGCTCTGCCTGACACCGTGGAACGTTGATGTTTTCATGTTTTCAGCATCAAGATCTTCCTGATGGTGACAGCTGCCCCGGGACCACACGTGGCTCTTTAATTGCAAAGCAAGGAGCAGCACTGTGATCCTGATTTTATGGGTTAGTCATGGTGACAGTATTGGATTTCATGGCTGCAAGGAAGAAACAGGAGAAATTAAGTAAATGTTAATGGGACAGGATGGTTTTGCACATTCCTGTTGCACGGGACATCGCTGGGGTTCCAGCCGTGCTCCCCGAGGATGCCCTTCCCTGCATGAGAAAATAAGTGTGTGATTCAGTAAGTGATAAAGTCAGCTCTGATTCTGTTCCTGGCATGAAAATTCACATTGTGTGGGGTGAAAGAAGGACTTTGAAGTGGATGGGAGTCACGGGAAGCTGCTCTTTGGAGTTCAAAGGTGTGCCGCATCTTCTGCCAGTGCCCTGGTGTGTGTCTGGCCATTGCTGTCTTATCCCAGGAGTGAAACTGGGCAGAGATGCTGCTTCTATGGTTCAAGCAGTAGTTTTTCATCTAATATCACATTATCAAGGTAGTCACACTAATTATTACTCATATGTCCTCCAAGGGAACCTCGGCCTCCACCTCACAGGGCCAAGGGTTGGATGTCAGTGATCCTTGTGGGTCCCTTCCACGTCAGGATGCTCTGTAATTGATATCTCCTTAATCAGATACTATTAATTCCAAAGAGGGAAAGCAGTATTTAGAGCAGCCCCCATCCTGGGGGGAGATGCCTGGCTTTAGGATACAGGAGCTAATTCCCAGCTGGAAGCTGTTGGATGGTGAGATCAGACTGGGGCCACGGGGTGGTGACACTTCCAGTGGTGGCATCACTGGGTGGTTCCAGCCCTGCTGCTGTCCCAGACAAGGCTGTGCCTCTCCAGTGGAGTGACTGGATTTTGGCTCCTCACGTAGAGCTGGGAATAAAAGGGGTGGATTTTGAGGGGGTGGATTTTTAATTGTTTTGGCTGCAGGAGGAGCTCAGCGTGGAGCTGGTCCCGTTACGTCTGTGTCCATCATTCTTCTCCCCAAGGACTGAGAGAGGATCGAGTGGCAGGAGGTGGGAGCTCAAATAACAAGAGAGCAGGGTGCCCTGGTGCAGGTGGGGATGGTGGTGAGGGCTGGGGGGGTTCACCCAGCTCATCCCAGCCCATCTCCCCCATCCCTTGATGCCAAGGCTGGTGCTGAGCTGCCGAGTCCAAGGGGGGCTACTGGGCCCCCCCTCTCCTTCTGCCATGTGCTTTGAGGGGAGGGGAAAATTAATAATGCAGGTAAGAGAAGTACTTTCCACTCATGGTCTGGGTTTAGGATTTCTTGCTTCTTTTCTTGGGTTTATGAAGAGGTCAGAGGTTTGTCCAGAGCCCGCTGTGCTGATGGGCTGGGGGAGTTTATTTGGATACTTGTGGGGGTTTGGGATATAGAAACCTGGCCCTGGATCATCAGATTAAAGGAAGAAGCCATTTCACCTCCTCAGATGAACCCGATAGCCAGGGAAAATCTGCTTTATCCCTCCTTGGCTGGCCATGGATTGCAAAGGCTCGTTTTCCCTGACTGAGTAATTAGCTGGGCTTGTTTGCTAAGGATGAATTAAGCTGCTGCAGCAAGTGGGGCTCAGTCCAGGAGCTGCTGGCAGCTCACTTCTGCCTCACTTTTTATTTTTCTCCTGCCTTTTTCAATTAATTTCCTATTAATTTGGCTTGGAATGAAGTTCTCAAATGACTGATAAATCTTCTTTAAGCTTAGGAGTTAATCGTTCTTGGAGGAAGGAGAGTAATAGAGGGGAGCAAAAAAAAGTGTGTTAATTTCAGCAAATCTCTCAAATATGAAATGCAGCAAATGGTAAATTGTCCTGTTGAGTTAATAGGAAAAAATCTGCTCTTTCAATACCCAAACCTCATAATCTTCTTGTAATACTGATACACTGGCATAAATATTGGTAAATATTAGTATATCAATACATATTCAACCTTGGGTGATAGTTACCCTTCTTCTAATAGTGCTTCAGAGCATTTTCTTTTTTTCTATTGGCAAATGATTAAGTGTTTTCTGTAAATCTTTAAGGGCCATGAACACTGCCACTAATTAAAGGAGTTTGTATGCTGTAGGGGACTTACTATTTAATTAAGTTCATTAGGATTCTTTTTGTTGCCTCCAGCACCAGAGATTGGCAAATGTGACTTAAACTTTTATAACGGCCTCCCAGTATCCTTGAGGAAATTAAATTTTGCATATATAGATACATATGTGTCTGTGGGGTCTGGATCTCACCCCAGTATGGTTCGGTCAACTTATCATGAATTTTTTCTTTTTTTAACAAGTTTTTAGTTCCTGTGAAAGAATTGGGCAGGGGAAGGTGGTGGTTAAATACACACAGGCAGTGGGAAAGGGATTTTTCAAAGACATGGGTGTGGTTGTGTTTGTTTTTAGAGGGTTTCTGTAGGAATTTCCTAAGATGGGAAAAAAGAAAGGGAAGTCCTGGTGTCGGAAGAGGCGGAGCTGTCCCAGGAGGAGTCATGTTCATTGAAGTGGGCGAGGAAGAATCCCAAGAGCTCCTTGTCACAGGACAATGTGAATTTTTTGCAGCATTTCCTACCTCATGTTCTGGTTTTCGGTGTTCTGGTTTATCTCCAATGCTTAATGGCAGAGTAGTTGGTCCAAGGAGTTTCATCTCTTGGATTTTAACAGATAAAAATCTCTATAGTCCAAAGCATCTCCCTCTTTCTCCACTATTTGGTCTGATTTTCTCCCCCATCTTTTTCTCCTCTCACTCGCAAACCCCCTCCTTTCCTTACAGCTCCATTCCAAGTACTTGATTTACTGCTCATCTTCCCAGCACACACTTAGAGTAAGAAATAGTCAAAAAAGTAGAGTAAAACCTGTGCACAGAAGTTCATACCCAAATAAACTTCTCGAGACTGTGGTTGTGACAAGCTGGGGTGGGACGTGGAGCTGCACAGAGCTGGACTGGGGGGGGCTGCTCTGGTTTTGGGGTCTATTCCACACTTGTGCAGGGCTGGGTGATCCCAGAATCAGCTTGTTCAGCCTGAGGGTGACTGGGGGCTTCACTGCACAGCAAATAATGGTGCTCTCCCTGCTTACAAGCAGGTGGAAATGCCTTTTGAGGGCTCCCAGCCAGAGGAGGGTGGGAGCAGAGCTCCCCTTTCAGATTGGCTCAGTCGTGGTTTCCTTGTATTTCTTACATTGTCTTTATTATCCCCACGTGTTGAGAGGAGCCCAAAGGTACCTGACGTGCAGTTTAAGCCCCAGATGAAGCGACTCATTACAGGGGGTAGAAAACACAGCGTGGGCTGAAACAGCTGCCGTGATTTCTGTAATCTGATGGAGAAAGGTTGGATGTGTGCATGGAGACAGGTCCCACTCATGATGCTGCATCATCTTCTGGCAGCTTTTCTAGTATACACAGCCCCTGGTGGCTGTGGGGTTGTTTTATTCTGGAGAGTTTTGGGGGCATTTATGATTCTTTTTATAATACAAACAACAACTTGCAAGACTCAGTGATTCAATATGATGAGTGCAGGGAGAGTTGGAGGGGCAGAGGGTGTTTCATAGCATCCCTGAGTTAGCAGCACTTGCTCAGGGTGGAAAAGCAGGAATATATAATGAAATGTTTGTGATCTGATTCCTAAACTGGGCATTATTTTGGTGGACTGGGGTGTAGCTGGAGCAGGGAGCCACAGGGCACTTCTGCAGCACTGCCAAGGACCAGGTTCACTACAGAAGTGACTGAATCTCCTCATCCTACGTGAGATTTCTGTAATTCTCCCTGCATTGCCAGCCTTTCACAGCTGTCCTGGGGTCAGTGAGCATCCCTCACTGGTGCAATGAGGAGGGAAAACCTGAAGGTTTTGTGTTCCTCTCAGGGCTATTGAAACACCCATCACGTGCCTCCGCTCCATCCCCTCATCCCAACACAGCATCCCTGAGCTGGAAGGGGACACTCAGGGAGCCGTGCCCTGGGCTCGTGGGAGCACTCTGGAATCTGCCTCGCTGCTAAAAATAAACTGGTTGTGGTTTATTTATCCTGGAAAGGGAGCAGCAGGTTTTCCTGCGCCAGGCCCCGAGCTGAGGCTGCAGTTTTGCTCCCAAACCTCCTTTTCCAAGGTCTGAGCTACCCCTTGGAGGATGGGCAGTGGTGAGGAGCCACAGTGGTGACGTGATGGGCATTTCGAGGGGTGCAGCGATGGGGGTGAATTGGGCATCTTCTCCCAGCCCAGCCCCCAGGATTGTCATTTTGGTGCTTTTTCCTTGAAAAATAAAAGAGATGGAGTCAAGGGGCTGCCATGCCTCCTATGCTGGAGTGATCCTCTCCCCCACAGCCATGAAAGCCGACCGCAAGCGCTTGAAGGGGGAGAAGACAGACCTGGTGAGCCAGATGCAGCAGCTGTACGCCACGCTGGAGAGCCGGGAGGAGCAGCTCCGGGACTTCATCCGCAACTACGAACAGCACAGGAAAGTGAGTGCAGAGCCCAGCACCGTGCTCTCGTGGCACAGAGGGCTGGCAGCAGGCTGAGTGTGAAACCTGGTCTGCAATCTGGCAAAATCCCACTAAAGCCCCAGCTGGACTCTTGCTGGGGTTGGGATGGACCACAGCAGTTTAAGGTTAAACAAATGCTGGAGGAAATAGAGGCAGACTTGGGGAATTTGATGTAATTTTAACCAAGTGCACAGTGAGCGTTTCTTTTTGGGGACCGGCTGCATTCTGGATCTCGCCAAAAAGGGTTTGATGCTCCTGCCAGCACAGGGCTCTTGTGACACCCAAGATACTGCTCGTGGTTGGGTGGTCCCCAGGGGGGTTGTGACAGAGGGGTTTTTAGTAGCAGATGGATTTTCCCTTCCTGATGGCCACCCCCGTCCCAGCAGGAGAGCGAGGACGCGGTGAAAGCCCTGGCAAAGGAGAAGGACCTCCTGGAGCGGGAGAAGTGGGAGCTGCGGCGGCAGGCCAAGGAAGCCACGGACCACGCCAGCGCCCTCCGCTCCCAGCTCGACCTGAAGGACAACCGCATGAAGGAGCTGGAGGCCGAGCTGGCCATGGTGAGCTGGATAATTTATACAGATCTGAGTGCTTGCTGCAGTGGTTGCACCGCTGCAATACTGAGAGGAAAATACTGCGTCTCTCAAAAGGAGCTTGATATCCCTGGCATGGGGAACATCACTCAAAAATAACTTGATATCTCTGAGGGGTCAGTTGGGGTCTTTGCTTGCCCAGGGGAGGGTGGGTTTGCTGTGCAGTGTGTTGCTGCCTGTTCTGCTGCTCTGGGAGATGTCCATATGCTTTTCCCACTCCATCACCACCACCTCAATGTCCTTCCCCAGGCCAAGCAGTCCCTGGCTACACTGACCAAGGACGTGCCCAAGCGCCACTCCTTGGCCATGCCGGGCGAGACGGTGCTGAACGGCAACCAGGAGTGGGTGATGCAGGCTGACCTCCCGCTGACCGCCGCCATCCGGCAGAGCCAGCAGACCCTCTACCACTCACACCCCCAGCACTCGGCGGACCGGCAAGGTGGGCACCCCACGGATGGCAGCTTCTCAGGGCCAAACCCCTTCTGGGGAGGAAGGAAGATGGTGAAAACCACTCCTCCCCAGATTTGTTTTTGGGAGCGCATCAGGGGCTTTGCTGGTGTTAATTCCCTGTTTTCCCCCCCTGCCTCGCAGCGGTCAGAGTGAGCCCCTGTCATTCCCGGCAGCCGTCCATCATCTCCGACGCCTCCGCGGCCGAAGGCGACCGGTCGTCCACTCCGAGTGACATCAACTCACCCCGGCATCGAACGCACTCGCTCTGCAACGTAAGGGCCTGCCTGCTGGGGCTTTGGTGCCCTGCTTTGGGGAGATGGGCTCTGGGCATCCTGTGGGGCCTTCACTTCCCAAAACAGCATTGGGTTTGGAGTGGGGAGCACATTGGGGCTGACCTGGAAAGCTGCTGCCCTGGGGTTTATCCCAGCCCCACTGCAGTTCAGCTGCACAAACGCTGCCTTTTGGCCTGGGGGTGCAGGGTCTTGGGCTGTATCAGGGTTGATTCAGTGGATCCATCTCCTTGTGCCATAGGGGGACAGTCCTGGACCGGTACAGAAGAACTTGCACAATCCAATCGTACAGGTAAGGCACAAATCCTCTCAAATCCCTTCCTGTGCTAGAAAGTACTTGGGGGTGATGGGTCAGAGGCATGATGACTTGGGATGAAAGGAAGTCATCCTGAATTGTAAGTCTGGGATATCTCCTATTCCCATAATTGGCCCCAAAGTCCAGGTAATGCCATAGGCATTCACTGAGTTCAGGCCTATTGCAGTGTTGATTTTTATAAGGTCCAGCCAAAGCAGTTTATTCTTCTGTATTTGGCCCTAAAACATTGGGATATTTTTGCAATCCAGACAGATACTCTGACTATTTATTCCCAGAGCTGGAATCCTGATCCAGTTGAATTATAGAGGCCAAAATCCCAGAGCTGTGGAGAGAGGGCCCAATTTCACTGCAAGTTCCACCACACAGGTTTCAGGAATATTATTGCATTTTGGTCCAGGATCTTAACAGTACTTTGGACCTGGATGAAAATATTTTGTGGGATCTGGATGCAAATACATTTTGGGACTGGGACCACATGGTCGATCATCCTTGATTGAAGCGAAGGGGCAAAATGGAAAAGGAAAAGCTGGACGCCCAAACTTGTGTGTTCTCCTCCCACAGTCTCTAGAAGACCTGGAAGACCAAAAACGGAAAAAGAAGAAAGAGAAGATGGGCTTTGGCTCCATCTCCAGGGTGTTTGCCCGGGGGAAGCAGCGCAAGTCCCTCGATCCCGGTCTCTTCGACGGGACGGCCCCCGACTACTACATCGAGGAGGACGCGGACTGGTGACGGCGCCAGAGCCTCTCCCGGCCCTGCACATGTACATATCCCACATCCCTCACCCCCGTCCCACCTGTGGACGTGTTACCTGTTGTCTTGGGAGCGATGCAGCTGTGTCGTAACTTCAGTTTTTTTCCCTTTTTTCCCTCTTTTTTTTCTTTGGTTTTTTCCATCCTGGTAACTCCTTTGTTGTCACTTCAGTTCGTCCGTTTGGGTTGGGGTTTTTTCCTTGTTTTGGGAGGTTTTTTTTTTTTTTGTTCTTTTTTCTTGTTCTTTTGACAAAACTTGAAACTTGAAGGACTGCTGTGTCTCTGTAAATACGAGAAATATTGTGCACTTTGTGCTTGTGATGTCTCTTGTCCGAAACCGCTGTTTTCCGGAGCCCAGCCTGCGGGATGTCCTCGCTTGGGGACAAAGGACCTGCCCAGCTGAGGGATCTTAGAGAGAAAACACACAAAAAAAAACAACAACAACAAGAAAATCTCCTTCGCTGTGATGTCTTCCTGGCCGAGCCCCGCGGAGGCGACCCGGGCTGGTTGTTACGCCTGCCGGTCTGGAAATAAGTGTTTTAACGTTCCTTTTTAGTTGTTTTAATTTATTTGCACAAACCCAGAGGAGCTATTCTAACTAAATTATTGCAGAAGTTTTGGGATTTTTATATTTTTCCACGTCGGTTGGGATGGGGCGGGGAGGAGGAAGGGGGTGTTTGTACTGTACTGTCCTGGGAAGTTGCTGTTGGGGGAGATTGGGGCTGTGGACCCCCCAGCCCGGGCTCCCTCAGCTGCCCCAGGAGCACTTAACGCCTTGGAAAACGCAAACCTAAACACATGCTGGGAAATCAGATGGGGGCAAGCTGGTGGGAGCTTTGCCCGCTGTTTTTCCCTGCTTTTGGGGGGTGCTCACCCTTTGCTTCAAGTAAAATGTAGGGGGATCTGGCACGAGCTGGGAGCAAGGTGATATCCCGAGATATCCCACATCCCAAGATGTTGCCCAGATAGGGCCGGCCACCCCGCTGCAGTTTGGGGTGTTACTGCCGTCGGAGGGGGCTGGGGAAATCGGTACGAGTCCCCACTAGGGAGGTTTTTCTGGCTCTGGGGTGATTTGGAAGCACAAGTGGAGCTTGTTTTTCCAAATTCCTTGGAAATGCCCCCAAACCACCCCCCGGTGCGGCAGCCGCTTCCCCTCTCCACTAACACGTGCCGCGCTCTGCTTATGCCAAGATAAGTACCTTATGCTTTAATGCTTACAGTATAATTTTAAGCTCTTAAAAAAAAAATGTATTAAGATTTATTTAATGAACTATAATAGTGTATTATTTTTCTTAATTCTGATACATGCGCCCTGGTTGAAAAAAAAAAAGGGTATTTTGTCTTAAATCACCGAACTAAACCGATGCCCTCGCGCTGTGTATTCCATTCCAAGGGATGATGCAGAGAGGCCATGGAGGGGGTGACAGAGGGACCAGCCCCCCCAGGCTCTCCTGGGGTGGCAGGGCAGGCTTTGCCCCATGGCATCTTTTCTCTGCAGAGAAGCATTTTTATGTATTTCGTTATTTTTTTAGGTTCTGTTTTGGTTTTTTTTCTGTTCTGTTCTGTTTTGGTTTTTTTTTCTTTGTTCTCCGTTTTTATAATTTAAACTCTAAACCACCAGAACAGATGAGCGATCTCCTTGTTATCAAGTAGTTTCCTTTGCATTTCAGCTTTTTTGTAAATTAGGAAGTAATTCTAAAAATTACTAAGAGGATGATTTATTTAAAAGAGAACTTTGCTAAATAGCATATGAATTATGGGTAACATTAGATTTAACTTTTCCCCCTGTGAGCGGGGGAGAATCCTTGAAGGCATGGATGCAAATATAAAATTATAAAAGATCTAAATAAAGCTTATTTTAAAGTATGGATGAACTCCATGTGGTTTAATTGGAGAGCCTGGGCGGGTGTTGGCATCTCTGTCGTGCAGGACACCCTGAGTGCCACGTGAATTTCGGGGGCTCCGGGGTGACGGGAGGATTCAGGGGAAGGCTGGGCCAGCTTTTCCCAGGACCAGCTCCCAGCCAAGTGCCTGCTCCTGGATGCAGTAATGCTGGCAGGAGGCTGGGACTGTCTGCATCTGTATGAAATGGGGATTTCAAGAGTTTAAGGTAAGTAAGGAGAGCCAGGAGATGTCCCGCTCGGATACGGAGAATCTAATGAAAAGAAGAACAGCAGACAGTGGAGAAATCAGGAAGTGTTGTGCTCCCACTGAATAAATTATTATTATCAATGTAGAGGTTGATAAATTATTATTGTTACTATCATTCAGATGACATTGGTCACCTGTAGGGCTGTGCCAGCACTTCCAGTGGGCCTGATGCCATTTTGGGGTCAATGGCTATTTTGCAGGCTGGAGCAAAGGCAACCTGAAAATGAGTTTCAAGCCCATAATCAGGGTACAGATTAAGAGATATACCTTTTCTTCTTTTTTTTTTTTTTCTGACAGAAACAGCCTCCTGGGTTTGGGAGCAGCTGCAGAGCAGGTAAGAGCCACCATAGTCTGAAATGGGGAGAGCTGGAACACAAAAAAATAGGAAAAATTCAGGAGAAGCCAGCTGGCTCTCCAACTCCATCACCTGCAGCTGGAATCCAGCATTAATGGGAGCTACAGGTGGCATTAAAGGGCAACTGCTGAGCACAGCAAACATGAGCTGGGCACAGACCATGGTGGGATTTGCTGCACTTGGAGCAGATCCCTGCTGAGATTTGATGTTGTCCTTTGTGCATAGGATGGGGTGTGGGTGCTCATCCATCCCATCTGTGCTTTTAAAAGTTTTGGGAGCTGGCAATGTGTCAGAGGGCCACACCAGTCGTGGTAAGGCTTCTGCCCTTGTGCTGTGGGAACCATGGCAGACCCTGTGTAGGGTGACATGAGTCACCTCCTGCACCCGAGCCACGGCAAGCAGAGGGGCCACGCTCCCTGTGTCTGTGATGTCCTGGGCTGAGGAGGGGCCTCTTGGTGGCTTTGTCCTCCCAACCTGCTTTTCCCTGGCAGTGGAGGCTGCAGGAGCCTCATCCCTGCTGCATCCCACATCATCCTCATCTCTGCTGCATCCCACATCATCTTCATCCCTGCTGTATCCCACATCATCCTCATCCCTGCTGTATCCCACATCATCTTCATCCCTGCTGTATCCCACATCATCCTCATCTCTGCTGCATCCCACATCATCTTCATCCCTGCTGCATCCCACATCATCCTCATCCCTGCTGTATCCCACATCATCTTCATCCCTGCTGTATCCCACATCATCCTCATCTCTGCTGCATCCCACATCATCTTCATCCCTGCTGCATCCCACATCATCCTCATCCCTGCTGCATCCCACATCATCTTCATCCCTGCTGCATCCCACATCATCCTCATCCCTGCTGCATCCCACATCATCTTCATCCCTGCTGTATCCCATTTCATCCTCATCCCTGCTGTATCCCACATCATCCTCATCCCTCCTGCATCCCACATCATCCTCATCTCTGCTGCATCCCACATCAGCCCCATCCCTGCTGCATCCCACATCATCCCCATCCCTGCTGTATCCCACATCATCCTCATCCCTCCTGCATCCCACATCATCCTCATCCCTGCTGTATCCCACATCATCCTCATCTCTGCTGTATCCCACATCATCCTCATCTCTGCTGCATCCCACATCAGCCCCATCCCTGCTGCATCCCCGCCGGGCTGGTTGTGCAGCACCGTGCTGCGCTGCTGCCACCGTGTGAGCAGTCCCCGAGTTCCTCCGCCCCGGAGGAACTAAAACAAAACTGTGTTTGTTTTAGGTGTGACCGCCCGCGTCGGTGCACTTTGCACCGCGCACGTTGTTGTGCAGACGCTCACAAGAGCCTTTTCTCTGGCGAGGACTTTAGACTGAGAAAGGCAAATATCGCAACAGCAGGTGGGGGCATGGGGCGCTGTGTGGGATGGCCGGGTACCCCACAGAGGGTGCTGTCCCCAGCAGCTCCTGGTGTGTGAGCCAGCTGTGCCGGTGCTGGCATCATCTCTGCGTGACGTTACAACAGGAGCTGGGTTTACCTGCCGTGCCACAGCCTTGCACTTGTAACCTGTGGATCAGGAATGGGGTTGAGAGGTCACAGCAGGGAAACAGGGGTGAGTCTGGGACATTTCCTGTCTCTGCACTGACTCACCCCACAGCTTTAGCTGGTCATCTCCCCGGGCTGGATTTTTGGTGATAAAGAGCTAAACTGATGTACCCCAAACAGCTGAATAAATCATCAGGAGGTTGGTGAGCTTTGGCACGGGGTGGGTCACAGAGTGTGGGTGATGGTGATCTCCCCAAAAACTGGTGTCAAGGGCTGCTGCTGAGGCTGCTGGTTTATTGCTCAGGAAATTTGGGAATGTACCTGTCATTAATTCACCCATTTTCAGTGTTTTCCCTGGAGGAGTTTTCCACTGGTGCTGCTTTGTATGTCCAAAGCCAGCACTGGACGTGTCCTCGAGTCCTCGCCTGCGCAGCCCAGGGGATGCAGCAGTGCCTGACGGTGTCCCTCACTGCAGACATCCTTTGGGACATCCTGCTCTGCCACTCCCCACTTCAGCCCCTGTCTTACCTCCCCACTGCCCCGACCTGACACAGCCACGAGCACCAGCAGAGCACGAGTGGCTCCACTCCATCCAGCTGGGACGCTGGAGCTGTGACAAGGCCTCATATCCAGGTAAGAAGGTTTCCTTGGAGTTTTATCACTGCTAGTGATTGATCTCCCAGCATTTTCCTGTTCTTGGACAGCAGCCCTCATTCACCATCTGCTCTTAATTTTGGAAGGCTACATTAATCTCTGCTCAACTCTTTTAAATAACCAGCTGCACAACACCACCGTAGCCCTTCTCTTCCAGCTGTGCTCTCCTCAGGCCCTGGGTCTCCTATTCCCAAGTCCTGCCCAAGCCAGAGCTTCACTGAGGGGATGCAGCAGCCCCCGGAGCAGCTCCAGGAGGAAGCAGCAGGTTATTTACTGTCATTACTGTGAACACAGTGGCTTTATTTACACTGTTTTCCAGCTGCAGACGTGCTTGCAGCAGCAGACGGTGACCTGGCACGGTGGTTGAACTGGTTGTACCGGCACCGCAGCCCCGGGACACCGGATCCTCACCCCGCCAGGAGATGCTGGCAGGTCACACCCTCCCACCGGCAGCGTGTGGAAATGCCTCCCAAGTGGCTGCTTTTCCTCTTTTTTCCCACTTGCATGGCAAGTTCCCAGCCTGCAGCCCGGCAGGGACTCTAAATTGGGGTGCAGGAACCAAGGCATGAGGAAGAGAGAGAAAAGTATAGAGCGGTGTGTGTGGGCTGGGCATGGGATCTGAGGAAGCCCATCATGGAGCAGGCTGGGATGGATTTTCATCCTGGGGGCAAAGCTGGGGCCCTGCCATGTTCCATTATACATTATATTTATATATGGATGTATATTATATTTTTGGTGTTTATTAGCTGTTAACTCTATTAATCATCAAATCACAGAATAGTTTGGACAGGAAGAAACCTTAGAGACCATCTCATCCCACCCCCTGCTATGGGCAGGGACAGCTTCCACTATCCCAGTTTGCTCTAAACCCCATCCAGCCTGGCCTTGAACACTTCTAGGGATGGGGCAGCCAAAGCAACCTGTGTCAAGGCCTCCCCACCCTCACAGGGAAGAATTTCTTCCTCATATCTAATCTAGATCTGCCCTCTGCCAGTTTGATCCCATTTCACCTTGTCCTATCACTCCATGGCTTTACAATAATTATTACAGTAATTATTACAATAATTACAGTATAATGTACATGTGCAGTCTGGTGGCTCTACTGACCTGACTCCCAGGGATGGGCTTTACCTCTTCCAGGACAAGCATCCAGCTGTGGGTATCCAGGAGTCAGCTGGAGCAGTGCTTCTGGCTCACTGTTGGGAAGTTTTGGAGGAATCCAGGAACATGTCCAGGCTTCCACTGGACATGTTGAGCACCTTAGAGCAGGAAAAAGCAGGGAAATGTTCCAGTGAGCAATTTCTAAGGCAGGATAATGTGAGCCCCTGGCACCTTTACACGTAGCAGGGCATCAGATGCTCCTCTGAAAGGCCCTTTTTGTTGCCTGCTGGTGGTTCTGGTGGGGCTCCAGTTTCCTCTTGGCATTCCTGTGCTCTGTACCCTGCATACCTGGCTGGATAATCACCCTGGAGAAGTCCCAGCCTGGGACTGGGCAGGGAGTGTTTGCAAGGGAAAGATTTGAGCTGCCAGAGATAAATCCCCACACTGGGATGGCTGCAGAGCTGGAAAGGGAAATGAGCCCAAGGGATGGATGTGAATACATTATCCCACAGAGAATGTGTGTCAGGGAGAGGCAGGTGCTTTAGCAGCCATCCAAGGGGTGAAGGCAAGCCCCCCTTCCTTGATCCTGCTCCACTGCCACTGAAAAGCCCATTCCTGGCCAAAATTCAGCTTTGTGGAGTGGGAACCCGAGGAACCACGTTATGAATGTCCCCTCTGTGCTCACGGTCTCCAGGGCCTCTGCAGGGGGGTGACCTGGCTCGGGCACGGAGCTCTCCCTGCGCCGGATTGGTGACAGTCACTGTGTGAAGTCCATGTTCCCCCCGCTTTCTTACAGAGAAAACAATCCCCTGTTGTGTCTCCTGACTGCCAGAGCTGCTTGGGATGTCAGGTTTGTGTTTGACACAGGAAGGTGGAGAAGGAGAGGGGAAAATCCACCTGAAGTGGGGTGAATTTGCCTGAGCCGGTGGCCAAGCCAAAAAATGCAAAACAATCCATCCAAGGGGGGGAAAAATGCAGTTTTGTTTAATAATTGTTTCTTTTTATAGCACAGCTCTTGGAATTGCCCTTTGATTAGAGAGGGGAGATATCACGGGCAGGTGAGTCAGTGGAAAATACCATCAGCTCCATGTGGGATTGTGCTCCTAGGGAGAGATGCAGGGAAGCAGTGGGGGTTTCCCAAGCATCCTGAACACCAGTGGCCCCAAGGCAGGGCTGTGGAGCTGAGTCACGCCCGGTGATGTGACAAGTTTCATTTGGTTCACGATGGCTTTTGCCTCCACAAGGTCTCGCAGGGCTTAACGGACAGGAAAAACTGCAGTGGCTGGTCCAGCAGCATAGTGATGCAGTTTTTTGCTTGGATCAGGAAAAAAACCCACCCTGAGTATCATCTATAACAAGATTTGAGTCCTTGGTGGTGTTTATTATTACAGCTGGGTGTGAGAAGAGCCTGGAAAAACACATCCTCATTGCTGCTGGGATGGCAGCCAAGGAGAGGTGACACTGGACACGGCGTTAGCTGCACTGAGGTTTGCCAGAGCCCAGCTCTGCTCCCTGTGGCTCAGTCTGGAAACCATGGGAATGTCTGGCTATGAGGCCAAGGCATGTGGCCAGGAGCCATGGTGAGGGCCATGCCTGAAATGGCTCTTCCCAGCACACAAGTGGTTAACTGGGAATGTTTATAGAGGGCAGCAGACTGACAAAAAGTGCTTTCCAGGCTCCCTGTGAGTGCAAGCTTGGCTTTGCTCTGTTGAATGCAGTGATGAGCCTGAGTGATTGGAGTTCCTCAAAATGGGGCTTCTGCAAACAAAGCTTGAAACTCATTGAGTAAAACTTCCGCTCATTTCTACAAGAGTTTTACAAAGCTGGTCCATTGCAAGATGGGTTTTAAACTGTAGAATAAAAACTAAAACTTTCATTAGGTATTGGAAATAAATTTTTCCATGGGAGGATGGTGAGGCCCTAGCTCAGGTTACCCAGAGAAGCTGTGGCTGCCCCATCCCCGAAAGTGTCCAAGGCCAGGTTGGATGAGGTGTGGAGCAACCTGGGATAGTGGAAGGTGTCCCTGCCCAGGGCAGGGTGGAACGGGATGAGCTTTAAGGTCCTTTCCAACCCAAACCATTCGGGGATCTATGAAAGCAGAGATGTGGGGCTGTGATGCACCAAGCAGGGGCTGCAACTCCGAGGCGGTGACGCGACCGGCATCCCCACTGCGACCCACACCTGGCTTTGGGGGTATCCCTAGTGGTTTGAGGGGAGTGTCCCTACTGCTTTTGGAAGTCTCGGTTCCCGGAACGGAACGGCGGGGCCGGTCCCGGGAAGCGCCGCCCCGGAGGGCCGGGCCGGGGAGGGCGGAGCGGCCCCGCAGGACCCACCGCAGCCGCCGCCGGAGGTACGTGGGGTCGGGACAGCCGGGAGGGGACGGGACCCTCTGTTCTGGGACTCTTCGGAGCTCTGGGAACCGGGAGCGGGGCGGGCTGGGCTCAGTCCCACCGGGAACAGGACCGGGAACGGGACCAGGAACGGGACCGGGAACGGGATCGGGAACGGGACCAGGAACGGGACCGGGAACGGGATCGGGAGCGGGACCGGGAACGGGACCGGAGGGGAGTCGGAGCCGGGTCCGGCTCGGGCTGAGCAGGATGACTTCCAAAGCTCGGGGAAACACCTGCGAAGTGGGGGGAAGCACCCCTCCAAGCAGGAGCAAACACCCCCAAAGCGGGGACGCGCATGGGGAGGTTGGAGCGGCGGCGTTTGGGGAGCGGCGGTGCCTCGGGGTCACCCTTGGGGACACGTGGGCTTGGGGCACCTCGTCAGCCCTGGCAGGCGCCGGGCTGGCCGTGCTAGGAGTGGGGGAAGAGTGGCTGTGGTTTCGGGAACCATCGGCTGGCACTCTGGGGGAGGACCAGCAGCAGGGAGGGGGCCAAGGAGTCCCCCCGGGCCGAGCCCAGCCCGCTGCCGGTGCCCACGGGTGGGCAGTGTCACGGATGGCGGGCCCGCGGTGGCGATGCCCGTCCCCGGGAAGGCGCAGGAGCGGTGTGCCAGCCAGGCTGTTGGGACAGCAAACAAAGCCAAGGAGAAGGACATTCCCGCAGGCCAGCTCGGGGCCGGGCGGTCCGTGAGCCCAGCGCCGGTCACTGCGGGCTCGGCCCTTCCTGCCGTGACATTCCCGCCTGGAGCTTTGAGGGGCTCGGCAAACCCGCGGGTCTCTCCCAAGCGTGTCCCAGAGCGGTTGTCTGCTGGTGTTGGCGTTTGATTTTTGGAGGTGACGTGGTGGGGACGAGCGTCGCTGAGCACAGCGCAGCTCGAAGTGTGGATGTGTGAGCAGAAACCAGCAGCTCCATGAGCGTGTCCCGTGTGAGATGGGCTACCCTTGGCTCTGTGTGGTGGATGGAGGTGAAGCTGCACCCGGAGGTGTGGTCCTGGCTTTCCAGCTCCTTAAAGCCTCTCTGGAGCAGACCTAGGCCACTGCCAGATGAGATGCTGCCACAACACATCCCTCTACAACAAATCCAAGCATCCTGCAGCTGTCCACAGCCCTGGATGTCCTGGCATGAGAGCCAGAAAGGGAAACCTCCCAGGTGTCAGTGAAGAACATGTGGGTGTGGGGCTGGTGAGCCCAGCCCTGGACCCGGGTGACTCGGAAGTATTTAGCTGTGTAATTACACAGGCTGGAAAAGCCTTGGGAAGGGCAGTGGCTGGGGAAGGAGGAATGTTTGGCCATCGGTGCCCTGGAGAGAGCTGAGTGCCAGTGCCTGGCGCCGTGGCAGTGCTGTAGGAGATGCCAGAGGGCCAGGGCTGGGCAGGGCTGTCTGCCTGCCCTCCTGCCTGGAGCCTGGGAGGAGGGATCCCTCCAGCAGCCCAGGTATGTGTCTGCCTCCCCGTGCTGCTCCATGCTTCCCTCATTCCCAGTGTATTTCACAGGCAGAAACTGATGTCAGGGCGCTGTAGAAGCAGCTAAATATCCTGTGTGAGCAGTGCAGGTGGCTTGGAGCAATATAATCCCCAGCAAAGCTCCATCCATATCAAAATACCCGTGCCCCCCTTGCGGAACACGGCTGCTCTGAGCCTGGCTGCTCCGTGTCGCTTGGCTGCCCAGCCTGCTCCGAGTGCCCGGGCTGGCTCTGTGTCCTCCAGCATCACTCACTCCCTTCCTGCCTTGGGGGCTCCTTGGCCGTCTCCAGTGGGTTTTCTTTGTGGTCATACTCATTGGAAAAGCATGGGGAGAGGTGATGCTGTGTTGGGGAAAAACGCGCTGCTGGAAATCCAGGCAGAGGATGAGGAAGGCGGTGCTGGCGAGGCCGATGGCAGCCAGTGGCAAGTGCCAGGTTAGTGACTTGCAGGAAGGGGAGATAATCATCCAGGGGCTCCAGTGGTGGGACAGGAGGTGCTTAAAGCACTCCAGAGGGGCTGGGAGGAAGCAGGAATGCTGGGTTCTGCTTCAGAGGACATCAAAAGGGCAGATGGATAATGTCTCCCCGTGCTACAAGGCTCTGGAGGGGGGTGTGTTTGTCTGGGTGTTATCTGGGGAGAGGTCCCAGAACAAAAACCAGGGGGAGGCTGCGGAGGAATGGCTTTATCGCAGCAGAAACAGCAGATTAGAATTTTTTTTCTTTTTAAATTCCAAACTCAGAGGTGCAAAGTGGTGTCCAAAGGAAAGCAGGAAGGAGGAAGAGTCAAAGTGCTGGGATTTCCCAGGCAGGCGTGCTTTCCCAGGCCTAGGTGCACAAGGAATTCAGCTCCCTGGAGAGAGGTGAGCACCCCTGTTGCCTGGAAAATAGAATAGATCTTCCCAACAGCATCAGAGTGGATGTAAAAGCAAACCTTTAGTGAAAGCTTTCAGGTACACAATATGGCAAAAATCACACATGCTATAGTATTTCTACAATTTTTGTAAGGTTAGTAGATTAGTATGCTTATCATATACTCTCCAATTAAAAGCTTAGTTGATTAGATAATAATTCCAGGGTCCTGCCCACTGGAAGCAGTCCAGAGGCTTTTTTTTACCCCACTTTTGTTTTGTCTGGTCCAGATTCTGTTTGGAAAACAGGACATCCTTGTAGTTGATTCTTTTCTTGGAATAAGACTAGACAGTATTTTGGGAAAGCGTTTCTAAGGTTGGCTTGTTGTTCCTAAATGTAGAGAAGAAAGATAAGAAAAGTACTAGGAGTTACAGCCATGCATTAACAATCTACAAAGCTACAAATATATGAAAAATATTAAAAGCTAAAACCCTTAGGCATCACCCCAAGGCCCCTCCCTGGTTTAGCAGAGCTGGGCCTGAAAGCATTAGCGTAGCAGTTGATCCCAGTGCAAATCCCAGAGCCTGGAGCAGGAAAAGCCACAGGACAGTGTTTACACAGCAACCAGGACACAGGCAGGGCCTCGGTGCCAGCGTGGCCTCGGTGGCCACGGCAGCATTGTCCCCAGGAACAAATGGCAACGTCCTGCAACACAAACGTAAAAGGACTCCCTGTCCCTGTCCCTGTCCATCACCACTGCAGCAGGCGCCGCTTGGGTGGGTGCAATGGAATTAGGGGGAGAAGGAGTCTGGAAGGCAGTTTCGTGTATCTCATTCCAAAGGCCAAGGTGATGGCTGCTGCACAGTCATGACTACAGCTCTGGAGTTTGGCTACCGTGGCCTGCGTGATCCGTGCCACTTCAGAAACCCTTGGCAACTGTGCCCAGAGTTCCCAGGGACACAGCAGAGCTGGATGCATGTGGCTTGGGAATGGCCAGGCACGGCTTTGTGGAAGTGGGGTGTTTTGTGGCTCCTGTCACTGTTGTTCTGCTGTGGAGGCCACGGCCAGCCGGCTGGATTGCAGCAATCTGAGCCTGGGCATGGGCTTTGCCCTTGTTTTGCAGGAACTGGCAGAGCTGGGGGCCCTGGGCTCCCTCTGGAGTGGGAGAGCCTTGGGCAAGGTTTGAGGAAAACATCTCTGTTCCCCCAGTGCTGTCTGCAAGGTACAACTGAGGAGGGGTGGTTAAAAACTAAATTTAAGAAAGAGGGTAAAATACCTCTTTAATGTCTGTAGGGAATGCTGCAGGCAATGGAAATGTGGTTGTGTTCTTTTGTGCTCTAGGCAGGAAGTGTAAGCCCTGATAGTCTGCGTGGGGCTGTCTCTCCAGATTCCTGTTCCCTGGTGAGATGCTCTAAAATGGCCTGGAATTTGTCCAAAAGATCAGAAATTGGCTAAATCAGCAGCAATGCTTCTTTTCGTGACTCAGCTGGATTTCTCTGGCTGTTCCCTGCATCCCCTGGGCTGCATCTGGCCAGAAACATCCCTGTTCCTGGGGCAGGGGTAACAGGGGCAGCAAGAAGGGACAAAAACAGAGAAACCATGGCAGGGAGTTGGAAGTAGATGGTCTTTAAGATCCCTTCCAAACCCAAACATTCTAGGACTCTGTGAAAATACCTCACAGGTCCTGACCTGTTGCTTTTTAGACCCCCACATGGAGTTTTGTGTTCCTGGTGGGTTGAACCCCTGTGTAACGAGGGGAGGGCTCAGCACGAGGTTGTGGCCATTGCAGAAACAAACTCCTGAGGATGTGTCGGGCCAGAAATTAGCAGGGAAGGAGGTTAATGAGCAGGTTCTCTGGGTGGAAGCATGAAGATGGAGGGAGAGCCTTGTAATCTAACACAGAGGAGACTGGAATCTTCGGATGGTTGGAGAACGGGTTTCATTTCCCCCAGAATTTTCCAGAAAATTAGTTGTGTGACTGGTGATGGAGCCACACCCTGTTTTTTGGAGGCAGCTCTGAGGGGCTGTGTCGCTCTGTGGCGCGGTCCTGGGGAGCGAGGAAGCCCCTGGAGCTCATCCCGTGTCTGGTGACTGCATCGGGGCTCGCCCTGTTCCCTGGGCTGCAGACTCATCTCCCGCGGTCCCGTGACAAAGGCGCCGCTGCTGGAGCGTGAGCGGGAAGGTGATGTCACGGCAGGGAAAAATCCAAAGGTTGTGGAGGGCAGAGGAGCGTGGGTGCTGTGAGGGCAGCAGGGGGTGTCGGGCTTCCTCGTGAGTCACCCAGCGGGGCCGCAGCTCCTGCCGGGCCACCGGGATGGGGAACACAATCCGGGCTGTGTCCCATGGAGGGGCTGTGTCCCATGGAGGGGCTGTGTCCCATGGAGGGGAGCTGTGTCCCATGGAGGGGGGCTGTGTCCCATGGAGGGGGGCTGTGTCCCATGGAGGGGGGCTGTGTCCCATGGAGGGGGGCTGTGTCCCATGGAGGGGCTGTGTCCCATGGAGGGGAGCTGTGTCCCATGGAGGGGAGCTGTGTCCCATGGAGGGGAGCTGTGTTCCATGGAGGGGAGCTGTGTCCCATGGAGGGGCTGTGTCCCATGGAGGGGCTGTGTTCCATGGAGAGGGGCTGTGTTCCATGGAGGGGCTGTGTCCCATGGAGGGGGGCTGTGTCCCATGGAGGGGCTGTGTCCCATGGAGGGGAGCTGTGTCCCATGGAGGGGGGCTGTGTCCCATGGAGGGGGGCTGTGTCCCATGGAGGGGAGCTGTGTCCCATGGAGGGGAGCTGTGTTCCATGGAGGGGAGCTGTGTCCCATGGAGGGGCTGTGTCCCATGGAGGGGCTGTGTTCCATGGAGGGGCTGTGTCCCATGGAGGGGCTGTGTTCCATGGAGAGGGGCTGTGTTCCATGGAGGGGCTGTGTTCCATGGAGAGGGGCTGTGTTCCATGGAGGGGCTGTGTCCCATGGAGGGGGGCTGTGTCCCATGGAGGGGGGCTGTGTCCCATGGAGGGGCTGTGTCCCATGGAGGGGCTGTGTTCCATGGAGGGGCTGTGTTCCATGGAGGGGCTGTGTCCCATGGAGGGGGGCTGTGTCCCATGGAGTGGCTGTGTCCCATGGAGGGGCTGTGTTCCATGGAGAGGGGCTGTGTCCCATGGAGGGAAGCTGTGTCCCATGGAGGGAAGCTGTTCCTGCTGCTGCTCCACCTGCCGCCCGTGCCAGTGCCTTCGGGGCGTGTGGTGCTGAGAACGGGCTTATCCCGAACCTTCTCATGAGCAATTAACACTTGGAGATGTCGCAAGAGCATCCCGAAGGGCTCCGGCAGCCTGCAGGGGTAGGGGAGAGGTGCGGGAAGCCCAGAGGAGGCGTGGGTGCCCCCCGGGCTGTGCAGCCGTGCCGGAGGAGTTTAATGGTTCGGAGATCCTGGTGTAAATCATTGCCAGGGCAGGGCATGGGCAGGCAGGGAACGGCGTGGGGAGGGGTCTGGTTTGCAGGCCAAGGGGAAGGGGAAGCACTCAGGCATCACTCACCCACCTGATGTGGGGACAACAGGGCCTGTTGTGAAAGGACAAGGGGAGATGATTTTAAAGTAAAAGAGGGATAATTTGGACTGGATATTTAGGAAGAAATTCTTCCCCGTGAGGGTGGTGAGGCCCTGGCACAGGTTGCCCAGAGAAGCTGTGGCTGCCCCACCCCTATAAGTATTCAAGGCCAGGTTGGATGGAGCTTGGAGCAACCTGGGATAGTGGAAGTTGTCCCTGCCCATGGCAAGGGGTGGGATGAGATGAGCTTTAAGGTCCCTTTCCACCCAAACCATTCCGGGTGGGATGAGCATCCAGACAGTGCTGGACCTGAGGCAGAGACAGCAGCAGCTCCCCTCCCAGGGTACTGACGTCAGGGCACTGCTGGAGCAGCGATAGAACATCTCTGGGAAGCCAGGAGAGAGCTAATTCAATGGAGAAATTGACTGGAATAGCAAGTCTCCTGCTTTAATCTGATTGCTGGGCTGATGGGTAGCACTGCAATGGATCTGTAAAAAACTTCCAGGCACAGGGGTGACGTAGGAGCTTTAATCCTGCCCACTTCCAGGACTGAGGTGCCTGAGGGGAGGCACAGAGGCTGTGAGCAGGCACAGAGATTTAGACACCACTGGGTAGATGTGACCGGCCGTGTGTGTGTTCTGTGCCCACCGTGGGCGCAGCGTGATTTTCCTGCCCCAAGGCCAGCACAGCTGTTCTCAAGTAAAGTCTTGGCTGGCTGATGTATTTGTGGCAAGGATGGGAGCTCAGCTGGATCATCAGGTGAGGCACAAGCAGAGAGCAAAACCTTTGTGTGGGCGGGCAGAGGCCCGTGCTGGTACCGCCAGTGGCGGGCTTGGAAGCGCTTGGGTAGGAGGATGGCTCTTGGGATCCAGGTGAGATCCAGGTGACATTTCCACTTTCTCAGCAGCTGCTCACTGGGGTGGAATTAAAGCTAGGCTCAGTGGGTACCTCCCCCCAGGAGCACACAGAGCAGCAGTCCGTGCTGGAGCTGGGCAAGGCAGGGAATGACGGGCTTGTCCCTGCCTGCCAGGGCAGCTCCCATCGGGCTGGGATCCGCAGCTCCTGGGTGTCCCAGAACCCCAGAAAACCACGGGGGACAAGACTTTACCCTGCCCAGACCCATGTGGGGCCAGGGATGTGTCCAGAGGGGCTGGGACACCCCTCTGGGAGTCTCCACAGCCATGCTGGAGCACGGGCAGTGAGCAGGGAAGTTCCTCTGCAGATTCCTCCTCTCCGGGCTTGCGTGCGTGTCTTTTCCTGCTGCAGCCGCTCTGTTTTCTGGGAGTGCTGTTTTAGTCTGGCCCTTGACCCTGCAAACTGGGCGTGCACTCAAGCTAAACAAGCAAACATTTTGCTTTTGAGCTCAGGAGGGTTGAACTGAAGGGTGTGGGGGGGTGTATGGATATAGCACTGCTGACAGCACAGAGCCACCGTGAGCCCAACTCAGCATCAAGAAGCCAGGGAGGGAAGGAGAGCTCTCTGACACGGCACATCCATAAATCTGCAAGGCTCACTGGGCTGGAGATGGGGCACTTCTGCTGTGGGGATGCAAGCTGCCCACCCGTGGGTCACGGGACCCGAGGCCAGGGAGGCAAGTGGGCAGGAGATGTGGCTCTGTGTGTTTATTTTTGGAAATCGAGCACGTTTGGTTCTGGTGACTCAGAAGACAGTCAGAGGAGTTCCCACCCGTGGCCTGGCTGGTCGGGAGTGTTCGTGCTCGACATCCCTGAGGGATGCGGCTGGGGCACTCAGCACCAGCCTGGGGAGGGTAAGAGCCAGCCTGGAGTGAGCCAGGGGCCCTTGCAAGGGCTCATCATCCCGGCAGCCCTTGCCAGCAGCAGCCGGGGGAAGCCACAGGGTCGAGCTGGCTGGGAGAGAGGCAGTTTTGGTTTCTGTTCTCTGGGCAGGAAGGCGTTCCAGGGCAGGCAGCCAGCGCCGTGAGGAGCCCTGCTCCCTCTCAAACAGGGGGAGAGGAGAAGCTGTTCAGCTAGAGATGTGTTTCTGAGCATTTCCAAGTTGGTTTGCATTGACAACAGCTCTTGAAATAGATTTTGATGGCCTTCTTTTAGTGCTGTGAAGCTGTCAGTTATCACACTCCTAAGGACAGGCAACCTAAGCCCTGAGCAAACATCAGTGATTTGATTGCTTTCAAAGGTTGGTGGATATTACAGCTGAGAAAGTAGTGAAGGACGGGGATGAGAACGGCCAGGAAGGATCCACCTACCCTGCTCTATCCTGACACGCACTCCTCGGGCAGGGCAGCGTGAGATTCCAGTGTCAGTTGGATCAGCTGGTGTCGTGGTGGCCGCAGAGCCTTTGCTGTTTGCCGTGCGCTCACCACAGCTTTCCCCTCTGTCCCCAGAGCTCGCCGCCCGCCCGGGGAGGGGGCCGCACGCATGCCAGCAGGGCTGCAGCCCCCCTGCCCCGAGCCATGCGGTGACGCGGGCACAGCCCCCAGCAGCCATGGCCCAGTCGCGGGCCAACGGGTCCCACTACGCCCTGACGGCCATCGGGCTGGGCATGCTGGTGCTCGGCATCATCATGGCCGTGTGGAACCTCGTGCCCGGCTTCGGCCCCCCCGACAAACCCGGCAGCCACGCCGGCAACAGCAGCAAGCCCGACCGCGGCTCCGGCGGCATCCTGAAGAGCAAAACCTTCTCGGTGGCCTACGTGCTGGTGGGGGCGGGCGTGCTGCTGCTCCTGCTCTCCCTCTGCCTCAACGTGCGCGACAAGAAGAGGCAGAGCGAGGACCTCGCCATCGCTCACGTGCAGCGCCAGGTGTCTGCGGAGCCCTCGCAGCAGGAGGACAGGTGAGGAGGCGTTCTGGGGACAGAGGGAGCGGGATCGGGTGTGGGAATGAAGCCAAGGGCTCTTGGTACTCGGGAGGATCTGGAGCAAGGAGAGGAAGGCAGCACGTGCTGAAATAAGGAAGCACATTCCGTAGTTTAGGGTTTTGGTATGTGCTGGAGATGGGGAAGGAATGGCTCCGGCTGCATTTATGCAGCTGTAGGTGGAAGGGAGCCCTGTTGGTGTGTGAGGTGGGCTCTAGACAGAGCTGTGGCCAGGGCAGCGTTGGCAGAGGTGCCACTCCTGGCGGGGTTGGCCCACGGGAGCAAGCTGAGGGAACGCTGGGCAGGGTCGTGGGTGGCACGGAGAGCAGGAGGCTCCTGCCACACGCCAGGAGAGCAGCCAGAGGGGCAGGAGAGGGGCTGACTCTGCCTCGCTGGCTGCAGCCAAGGTGCCAAACAGCCTTGGAGACCGGCCTTGGAGTTTAGACCCGGTGAAAGTCTGCGGGGCTCAGCTGTTTGCTCAGGGAGCTTTGTGGGGCAGAGCAAAGGCTGCTGCCACAGCAGGCACAGTCTGGACAAACACAGGCACGGGGGAAGTACCTGTCCATCAGCAGGGCTCCCTGTGCAGAGAGAGGCAGGGAGCATTGAGGGGAGCAGTGTGGGGTGCAAGGGGACAGGAGGGGACAATGGCTCTGCTGGCTCTTGTCAGGGTCTGCAGATCCTCGGAGAAAACTGATTTTTCGTGTTTGATTGGAAAGTTAACTTCAGAATGCCAAAGAAATGGCAAGTATTGTGTGCAGGTACCTGTGCATAGACGGTGGCATGGAGTTGAATCTCTTTGCAGAAAATCCCGAGGTACCCAACCCATAAGAAATCAGAATGACAGAGGGGTGATGTCCTTTTCTAATGTATTTTGACTGTTTTTTGTGAGTGGAGGAGAGAAACTGATGTTCTCTTGAGGGAAGAAATCACTCCTGAATAGAATAGAATAGAAAAGGGTCAGTGGGCAGAGAAAGGGATGATCAAATATGGCCATAAGTCACAAGAAAATAAAATCTGTCTGAACTTAGGTGGGGTCACAATTTATTCTGTCAAGCGAAAGGAAACTGGCATATAATAGAGAAGGGCAAAAACTATTTCTGGTGGGGTGGGGTGGTTTTATTCTTCCCTCTCCATCCCCTTCCCACAACGATGCTACCCAGACTTAACCCTTTCCCCTCCAGTCAAGAAGAGGATGAAGACGTCTCTTCCCAATATTATGTGCCCAGCTACGAGGAGGTGATGAACACGGGCTACTCCGAGCCCAGAGACTCGGACAGGAGCAACAGGCTCAGCGTGTCCCTGCCCTCCTACGAGTCCTTGGCAGGGCTGGAGGAGGGCAGCGCGGCGCCGGGAGCGGCGGGCGGGGAGCCCGGCCCGGAGAGGCCGCCCAGCCGGCACAGCTCCCGCCTCAGCAAGCGCCTCAAGCCCCTCAAGGTCCGCAGGATCAAGTCCGAGAAGCTGCACCTGAAGGACATCAGGCTAAACCTGGCGCAGGGCAACAGCAGCGTCCCCATCACGATAGAGCCCCTCACCCCTCCGCCCAAGTATGAGGAGATCCAGGAGAAAATGCCAGTGAGCCAGCAAATGCCTTAAAAAAAAACCAAAACAAAACAAAAAAAAAAAAAAAAAAGAGGAATCTGTGATGCTGCTTGGTTGAGGGTTTTCTAAAACCCACCGTGGCAAGAGGGGGTTGGTGTGGGGGTGCAGAAGCAGCCAGGGCTCCCTGGAAGCTGCCACATGGAGGATGCGCTGTGGCACAAGGATGGGACTCATTTTCCCTGGGACTGGGTTTTACAAAAGACTGTGGGGAAAGAAACCTGAACACCAGAAGTTCTGCTGCTGTGAAGTAAATGAAGGCTGGGCACGCCAAAAGTGTCACTTATGGTGTTTGATATGAGACCACCCAGTGCATCCTCTCATCTCCTCTCCCCCTCTCTTCCAGCAAGACTTTTCCAAGCCACCAAACTGATGTTGCAGAAGGATTTTCCAAGTGGAAAAGTGAAATGTTCCTTTTTTCGGGTGTCTTTTCTTTCTGAGGAAGGGGAAGCGCATTGCCAGAGAAGCACCACGGCTTTCCCTGGCTCCCAACTGTGCTGGGCTGGTGGCCCAGAGCCAGCCCTGACTCCTGCCAAGGTCTCTGCTGGCTGGTGGGAAGCAGCTGAAAGGGACCTTTCCTGCTCCTCAGGGAGAGGATGGATTTTGTGCCTCTGCTGCTTTCCCTGTTGTGTTTTGTGCTCCATTCGAGGCAAGTGGGTGACTCTGGGGTGAAACCACTGTTGAGCATCCTGTGCAGGCAGACTGGTCTGAATAAACATTTTGTATGTTGTGTTTGCGTGTGTGTTCTGTACATTGTGTGTGAGTGTGTTGTGTACATTGTGTTGTAAATGTTGTGTGTGTGCTGTGTATGCTCTGTGTATGTGGTTTTTACATTGTGTGTGTGTTGTGTACACTCTGTGTGTGTGTGTTGTGTACATTGTGTGTGTGTTATGTGCATTGTGTGTGTGTTTTTTACATTGTGTGTGTGTCTTTTACATTGTGTGTGTGTTATGTGCATTGTGTGTGTTTTTTACATTGTGTGTGTGTTGTGTACATTGTGTGTGTGTTATGTGCATTGTGTGTGTGTTTTTTACATTGTGTGTGTGTTGTGTGCATTGTGTCTGTGTTGTACATTGTGTGTGTGTTGTGTACACTCTGTGTGTGTGTGTTGTGTACATTGTGTGTGTGTCTTTTACATTGTGTGTGTGTCTTTTACATTGTGTGTGTGTTATGTGCATTGTGTGTGTTTTTTACATTGTGTGTGTGTTGTGTACATTGTGTGTGTGTCTTTTACATTGTGTGTGTGTCTTTTACATTGTGTGTGTGTTATGTGCATTGTGTGTGTTTTTTACATTGTGTGTGTGTTGTGTACATTGTGTGTGTGTCTTTTACATTGTGTGTGTGTCTTTTACATTGTGTGTGTGTTATGTGCATTGTGTCTGTGTTTTTTACATTGTGTGTGTGTTGTGTGCATTGTGTCTGTGTTGTACATTGTGTGTGTGTTGTGTACACTCTGTGTGTGTGTGTTGTGTACTCGTGCATGGTTGGCCCTTCCCAAGGTTTGTGATCCATGGGCAGATGCTGCTCCATGGGCATCCCAGCCCTGTGCAGGCTTCCAGCAAAGCCATCAGAGTCCATCAGCACATCCAGCCACGGGCTCCCTCGGGCACTCTGAGGTGGGATTTGCCAGTGTGATGCTGATATCCATGTAATCCTGGAATGGTGTGGGTTGGAACAGATCTCCAAGGTCATCGAGTCCAGCCACTGACCCGTCCACCCCGGGCCATGTCCATGTTACGGCTCAGCAGAGCCTGGCTTGGTGCTGTAGTTGATGCAAGGTATGAGAGGAGTCCAAGTGACCAAAACAAAGGTGGAGTAGAGATGCTGGCCCAAAACCACCCAACAGTTTCTCTTGTTAATTATTTCCTATTGCATTTCCTAATTTCTGTTGTTCTGGACAAGGGCAGGGAGTGACAGGTCTAAAGTGAATGGCTTCAGACTGGCAGAGGTTTGCAGAGAAGCTCTACTTTGCCAGATCTGCTGCTTCCGCCTTGAAACGAAGCGTGACGAAATCTTGCAGTACTTGTGAGGCCAAGCTGGGGTTTGGTGGTAGCAAATGTGGCTTTTTCCCTTTTTTTTTCTGCTGTAGAAGGGTGTGGCAGCCTAGGACCAAGGAAGGATGGAGAGCACTGACAGGTGACAGCATCCACCTGACAGTAATGTTTATCCCCTTGCCTGAGGTTGCAAGACCTGTTTGTGTGTGTGTGTGTGTGTGTGCATGATAGTAAATAAAAAATAAGTAAAATGGGGGCCAAAAGGTTCTTTGGCAGCCCTGGCAGGTGGCAGGGCCCCTGTGGGGTTGGGATACACGTTCCCACTTGTGTCCCCAGCTGATGGGATCACAGTGACCACGCCAGCACAGAGCTGTGTTGTGCTGCCAGGACAATTGCTTGGAAAAAGGAGAGGAAAAAAAACCCTAGACTAAACAAAATAAACGGGAAAAGCTCACCCAGGCTGCAGCAAGGCCAAGGTTTCCAAGGCTACTGCAGCCACACTGCCAGCTGGGACACGGCCGCTTTTGGGGTCATTTTGTACAATTCCAGGCGTGCGTTGGTTGAGCCGCTCGTGACTCGGGTTGTGTTGGGTGGGAGGTTGCTGAATGAGGAGTTGGTTTCTTGGTGCAAGCCTTGCAGGTGAGGGGGCCGGGCAAGGTGAGCCTTTCCAAAACGCTCAGGGTGTTTCCAGCTGAAATCCCACACCACGACCATCGGGAGCCGCAGAGGGGCCGAGGCTGCCGAGCATCCTAAAACGGGGGGAGGATGGAGGGAAGGGAAGGGGATGTGCTGGAGTCCTCCGTGCAAAGTGTGGAGGTACCAGTTTATGCTGGGATTGATGGCCAGGAAAGGGGTTTGGCAACGCAGGGACGAACCTGGAGCCACCTCCAGCAGCGTTCCCTGCCTGTCCCTTGCCTGCTCCCAGGATGCAGCCGTGGAATTCTCCACCTCAGACAACAACTTCGTCCTTCGTGATTCAACTCCCCCCACGGCACCTTTGTCAACAGCTGCCAGGTCCAAAACGCGGCCGTCAGGGTGAGGCCGGGGGACATCCTGAGCTTCGGCACTGCGGGAGCGTCCTTTGAGCTGGTGCTGGATGGGGCTGCCCAGATGGGGGGGATGCCCGGGCAAAGGTGGGTGAGTTCTGCTGCCCGGGGAAAGGTGGGTGAGTTCTGCTGCCCGGGGAAAGGTGGGTGAGTTCTGCTGCCCGGGGAAAGGCACCCAGCAGAGGTGGGTGGGGATCTCCAGGGAAAAGCACCCAGCAGAGATGGGTGGGTGTTGCTGCCCAGGGAAGGCTCCAGAAGCAGGAGCTCGCTCCCAGCTCCTCCGGGCAATCCTCGGGAAAGGCGAGGGGGTCAAACGTAAAGCTGGAGCTCCCTCTGCTGAAGAAGCTCGGGCAGTTTGTAAGGAAAAGGAAAAGCACGGGACAGGGCTGCATTAGCAAAGGTAGATCTGGAAAACGTCCTTTCCCTCTATTTGCGTTTTATGTTTTCTCCCAATCCACTTACTAAGAGGAAAGTTGGGGTTTAGGTCAAACCTAAAGCAATTGAAAAGTTCCAATATAATTTTTGCCATTTTGGCTCTTGGAGAATCCAAGATGCTGCCTAGGTAAAGCCAGGTGGTGCTGGAGCAGTGAGCAGTTGGATTCCCAAGGGCAGGTGAGCACAGGATCGGGTCTGCACAGGGACACAGAGCCTGTCCATGGGGTGCCTTTTCCTCGCTCTGGGATCTTCCTTTGGAGGAGCAGCTTTGAAGCCTGACCCTGTTGCCTGCAGGGAGGGAACCACCTCGGCTGTGAAGTGTCTGGCAGGGGAGGGATCGCTCCTCTGAGTCTGAGAGGAAGGTGCTGGGCAGAGGAGCTGGGAATCGCACCCTGCCATGCCCAGACAGAGACTCTGTCAGGATTTTGTGCCAGTGGGCAGCAGCATGAGCAAAAGCAGCAGGGCTGGGATGTGCCCTGGGAGAAGGGAAGGTGCTGGAGGTGCAGGGAGCCTGCACTGGGGTCTGGGGCTCTGTTAACAGCTGGGGATTGCAGGACCCACACCCAGGGCCAACCCTGCTGGCAGATGTTTCATGCAGCCCTTGTCACTGAGACCTTGCTGGTGGCTGGTCCCCACTGCCCTGGAAAGCTCTGCTCATCAGGAGAGCAGCACAGTGTCCTAATTGCCAGTCTGACAGGCCCAGCTGATGGGAACACAATGAGAGGCTTTGGTTTGTCTGGGAGAATGGGAGAAACAAATGGGATAGGACCATGTGTGAGCCAGGAGAGCTGTGAAAGGAGTGCTGCTGGATGGTGCAAACGATGTGCAGAATTAGGGCAGTCAGATGGAGAGGGAAAAGCTCAAAAAGCAGAAAACCCCAATCATTTCCTTCCGTTTCAGCAAAGGTCTGGATGCCTGATTAAAATCTGATCCCTGGACAGTGGGAATGGGAAAGGACTAAAACTGTGCTTCCACTGAGATCTGTGCCTGGGTTTTGTGCAACACAGAGGGTGTGAATCCAGGGCTAAAATCCTTCCTTAAATCTTGCAGATAACTTGGTGTTTTCCCACCGTAGATGCCCCGTTCCCCCATGGAGCATCACACAGGGTGGACTGGGCAGCTCCAGGTGGTTCAAAGCCCAAACCCTGGACTCCTGCATCTCCTCTGTGCCTGCCCTCGCTGCAGGAGCAGCTTCCCCTGGCTCCCTGGGCAGTGGGGCCCCAGAGCCCCCGGCCACGTGCCCCATCTGGTGCTGCTAAGGCAGCCTGGGGGTGGAGCACGGCTGGTGCCACCTCTCTGACACCTCCAGCAGGACCCCTGTGCTGAGGCCAGGTACTCCATGATGCCAAAACCAGCCATTTGTGTCCTGGTGTCCTCACAGAGCCGCTTCATTGGAGCAGAAAAGTGACAAGAATTGAGCAACATTGTCCCCTGGAGCTGATCAAAATCCATGTGTGGTCCTGGGTGGCATTTGGGTCAGGGAAGAAATGAGCTGTGACATCCCAAGGGGAATGCTGTTGCCCTTGCAGAGGGACATTTCCTCTTGTTTTTCCTGGTGTGGGACCCAGAAGGGCCATGACTTGATCTGCACCACTGACTCCTGTGCCTGTTCCTGGCTCCTGTTTGAAGTGGTGTTTTTTCCTCCTTTGAAGTGGCTGCCTCGAGTGAAGGCACTTTAAAATAGATCTGTATCCAATGCACCTCTGGAAATAGAGTATGTGACAGAGCAGGGCAGAGGTGAGGGTTTGGGCTGGAGAATGAGACATTTTCCTAAAACCTCCACCCTAAAACTTGCTTTATATATATTCCTATATTCTAAACCCTTAAACTCTAAGTTTCCCACCCCGTGACTTTACACACTTCTATTCAAACTCCACAGCCACAATCCCAGTTCTATCATTCCATTTTGGGAGCTTCTCCACGGCCCCAGCTCAGTGCAGTGTTCTCCTGGGGGTCAGTGCCTGGCAGCACAGAAAATCCAAAATTCTCAGTGACCAGGGTTCCAACAGCTGCTCCTGGCAGGGAGGGAGGGTGGGAAGCGGATGATGCTCAAGGTCCCGTCCAGCGCAGGGGTTCAGGGATTCTCTGGATTCCCTGGTTTCTCTGGATTCCCTGTTTTCCCTGGATTCCCTGGATTCCCTGGATTCCCTGGTTTCTCTGGTTTCTCTGGTTTCTCTGGATTCCCTGGTTTCTCTGGATTCCCTGGATTCCCTGGATTCCCTGGTTTCTCTGGTTTCTCTGGTTTCTCTGGATTCCCTGGATTCCCTGGATTCCCTGGTTTCTCTGGATTCCCTGGATTCCCTGGTTTCTCTGGTTTCTCTGGATTCCCTGGATTCCCTGTTTTCCCTGTTTTCCCTGGATTCCCTGGATTCTCTCGTTCAGGGATGCCGGGAGGGTCAGGCACTGCGAACAGACTCCAACTCCCGGCAGCCACCGCGCGGGCCCCGCCGTGCGCTTCCTGCCCCTTACGTCATCTCCGCGCGCCGCCCGCGGGCCGTGCCGCCGCCATGGTGCAGCTCGGTGAGTGCGGCGGGCTCGGAGCGGCCCGGCCCGGCCCGGCCCGGCCGTGACCGCCCCGCGCTTTCTCCGCAGGGAGCCGCCTCCTGAGGGGCCGCGGCGGCCACGTCGTCATCCGCTTCGCGCTCGGGGGCTGCACCAACCGCCCGTTCTTCCGCATCGTGGCGGCCAACAGCAGGCGCGCCCGCGATGGGAAGTACCTGGAGCAGCTCGGCTGCCTCGACCCGCTGCCCAACGCGCACGGCGAGAAGGTGGCGGGGCTCAACCTGGAGCGGCTGCGCTACTGGCTGGGCTGCGGCGCGCAGCTGTCCCGGCCCGCCGAGAAGCTCCTGGGTAGGCCTGGGGCGGGCGCAGGGATGGGGACGGGAGGGCCCGGGCTCGCTCCCGCTCTCACCGCGTCTTACCGGGCAGGGCTGGCGGGATTCCTGCCGCTCCACCCCATGACGGTGACCGGTGCCGAGAGGCTGCGCCGGCGGCGACAGCGCGAGCAGCAGCCCGAGGCTGCCCCTGCGGACGGCTCGGCCGAGCCCGGCACCGGCACCGCGCCCTGACACGGCCCGGCCGGGGGAGTCCCGAGCGGCCCGGGTCTGCTCCGGCCCGGGTCCGCTCCGGCCCGGGTCCGCTCCGGCCCGGGTCTGCTCCGGCCCGGGGCTGCTCCGGCCCGGGGCTGCTCCGGCCCGGGTCTGCTCCGGCCCGGGGCTGCTCCGGCCCGGGTCTGCTCCGGCCCGGGTCCGCTCCGGCCCGGGACCGCTCCGGCCCGGGGCCGCTCCGGCCCGGGTCTGCTCCGGCCCGGGACTGCTCCGGCCCGGGTCTGCTCCGGCCCGGGACCGCTCCGGCCCGGGGATGCTCCGGCCCGGGACCGCTCCGGCCCGGGTCTGCTCCGGCCCGGGACCGCTCCGGCCCGGGTCTGCTCCGGCCCGGGACTGCTCCGGCCCGGGGCTGCTCCGGCCCGGGACTGCTGCAGCCTGCCCGGACCCGAGGATTTCTGCCCTGTCGGTGCATCCGACCCCATTAAAATGTTACCTCTGCACTCTGCACCGTCCGTGTGCTGCTTTCTCCAGACTCCTCCCAATCCAGGTTCGCTGTTGCCACATTTCATGCACAGAAGAGGTTTTGCTGCTCTGATGCAGCTGCAGAGGCATTCCAGGAGGAAGTTCCCCAGGCACGCCGTTGGCTCCAGCGCTCTGCCTGCAGTTGTGGCACGTCCTCTGCCTTTGGCCTGCTCCACTTGGCAGTGTTTGACTCCTGGCTGTGATTTACTGTAACAGAGCAGTCCAGCGGTTCAGGGCAGGCCTGGCACAGGCAGATGCAAAGGGAAGTGCAGCTGGTTTTCTGTTTACTTTCTCCAGAGGTGTAGATAGTTGTGCTGCCCTGGCAGTCCCGAGCACACCCTGCAGACATCAGGAACCTGGGCTGGCCAGTTTTGTTTCACAGGGAAAAGGGCCGGTGTTTGTGCCCAGGGGCCTGTGGCCCTGAGTGGGCGTCTGCCTCCAGAAAATCCCAACAAGCATGGATGTGTCCCAGACCCAGCCTGCCACCACCAGAGAGGTTCTGGGCCTGTTGGTTCATTTAAAAGCAAAGGAGAAATATTTCAGTCTTACATAAAGAGGGACTGGGGGAGTGAGTTACAAGTCCTACTATTTAATCCCATATTTGATCCTGTTCCAAGAGACAAGAAAGCCACCAAATCTCTCTCCTACTTTAGATGCACCCCTAAGCTTTTTGGGGTTTCCTTTGGTGCAACTCTTAGATGATTCTACAAATGTCAGGCAAAGACAGGTTTCCAGTGTTGCATCTCCATAAAGCTGTTAGTGTAACCAGCCCAGCAGAGGATCAGTTGACAAAACACTTTAAGAAAAGGGCCTGGCTTGCTCTCACAATACTGAGAAAGAGTGGTTTTATTTCTGCTCATGGATGAAAGATGAGGTGATTAAAAAGCTATTCTTGGAAGTGACTGAGGCTATGGAAAGTGGCATTGTTTTTCTGTTACACTTCCCTCTTCTTCCATGCATGTGATATGTTCAGCATCACATTTTCTCTAAAATGCAAAGTGCACTCTGGTGCACTGGTTTCTAGGAAATTCCTCTCTAGCTTATTCCAGATTTCCTTTCCTTGCTCCAAGGGGAAGGTTGGCATCAGTAGTGTTTTTCTTACCATAATCCACAGGCACCACACAGCTTTTCCTCTCTGGAGCTTTCCCCTTTGAACACAAGGTCTGTCTGTAATGCTTCTTTTAGACAGTTCTGTGGAGCCCTGGCTTCTGGCCCAATTTAAAAAATACAAACAAAACCAAAACAAAGCCCACATAACACCTCAGCCTTACCTTGTTATTAAATAAGAAATCCCACAGCATCCACAAGGCAGTAAAAGAGTTGTTTCCGTGCCCTTTCCCATGCTGAGAGCTCTGGGGCTGCTCTGCAGGGCAGGAGGGTGAGGGACATTGGCATCACACACTCATCTTGCATGGCTCAGTGCTAACAGGAGGTAAATGAAGGAAGTCCTAAGGGGAGAGTCTGGCAGTGCCTCACCTAACTCCCTCTTCATTGTCCACGAAGTACTGGGTCTGTCTTTTCTTATGGACCAAATTAATGACTATTTCCAGATGTACAGACTGTTCCATGTGGCTCAGAACAGTTTGTGCTGCAGAGCACAGCCTCTGGGCCTCTGTGAAGGCAGCCTGCTGGGGAAGCTGTGGGTTCTGTGCACAGTGCTGTGCACCAGGACAGGACAGCTCAAGCTCTAAAAAGGAAAATGGATGTGCTGGGCTTATAAAGCATAATTCTCAGCTGCTGTGATGCTGACAGCAGATGAGGGCTGAGAACAAATTACAGTGAACATTTCTAGCACTGTGCAGATGGTGAGAGGTGCAGGGCTGGGAAAAGGGTGTGTGTGAGGCCTCTGGAATTTGGTAGAGAAAACCAGTAGCAGGTAGCTGTGAGCACTGAATGCCATTTACACTTTGGACTGAACCCACCTTTCAAAAGATTATTTGATGCTTTTCTCTGGAGCTGTGAAGAGCCCCTCTTGCTTAAGGGGGCTGTAGATAATAGTGGAGTGCAGAGGGATATAGGTTCAAGGGTGTGTTGCTGTAAACACTTCACTCAATACTTCACAGCAAGAGCCTGGGCAAAAGGAGCAAACATTTTCCTTTCTTGGTAGGAAGAAGCATTGTTCTGACACAGTTGAGTTGTATCCAATCCCCTCTTCCCCAAAGAGTTGAGTGGGCCAAAAAAAAAAAAAACAACCCTGTAGTAAATCAAAAATAACTGAAAGGAATAGGCATAAAGCAGAAGCAGAGTTGGGTTTCATCAGGCTGGCACACAGCAAAAGCCAGGCCTGAAGAAAGCTGTGGGTGAAGCTCAGACCTCCAGCACAGTAATTCTTCTCAGCACTGACAGTAATTCTGTACATTCCTCATGTTTAAGTAGCTCTTGTAAGCTTGGTTAGCACTGTACTCACACAACCCAAAATCTTCATTTCTGCTTTAGTGCTGTGATTTCCTCTGCTGGCTGTTCCATTGGCTATTGCAACAAGATTTGTTATCTTTTTTTTGAGAGAAAGCTATCCCTGGATCCTAGAAAAAGCAAGAACAAAACAATCTTACATACATGGCTGATAATGCATCACCCCCACTGCAGACTCTCCCCAGCCTGCAGACTGCTACTCTGGGCATATCTTGCATTTGAATTCATCTCATTAATGCTCCTCATTGCCTACTTTCTTCCTGCTCCCCAGACTTCCATGTTCCACACAGGATGAAGTAACCTCCCTTTTGTTTACTGTTAACCCTCTCTGGGCCTTGGACTGTGCTGTTGCCTTACAGAGCTAAAGAGAACCTGGCCAGCACTGTGGCTGGGGGCAGCAAGCTGCAATCACCCAAACTTCTCATTATTCCATGCATTTACCATTTTTGCATGGCATATATGACACAGAGTGTTGGCAAGGCTTTCAACATTAAAAACTTCTTTAGTAGAACACTGCCCAGAACCTTCAAACACAGCAAGCATTGCAACACCACTTAAGGGTTCTAATGAAACACCTCCAGGCTGCCCCAGTGCTGCTGCCCTGCAGCTTTTGCTGCTGTCTTTTGTGTTGCAGCCTAAATTTGTCAGCTGACCCTGCTACAGAAGCAGCAGCCTGGAGCACAGGAACAGCAATGGAAAGTTGCTGCAGCCATTTCCCCAGTGAACATCCACAAAATCCTCCCCTGCAGAAAAGCTGGGCTAAATGAATAATTAGGAAATACCAACACAGGTTTGGAAAATGTCTGTTTAGATAAACAGATGTTGGAGATTTGCCTTGGCATTTCAGCCCCCGGTACTCAAAGAATTCTCAAGATGTGTATTGGACTTACTCATTTTTTTGGGTATTGTTGAGATAATGGCAAATAAAAGTTTCCTCTCTTCCTGAGGCTGTCTTCCAGTCTGAGGGAGGGAGAACACACATTAAGAAAGCTACCTTTTATACAAATTCGTTTTTTAATAAAGTGTATATCTTATAAAGTGTAAAATGATTACTCATTTGTAGAAAATAAATTGACTAGAGAACTCTTTTAAATACTTCCCAATTTAGTTTATATATACTGAGATACATACTATATTTACAGATATAAATTTTATTCTATTTGTTTCTTGAAAAGATTTATTTTTCCAACCAAAGAACAGCAGAAGTCCTGAAATCATGAGGTCTTTCTGAGTGACACAGCAGAGGATGAGTGAGCTGCAGACATGCTGAAATGGTTACAGGTAGCTTAATTACAAACATGTGAAAACCAGTTAGGTCTTTTCTCCATCCCTCTCCCCATTTTCCCTGCTTCTGTACATGTGTAATAAATACATTTACAAACATCCACAAATAATTGCCATGAAACAACCTTTAATGATACGGACTTAATCAGAATTAACCTTTAGGCATCACTGAAAAACAGCACAGTGTAAAACCATTTTCCTGCCTAAACTCATGCATCTTTTTAAAATCAGTAACTTGCAAATTTAAACAGAATATCTGAAGCCTTTGGATTCCAGAAGGGAAACATCACGTTGCAGCTCACAGTTCACCAGTGACCATATACAGTACTTTCTGTAAAATACAAAATGTCTGACAAAGGAAGAGAATAAGCAAGTAAGCAATGCCTCTTTTTAAAGTTGTTTCTAAGGATTTGGTGCAACTTTTAACTCTGCATGATGGTGACAGGCTCTGGTTTTTTTTTCCCAGACACCATTAGTATTGCTCAAAGCCCCAAATTATCACACACTGATGTTGACTTAAAAGTACTATGTACGTACCACTACATAAATACATATGCAATATAAAGTCCATATCCCATAAAATAGAAAAATGTAATATAGAGTCTATTGGGCAAGGCATACAGGCATAGCAATAGTTTTATAACTACATAAATGTAGTTGATATTATTTACAGAGGGAAATGGAGACAAACATTATAATCAAATACATTGGTTTAAGAATTTTTTTAAGATTTTCACTTAAAACAAAATGATTTGCAACTCCAACTACCTGGAAAAGTAAAGTGCTCACAATCCATTTAGTGCAATAAGACTAGCTACAAAACTTAAGAGGAGGAAAAAAATTTTAAGAACAAATTCCACATATAGCTAGGGGGACCAAACAAAAAATAAAATAATTTTTGAGTTTAAAAGATTGAGAAGGAAGAGAAATTAAGATTACAAAGCAGATTAACAAGATAAAAATAATTCTCCAAAGTCAAGTCTTTAGATTGTCAGAAGTGCCAAATGCCATTGTTTCTCATGCTATTTTGTCCCAGCTTTGTCCTGAACATTTTTGGAGACAGCTCTCTCATAATCAAGGAAATGGCACAGATATTCCTGCAGATGTGACACCATGTAAGCCCAAAGAAAGAAATGAAAGATGAATGTACTCATCAGTCTGACAGTGCTTTATCTCTGAGTGCTTGACTTCGTAATTTCAGCAGTATTCCTCTGTTTAAGTCAATGCTGAGTAATATGAAACTTGCTTCTAAAATATAATAACTGGGAACAGTTGATAAAAATGAGGGGTTCTTACAAAATCTGTATTATGCTTTCAGCACTGGATTACAGTAAGCCACAACAACTAAAGATTACACATATTATTTCACCTTGGCATCATAAATCAGAATCAACTTAGGTCAACAGTGAAGTACAACCCATTTAAAAGGAGCGACTCTCCAGAGAAAATCCTTCTTCTGGATCTAGGGACCAAATATAATCTCTACAGGGATGCCAGGCAAACAGAAGGGCAGACTGACAGGGGCTTTAGAAATTGTTTTATTAATGACTTAAAATTAACTCCTGGCCTTAACTAGAACTTGTAAAAATTCTCACACATCGCCTCCTAAAATCAGAATAATTAAGAAATCTCTCAGGTAATGAAACCCAAAGCCCTTTTACTGGTTTCACTGAGATGTGGAAGATGCAGCTGTAACTGACAAGCACTTAGTCACTGATCCACAGACTTCAGAATGTCCCAAGGTAAAATTGTATAAACAAGAATGATGTGATGCAGGCTTCCATAGAAATGTTTTTTCTTATTAATACAATTCTTGAGAGTAACCTTCTGGCCAAGGGAGGTTGATGGGAAAAGACCTTTCTCCCCAAAACTAGGTTATGGACAACTGCTAAATTGGATTATGGACAAATCATCCTGCTAAATCATCACAAACTCCTGTAGTCTTAATTAAACTCTAATGAGGAAGGAAATATGCAAGTATTGGCAAACATCACCAAGGACCACAGCCAGGACCTCCGGAGTGGGGTGTGGGAGGCAGGCCACAGTGCCGTCAGCCCCCAGAGGTGTCGTGTAGCAGTTCTGCTGGAGGGAGCTCTGTGCACCCAGAAGCCCGTGGCACCTGACAGAGGACTTACATCACCCAAGCTGCTGTCAGCCTTCCCAAAGTTTTGAAAAGCACCCTCCAGAGCCAGGCCTTCCACGGGCAGGGGCTGCAGCTCCCAAAGGCCTCACAGGAATCACCACTGCCCTTGGCGACCAGGGCTGCTCTGCCTGGCCAGGAGGTGGCACCTTCTGCCCCCAGACCGGCACGTCACCATCTCCGCGGTGGCAGTCCGCAGCAGCGAGAGCGGCAGGTTGTCCTGCCCAGGCACCAGACTTGCGGGTCTCCTGCCTCACGCTGGACCACGGCAGCCACCGCCGGGATAACAGCACCACGAGGCAGGCGGAGGGCACGGCCCCTCCGCTCCCTGCTGCCGCGGCCCCGGGAGCACACACGGGGGAGGGCGGGCGGTGCCAGGCGCCGCTGACTCACCCCTCGCCTTCCCACAGGCAGGGGAAAGCTCAGCAAAGCCAGCGCAGACCTTTCTTTCCATGTGCCAAGCCCACTGCTGCCGTCCCAGGGGGGCACAGCCCGTCCTGTCGCGATAGGGAGGCCAAGGGTGAGGCAAAGAGGCAGCAGAGGCTGTGGCAGCTTCTCGCGTTTATTCGTTCCGCGCGCGGGGCAGGAGCGGCCGCTGCTCCTCGACGGGTGGCAGCTCCTCGGTGGGCAGCAGCTCGTAGGTGACGCAGAGGGAGGAGAAGAGGCAGCCCAGGAAGGACACCAGGCTGGAGAAGTACATGGCACTGCTGGCGCTGCCCACGGCCGCCGTCAGCGGCCCCATGGCCAGGGCCACGAGGATTTGTGCCAGGAAGTACTGGCAGCTCAGCAGGGAGATGTCAACGCCCATCCCACGCCGCGTGCCCTCCGCCTGCGAGCCTACGAACTGCGGGGACACAGCCACAGAGTGAGGGGGTGTCCCGGGGCTCCTGGCCCCTCCCCAGCCCGGGGCTCACCTCTCGGCTCTGGTAGTAGTCGCAGAGCAGGGAGTAGGGCAGCGTGCAGAGCGTGGCGAACAGAATGCCGTAGGTAGCGCACAGGGACAGCAGCACGTAGACGTTCCTGGAGAGCGTGGCCAGGCCCGTGCCCAGCCCAAAGGCCAAATACGCCACAAAGTACAGGGTCCGTGTGCTAAACCGCTCCTCCAGCTTCTCCAGCACGGCTGCAAGAAAATGGTACAGCTTTGGGGTGAACTGCAGCCCGCCCCACTGCCACCTGTCAGTGGGGCTGAGGGGTCCACCCTTGCTTAGGCAGCCACATCTCTGTGACAAACACTACACCTCTGGGGAATTGGTGGCTGGCACGTGAGTGCCAAGGACCCTTCCAAATCTGGCTTCCATGATGCAGCATTGCTGCCCTGTCTGCAGAGAGGGCATGGCAGAGCTGAGGCCTGGCAGTGCCTCTGTCCCAGAGGGCAGGCAGAGCATGACATACATGACAAAGTGCTGGGGTGGCACATGACACCTGAGTGCTCTGCCTGGGACACACAGGCACTGACTGGGTGGAGCTGCACCAGAATTGTGCCAATGGTGACTGCATGTTTCTCTGCATTCCGTGTACTTTGAAAATGTCACTTGTGAAAGGAACCACATCCTAAGAGAGATGTGACCTCTCTGGATTGTTGACCTCACCTGCTTTCAGTGCAGGCCAAGCTAAGTAGCAGAGGTAATAGGGTGAAAAAAGAACACTCTGCTACAACACCTGTGCCATGTAGTAGGCTGTGTGCAACATAAACACTGGCTTACTTCTTGCATAATCACCACTTTTAAGAAATGTATCTTTTCCCAAAGCAGTAGTTAAGACGGCTGTACCAAGTACCTGAATAAAAAGCAGCACTGAATGCATAGATGCACATTCCCCAGCAGCCCATGGTGACCCCAGTGTTGTACTTCTGATACTCATCTGAGTTGTGAGGTGCTTTTGGGTTCCCTTGGAACACTACTTCTCCCATGAAGTCAGTATAAAAGAGTAACATCCCCTCAAATGAAAGCCACCCTGAAAGAAAAGTAACCTATTAGGATTTCAGAATATCTGTTTCCCCTTGCAAGCTTACATGGATGTTATCAGCTATATTACAAATCACACCCTAGGACAGGTTGTGCAACCTGTTACATAATATCCAGCCACATTTATCTGAGACCGCTGCTCCCCGTGCATAATGCTGCAATGTTTGTTAAAGACATTCAGGCTTTTAAAGACCAAGATTTACCATTTGAATTCCTAAGTGGAAACCTCAAGGCTGACTAAAGGCCACAAAATACTGGTTTAGCAAGACAGAAAAATAGATGAGAGCAGTCTGAGCTGTCTTCAGGTTCTGACAGGACACAGCACTCAGTTTAACAGAGTGGCTCATCCCGTAGTAATTTCAGGTTGCTGTTATCCTCCCACATAGGACTGGAAGGAGTGCTTCTTATGTCATGGTTGTAGCCTCCAGAGTACCTCTGACACAGTTAAAAACTCTTCCTACAAATTGGCACCAAGGCCATTGATGTAGACAATCCCCTAATTCTTTTCACAGCCAATGAGTATTAATTACCTGGTCCCTTCAGTCCAATTTTGTGTCAAGTGGAATGACTGCAAGCCCTTCCTAAACACCAGTCACACACTGGTTAAGAGTAAAGGTAATACTGTACTGGTTACAGGCACTCCTGCAATGCCATGTTCCACACCTCCTCTCAGCCTGTTCTGGGACCCCTGTACATGAGCAAAGGGAGGAAAGTGAATGCCAGTCTCAGGGTAAGCATAGAAATACAACTAATCTCTCTGCTTGGTGTGAACATTCCCCTTAAGATGTGTTGATTTAGGCTGTTGTTGTTCCCTTTCTAGGAACACAGGTTTTACTGCTTTGCTGGGATGTTTTGGGTTTTTTTTTTCCTTTCTAAGTGTTCTAAGAAGGTACCTCATTAGTCTCTATAAGGCAGAAATCGAGTTGTCTCTGTTAGCAGCCATTGCAGCAATAGATAAAATACTGAAAAAGGTTCACCCGAGGTAGAGCCCTCCCTGGTGAAGGCAAGAGGGTGCTTTGGGAGTACCTAGGAAGTGGTTGATGCAGAGGTTACGGAGAGCCTTGGGCATGTGGCAGATGGTTGAGCAAAGCAGCTTCACAGACAGGGGCTGCTCCGAGGTCTCGCCCGATTCGTTCAGCTCGCTCTCGTACTTCACCCCGTTCAGCAGGATATTAGCAACCTGCACCATAAGAACTGCCAGGTCAACAAGCACAGTAAGGGAAGGACAAACATCCTTTAGGTAGATGTATGCAATATTGCACACCTATCTGATAATCTGAAAGTTAAACTCTGCTGCTGGAGTATGTTGACTTGGAGATTAAGAAGTGTATTGGACTGGAACAAGTGACAAATGGCAGCACTGCACTGTAGCTTTCAGTATGCTTGAACCAGATCCCTTCACCAGGGGACTTGGTAACCACATTCAGGTGCACAGGCACAGCAGGAATGCATAAATTCCACTGCATTTATAGGAGCTGTACCCACTTTCAGGTGAATGTGGATCCTGAAGTTTAGAGACACTGAGGAAGAGGAGGATGAGTTTAATTGAAACACATTATCATTGCTTGCTAACCTCAATGCTCAACCTCAGTGTGCCCAGTATGTAAAATCCTGGCCCTAACAAAGTCTGCTCTCACAAAATGGGTCAAAGTACAGCAACAACAAACAAAACAAACAAAAAACCACCACCCCCAAAAATTAAAATAAAATAAAAATCCCCAAACCAAACAAAAAAAAAAATAACAGAGGACTGTTTACCTCATCCCAGATCATAAAAAAATGGGCCAGCATGCAGAGGTCTCAGACATTCCAAGTTATCACCAACAGTGGGAGGTGAGGTCAGAGTCTTATCCCTCAGTAAGGGAAAGCTCACCTCCCTGATGGAGCCAGATGTAATGACTGCCATAAGGAGAAGCTCATGGGAGAATCCTATCCCTGGCCCTATTTTGCAGGTCTTTCTGTGGAAAGGGAAGATACAGGCTCAATAAAAACGTGACCTTTTCTGCATTCATGTGGTAGCTCCCTTGGTAGTGAAGCAGGACTAAAAATACTGACCTAACTCTCACAACTGGCGCAGTTAAGAGTGGGATATTCCCATTTCTGCCATCTTAACAAAGGCAGCTGACAGACTGTCAGCCATAATTCACACTCTGCCCACTACTTTACTGATAGAGTCATAGCAGGTGTGCTGTTCCCATAATAACTTTTATGAGGAAGCTGTCACAAGAGTCTTTAATGAATAATTTGTGCACCACGTATTTAAAACTATATGAAGAGATTAATAGCACTCATGCTCGTATCATTGATTTCCTGCTCTTACCTGTTGGCTGAAGGTTACATTTCTTCTTCTGTTATTCTCTGGGCAGTGTCCTGTTACAGCATCTGGAATGGCCAAGGTCTGAGGTCTTTTCAAGATCCCTGATGACCGTGGCTTTATTGCATCCAGTGAGCCCACTCTCAGCACATCACTATCAGACCCTGACGTTAAGCTGCTTTCCCCTTGCTCCAGAATTCCATTTGCTCCATGGTAACAGCCATCAGGCACCCGAGGAAAGCTGACACTGACAGGCTGCCTGGACAAACTAGCTGGAAGTGTCATGTAACTATTATGCCCGCCTGTAAAACAGTCTATAAGCACACTGTCAATATTTGAAGTCCCAAAGGATGATGCAAACTCATTAAGTCCCGTCAAAGAATTGTCTCTGCTGATAAAACTCCCGTATTTTGGCGTGAGTGGGCTCATGGGGGAAACAGGACTCGTAAAACTTGCATGTAAGTGAGCTGAGTTATGAGAAGCAGAGTTTTCATTTACACTGTCCTCAAAGAAGAAAGGTGGAGAAGGAGGGAGAGGAAGACTTGGACTTTTCATCACCTTTTTCTTCCTGTTAGAGGACTTTAAGGGTCTCTCTGGAATGCTAACTAGAGTCAGCACAGTAGCAATAGTCAGTACAACTGAGGTGAAGACATAGATGACACGAAGTTGCCCTCCTACAGCTTTTCCAAAACTGGTTTTATCCCAGTGTATTCCTCCAACAACATAACCAAAGCCACCTCCAAGACCTGGTGGAAAAACAGAGCTAAGATTATCTTCCCTATCCAGCCCCACAAGTCAGTAGCAGCACAGCATCACTTGTATAATGAATCATGAGTAGAATCTGACATTTCTGTTTTACCATTTGACCCCTTTCCACTTCAAATGCACTAATAAACACAGCTGTGCCACAAGGACAGCCTGGATGTACCAACACGGTACAGAAAGAGGGAGAAAGTGCTGTGAAAGTGATGATACAAGTAATTTAAAATTATAATTTTTCTTTGCCAAGAACAAAACACCTTACCTTTAGCTATTTCAGTCCGTAAACAGAAGTGTCCACCAGCCTTGTGACAAGGCTCTGCAATCATTCAGCTAAGACTGTTTTCCTGAAAGTGAAAATCCATTTTCCTCATATGAGGAATGCAGATCTAACTAAGACAGATCCAATCACTTCAGAAGTGTAGCAAGCTCATTACTCAGCACTGTGTTGACAGTGTACAAAACTGCCACTGTGTTACTACCGACGAACAGGGAAGTTTTGAGAGCACCTCTCTCTCCATTCACATGGTGAAAGTCTTACAACACTCTCCTTTCTTACTCACAAACACATTCAAGAGTGTGGAATAGTCTCCTAGAACAGGGCAGCACAGCAATTGAAGATGACAGCAGTGAGGGATCAACAGCACCCAGTATGCACTTTTGCCTCCAACAGAGCAACTACAAGACACATTTTCCATACCTGCAGGAAGCCAAACCTCCTCCCTCAAGGGAAAATTTTGTTTCCATAGGTCTTACAAAATCTGTGAGGGACCTTCAGATGAATAATTCAAGACTGTATCTTGTTTGAGTTGAGGTAGTTACAAAAGCCTTTTGCAATAAGTAGATTTTTTTTTTTTTTTTTACAGTTAATCAGTGATACCTCTCAGTATTTGGTCATTATGCTTATTCAGGAAAAGACCAGTGTTTACACCCTGCTTTCTCACAGCAGGGCTTGTTTACTCAGGGTTCACATCTCCCAGGAAGCACCAAGAAGACATACCTGCTAACAAAGCGTGGATGTTGAGGCCCCTGTCTTGATCCACTGGGCTGCACACATCCATCATGTAGGCATGACTGGGATTGTCTGCTGAATCTGCACTGAAGTCCATGAGGACAACACCACAGACTGTAAGGATGATCCCCCATTTGTGGTTATTCTCAGTGTCAGACAAGGCACTCCCTATATCTTTGCCATTCAGCATAAGTGAGAGCCCAAGCAATGCTCCTGGGAACAAAACCAAAACACAATCAGTCACTATTTGTAAGCAAGCCTGCAGAGTTCCAGACTCCAAAAGCATTATTCTACCTGCCCAGCCTTGCAGCAAGCACTATTGCTCTTGTTCATATCAATGCAGCCTGGAAAATTAGTGTGGCTTATAGGATACACATAATCCTTTTCCACTATTCGAGCTTAACAAATGTCTAGAGTTTACTCTGGCTAAAAACTTCCACATTCTTGACCCTCAAAACATCCTTTCAGACTCTGAGAAGCTTTTATGTGTGGATCTCCAGCTGCCAAAGCATCAGCTGTGTCACTCACCATCTTCTTCAGACCCACAACACCCAACACCTCAGGAGCATTTTGTTCAGTTTAGTGCCACAAGGGAAGTCACAGACAAGAGATGCACAACGTTTTTAAGTGTTATGCCCATCATTTCTAAACGACACACCTACTGCTAAAACCAGAATGAAAGGTCTTCTCCTCCCAAATCTTGATGTGCATCTATCGCTCCAGGCTCCCAGCAAAGGCTGTAGCAAAAACCCTAGAAAAAAGGAATCACCAATGAACAGGATTCTTCTAGAAGCCTGTTTCACAGAGGAGTTAAAACAGGCATGCCTTAAAGGGCAGTTAATGCAGGACACCACAGTGCAGTGACATCCCCAGTCACCCAGGGACACACACAGCACACTGCCTGGCATTGCCCAGGACAGGACTGAGTAACAGAACGTGCTGCTGCTCACTGCAGGGCACTTCACTGTGCATCAGTAACACAGAGTTTGACACCAGGTGAAGAGTCAGAGTACAAGTTACACATTCTTAAGCACTCTGCTTCTTACAAGCTATTTCATTCATCCCATATTAGATGTGAGATCCCCTGCAGGATTAGTTTGGAAAACAGCAGTAAGCAAATATGCAAGTAGGAAAGATGCCTGTATGAATCTGTGCCAGCCTGTTAGGAGGAGCCTATCTCTTCTTCTGAAGCATATGTTGTGAGTACAAGAACAGGCAGAACAAAATTTTCCAAGTGGTATCCATAGTAATGGATACACTCCCAGCCCTGCCTCTGTGCTAAGGCAAGTAATTCAATGCCTCTTTCACCAGTGGTCGATGGTCTTTCATCATTGGAACACCTCATTTGTTTCAGAAAGTTAAACAGGAGAAGGCAATCCCACTCTGCTTTTTTTCACACACCCTTGAAAACTGTCTCTGTATGCTTTTTTTCATGGGGATATAAATGGATACAATGATCTTCTTATGCTTGTTTTTAAGTACAGGAACAGAGCAACCAAAGGTTACCCTCACACAAGTTTTAAGAGGTTGAAAAGCTATTAAAAGAACAGATATTTTGAGCACGTTTCTCTTATTTCAGGCAGGGCACAGCAAGAATTGTCCTCCTATTTATCTAAAATTATGATTAGTACTACTTAACCTCGAGAGTGTATACTCATGAGCAGCTGAGGTGCTTCAAACAAAAAAAATTTAAAAAACCCATAGTGGAAAAAATAAGAGGGAAGAAACAGCACCATGAAAAGTTACCTAATATAGGGCTGATGAACCACACCATTCCATACAGTTGGTCTGGAAGCCCCATCTGGAGCAGCACAGGGGTAACATAGGCTGTTTCCATGGCATAGCTGAATTCAAGCCCAAAGAGAATGCACCCATTGAAAAGGAGTTCCAAGAAAGACCTCTGAGGCTGGAGATCCCCAAAGTCAACCAGATCAGTGGGACAAGGAGTATTTGGCGGTGGCGGCGGCGAAGGCCGGATGTGTTTTCTCCTTTTCGGGTGTCTCTTGAAGTTGTTGGCCCGGTGACTTATGTGCCGTGTGGGCAGCCCAGAATAGCCTGGAACTGGTGGCCTCCAGACTTCCTGAGAAGCCACACCTGACAAGAGTGCAGCATCGCTGACAGGGCTTGCTGCAGATGGTGGAATCATCATGGGTAGGGGTCTGGAAGACAGATCAGAAGAAAATGGTGGAGGTAAGAGAAACTTTGCTTAATTTTTTTAACTGAAGTTCAAGTCATTTGTCAACATTTCACATATAAAGTGTGGCCTTTGTGTTAGTTACAACCTCTTCTTTCCATCTCTTGATGGAAGGCATTTGTGTTTTATGGGCACATCTCCTGCAATGTATGAAATGCACCAGACAAAGAAGCAGAAAACATGAGATTTAGGGGAATGCTGTACAGCCAAAGAGTAGAAGAGCTGGGAGTTTTGCACAAATGAGACACCAGAGATATTGTCTAGGTTACCTAAGTATTTGCCTACCACAGGGGATTAAGATTGAAATATTTAAAGCCAGTCACACTTCCCAGAAATTCCCAATGGGTCAGCGAAGGGTCTACATTTATGTAGAATTCACTTGAGTTAAACTCACTCAAGCTAAAAAAAAAAATCATAATCTCAGTCTATGTTTACAATAATGCAAAGCTGTGGCCTGGCAGCAGATTCCAGACCCCTGCTGCAAAATGAAATCACTTTGGCAAGAAATCCTTTTGCTACCGATCCCAGCACTCCTGCTGCCTGTGCTGAGGCCGAGGCTTAATGCAACACTTTTTTCTCAATGACCAAGTTTGGTTTTATTCCTATTTCCATTCCTGAATTCAGCAGAGGTATCTCCACTGCAAGGAGGGGGTGTGATCCTTAGGAACTGAACCATGAGAAGAAGATACATACCCAACAAACCACCCTCAAAACTGTTACTCCTCTTTCAGTGCTTAATGGTTCCCAAGTGCTGAATAGGCTCCTTGGATCCCATCAGAATCACTCCTGTAGCCAAAGCCTGCACAGTGTGGTGGCTAAAAAAGCCAAATGGTTTCTAAAATAGCACATCAGATAGATGCCAACAGATCTGCTGCATAAACGAACCACATGTGATTTCTTGATTCTTTTTGCCAGAAATGGAAACAGCTCATGAGTGAAGTCTGACCTTTTCTTTACGCCTCCTTGCCCACAGACCAAAGCTGCTGCTGCACAAGAACAGCTCCACATCACCCCATCCCTCTTCACAAAACCCTCACAACTGCACACTAGTGAGTAAAACAAGTCTCTTACTTTTTTGATTACAGCTTCCCTGGGGAAAATACTCCCAGGTCTTCTACTCTTTGGCTGTACAGCACTCCCCTAAATCTCATGTTTTCTGCTTCTTCATCTGGCACATTTCATACACTGCTCTTCCTTCCTGTAGCCCTCAGTCTACACAAAGCCACAATTTATTGTAGATCCCCAACTATTACCAACAGCAGGACCCCACAAGCCCAGGTTTACCATCATGCTAAGCCAAGCATTGTTAAGCATGACCAATCCTCAGCTCCATGCAGGGATCCAGAGACACTGCACAATACAAAACTGACTGCCAAGCACCTCACAGGAGACTGCAATTGGAGTAACTTGAGTGCATTTGGGGGACAAGGAGGATAAGGAAGGATGAGAGTGGGAAGACATCTATTGAAATGTTGCTAACATTGTATCAAGAGTTTGCTCGAGACTGCTTCTCCTCAGAAGAGGTGTGTATCATGCAAGAGAGAACGGGCAATTCATAATCCCAGCTGCACATCTTGACAGCCCACACCTCACACAGCACCAACAGCTTTTCCATCTTGCTGGGAAAGCTCATTAGCCCCAAAGTCCCATACAAGGACCAGCAGAAAGAGAAGCGTATGGAGACTTTGTGAAGGCGTCTGCACCAGTGTTCCCCTTGACACCGTTCCTCCAAATTACTGAAAACTTCTTATGACCCATGTCTCTCACAAGCAGAGTACTTACTTTGCAGAGTACTTATCAGCCTCCAGGGAAAAGTGATTTCCTCACAATGAGAATTTTTTAAAAATGAGGAGATACCTGAAAGAAGACATAATGAAAACCCAATCATGACAGTTGCTCTAACAAACCCTTTCTTTCACAGAGCCATGACAAAGAAGATGAGCTAGCAGCCCCCTTCACTATTACACTTTGCCATTGGCACAGAGAGTGTTATCTCCTTATCTTCATCTATTAGTTTCATTTCATACTAGATGCTCCTTTATCTTCCTGCTCTTTACTATGTATTGCAAAGCAATTGCATTCCAAGTCATAAATGGCAATGTTTTAGTGTTATAAGGAAAGACCCGCCCCCCATGCATGGCTCAAAAATACACGTGGTGACCTGCAATTACTTGAAATGAAAGGCTATTATTGACAGCATGTCACTGGTCCAGCAGAAAATCAGTGTAAAACTATGAACTGAGCCTATATCCTCAATCCCCCATTTTCCTCAACTTACTGGCTGTTCACAGGAAGACATCTCAAACCTGCCCTCGGTGATCACAACAGCGGCAAGGCAGGAACCCTCTCCCTCCGTGTGGCTGCTAGCCCTCAGTGTCAATAGTTATTTGGGATTCTTCGCACCCCACGTCTGTTATACCAACACTTGCACAATCAGTCTGGAAGGCGACGCTGGCTCTGCCGGCTGCTATCCGCACAAACGCGTGTGCTCGGGCAGTGTGCTCGGCAGCAAGGGTCGTCCGCCCTCACCGCTCCTCCTGGCACCGCTACGCCGAAAATAAGTCTACTTTTCTGGCAGAATCTGCTTCCAGTTTTTCCGCGTCGGGTACCGAGCGCTGCCAAAACCCCAGAGTCATGCGCGCCGCGGGGGAAGGCCGGCCCTGACCCCGGTGCTGACCCGGCCGCCGCCTGCCCATCCTTTGTGGCGGCCGGGCAGGAGCCGCGCCGGCAGCGCCGCGCCGCCGCCCCGGGGCGAGGCCGGCCCCTCACGGCCCCTCACGGCCCCTCACGGCCCCGGGCCTCGCGTCCGCCCCGGCCGCCAGCGCGCAGCGACCCCCGCGCCCCCGGCCCGGCCGCCGCTCCCGGCCCGCTGCCTCACCTGCCCGCCCGGCCCGCACTGCGCCGCGCCGTGACGCCACCGGCCGCGCCCCGCCCCGCCGCTCGCCGCCGGCAGCGGCCGCCCCCGCCCGGGCCGCGGGAGGGTCCCGGGCCCGCGCCGCTCCCGCCCGCCCCCGCACCGGCACCGCCTCCGCGGAGAGCCCCGCGGCTGCGGCGGGGCCAGGAGGAGCCGGGCGGGAGAATCGCCCCGCTGCTCACGGCGGTACCGCCGCTGCACGGCCGCGGTGCGGCAGCGCTCGCTGCAGCCACTCCCGCCCCGGACAGATGCGGCTGCTCGTTCCCAACTTGGCACTGGAGAGGCGGATCGTGATAGTAAGATTTTTAGCGGGTACAGAGATATTTTTTGATAGGCCTGTAGAGCAGATGCCGTACAACGTGATGCACTTCTCTATTTAACAGTCTTCCCCTTCCTAGGCTAAAGAAATTAGGCAATTTTATTTTATAATGCCATATTTTGGGCTTGTGTTTCAAATTTCCTCATGGTTTGCAAACAAAGATGTAATTATGTAGTGCAGTCTGCTCTACTTTTAAAATAAAACTTAAAATTCAGAGCCTTAATCATTACGCATTCTTAATTTTATCTTCACTGTTTACCATAACACTGCAAGAATCCCTAGTATATATTAGTATTTAGGTCTTGTAGAATTTATTGTGGCAGGAAGATGGCACATAAATCAGTAGTCATAGTAGGAATAAAAGGTATTTGTCTGTAGAAAACCAGCTCTAATTCATGCGATAGAGGGTGTAATCACATTTGGAAAAGATGCCAGAGCACAGTCTGAGGCAAATAGGGTTCAGCTAGGGGACAAGCTCATATAGAGCCTGACAAGAAATTTTGAGAAATTGGGATAATCTTGCAGTACTCAAGGACAGGCACGAGAGATCACTGCACATTCTTATTCCATGAATTTCCTGCCACCTGATCTGCGGTGTTCAACTTTTTTATGTCAGTTTGGCCATGATATTGGTCAAGTATTCTTCATCAGTGTTTATGTAATTAAACAGCAGTGTAAGGGACCTGTGTACAACACTTAGGGCTGTTGACTCACAGCATGACATTTGCAGGGCAGAAAGGGGTTTGTACTTAATGAAAAGTGGGTTCCTCACCCACCCTCAAATGTTCTTCCTCAAAAACCACAACCCAAGCAGCATGTCTGCAGTCCCAGCAAAACTCTTCCCTTCACTGCTTTCTAACAGAGAGCTCTCTGTAAGCATCTTGTTCCTAAGCTGACCCTAAGGTATGTGCTGATTGTGCCAGATTAGGTGAAACTGAGCAAGAAACTTGTCATGCACTGGCATTGTTGCACTGTTGTTGTCAGCAATTTGATACAGTTCACCTTTTCATCTCCTTCTCCCCTGTCAAAATGCTCATGCAAAATAAACTAAACAGAGATGAGAGAGTCAATCCAGTGTCATAGATGTCATACTTGAGTAATGGAATAATCTCAAAAATACACTTATTTGTCCCAAACAACGTGTTCCGTGCCGGACACCATTGCAGGCTTCTACTGAGGATGCTGCAGGTTCCCCATTTTGACATATACTCTATCCCCAGTCCTCCTGGCAGATTTGAAGCTATTTTGGTACTGGGATGTCCCTCACCTGTCTGTGCTCAGTTTTTTCTTTTGCCTCCCCAGATATGAAGCTTCTGGGTCTCCACCAACCCAGCCTTGCCACATGCCACTTCTCAGTGCTGATCCACATGGCTGTGGCCACAACAGGATGCTGTGTCTGCACCCAGGTCTCATCCACAATATCCACAATATTCACTACTCCACTTGCTGCCTATTGAGTGAACAAACTGGTTTTAGAAGCCACATTCATAATGAACCGATTAAAATCACTGCAGTTGCTCTGGGAGAAAACAATCACATTCTCATTCAAAACCACAGGTTGACAGCATCCCTTTTATTTACCTGCCTCCAGTGTCACAGCCACTGGAAAGCTCCTTCATGCTCTGAGCAGAAAAGGCAAAAAACAGAGAGAGAAAAAATAAAAAGGAAGACGAAGAAGATTTGAAACCCTAAGGATGAAGGACAGGAACAGAAGTAGGTCCTGCCAGGTGGCACAGCTGGTAAGAGGACACGAGCAGGCAGGTCTGCTGCCAGAATGATCAGACAGGTGGGGCAAGAGACAGCAGTGCTGGGAGAAGCCGTTGCCATCAGAAGTAGTTGTAGGAACACCAGCTACTTCTCACCCAGCTTCTGGTGCTCAGGGACAGCTACATGGCTGGGACTGTGGCTGTCACACACCCACAGCTGTTAACTGCCTGCTTTGGTGAAGACCCAGGCTTAGCCACCCCTGCAGCGACCACAACTGAGAATACAGCACAACAACCCCTGCTCCCACCAGCCTCAGTCCAACCACCACCCGTGTGCTAGAGCTCTGCAAACACTGGGAAGATGGAAACCGTATTTAAGAGTCCCATTCCTTGTCATGAGGATGGCTTTTTGTTCCACCTGGCCATGGAGAGTGGGTTATATTGTTAATGCTGGCAGGCAGTCATGGCCATTTTAGACAATGATTTTTCCTCTTAAACATATCTGAGACATTAAACTTGTCCTTGTTCCATGGTCAATTAAATAAAATCGTCTGCTCAAAACTTACACAGATTAACTCTTACACCATTTAGCACAGTGTGTCCACTTGGGGACAGTGGGACAATTAACTCTAGTCCTTCCCAGGGTAAGAACAAAGGAGAGAACAAAAGCAATTCCTGCTGTGCATTCATTTATTAGCATCCTTTAGGCTTTAGACAAAACAGAAACCACAAATCTCTCCTCTCCTCTGTGAGTTTGCACATAAATTGCTGTTGAAATGTAAAGTTACTCATTTACTTTGTACTAGTTTAACCCATCAGGTTCAAAAGAGCAGGTTTTGGTGGTGAATACCTACTGCTATGAATCTGCACTGTTCCCTCCTCACTTCTCTGGGTGCAAGATGGTTTGCATTCAATAAACACTTTTGTTAAGTCCTTCCACAAAGCAGCTTCTAACAGCATATTCATCTCTGCTCATTTACAGCTTGATGTTAGGCTCTGTTTCACTTGCCAGCAGGCCTCATTATTTGCTCTGCTCAGATCAGACCATTCCTCTGTTTCTTAGAAACCTCTCTTACTGTCCCCATAATCCTTTCCTCTGAAGCAGACATTAGCTCCAGTTGAGTGAAATTCTGTGCAAGACACCAACAGAGAGTATGTTGTTCTCCCTGTTGAAGAGCAGGGTTTCGGTTCTGTGGTGTTGGGTGTTTCTTTTTCTCCTTTTGTCTTAAAATTAATTTAAAAGATCTTTCAGTTCAGGTCAGTGGATCCGCGATGTCATTCTGTGATCCATCGGGAACTAGCAGCTTCTTTTCCAAACATGACTTGATGTTTTGAGGAGGAGAGATACAAAGTCTGTAGCAAACAGACTCACCATGGAAGTTGTTTGGTGTTCAGGGGCTGCTGCTTTAGAACACCCAAAGGCCACATTAATGCTGGAGCAAAGATTAATCTATGCTCAATGACTGAAGGAAGAAGAGGCCTGATGAATTACCGAGTTTCTGTGTCTGCAGAGGGACCTGTGCATACACTTGTCATGGTTTGGTACTGGCCAAACACCAGGCATCCATGAGAGTCATTCGCTCACTCTCCTCTGCTATAGTTGGGCAGAGGAAAGGGAAAAAATTAATGAAGGGCTTATGAGTTGAGATAAGAACTGAGAGAAAAATACTCTAAGGGCAAAACAGGCTCAAATTCAAAGGTATATGGTAAATTTATTATTAACAGAGTCAGAGGAGGACAATGAGAAGTAAAAGAAGCCTTTAAAACACCTTTTCCCCTCCTCAGCCCTTCCCTCTTTCCCACCAACAGCACAGGGAGACAGGGCATGGGGGATTTGGTCAGTTTGTCACTCGAGGTCTTGTTCTGTTTGCTCAGGGACAGGAGTCTCCTCTGCCGTGGGCTCCCTCCCACAGGCAACAGTCATCCCAAAACTGTTGTGGTGTGGGTCACTCATCCACGGGGCGCAGTCCTCGAAGGACAGGCTGCTCTAGTTTGGGAGCAGGGCCCCCTTTCTCTCTCTCTGTCAGCAGGGCCCCTCTCTCTCTCTGTTCTGGTGTCCTGCTGGATCACAGCTTTCTCTGCCATCCACCCACTCTATGTGAGCACTTTTCCCACGGGCTGTGAGTGGATCTCTGCATGCCCCGTGGACTTCATGCATTCCAAGGGAACAGTTTGTTTTACCATGGTCCTCACCGCAGCTTGCAGAGGAACCTCGGTTCCAACGCTTGGAGCACCTCCTTCCCTTCCTTTTCTTCCACTGTCCTTGGTGTCGCCATGTTGTTTTCCCTCACATGTCATTTCCTCCTCTTCTCTGACTAGAAGAAAGCTGCTGCTCGTTGCCAACAAGTGGCACCAATTCACAACTTCTCGCAGGACCTCGCGGCGCCGAGCCGTGGATCTCAGCCGGGTTCCGCCCTGGGAGTCCTCGCCGTGTTTGCGCTGCCGCGGCGCGGGCGGTGGCGGCCCCGTGGCGCGGGCGCTGTTGAACGCCTCTCTTCGTGCAGGCCCGGGAAGGAGAAGCCGCTGCCGCCGGCCCTGCCCTTCTGCCCGCGCGCGGCTGCCAGGGGCGAGCAGGCAGGCAAGGCTGGCCACGGGCCGCGCCAAGATGGCCCCGGTGCCTCGCCAGCCCTGGAGAAACTGCTCCTGCGCTGTTTTGATTTTCTTCTTAAACATCACAGAGCTGTTAGCAGCCTCTCTAATTGGGCCAGCAGCACGTCCATCTTCAGAGCCATCAGAGATTGGCTCTGTCGGACATGGCGGAAGCTTCTAGCAGCTTCTTACCGAAGCTACCCCAGAGGCCCCCTCCCTGCTGCCAAAAACCAGGCTGTGCCAAATCAACAGCAACACTCTGCAAGCTCTCCTCCACTTCCTACAGAACAGCAGGCAGCCTGCTTCTATACAAGTAGAGTTCTCAGGGAAAAACTTTGCTGGAAGAGATCACACCAACCTCTCTTCCTTCAGGGGGACCAGGAATGTGCACGTTGTGCTCTGCTGTGTTTCTATGGGAGACCTTGGGCACGGCTACAGAGCTCCTCAGAGCAAACCACGCAGGCTTGTGATAGCAGTACAGCTCAGAGACCTTGACACAGAACGGCTGCCTTGCTCATATTGTACAAAAACATCAGAAACTGTATCCTCTCTAGCAGGAAAGGCTCTCAAATTAAGTAACTTTTTTTCACTAATTTATCAGAATTCACTTCATTTAAAGTGAGGGGGAAGCTACTTAGTGTGAAGCACTTCCATTTTTCCCCTCTTGAGCTCCACAAAGAAGGTGGGGTGACTGGCAGAGCAGTAGGTGAGGAAAATCCAGAGCAGCATAGGTAATGGAAGAATAATTGCTAAGCCTACCTCCAGTCAATTTGCACAATTTCCACGTTAGAGATGCTGTCATATACTGGACAGCTTTCGTTTCCATAGCACAGAAAAGACTAAAGCTTCCCTGTGCTCAAAATGAAACACAGAGTATTTTTTGCTCCTTAGGAGGAATATGTGGTGTAGCTTAATCTGTCCTTTTTGACCACCACAACCTGGCAATAATACAGAAAAACTAAATACCCTTCTTTTCCTACTACGCATTGAAGTGACAAGTTAATTATTGTCCATGCACTAAAGTCTTTCATAAGGAAAAAGAAAGCAGCCTTTGCCTGGTTTGGGAGAATGATGTTCCAGTTTGCAGAGTTGAGGACAGGGGGTGGTGGTATGGTTGGAGTGCCACTCGATATTAACTAATTATTAAGCAGAAAGGTTCAATTAAAGAAATGTCCTAGTTTTGGCCATGGCCTTAACGTTATTCAATACCACCTCAGACCATTGCAGGGATGGGAAAAAGCCTTCTCTGGCTTCCAAGAAGAAAGGATTTCCTTCTGGTGGAAGAAAGGGCACAGTCCAGTATTGTTTTATTTTACATGTAAATTTTCCTTTTTCTTATACCTTTTGTTATTAATATTGCTGCTGTTACTGTTCCTTTTCTTATCTCATTGCTGTTTCCAGCAAATTGTTCTTATCTCAGCCTGTGATCTTTACCTTTTGAGCTTTCCACTGGTGGAGGAGCAAGTGTGGGTTTAGCAGGACTACTAAATTGGGGAATAGTATTCTTGAGCCACAACAAGAAAGCACTCAGAACTTATGAAAAAGTTGAGATCTCTTATTTATTTGTTGCCAGTGGTTAGCTCTCACTGAAAGAGAACTTGACTGAGTCTTGTGTGCTGTACTAAGCCTTAGTACCACAGCTGATTAGGCAGACCCATTGCCAGTGATATTAAAGAGCACATGTTTTTTCACCACCTTGTGTTTTCTAAGTAGTTTAGATAAATGTGGGAGGGGTCCCCGCCCTCCCTTGAAGTTGTGGGAGGCAACTTCAATATAGCCAAAAGTTGTCAATCACATGCTGTTTCCCTCCCCAGTTGAGGCTGTCTGTCAAAGCTTAACACACTCCCCAGTTCTAGAAAGTTCTTCTCTTCTGTTAATCCCATTGGACCCTGTTAGAATGCCACTCCTCTCCTGTATCCCGATTGGTTCATTGCATGTCACCCCATCCCGTCTCCTCCCCTCTACCCTTTACCCATTGGTTGGTTTGTGCCCTAGCCACTCCTATCCCTCTGCCCTTATATTCTCGGTCCCGCCCGGGTGCTGGGCTCCCGAAGTCAGCTCTTCCTTCGGGAGGTTGCTGCTCCTTGCAATAAACTTCTCGGATCCTGCTGCTCGGGAGACGTCTCGTCTTTATTTGGTGGAGCTTTCCGGGTTACATCTACCCCTCCCTGCGGACCGGTCAGCCGAGGATCACCCCCCGGACTGGCTGGGAACCCAGGGAACCCCCGGAGGACCTAATTTTATACAGATAAATATATATTTATGTGTATATGAACTCAGTGACTGTCTTAAGTTCTTCAAGCTGTGTAGGATTTAGTGCCATGGATTCAAGACATTTGTCTGACATGAAATTGTGGGTGAGTTTTTAGAGGGTTTTAGAGGAAAAACAACCACTCATCTATGTGACTTTACAACAGCTTCTTTGTTACTGTACATGAGACCAGAGTATCCTGGTCTGTAGCATCTTCTTGTTCTACTTAGGCAGTCACTGTATTTTAGCAAGAGCACACTTGGAATAAGCTACAGTCAGAAACTCTTACAATAGAGATTAAGCTACAGTCAGAAACTCTTACAGTAGAGATTAAGCTACAGTCAGGAACTCTTACAATAGAGATTAAGCTACAGTCAGAAACTCTTACAGTAGAGATTAAGCTACAGTCAGGAACTCTTACAATAGAGATTAAGATACAGTCAGAAACTCTTACAGTAGAGATCCAAAGATCTCAGCTCATGTCTAGAGAACAAGGTGTCAGCAGCTGCATTTTCTCCTCTTGTTCACAGACATGGCTCCAGATAGCCATACACAAAACCAGCCCACTGCTTTTTCACTGCATTTTGGCAAGGTGAGAGGGAGGGAAGGTCAGCCTTGAAGTGGTCAGGCCGTTGAACTAGATGATAGTTGGAGGTCCCTTCAAATTGAACTATTCTGTTTTGTTCCCTAAGAAGCTAGGAGTAACTGTACATTTGCTACTGAGCATCAGGCCTGTCTCTTTTAAATAGTCTTTTTCCAAAGTCAATACTCAACATTTTCCTGTATTCCCTCAGAAAGCTTGATGCAACTCTTTCTTTTATGCAGTAGATTCCTCATTCTGTCCAATGCAGTTAACAAAAAGTCACATTATTGATCAACTTCCTTGGTGCTACTGTTCTTTTGCATTATAATAATTTAAAACAGATCAACCCTAGACCACCTGTAAGTTTGCAAATCAGGGACCAAGGCATTTCGTCAATGCCAAGTTCATGTCAGTCTTAAGCTTATTTAAAATTAGTTCAGCTAATAACAAAAATTGCTAGAGTTAGAATCATGGAATATCTCAAGCTGGGACTGACCCATAATGATGATCAAGTCCAACTTCCTGCTCATCACAGGTCCACCTAAAACTAAACCTTATAACAAGACATTCCTTGAGCTCTGACAGGCTTGGTGCCATGATGACTTTCCTGGGATCTGTTTTCTGGTGACCAACCATCCTCTCAGTGAAGAACCTTCTCCTGATGTCCAATCTGAACTTGCCCTGGCTCAGCTTCATTCCATGGCCTCGTGTCCTATTGTTGGTTACCACTGGAGTTACATGGGTGAATACAAGTGTTCATCATACAGTTCCTCTAAATCCCAACTGTACCTGCTCCTTCCACAGTCCACTTTTCCAGATCATTTCTAGAGCCAATCCCACCTTGTCTTCTTCCCTTGAACTCTCCCTGTACACCTATTCCAGGCAGATGAGAGCTTTTGTTAAATCCAAATAAAACTCTGTTTTCTACAACATTTATGCTACCAGTTGAAGAACAAAATTTACATTTCTGCAAATGCCCAGGCATGCCACAAAGGTCTATGGCCTATAGTATTGAACACAGTGCAAATACTGAGTAGGACAGAAAAAAACAAGCAAGTTCAAACAAGGTGAGGTGCATCTCAATTATATGTTCTTAATGCTTATATGGTAAGATGAGCTTACCACGTAAATTACACCGCCCCAGCATCCCTTACCTGCCAACTGAGTAGGAGTAAAGAAGCTGGTGGGCAGCTAATACAATGTAAGAACATAAAGAAACCTTGTATGTGCCAGTCTGCACATTACCTCCCTATCTGGCCCTCAGCACATTGTCATATGACTTTAATAGCCCAGATAAATCAGTTCCTGAACTGAACTCCTACACTGCCTATATTAATGGATGTAGTTAAGCATTTAAAAAGACACTTGAACTTTTACTTTGAAAAAGGAAAAACACGACCAAAAAAACATACCTAAAGCACCACCAGAAATAAGAACCAGCATATTATTGCAGAATGAAAAACAATGCTAACAGCACTGAGCTGTTGAGTTGTCAATTAACTGAGAAAATAAATTCAACATAGTGAATTACTGTAGAATATATGAACACCAGTATTTAATATTCAGGAAAATTTCATTAATGCCACACTTCACGTAAACCATTCAAGTGTTGTGCAGTGTCAGCTGAACAGTTTTTCTTCCAGTGGTTTGTACTTGATTTGACTCATGTTTCAGTTCAGACATTTCCACAACAGCAACATGTACATTCACTCCTTTGCTGCCCGGAGCTTTCTGCAGACTGCTCAACAAACACTTCTATTTACTTTGCAGAACAGACTAGTGCTGCCCTCAGAATAATCCGAGGACATTTATCCAGCTCCTGCCCGCATCAGCCACCCCTTCAATGGCTGGCCTCTCACCGACAATGGAAACACAACACCGTTCAGAGAATTAGTCACTAGAGGGCACTTAGGGAACCCAGAACACTGAGGATGTGCTTCGGATCAGAAGGCCACGACAGTTTAAAGTGTCCAAATGATGAGATTTGCATTTACTCCCTAAGCAAACTCCTGCAACCAATATTTTAAGATATAAAACCAGGAAAATAATTATATTTCAGATCATGACCTTTGTCATATTTTGTCTTTCCATCAACTGAATTAAAGAAGGCTGGGAAAAAACTCTCCTCTGAGGCAATACACAGACTAGGCTACATTGGCCATGCACTTCTAGACAAATGTTGAACAAAAGTGTTAATTGCTGGCATGTAAGATACAAATCATGTGAGGTAGTGGCTGTTGCTGCTGAGTGCAGCTTGAGGGAAAGAGGTGCAGGAACACACAAACCAGCGTGGCAAACTCACTGAAATGCAGCATTTCATTTCACTGCAGTGCCTCAGATTGACTATGCATTTCACAAGAGAAAAGGATGTGATTATGCCCCAGAGGCCCTGCAGATTTTATTCTGTATATGACAAACCACTGAAAGGTGACAAGTGCTATGTCAGGAAAGCAGGAGCAAGAATCCTGGATGGTGGAACTTGCAGCCACTCAGAGCCAGCATAGTCTGTATATATTTGAGCTCTAAACTTAATTCTCATTTAAAGATAGAGCACAAATAAAGACTACTCTCATCCCTGCTGTGTTACCTGAACAGCTCAATTCTTTGCCTCTTGTAGTAATTGTAAGCTGTAGCTTTCAGCCTAGTACGTCCTGACTTAGTAAGATTAAAATTTTCTTGGCTACCAAGGGTCTTTTTTCTATATGCTTCTGATCTTCTGCTGGAGAAAAAAACAGAATTCGTAATCAGTGAGTCCTGCAAAACCTCAAATCATTGCTTTTGTGAAGGCCAAGTGCAGGGCAGCACAAGACAGGGTTGGGCTGCTGCTGTGCAGGAAGAAGTGGTGAGGTGAGCACAGGTCACAGCACCTGGCCATGGGCAAGGGTGGTAAACAGTGACCCTGACAGGTCTGTCACACACTACCAAAGCATTGCTGCACTGGGCTGTGCTCTCTAGCAGGGGCTTGGGCTGGCTCAGTGCCCAGATCAAGATGGGGCACTCAGAATTCACAAAAAAAAGCAGAATGGCACTGAGTGATTCTTGGTGGACAGGAAGGCCGAAGGTGTGCCTGCCTCTTGCTAAGTATTCATTAAACTCTGATTTATAAATTGTACCTTGTCTAAATTGACTTTGGAAGCCTATGGGAAATACTGCCCCACTTCCCTGTGTTTGTTTGCCACAGGGGAAATGAGAAACAACGGAGTCCCTGGGGCTAATTACTTTCTTCAAAACCCAGCATTGCTCTGTTTCTGACTCAGCGCAGCGTTCAATTTTCTGCTGAGATTGTATCTATATCGCATTACAGGATGAGTTGCAATAGCACCTGATGTTAATTGCACTGCACAGACTGCTCCCTTCTCTCCTTTACACCAGTTATCAAGAAAAACCAGAAAGTCCACTTCTGCTGGTTTTAATTTAGCCTCTTCCACCCATACAGATTGCCTGCCAGACAGGAGAGGCAGGGGCTGTCATCCTCTTTCTGCCTGAAAATATCTAACAACAAGGTAGAGACTAGCTGTATGTCTGCATGTAGATGTCTACATTCCATCCCAAACAATCAGATACTTTGTGGAGACAGAGATGCTGGGATGCATGACAGCCACAGATACAGACAGGTGCCATAATATTTCCTGGACTGTCCCAAAGGCAGACAGCCTTCTTTGCCTCTTGCATCCACTGAAAGCAGAGAAAAGGACAGAGATGAAGTAACAGAAAAAGGACATCCCTAGGCTGCTCTCAAGGCTTGTCAGTCTCTTTCAGGGCCTATGCCTGCCTAAAACACAAAGCAACCCTTAAACACACCAGAATCCAAACCACAAAAACAAGCAGGGGCATTCTGACTGGACAAGAGTATATGGCTCAGCAAATTGTCCTGTGGGAACTAGATCTGAGAACATTTGTTGGGTCATGAGTAAAATTTACCTTTTCCTGCAGCACAGTGAAAGAGATAAGGGTGTTTAACATCATTATTATGTTTCCCTCCTAAATGTCCACCTCTGACAGTGGCATTCTAGCACTCACCCTGTATCATATAAATGTTTGTTTCTGACAAGTCATTTGCTAGCCTGTCATTTGCCAGTCTATCATTTCCCACTCCCCTTCTGCCAGCAGCAACCAGGATTTTTGTCATTTTCAAGTCTTAACCAGCATTGGCAGCTGCCACTTGCTTGGCTTCATATGTACGTAGAAGAATGAAAGGGATTTGTAACATGTGCCAAGCTTTCAGTGCACATCGAATGAACAGCATTAAAAGAAAATTAATTAAGTGGTCTACTGGAAAGCAATGCCTCTGGACTAGCACTGGGGGCTTTGGATATTTTTGAGTGAGCTCCTTCAAGCCCAGCCTCCCACCAAAACAACAGGAGGGCAGCCACAGCAGCTCAGGCAGCAGCGCTGTTCCCAACAGTGGGCAGTGGCTGCTGCTGCTCACAAGTCTGGTTTTTACTTCTACTGGTGTAAATAACCTATTCACCTTGCCATGCATTTTGTTGAGTGTTTTCAGGTGAGTCTGAGTGCTGTAAGCATCTCCTCTCTTCTGATTTCTTACCCTTTAGTTAAAGGCCCTTTCTCTGTTTGGCAGCCCATTGTTTTCTACTCTTTCCCCATCAGCAGTAACAAAATTGCTCTGACTAGAGTCCAACTTGCAACATGATGTTTCCAACCTGGAGTTGCTCTGGGATTTGCCTTCATTCTCTTAGGTCAAAGGAGGTAAAAAAAAATAGGAGAGGAACAGAACATTCTGTCAAATAAACATTTGCTAATGCTCTTGAGCAAGAGAAATAGAACAGGTAGCAAACAGATTAACTATCTGCTACAGCAAATAAACAACAGCAAAGGTGCCCTGGACACTCTTTGGATGGTATTTCTGCATTAAGCCTAATACTCTGATCTATTAATTGATCTTTCCAACAAGAGCCATGACCTTTATATACAAAATTTGAAGTCAGACCTCAAAATAATATAATTAATCTCCCACCTGGTATAATAAAAACAGGCTTGCTGTTAGTTTGACTTCCCTACCCTTTTTTTTTTCTCTCTCTCTCTCCTGAGGAACAAGTGATTTTTGCAGGTACACAGTTACTCAGTTTATCAGTAAAATTATAATCCCTTTGGGTGTAGGACTAGCAGAGCTTGCTGAGAATCCATGGGTCTGATTCTATATGAAAGTTTAATGCCACTTCTAGGTCAGTTTTATGTCTGAAGATTGAACGTGGTTAATGAGCAATTGGTTCCTTACTTCTGAGGCTGAGCTACACGAAGGGGTCTGATTGCAGCCTGGAATACCTTAACCAGCAGGGAGATTTTTCCTTCTAGGAACAGATGAAAATGACACTGCAGCCTGAGTCAAGCTCTAGGGTAAAAAAATTTAAAATACCATTGAAAAAGGGTGGAGAATGGCAGAAATTATTTAAGAGCTGAAAAACATTTTGCAATAATCTAATTAAAGAATTTTATTTGTTGAATTCCTGCATGAGACACACAGCAAGAGCTTCTAAAGCAGCTGGTTCAACCTAGGGCAGAAAGTTAAAGCTAAACAAATTGAAATTACAAGTAAAATGTTTTTCAGAGCTAGAAAAGATCAATTGCTGCAATAAGCTACCGAGGGAAGCAGGAGACATGCACAAGTCTCTGGAATCATGTGTTAGTCAAACAGGAAGAGACAACATGGATGGGAGATGCTTGTGCTCTATGAGAGCTCAGCCCATGAGAGTATTGGTCCCTTGCAGCTATAAGGATGAGAATCTATCTGAACAATCCTTTCTCAAAGACAGCAGGGACAGAGTTAGATCATATCCACTCCACACCAAGCCAAGTTACCATCTCTTGCAAAGTCAAGAAAATCTCCTTCTCAAGTGTTATGGTGAGAGAGGACACGATAACCTCAAGCCAATTCCTTCAAACAGACCATATTCCCTTGGCTCTCATTTTCACATTGGCCAAGAGGCTGATGCCCATGCACAGGGGGTAAATGCTTCCAACCTCCCACACCTGTTCCTTTTTTAAATTAAAAACCCAAGTGCACGAGGAGACTTGCTTAAGTGATCAGGTTACATGGAGGCAATAAAATGGGAGAACGTACTGATCAAAGATAAAGTGAACATCCAAAGATACTAGAATACAGGCTCATTTACATTGCAAGTATCAAGCAGATGTCTTCACTGAGAGCTCCAGAGATCAGATTTCACAGCTGAAGGACAGAGATGAAAATCAGTATATTTATACAAGTAGACTTTTGTCACTATTTTGTCTCTGGGCAAGTTGGATAGGAGATAAACAGGTTTGATAAAAGTGTCTTGCTGCAACTTTTGCACAGCTTCTCAAGCCACCCACTTGCCTAAAGAGAAACATTGCCACCAAATCTAGTCCATGAACTACAGTCAGGCCATACCCTTTATTTTCCATGGATGAGACTAAAAATAAATCCTAGAGAGCCAGTTCTCAGATACAGGAGCACATAGCCTTAACATAAAATTGGTCCAGGGAACTTTGTGCACACATTTTCCTCAACAGAAGAGACGACCAGGGCTAGTCTCTCCCTTAGCTTTAAAGCATACTGGACAACACTGAGTCTGGATCTCTTCTCAGAATTAACTTCCCTTGAGAATTTCAAAAGGGCAGAAACATGTAGACACTGTGGACAGGTGTGGTTTTTACCATCATTGATTTTGTAGCTAAAACAACAATCTGTGTACTGGTAGCTCTGTACAGGAAGCAGGATCTAGAATTCTGATGTGCTTTTATTACATGTATCACTCCCAGAATTGCCAAGCTGGACAGCTGGCAAAGGCAAACATCACATCAATATTCTCAGAAAACAGATGCATTTTAGATTGTCTCTACTTGTCACAGCAAATGGATCTTCACTAAGACAATCATTATCTTTGTTACTCTTCTCCAAAATGGAATTGGCTTTCATTTGCAATTGTATTAACCCACCAGCACTTGGACACTGTCTAACTTTTCTCACCCCTTCATGGATACTTACAGGTGCAACAGACCCAGCTGGAAAGAAAGGGTTTATTATGTGTTTGTTATCTCAGCCACTGCTACAAACTCCTGATGGGAGACTACACAGAAAGGACAATTTGGGAAGGAAGGTTCTATTAAATGGACTGTCCACAAACACAGTGTCTCCTAAAAACCCCAACTGCCACCTTCTTCTATGGTAGGCTGACAGAAGTCATGGATGTCATGTCATCTAAAGCTTAAGTCAGAGCAGCTGCTTCCCTCTTTGTTTTGCACAGAGTACACCTGGGGAGCAACACACACATTACATAATAGTAAGTCAGAAACTGAAAGGAGCCAGATTGCTAAACCCTTCTATGTGGATGAGATTTTTTATTTCCATCACCTGATAATTTAATTGCTCAATTAACTCTGCCTGAATGCCTTGGCTGTGGAAGAGGAATGTTCCCTTGCAGGTCATGGTAACCCAGACAGGAGGCAAGTAAGCAATGCAAAGGTAAATGATTACAGCAAACCAAATGCATCATCCAATTGTATTTTCTCTCCTGCTCTGCTCCTTCCTCCTCGTGCTTTAGGGACAGAACAGGCACCAGACAAATAAAAGACCATAAAACTCTGGTAAAGCCAGTATCATAGGCCTCACCAACATGCTTTAAATTCAAAACTTTCTTAGCCAATTCAAACCTAGCTTGGACATTTCTTTTTGCATTTCTGAAACTCCATAATATGCCTCATTTAGGTAGCAGAGTAATCTGTTCCTTGAGGAGGACTTTGAGACATCTGCTGCATCACTGAACGTGATAACTCTTGTTTCTCTTTACCCAAGAAGCCAGTGGAAAGGATGCCACTACAGTGGTACTTATTGACCATCCTGGGGCAGAGTGGGACTGATTGAGGGCCTGTGCATGTAATTCTTGTCCATCAGCAGACCATATCCCAGAGGGCTTTGGTTCCAATGAACATGCCTGGAACCATTATTGCAGCAAACTACACATAATTTAATCATTGCTTCTTTCATAAATACAGCAGTTAAGTTCACAAACCTGTGTCTCTGTTGTTCTTGTCAAAACTTGAGTGCTCCTGTACAATTTATGGATCATGTTAGATTATTTATTTATATTGTTTCTCATTTATATGTTAGTGGGCAAAAATTTCTATTAAAAATAATTTAAAATGGCTTAGGGATATGGGAGAGTCTGTATTCCTGGAGACTTTTAAGGTTGTCTGCCAGGATGCTTGAGAGCATGTTAATGTTATTAGATCCTCCCTTGGGCCAAGGAGATAACACAGAGGAACCCTGTGACCTTGCAAGATCTTTCCTAGCTATTCCTGGAACCATTGAATGACAATGGCCTGGAAAAGCAGCAAGGTAAAACCTAGTAAAAGAGACACTTCTCGTCTGTCTTTTCCGGAAAAAAAAAAAAAGGCAAAGAGGCTGGAAAAGTTTACATCTAACAAAGTAATGAAAGCGAGAAGAGTTTACAATTGAAATCAATGAGTACTAAAGGGAAAAACATCCTCTGCTACATGATCCCTTAAGGTCTTCTCATGAGCATCATTATTAAATCCCTACCTGTATTATAATTTTAAACAGCTCCTTCAGCCTCCATTTGTGAACTTCCCCCTGGTAGTGCTCCTTTCCATCCTCATGAGAGCTCACATTAAATCATTCCACAATGAGCCTTTCCTAAATTCCTCCCTGAAGCCACCTCTAAAACATATAGGGGTGAAACAGAATTTACTTGGCAGATTGCTGACCCCCTTCTGCTCATATTTAGGATGCAGTGTCTCCTGAATTCTTGGTCATTAGAAATCATCAGCCTGTTGATTCTACAAGTACTCACCATGCTAGAAAATCCTGTTTCTGCCTCATGCCATGCAAAGCCTGACTGGATGTTACTTTGACCTGAAAAACAAGAAACTAAGTAGGTTTGTAGCTAAACCTTGAGCTGCTGACTATATCTGTGTCAGGAAAAGAGCAATGACATTATATTTAGAATATAAGAAAAGGATCTTTTCTTAGACAGATCCTTTAAATCAGGGCAGTTCAAAAGAGGTGAATTTAATTAGAAAACATTTATCCCAAATGTCATAATGACAATCTTGGAAATTCAAGATTAAGGAAAACCAGAAAGAAGCTAAAAATAGCAGCAACTATATGTAAGCAGCTTAGGAAACAGGTAACAGAAGTAAGAGGCAGTGAGGAACTAGAAAAGAAACCCAAACCAAAACAACCCCCTACTTTCCAGCAGACAAAGACAATCAGAAGTGTACATTAGTATAAAAACAAATGCATCAATCTATGAAAACATTTGTCATAATGAGATTGTCCATTATGACATTCATAGGGTAAAATCTCCCAACAGTAATACAGAAAAGCTAGGTATTTCTCATAGTTGTTGGTTGTTTTGTTTTTTTTTTTTTTTTTTTTGAATGCAAGATATGATGCATATCATATCATAGCTTAAAACAAACCCAGAGTGACATTTAAGAAGTAGTACTAAAAGTAGGATATTATTGAATCAGTATACTGGAGCCCTACAAGATATTTGAAGGTCTCATTGCCAATGCTTATCATCTGCAAGTTATTGAAAAATAAGGAAGCTTCATAGGTCCGAGAGAAAAACTAAATTTAGAAGCACAAACAGGACAATCCAGGACTATGACCTCTCTTAAGTATTTGGAGACAATAGCCAAGAAAAACTAAAAAATCTGCACCATGAAAAATTTATTAAAAAACAGGAATAAGTTTAAGTGTCATTAAGAAATTGAGAGGATTTGCAAGGAGAGACAAAAAGACCAAAAAAAAGTTACTTATGGCCTCTGACTAGAACTTCTCTGCTAGTAAACAAAATATTGTGGCATCAGTAGTGACAGAATTTCAAGTAAAAGCAATTTTACTTTCAAAATGTTTGGATTAAGGAAATGCAATTGTAGCTTAATCTGTTTGGGATACCATCAGAAAACTGCCTTTAAGATGATAAATTTGCCTTTTTACTCCACCTAACTTATGGAAAAATCTGCAGAACATTTCAGTATGAAGATAGAACATTCTGGAAGAACTTGATGATTGTTACTTTACATATGAAAAGTGTTTCTATTCCATTCTTTGAGATTTTATCATGCAAATCATGCAGAAATGGGTGACTGAACATTCCAAAAGACTTAACTTTTACTCTGTTTGCTTAAGCAAATACTCTGATACCTGTCACCAGTTCAAATTTAATCTTGTCCCAAGGCTAGAAAACAGGTCACAGTAAGTTATGTTTGCCTTTTTGTTGTGAAACTTCAATGCATTTTCATACCAAGGACACATGAAATAATTTCTAGGCCAGCTGACTTCACTGGTACCTCTTGACTGCTACAGGATTCTAAAATATTTGCCTTTTTTTGAAGAATGCAAGCACTGAAGGATAATTTGGTCCTTTAATTGTTACATTACCTAGGGACAATTTCTCTAAATGAGCCTGAAAGTAGTGCCAAGTTTTAATTTCACTATTACATGCAAACCTGAACCAGAGCTTCACAGAAAGCCCCACAGTTCTAGTGTGTGAGATCTACAAGCACTGTAGGTTTTATTTTGCATTGGAAGCTCATCAGCTTTCAAGCACATTTCCACGTTTATAAAGCAGTTGTGCAGACCCAACACAAATGAATAGGTGGAAAGCCACGGGAAACCGGAGCACTGCCAATTACCTGCAATTGAATACTGTTTCTCAGAGAGACAATCACAGAAACAATTGGAAAAGACCTCTGAGATCAAACCCAACCTGTGACCCAACACCACCTTGGCACCCAGGCCATGGCACTCAGTGCCACATCCAGGCTTTTCTTAAACACCTCCAGGGATGGGGATGCCACCACCTCCCTGGGCAGCCCATTCCAATTCCCAATCACCCTTTCTGTGAAGAATTTCTTCCTAACGTCCAGCCTAAACCTCCCCTGGTGCAGCTGAAGGCTGTGTCCTCTCGTTCTGTTGCTGTTCCCGGGAGCAGAGCCCGACCCCGCCTGGCTGCACCCTCCTGGCAGGGAGCTGTGGAGAGTCATGAGGTCTGTCCTGAGCCTCCTCTTCTCCAGGCTCAACAGCCCCAGCTCCCTCAGCCTCTCCTCACATGATTTGTGTTCCAGACCCCTCGCCAGCCTTGTAGCCCTTCTCTGGACACGCTCCAGCCCCTCCACATCTGCCCTGAGCTGCGGGCCCAGAGCCGGACACGGCAGCCGAGGTGCAGCCTCAGCAGCGCCGAGTGCAGGGCAGCTCCCCGGTGCTGCTGGCCGCACCGTTCCTGGCCCCAGAGGCTGCTGAAAGGCAGCCCCGCTGCCGGAGCCGTGCGCCGGCCGGGAGCGGTCACCGCGGGCTGCAGCGGCCCCCGCTGCCCCGCTGCCGGCTGCGGTGACTCAGGCAGCAGCAGCGCTGCCAGCCCGGCCCTCCCGGTTCTGCGGCTTTGTGACTCAGGCTCGCACCCCCCGCTCTCGGCGAGCACCCCGGGCCACCCCCCGAACGCTGGGACGTGCTGCTCCACAGACCTCTCCTTGCTTTCAAAGCAATCTCCTGCCCGGAGCGCCCCGGGAAAATCTCCCTTTCAGCATTAACAACCAAGAATTACTTAACAAAGCAGAGCGAGGAAGCGCTTTAAGAACATCTTCCACTCTGGATCCGGAAGAGCGGAGTGCATCTGCTGACTAACAGCGGGGATGGGGTGGGAAGGCAGCTGACTTCTCTGCGAGGGAGGAGAGAGCTCCTCGGTGATGCTCTGGGCAGTGCAGGAAAAGCTGTCATCTTCAACAGCAGCGCCCTGCCTGTCAGGGATCTAACACCCACCGCTTCCACAGCTCCTTTTCCCCCTGGCTAAAATGCATGTTTAATGTAATGCGCCTGGAACACTAAAGAGGAATTAAACTGCAGCTACAGCTCTCCATTTGGCTAAAAGTGTTAAATATCAATGGGAAAAAACTACAGCATTTGTGTAACTTTGAGGAGGAAGACTCCAAATACATAAGTCCATTTGTAATAAAGAAACATTCTGTGAAATGTGAATGAAAATGGGCCTGATGTGCTCTTTCCCGGGACCCACACACTGTCCAGAGAGCAGAATGCAGTTCTTGTGAAGCAGCACCAGGATTCACACAAGGGCTCACTGGCACCTCAGCCCTTTGCTAGCAGAGGAGAGTGGAAGTGCAGCCTCCCAGGAAAAGGCAGGAATGTGGACAGGATGGGAGACAGCCACTCCAACACTGATTGAATTTCCTGAAGAAACTCTGGGAGAGTGAAGGGTTTCCTCTTGAGGAGAGGGGGCACAGGGCTATCTGTTTCTGCTTCTTATAAACAGGTTTCTTTGATTCTTCAGGGAAATACAGTAAGTGAAATACTTATACTGCAAAGATTCATGGATCTCTCCAGGTTCTGGGGTCAAAGGCATGCAAATGCTGAGGAGCAAAACCTCCCAACTCTATCAACAACTGCAAAAAATATTAATTTTGTTTCAATTACCTTCTGTAAGGGCAGACATGACCAGCCAAGACTACTCCATCTTATCTACCTGCTTATGATGAAATTTTTTTGTCAGCTGCTATTCAAGTGCCCCACAAGTCTTCAAACACCATATACCCTTCACCTCATGCCTCAATTACATGCATCCTCACCACAAAACAGTGACTCAAAGTCTGCCCACACAGATCGTGGCCTAGACAGCTGCTGATCAGGATGTGGAGGATTCAGCCACATCCTGAAAATGGAAGAGGCCACAAAGTAGGACAGACAGGATGGCACTGTCAGGCGTGTGAGTCAGAACACAAGGGAGAAATGAAGATACTGTTGACAGCATGATGAGCCTGGAGGCAAGAGGGAGCCTAATTTCTAGACACATATAGAATGGTGAATCAAGATAAAACCCTTCTGCAGCAGATGCTGTAACACTCTCTCAGGACATATTCCTGAGCACAGAGTCTCACTGGGATGTATTTATACCCCTGTCAGGACCTGTGTGAACAGCTCTTTAGGACAGGAGAGAAGGCTTCAGAGAATCTCTTGTGATTAGTAGTTATGTTAGAACAGACTGGACCTTTGTCTCTCTGTTAACTTTTTGAGTCAACTCCATGGGTCACCAGCCAGGAAACCCAACATGAAATGCAGTCTGGTGTTTTGTTAATAATATACTCTGTGTTTGTTCGTGTTCTTTAATCACATGGTTTTTGCTCTGTGGAACATCCTGTCTCTCTGGCCTAAGCCAGTTCAGAAGTAAAGATGCTTTGGACTGAATCCAGACACCACATACATTTTTGTCTTGCTCTGGAAACCCTATGTCAATTTAAAACCATTCAGCAGAGTTGGTATTACTGTATTTGCCCGAAGAACAAAAAGAACACGTTTATAAGACATTGAAACAGATAGCCCTGTGCCCTCCTTCCTCCAAGAGGAAACACTTCACTATCCAAAATCAAAAGGCTAACATACCAATAAATGTATTAACTGCTCATAACAAGTTATCTATTGCTACTGCTATGTTTCTAATATATCAGCAAAGTGGTAACTGTTCATTTTTCTGTATTTTCATACTAAGGTCACAGCATTATTTCATACTAAAGTGCTTGGTTTGTCTGGCTTTGTGCAGAAGGTTTTGGGGATTTGGGTATGTTGAATTAATCTCTAAAACTTGTATTGTGTTTCTACTTTCGAGAAAGTAGTTAAACGACCAAATATGGCTCCAAAGCACTGCCACTGTTGGGAGCAGAACATATTATACATAAATATAATATGTACCACTAAACTGCTAACACCTCAGTTCCCTGGATAACTGACAGAACCTCTGGGCTCTCCCACTGCTGCCTCCTGAGCTATGCAAGCTGGACAATATGCACAATAGTCACTGGAGAATAGTCCCAGTGCAGCAAATCCTCCTTCAAGTCCCATCTGACTCATGCTTTCACAAGTTGGATAACAGGTTTTTATTCAGCCACGTTGATTTCCACCATGTCACTCAGAGTTTACAGAACACCTCAGTGCTTCACCTTCTGCCCTATTTGCAATGTCCAATGGATAAACCCCTGAAACTGTGTCAGCACACTCAGGGGGACAGGATCCAGAGAAGACACAATCAAACCAACCAGCACAACAACAACGAAAAAAGAGCCCCTCAAGATTTCCAGATCCCAGAAATACAAATAAACTGTGTAACTCAAAAGCTATACTAATGTGGAGTTATATTTTGTAATAAGAACCAGCAAATAAATGTATTGCTGAAAAGCCATTTCAAACCAAGTGCACATACTATTTGAAACATAAAGGAACCAGAACTGACCATGAGGAATTTGAAATAAATGTTTTACATGGACATTTTAGTCTGAAGAGACCTATTCTGAAACTAAGCAGATAAATTAACCAATTATTAGTAAAATCACTGCAAAACAACTTTTCCATTCCAAGAATGTTTAGCCATATTCCCCACAGAGTGATTGATTCCTGCCTTACAGGCAATATTTAAGTTAGTCTTCACTGTGGAACAGGTACAAGTGTGCCCTTACTATTAATTCTCATATTGGATATTAGCCATAAAATTGCACAGCTACTTATTGTTAGAGATCCACTATTAAATGGGATTTGTGGGTTTAATCTTTCATCATAAAATAGATTAAATCTGCACCTTCATTGAAGTATGAGCGTATAATCCTAATAAGAGACTACTTGTCCTACACAAAAATAATCAAATAATTGATGACCAGGTTTCTGAGAAACAATTTTTGGTTTTCTGTCTGGGAGACAATATTTCTTACATATATTTTAAAAAGGTAATGGTAATTAACACACACTGCATATGCAGTAAAAACGCTGGTCAAATGCTGGGGCAAGAATGAGAAGAGATCTGCTGACTGCAGTGTCACTTTATTGCCATCAACTTTATATGGAAATTACACAGGTATTGTATATATCCCAAAATTTTGCACTTGGGATGAACATGAATCAAATTATACTATTTGGAGCCAAATGAATGTGAATGAATGTCAAAGTGACACAACTGGATGTGACCCTGAGACAAATTCTTACTTCTATGTATGTGTGTGCTTGCAAACAGAACTCATGAAGGACATTAACCACAAGTTATTTCTAATTTTATCTTCTTTGTTTTTGCTACACAGAGAGACATGTACTGAGAGTGGGCATCTCTCCTGACCACCTAACTTTGTCCTGCTAATGCTACACTTGTGTCATTTTGATTTTGTAAACTGACTTCTACGTGGTCTGTCCTTGCAGGAAAAGGATGCTCTTTGGACCCAGGAGGAAATACTGAATACACACCATGCAGTTTGTTATGCTGCCATTTTCACAGAAAACAGTTTGCTGGTCCATCAGAGGAAGCAGCTCTGGGAGTAGCTGAATTAGTGGAACCCCAGTTTAAATGGATTTTGTGGCTCCTGCCTGTTGTACAGTTCTCTGCTGTCCTCAGCCCATGGCAATAAAACTCTTCTCCACTTCCTGTCACAGCAGACTCCTGTGTAATTACACACCAGCTGCCACACCTGCTCACAAACCAGCTGACTAAAAGTGTGGAGAGACAAACCTGACAAAGTTTGATTCAGAGCATTCTTGCACAACAGTTCCCTGTCTTCCAAAATGTATATGAAAATAAGAATATCCAAGATTACATTTCTTCTTAATCTGCCAGAAATTTTCCTAGATGGGATTGTACTCATGTAAAAGGCACTTTTGAGAAACAAGAAACACAAAATTCTGACATTCAAGTATCTTACTTTGTCATTAACCTTATTTTCCCAAGAAACACTTTTACCACAGGAATTAAATAGAACTATTACATCTTAATGGTTATTTATTAGGTAAATATTAGGACATACAGAAATGTTAAATAGGTGGTCTGATAACACAGGACTTTTTATTCAAAGGAATATTATTCACTGAGGAAAAAAAAATTACTCCACACAACCTGAGTTCTTATTTCTAGCAAAAAATCTTCTCCTGTTAGCAAGAGAAAAATGAAACTAACATCCCCTTCTTTTCTCCCTTGGTATCTTATAATTTCCTTTCATAAAAATTTGGGTAGCATTGACACATATGTACACCTTTGGAGAGTAAAAGGCCAGTATAAAGCCCACTCCTAAAAACTCAGGGTTTTCCTCAAAGTAGCAGTTATGGACCTGGTAGTCTGTATCTAGTTTTAAGTTTTATTACATCCAGTGTGATAGATACTGTCCATCCTGAGCTTGTGTGGCTGCAACTGTTGTGAAAAGTTCATTACAGTAAAAACCAAGTGAAGAAATAACAGCACAGTGCTGTTGTCCATAAGGCATTTTTTAGGCTTGCATAAACCTCTTGTAGGGTGTTTAAATTACTATTCTTTTTTACAACTGTGGGAGACAGAACAAAAAAAATGGCTTTGTTCAGACTTCCACAAAAAGCAGAGCAGAGCTCCTCAGGGCAGCAGAGAGCAGCTGTTTCTGGAGAGAGGCTGAATATGCACACAGATGGCTGAACTGCTGAAAACTGGGGAAAAGGCAGGAGTAAAAAATTAACCTGAAATTTCTGGGTTTGTACATACCCAGTGTCCTCTCCAGGAGAGGAGATGCAGGACAGGACAAGCCCTCTGCCATTTCCTTCCCACCTCTACAGAGTCCTGTGACCCAAATCCCCCTCCCCTGTAGCAACTCTGCAAGGTTCTCGTGCAGGTGAACCTTTACCTGCCTCTTGTCCTGCCTCAGTGTTTTGAGATTCCAAAAGCTTTCTGCACCATCACTTGAAAAGTACACACACGTCAAACCTCTACAGAGCTGACTTTTTTAAGTAACAAAACTTGTTGGACAGGAGGATCTTGAAAAAGAAAATCATTAGAATTTAAATCTGGAGAAGACTAATGGGATACTCTGCTGTGATCTGACACCACAGACACCTAAAGTTTTACACAGTCACTTCTGGAGGCAAAGAGCAAGTGTGAACTGGACAAAATCCTCAGGAAGAAACCCAGACAGTATTGATAAACTCCAAATGACTGTACGATCAGTAAGAAGCACTTACTGATTCAGTAAGTTCACACAGTAAGAAGCACTAGTGACAAATCATCCTCATTTTCCAATACGTTGCCTTTAGAAATAGTGAACTAAATTCTTTTCTTAAAGGAAAGGCTTTTTGTTCATATCTATATATATTCTATCTTAAATCCTGACAGTTTCCAAGTAGTTTTTTAATGCCACGGTGTATCAAAAAAAAAAAAAAAAAAAAACCCTGGAGTCACTCCTATAAACCTCCTTATTTAGGGAAGCAAAACATTATTTGAAAACAAACAAACAAAAAACAGCTTTAAACTTCTTGAGATAGAGCTAAACAAACCAATGCCTGTGCTTTGTTGCAAGTCTGAAAACTTCGGGTTGGATGAACTCCAGAAAGACTGATTGAACTTAAACAGGCCAGAAGAATCATAAATTTTGCTTCTATAAAAAAGAAGGGTGTGTTTTGCTTGCCAACAGGACTCCAAGGAACCTTCCCACGAGGGAAGGAGAGGAACAATAGTTTTTAAGCCTCCCATCTGCACAGTCTTGCGTTACATTTTGAGAAGTTAAAATAATCTTCTGGGGATGAAAGTGTAAAGCAGAGAGATTATCTCCCTGAAAGAACCAGAGAAAGAGCAAAACCACTGAACGTGATTTGCAGTGCTGAGCACACAGAAGGGTCACACACAGTTAGACAATGCCACACTGCACTCAGGTAACCCCTAGCAAGAGCAGCAAAGAGCCTCCTTCCCCAAGGACATAAAAGGATGAGATTTTTTCACTATCTCCTTGTGAGATGACTCCTCTTCTATATTATAGCCTCTAAAGCCAACTCAATAGTTTCTTTTTCTTGATTTTTTTTTTCCTGACTTTGTAAATCACTCTGGGTTTAGAGATAGTTACCCAAAAATAGAACAATCAGGCAGGGAAGATTGTAAGGTGCAATATTTAGGCATTAATTGGCAATACCAACTTTCCCCACAATCCTTCATCCACACAAGCAAAGCAAGATGGTGTTTCCATGCCCAGTCCTGATCAATATTGTACTTCAGCAATTAATCACCTTGCTAGAGAGGAGAAAACCACAAAGGAGTGCCTTTGTCCCATCTGTGCTTTCAGCAAGCCTCAGGCTGTAACGTTAATTGCTAAATATTGGACATCTCAAATGGTTCAGCTGATTAGATTCCTTTTCTCTTTAAACAACATTATGGTGCATTTTAAGCCACAGAGGAGAACAGGCATTATGGTTTCTATACACTGTAATAGTTGTGCACAGCCCACTTTAAAATACCTAAAAAAAACCCTAATTGAGTTACAATCCAACAAGTCCAGCTCTTGAAGTCCATCCTCACTCAAATGGAGCAGAAGATGTGAGAACTGTGACAGGTCTAACTCACGAAAATTTCAAGAAATCCCCAAGACATCTCCTAGGAAGTTTGTAGGTGCCCATCTGGTAAAGAACTGATGTACAATGATGTTATGAACTCGAAGGTACAGCAATTTAATGAATATTGGAGTATAAAAGTATTTTATAAATTTTTTTTTCTGTGACCAAGAGGAACACATTTACATTGGGTGATGGAGAAAGAATAAACAGAGGAGCAACATGTCTGAAAAACTGGGGAAGTGTCAGTTTTAACACCCTTAATTTTTGTCACAGAGAAGGGGCAAGATTGCCTTCACATGGCAGGGGCTTGGCAGTTCAAAGGGTGTCATAAAAGTCCCTCTAGAAAACAGCTTGGGAAATACATGGTGAAAACTGTCCAAAGCACAGTCAGAGGAAAAGAAAGTGGATCAAGGAAGGGAGTCCAAAACAACTAAGACTGTCCTGTTCAGAAAACGGCAGGGCTCAGTGGTCAGCTCTGTATATACCACATATTTTATTGCTTTTTTTTACATTTTCCCTGAAATATTTTAATCTGCATATATGACAGAGGTACTCTACAACTTTATGATTGAATAGACTGAGAATATTCAGGTGCTGTAGAGAAGAAAAGGCTCTCTGGGGACCAAGGGATCGATACAAGGCAGATTTTTCTGCAGCTGGTAAACCGCCTTTTTTTCTTTTTTTTTTTGCATAAGACAAATATTCTCTGAAAGCAAGTATATTCCAAATGCAGATATGATTCAGTCAATCAAATTAATTACAGGAAGTCAGAAGAAACAGGCATTTGCATTCTAGCTCAGTTGAGAGGAGAAAGTTAAACTCCTTATAAATGTAAGTGCATTTCATGTCCATTAAACGTGTACCATGCTTACTGACATCTAATCTGTTTAAAAGCAATTCAGTTATCAGTCTGCTCTAAAATAAAAAAGCACACAATGAACAGAGCAGGCCAGCATATTCATCAGATAGGCACAACTACCATTAAAATAAATGTTTTTCCAGGCTGTCCCTTTCTACTTGCAAAGTTTGTTTTGTACATGTACAGCAGAAAGGCAGGACAAAAATGTTCTCATGGACTGGAAACAGGCAAGGTCAGGGGTAGTGCATGAGTATTAGCAAAGGCTTCCTCAGCAAGGAACTCCAGCCTTGGGACAAATCATCACAAGGCACAGTTGAAGGCTGGTATGAATTGTGAAGCCTGGAAGAAGGGAACAGGCTACATCTATGTGAGTTGGATGAACATTAAGCTCAGGTACATTTATAGCATTTTAGAACTCATGGGTTTATTCATGCTCAGAAGCCCACCTCAGCTGGGAATGCAGTGTGATGACAGTGCCGTGAGATCGAGGAAACCAGTTTGGAAATTACTCCTTTTTGTACAAGGAATACATCTCAGCAATTCCATCCTGGCATTGTTCTGTTAGTAAAGAAATCATATCCAACCAGCCCCAACAGCCCTCATAGCAGGACTTTGAAGACTTCAGTATTGCAAATTGATTTCCTCTGCTACAAAGAAAATATTTTTGAATGTGCTCTGACCATGGATGATCTCAGCAGCCCTGCTGCATCCAGGACACTTTCAGGGATCAAGCCACACACTACTTGTATTTCTGCTTAAACTTGGGTCTTGCCCAAAGAAAGGCCTGGCTTTCTTCCACTGCAGCTCTATTAGCATTGCCAGCAAGGAGAATTTATGCAGAGTAAAGGGACTGGCTTTCCTTCTACAATAGGGCCCATTGTCTCAGGCTGCCACATTCAGTTAAATGTTTACTTTGTTGTTTCACAACTCAACAGGAAAGGAAAGGTCAGACAGGCCCTACTGCAGAACAAAGATTTTGTCATTCATCTATTCACCTCAAGCCAAGATTCCAGTGGAAGACTACTGCTTTCCAGTTTTTTCCCTCTTCCTCCAGGAGACAGACACCATGTAGTAAATTAACACTCCAGCAATTCTACCAGTCTGGTTTCATTTTCTAAAAGAAACATTAGATGTCAAAGTATTCTGTAAAGGTCCTGAAAGAGGAATATTTCCAGGATTTGCTCACCAAGACTGGCTCACAGAGAAAGATTAATGTCTTGAGACTACCCATGAATACCATCCTTTTTGGCACACTTGAAAATGAGAGCTATAGCACAGATAGAGCCATAAGCGTGTGGTTTCCTGTGACACAAAATTTCTCTTGCTTGAAGTAGTGGAGACCCCATTCAAATTCAGTCTTCCAGAAGCTGCTTTTGCCGGCACAAGGGTAAAATAAGAACAACTGTTTAGCAGGATTGAGACTGTTATTCATTACTTGCTATGAATGGAAAACCTACAGTTTCACTCAGTTGATGAAGCATGAATGCACATGGACAGACAATTGGACATCTATTCCATTAAAAATAGCCAAAATCTTCCTTAACCTGTGCATATTTCTTTCTTTGTTCAATTAACACAAGAAACAGATTAGACAATGAAAAACCCATCAGAATAGTAAACAAACTATTATTGTGAAGCAAAATATGCATGGGTCAAATAAGCATAATGTAATTCTCAACTAATGGCAAAGATGCTCTGAGCCTGTAAAGGAAATGTGGATTATTTACTCCTGGCATGAATAAGTCGTGCTCTGATGAAACTTGTACTACATTGTTTGTGATGGTCTGAGTGGTCAGATGGTTGTTGGGACGCTGCTTTGGATGGGATGAGTCACATCCCAGCAACACCTGTTTCTTTCCACTGGCTACCGAGGAAACTGAGATAACCAGCTCCAAATCAAAAGTTTGTATTTGAACAGGCAAGTCCTTCCTGCTTTGTTTCTTCCTCAGCTAAACATGCAGTTCATAGATAAAACAATACCCTAGGACCTGACGAGGCTGCTGTGCCTGCAGAATCTGGGAGATTTCATCTTTCTGAAAGACCATAACCTCAAAGACACAATCTCATACCATTTCCAGCACACACTGGGGAATCCCAACCTGGGAGTGCAGGGAAGAGTTTGGAGATGACAGTGGACAACAAAATCACAACCACAGCTGACTGAGCAGATGTGAATTACCCAAACCTTCCACCTTTGGAGCTGCTTACACAAATTAAGCAGCACTTGTTCCATAGCTGGTTAAAAGCTTGTGAGCCCCATTCAAACTGGTGAGCAACCTGTGCCCCCTTCTGCAATGGCAAGCATGTATCTGATTCCCAGACTCCTTAAAGAAGCTAAAAAATCCCTCATTGACCTAAGGTGACAGCAGGATGTGACTGGAGAAGCACAGATTTCTTAAAGTCAGTCTATAAATAGTCAGCCACATATGTCAGTGATGCACAGAAAATCCCTGGACATGGCTCAAAACTCTTCTTCATAAAGGTAATGAGAACATTCCTGGGCCAGATATTCTGTCTGCAAGTACTGTCCTCACCACTGGATAAGAACTTCATCATTCCCAGCAACCCATACTAGTAGAGTCCTGACTTCTCTAGGACACAGGCAAAGATCAGGTTTTTACAGATCAGGCCTGATCAACCAGACCAGGCTCTTCAATTCAAAGTGGTCAGAGGTCTTGAAATAATCTTCAAGATCACGTATGACTATGGATATATTTTGTCAAGTTAGCAGGATTTTCACTCCCAAGTCAATACTATTACATTAGCAAAGAAAGTAGTTTCCTATACAAACTATCTTATATCACATACTATCCTGGTCAAACAGCATTTTAAGCTGTGTTTGAAGACTGAAACACCACCACAGTAAACTTGCAAATGGGTAATATGATACAGGGTGCTTTAACAATATTACTGCAAGATTACTCCATTCTAATTCCACCAAATTACTTCACGTTACATTTTGAAACTGAGATGTGAAAGGGCTATTACAGTACTGCATTCAAAAATTCATATTATGTCAAAGTACTAACCTCAGGTCACAGAAATAATGCAAGCAGATTTAGAATTTTGCTCATTAGATCATGTACAAAGTGAAAGATATTTCATCTTTCTTCACAATTACTCGGAAAAGACCATGACACAATAAAAAAAAATTGTCAGTGGGATTTCTTATAACATTGGGTATCTGCCATATTACTCAAGAATTCCATGTATCTCAGTCTCTTGGCTAACACAGAGTTTAAACAGGAACACCCAGAGTGGTTTTTAGAACATACCAGCATATTTTATTTCAAAAACCACAAGGACAAGCCCTCTGCTTTACAAACTTACATGTACTTGTGTGTTTCATTTGGCTGACTGTAAATCCAGCCTCTCAGAGCTGAATCATTACAGTTTGATGACACCAAACAAAGGGTAGTGGCTCATGCTCTAATGCAAACAAGTGGGCAAAGTAGAATGTCAGAGACAGAAATGAGCTGTGCCCTATTAGGACACTGCCCCTCATCTTTTGAACCTTCTCAGAAGGGAAATTTGAGAGCACAGAGGAGCAGCAGCAGCACAGAACAAACATAAATCTATTTTGCAAAGAGCCTGAAGAAACTGCACCTCTGTAGAGCACGGAGATCTGCTCAAGGCACAGTGCAGACCCCATTAAAATGAAGAGAATGGAGGGGACACCACTTGAACTTTCTGTAAGACTCAGCAGGGCAATTTAGGCTGTGATCCAAAGCCTGGGTGTGCAACCTCAACTCTGTTGTGCTGAGACTGCTGTTGAGACATAAGAGAGTGTACAAGCCTTACAAGGTAAAATCATGGACAAAGTGTAATAATCAAGATGTGAATAACAGTCCAATGATTAAGGGAAGAAGTACTGGCATGAAAAGATAACACAAAGCCAAAAAATCCAGGTTTTGTGCCACTTCTACACTCGGTGAGATCCCAGTGCTCCTCCAGATGTTCTGAAAGTGCTCTTTGACTGCCATTCACTAAATTCCTATTTGAGTCAGGGAAAAGCACTGGCATGAAAATGAGTGCCATACATCTTCCTTTACAGCCCTCCACATGATTCACAAACAATTATTTAAATGTTATAAAATTGTTCATCTATGGGGGTGAGTCAGAGAACTAGCAAGTGACTCGTTTTCCAGACCATCTGTGTGGACATCACAAACTTTTGTCAGGATTCCTACAAGACCAAAACTATCCGTGAGACTGATTGCTTTGTGACACAAACTCTGTTGTCAGCTGATTACAAAGATACTGTAAGGAGAGGGGTGAGGCTCGGGGTACTGAGGACAAGCACACAGAGTTTCAGCAGCCATATTTACTTTTACACATACACGGTGCACATATTTCCAACAGCCTATTGCCACACAACTGAATGCAAACAACAGTTAGCTGCTGTTGTGACAGCAAATAAACCCCCACACTGTTATGATTACAAGCATAAATACTCAAAACTATTGATTAGAAAGATTAATGTTATCTACCATTTGGTAACACCTAGGAATGAATACGGCAAAATATTTTAAAACACCTGTGTTGGTATATACCAACATATGCTGGTGAGTTCTAAAAACCACTGTGGGTGTTGCTGTTTAAATCCCGTGTTAGCCAAGAGACTGAGATCTGTAAAGGTCCTCCAGACACCTTAGCTTGTTTTTTCTCTGGGTTGATTTTTCCCCCTCAGAAACTTAACTGAGTACTAATAAAGGCATACCAGTGTTAAACCTCTTTCTGGATACCAAATACTACTGTAAGGTAAACATCATCCAAACAGGATAAAAACTCTATACATATGCTACAGTCATATACTGCAGTGCACACTCTAAGTGAAAAGTACACTTCATTTTTCCTAGAACTTTATTCCTGTTCAGTCTTTAATGCCTCTTCTTTTTACAAAGTGGCTCATGATAGCATGTAGGTGGAATCTGGAAATGAAAGGCTGTTCCACAATCATGGTTATGCTGCATGCTGAGAAGTTAATTTTATTATTCATGAATTCCCAGAAGAGGCCAGAAGGACATGGGTGTCACAACACACGGGCACATCTACAAAATACATTCTGTACTTGTTTTTATATGGGGATTATTTCCCATCAACAGGAAGGCAAAGCTTTATTGATCTGTGAGAAATCATCAAGGGGCCATTCACCCCTGTTGTGATGAAATCAGAGTAAAACTACTTTTGAATGAATTTTTCAGAGTGCAAAAAGTTGGTTAGGAACCAGAGGTAGAATGCAGTGCTCCAAATTCTGAAGTTTGTGGAATCTAGGATCATACTACAACACTACTATACATAACGTGCTTTTACTTATCTTCAGTAACAACAGCATGATGGCAGTAAACTGTGACCAGATTGATTAAAAAACCCTGGTGTTTAACAGTATAATAGCCAACTCCGGTTACATTTTTGGCATGAATTGCCAGAGAATGCCTGTTTTAAAAAGCAGCTGCTACAATTACAGCTCTATTGAGAGATTAGGCATGCCTTTGAAATGTACCTTCATACTCTCAATAGGTGTGTTTGCAGCTCAAGGCAAACTGAAAATAAGCAATGTGAGCTAGAGTACACATTGGGACATAGAAAACACCAACCATCTTGTCAATCAGCTCCTCAGACATGAAACAGATTCGAGCATTAACAGCCTCTTAGCATTTGTGGTTTGCAGCAACCAATAGCCCAAAGCCTTCGGCTCACAATGAATAAGCAGGAAAGAGAAGTGCTTGAGTAGCTCTGACATGCTGAGTCCTGCACACCACAGTGCGGTGCTAGAGACCAAGACTGGCTTGGTCTGCACTCCCCGATGACTCTGCAGAGCGTGCAGTCAGGTCTAGAGCAGAGCCTGTTCACCCACGCTGCCCTCACCTTTACCTGAGAAAGGCACCTGATGGCTCACTCTGCACTGCCCATCCCGTGAGCTCTGTGCCCATACACGACTGTGTTACACATCCTCACAACACCTGCACAAACTCAAAAGGAAGAACTGCAGGGATAGACAAGTGGTGCACAAGAACACAAATTCTATCCACTCTGTGCTTTTCTTTCACAGCACACAGGTTCTACAGTATGGGCAGCTCTGCAAGCTGCCAGCTCACAGCCAAGCCACACCAACTCTAGGAAAAGGTTGGCACAAGTGTCACAGGGCACTGCCTGTTTGATCTAACTACAGCCTTGGACTAAAGCTTTTAGGCTCTGTCCAACAATAATGTTTATCAGCTTGCTTTTTACAATGAAACTCCCTGCTCCCAAAAAGAAGCCAGGAGTTTCACTGAGGTAGCAATAACACAGAAATATAGAGGGTGATTCTCAACTACCTAAGTAAAGTTCAAAGTAATTTCTTGCTAACCTTGCCTCTTTAAAAACTTTCTAAACATAATTTGGCACTGTATTTTAAGTTGACCACAGGAAGCACAAAACGGGAAAGTCCAGGAGCAGCCTTGTCTTCCCCTCAGGCACTTCCTGTACTAGTGACAAAAGCATAATGCAAAATTGCTAAGAAAGTGCTTCATGTTTAGGTTACGATTTGTCTTCCTTTTAGGCAAGCAATATTTGTTCATCAAAACTCACAGCCTTGTGAAACAACAATGCCCACCTCTGCATCACTGTGTCTGGTTAGACTCTGAGTTTTTGGGAACATGTTTCTGATAAAATAAGTTAAGGGGTAAACTCAGATAATAAACTCAGAGAATAACCCAAACCAAATCTGTTTTTCCTCCCACTCTTCAAGCACACTCGGTGCTTAACAGTGATTTTTTTTTTTGAGGAAAGAAAATTACCTATACTCCACTCCACTAGCCTTGTAATCTCTTTGCTAATGGAAGAAAAAGCTCAAAGGTCTCTTTAAGGAGAAAGCATTCCCACGTTATAAGCAGACACAACAAACAATTGAAAAGGCCACAAATTGTTTCCTGATATTCACACTTATGCAATGTGCCTGATCATGTTAACAGTGAATTCCCTTTTCCTGTTCAGACATCTAGGCAATAAAGGCAAGAATATGCAAAAGACAAAACATTCACGAAACCTTTTTCACAAGTATTAATCTCTTCTTTTCCTTCCCATGCTGTCTACAAGATAGTCTTATTTTAAACTCTGTTTAAGCAGAATCTGTAATACTCAAAGTCTCAATGCATGTTTGCTCCAGCCATGACTTGACTCTACAGAGAAGAGTTTGGTGTGTGCTAACAATTCATTTTTCATCTCTGCTTCATTTCCATAGACAGAAGAGGAGCATGCACACAGCAAGTAGACAGAGCATGCTTTATTTTAGGTACCTGACCTGGATGACTGGAGAAGCAGGATCTTGAAGTGTCTGCTCCTTAATCTGGACACAGGATCTGATCTGTGCTGCACATCCAACAGGGATGCTTCTCTGCATGGTTCTCTATTCTCACTGAAATCTCCACATCCTAAGTCACCAGCACACTTCTCTACTGTTCCCCTCAGCTCCTGACAATCTTGAATGAAAGAAAACTAGGCAGCAAAGATTATGTCCTTAACTAAGAGGGTTATTGTATTTGTATTCACACAACTGACAAGGGAAGAGGAGAGGAATTTAAAAATCAACATTCGACTTAGTGTTTGCCATAGGTTTTAGTGAAAACTTCAGAATGTTCTCACAGCTCATTGGAAGAGCAGGACACAGGTTTTCACTGTAGAGGAACATGGGGTCTTTACAGTTTCCCACTTCATTATGGTTGTTACCACAAAGGCAGGATCAGTGTGCATGCTTCTGTGAATTTGTTAATGTTCAATACTGTCCACAGAGCCTTCAATACTCCTTCCTCCAAAAGTGCCAGTGATTTCACCCAGCTCTTGCAACTGGGAGGGCTTTCCTGTCATAAAAGGAAACACTACCTATGTTCAAATCCTTCAGCAATAAGTAACTGACTCTTCTGTGTTACTATAGAGGGTATTTTTAGAAGACCTAGGTAGGTGTTGGGCAAACTGCAGCAGGAGAATCTTGCTTGTGCCAAGAGATTTCAGAGTGCCAAAGACAGATAAATGTACAGGAATCAGACTTGGGCTCCAGCTGTAACACTTCTCTCCACATTGAGAGACAGATGCTGTGCCTGATAAAAGCAAAAATCATGCAGGGAAAGTAGCTTTCTAAATCACCTTCTAAACCACAAATCAAATCAAGGAGTTCCGGGACTTTGACTACTGCAGCTAATGGGCACACAACAAAAGGCGTGACAGGTCCTGAGGCAAGTAGAGATAAGCCCTCTTAAATGCCCACAGTCTTTCAGCTCCTTACCAGCATCCTGGTAACATCAATTCAAACCACAGCAGTTCCTCTAATAATCCACATTAAAATAGTTCTAATGTCTCATTCCTACTGAAGGAAGCTATTTGCCTGACTTTTCACTAACAGGTGACCCACAGACATACCCTAGATTGTCAGTCTTCTCTCTATGCTGTCTTCTCATCAAGGCCTAACTCCACTGACATTATTCCTCCATGTGATAAACCCACCTTGCCCAATTTGCAAACCCTTCCAGACTGAAACTTTCTGCTGCAGATGCTGAGAGCATCCATAACCTCATGATCAGACAACACCAAAAGTGACTTGAGGACGTGTGCCCACAGCAGTGTGTCGAGGACACCTGAACAAGTGCAGTTCTGCACAGCACAGGGCAGTTACTGTGCAGGGGCAGGATCAGCAAAGATGGGCAAGTTTGAACACAGATTCATTCCTAACAAATGTCACCATGTGGGAAAAGTCATGGTCACTTTGGTGGGTTTTACAAACAGGGAAGTCCAGCACTTCTGACTGAAAAGACCACGCCAGTTAAATGTATTGCAGCTTATCAGCACAAACTCTTTTGGAAAGGATATTATGTTACATTCTATTCCACCAGTACAGCAGCTGCCAAACTGCAATTGCTTTGCTGAGAGACGATTTCATTCTAACCTAGAGAAACATGCAAAGTCATTTACACAAGAATACAGTAAACAGATCTTCCATTTGGAATATTTTTATGTGTCGAGATCAAATTCAGTTATGTCCCGATGAAATGTAAAAGTAAGGCAGGGTTTTTTTGCTTCAGAATAGAGAGTATTCCTCTTGATTTAACACATGGAGTACAGAAGATAGATACCTATCTGTCCTGTGTCTTGAATCCTTTGAGATCTGCCACAACTCAAACACTGGTAGCATCATCATGCGCAAGCTTAAAATTAGATAAATAAATAAACAAAAATCCTTTTAAGAAGGTTTGGTTTATGTTTACAGCCTGCTGTCACCTATATGGGGATGCAGGACAAACCCAAAACCTGGGGCCTGTATTCTACATAAAGAGCTCTGCCAAAGATAGAAAGCATTCTGCATTATATACTTATATTTCTTTTAAAGTCTTACTGAAAATCTGTGAATCTTCAGTTTCATCATTCTGAGTTTTTATATGGTAGGTAAATAAAATACACAAGAAGGTGAATATATCTATAATTTATTTGGACAGCGTATCAGTCTCCTACTTTCTCAGGCATGCCTTCCAATATGAGAATCCTATCTCTTAGCAAATATATATCCAGGTAATTGTCTCCCTGATGATGCAAGTGTTCCTTAATACTACAGGCAACATTCTGTTCCTGATGCTACTGACCCACAAAAAGCTAGGGGAAAACAAGACATTACAACTGCTGTTAACTCTCTTTGCTGGACAATGCTGTGCTTATTTTGCTCTCAAAAAATTGAGATTTTTAGGCACAAATGTGCCTCAGAATGTGAGTATTACTCCTAAAGACTAATTCTTCTAGGTTGTTCTTTTCCCTTTCCATACAGCCAACAGCATTCTGCTTTACAGGTAAGAAATACTGCTTCCTGTACACAGAGCCATGTAAAATGGTATTTCAGGAAATAATGGATTTTTTTTATCCTACAAAATAAATACCACACCCCAAACACACCCCCTGACTTGTTTTCTGTTTGAGACTCATAGACTGCCTGCAGGTACTTCTGTCCTCATTCTGCCTCTGGGAAAGGTGATAAATCTTATCAAGAAGTAATTAGGACAGAGAGCAAACTCTACTGTCAGCTGAGCCAAGGCAGATATATTCTGTTAGAGTTCCTTCTCCAACACTTCCCTCTTACCACTGCCTACTTACCACCTAAACTGACCAAATGAGTCAGTCGTTGCAACAAAATGATGTAATGCATAAAAACTTTGAACTAGTAACCTCCAATATTCTTTGAATGCTCTGGAATAACCTCTGCATTAGTCAGGGAGCAGCAGGTACAGTTTGCTACTGCCTTGGTGAGTCATGAACAAAAAAACTTGGCATCTCCCACAGGTTTGTGTTACCCTCCTCCTCATGTTCTTCCATGACAAGCCAATGTTTCCCAAACTGGGCACGTAACACGAGCACATCTGTGATGCTGGCTATATCCCTGCTAGATCCTGCCAGTGACTCATTCATGTGTGCCCCAATCAACCAGAGCTCCTGATCTGTGCTCCTCTGTGTTTACATACACCTCTCCAATAAAAAGGTGCATTCTGCCTCGGATATTTATCCAGCTTATCTTCACCTGAAGACAATCTGAGTGGCTAAGCAGTTTGGCCTTATGCTTCCTGTAGGTGTTTTGTGTCTGCAGATTTCCAGTTTCTCATTAAATCCACTGAATTACAAACAGCACTTCCCCAGTGATGTAATCTTCACTAGCTTAGACAGCCCTTCTGTATAGAGGCAAACTTCAAAACCTATTATCTTGAGAGATGTTTCTGAAAGTTGCTCCTTCAAGCAGTAGGCACTGTAGATTAGCACCAGACCTACTCAAAATATCTGGATATTTGCCAACACCAAACATCTACCAAATTGTCTGTTACAGATCTTTCCTTGCAGAAATTGCCAAAAGAACCTTTTGAAAGCTTTTGACTTACTTAATACAAGCAGTAAACGTAGTCTAGAGACATCTGGCAGTGCCTGGGAAGGCAAGGCATAATTAGTATCAAGAAAGGTAAGGTAGGATGGCACACTGTATTTAACTGCAGACTAAAATGGATTCAGTCAACATTTAGTTGAATGTATCACTGGTAAGGACTGAAAAGATGAGGACAGTTTGGTTTGGCCTTTGTTGTTTGGGTTTTTTTAAATAAAGACAGAACTGGCCCAAGAGTCAAGCATAAGAGAGTTAGCATCTTTCAAACAAAAAATGCCAGCTAGAACAGATGTTTTCCTCTTGCTAATGCAGCACTCTTCCAGCTGGTTTTTGTCTCAGTGACTACAGACAGTAAATCTCAATGGACAGGCATAAAGATTTATAGCTATTGGAATGTAAATTTCATAAAACTTTATCTTCTCGACACAAAACACAGAAGGAAAGGTTTGACATCCTTCCTGGGTTTTTTTATGCTGTATAAGTCTGCATGGATCATCAAGACAAAAAAAAAAAAAAAAAAAAAAAAAAAAACAAAAAAACAAAAACTGCAGCAATCCCACTACAGTCCCAACAGGCAAGTTTATGTGAGGTAATACTGTGCAAAGAGCTCTTAAGCAGAAGGAACTCCCAAGAACACTCTGCTTTTCTTCTCTATACAAAAATCAAGAGATTTAAAACTTCTAATTACTAAAAATTTAACTCAATATTGCAAACAGCTTTCATAAAAGATACCTGGTAGAAAACATCTTAGTATTTGCTGAATTCTAACATAAAAAAAGCATTTACTTATTTTAAAGCTAAATACTTGGAAGCTGACAAGACTAGGATGCAGGGCAAGCTGTGCTGTTTTACTCACCAGCTCCAGTAAGCCCAGAGTGTTACCTTCTCCACAACACAGGCCCAGATGTCTTAAATCTGAGGTGGAATTAAAAGGAATTAGCATGTTCAATTAAGAAAAAGAACCTGCTGTCATCTATGCAGCTGGGAATTTGTGTGTATTTGGATAGCAGACCTGGGTCAACGCTTCTCTAGCTTCTGTAATTTATACAGTTACATCAGAGTGGTCAGTAAGCCTAAATGAAAAAAGAACAAATATTAAAGAGTACAAATGTCCATTTTTTACACTGCTGAATAAAGTACCCTCACTAACTGCATGTGCCCTTTGTAAGCAGGCAATGACATCTTGGCTGACACAGCCAAGGTTCCCAACATCCTCTGAGTCACAAGTGAAGCTGCAGCTCCTGCACATCCCCAGTATCCGGTGTTTGCAACAGGGCTCTGGGAGCAGACTAACAAGGGAGAAAGGCAAAGAGCTGAGCAATGAATTCTCCTCTGATCCGTACACACTGGGCCATTTGCATCACCTCCTGCTCAGACAGGAAAAATCCAGGCTCTCCATCACTGAGCATCTCCAGTTTTTGCCTTGTGTTAGTCAATTTCTCTTTTTCAACAGCAGCTTTGGGGACTTCCATTTCCTTATCCTTAAATATTCAGGTATCCTGATAGTGTTTCAGCTTCATAAAAATCAGTTCAGGATCTTTGCATTGCTGGTCCTTTATGGGCATGACCTCATTTTAGAAAGCATTGGAGAAGGTAAATATTAGAAGTACACCTTGCCATACCAACTTTCAACAAAACAGATGTTCATTAACCCACGCGAATTGTTCCTTACAGAACTTCTCCATTCCCTTGGTCTCTTTGCACAGCAAGCAACAGAAATGGTTTGCTGCCAGAACTACTAGTGGCTCAGTAAGCATTCCAGCTTTCCCACTCAGCATTCCAAGCAGAGGAATCAGCCACAGAGGGCTTTTTCCTTTCCTCTAAATAACACACTCATACGAAAGTTTGCACATGGCAAGCGCTGCACATATTTTGGTGCGATAGGAAACATCTGGCAAGCAGAGGCTGGAGCGATGGAAATCGCTCTAATTGGTTCTACAGAAGACAAACTACAAAAGAGGCCACGAGGTGAGGACATTCCTGAAGTTAATACATTCATCACAGCAAGGAAAAGCTGCAAAGTAAACTTGAACTGCCTGCTGTGACAACTCCAGAAGCTTTTTGCTGAGCCCCATGCAAATAACTGCTCAAACTTCCTAACAGTGAATAATGGCAGAATTGCCTAAGAACAGAAAGAGGGAGTCTCTCCATTGCTAGTAGCAATATAGGAGTAGGTATTCTGGATCAAAAAAATAAGGATCCATCTAATTCTGTGTCTTGCCTAAGGGAGGTCGGTCCCAACACTAACTTCCTTTAAAAAGGATAAATTTAAAAAAAAACCCAAAAACCTATAGGTAATAGCTTTCCTTAGAGAGAGAGAGAGGGAGAGCTAACCTGGTTATCAAATTTCTTTTGTGCAATTCCCCATCACTTTCAGCCCAAAAGACCAACACCCACTGTACTCTCAGTGATCCCCCTGGCTCCAATGCCTCTCTCTGATGTGAAAAATCACTGCCACTGCTTACACCAGAGCCTCTTAAAGATCCAGCTCCCACTTCAACACCTTGGCCAATATCTGAGTTAGTAGATTTATGACTAGGAAAAATGCATCCTTCAGCAAGGAGAATAAATAGGTGACCACAGGAGGGGACTGCTGGTGAGACAAGATCAATCAAAAGTGGAGATTTCAATCCTTAAGAAATTCTCTCATGTGGGGTTTAGAGAACAGCCTCTCCCAACTGCAGGCAAGATACAAGTGGGATATATGGCTCAGCAAGCTGCCTCCTATCCACAAGGGCTTACCTGCTCTGAAGGAAGTTTCTCCAAGAATTCTGCTGGCTAGTTATGTGCTTTAGATACACAGTACTGTAAGAGCCTAGCCAAATAAAAGTAAGAATTGCTAGGCACAGGTGCTCCTTCAGAGACTGGGAATCCCTGGGAAAGGACCATGGGCAGACTCCTACCAACTCCAAGCACTTGTGGACTGTCCCCTCTGACACAACTCCCAGGAGTCAGTGAGGGTTCCCAGAAGGCTGGCAGTGCCCTGGAACCCATCTAAGCCAAGTTTGCAGCAGCCTTGAAGAATCCACATGGCACAATCTTTCTCACTCAATTAAACACAGATGAAGTACAACTGCATTTTTCCAGTTTCCAGAAAAGCAGCACTGAAAGTGACACTTTGGCTCAGCTTTTCTCTCATTTCTGTTTTGCAGTCTAGTTTCTTCAGACACAGCAGCCAGATCTAACATACTTAAGAGGAGTAGCCTCTTCTGAATCCTATCCAACCTGAAATACTGGATTTGTTGGCCAGAGGCCCAGGTGAGGCTGTAACTGTGACACTACATGCAATACCTTCACTTAACCTTTTCCCTGCCAAATTGCCAGAATGTATTTCAGCAATTTTGACATCTTAGCAACAAAGATCACTTCATATACAGCTTTTTATTTCACTTTCCATTTGAGCATGCCTAATGCAGGGCTCTGCAGCCACTACCTCAGTGCAGTCCCTTCCAAGCCCTGAGTCAGAGGCTGTGTGTTGCAGGGCTCAGTCTCCCCAGAGGCCCCAGGGCCAGAGGCTGCTGTGCCAAGTGCTCCAGGCTGTGCTGGGGAGGGGCTCAGCAGCACCCTCACCTTTGGCCAGCTGCTCACTCTGTTCCACCCTCCTGACTCAGCCTCAAAGAACAGCCAGGGGAACAATGTCCTTTTCTTACTATTTGTCCAAATAGGAGTCTGTAGGACTAGGCACAAACAGAATCCAGGTTCTTTGAACAGACTTATTTTCAGAGAATCCTGCAACTTCATTGCAAGGTGTTTATAAACATTTTTTCAGCTATGTCACAGCTAGCTGACTGAAAAAAAAAACCCAAAAAAACCCAAAAAAAAAAAAAAAAAAAAAAGCTAAACTAAATCAAATTCCCAGGACACATCAGCAGTTGTGAAACCCATTGTCTTTAAACACAGCAGCTGTTGGGGAAGTTTCTATCCTTAGCTCCTTATTGGGGAAAACATTTTCTTTCCATATTCAGGAAGAAATTTTAAGAAGGTTTCATTTGCCATAAAAAACCCCTTACAGTAATACATGTAGTTCCTCATGCTAGCATTTTTAGAAGGCAACTTTTCTGAAGTTAAACAGTGTGTTGGTTTTAAATATCATGAAAGCAAACAATGCACATTGTAGGTTCACATTTGGAAAAGCAGAATTTTAGCAAGCTGGACAAAGGTGCTTCTAAAGCTTTCTCTTTTCCTGTGCTTAGTACACACTGGATTGTATGACAATTTACAGTGGGAGAGACCTTGGCAGGTCTCTGTTCCAACATCCTTCTCCAGGCAGGATCACCAGTTATTAGGTCAGACCAAGTTGCTCAGGGCTTGATTCAGTCTGATCTTGAAACCCTCCATGGGCAGAGACTGCACAACCCCTCTGAGCTACCTGTTCCAATGCTTCACTGTGAGAAAGTCCCCTCCTTGCACATACCCACAGAAATTCTTCTTCTGACAATTTCCTCCCTTCGTTTCCTAGCTGTTGTAGAAACATACATCCTTTCTCTCATCTCACTCCTACTTGCCCCCTCATTCCTTTTGCTCACCCTTGACTTCTCACTTTCACCACACCATCCCCCACACCTTCCTTTTGCTTAGAAAAGGTGCTGGGACTTCTTGCTCTTGTCCTCTCATCAGTTTACTCATTAAATCTTCTCAGCAATAAGAATGCCTGCAGGTGCATGCAAAGAAACATCCCATGCCACCTCTTCTGCTTGAATTCCTCAGTGCAAGATGAAGGATGGCCAGAACTTTTCCACTCTGCAGGTAACTGCATCTACTGGAGTCTCTCCTTCCTCATTCCAAAGCATTCCCCATAGTGTCACAAAAATCCCTTCTAAGCAGACATGATGAATAGCAACTACCTTGCCTTGAGCTCCTGCCCTGGACACCACCAGACACAGCAGTGCAGATGAAGCCACAATTTCTACTGGGAGACAATACTATCACGACTCCTGTGCCATGTGCTAGCTTCTGCAGAGCTTCAGGCAGATGGCAGATGTGATCCAGCTGTGTAAACCATCCCTGAAGGAATTCCAGGTGAATAGAAGCAGGAGGAAAATCCTGACAGATTGCTTCCCCACCCAAGGGGAAAAGGATTTCAACAACAACAAAAAAGATTACAGACTGGGATATCCCAGCTACCTTAAATCTGACTTGAGCAGTCAAGTCTTACTTCAGGTGACTCAGGGTTACTCAGCTATCAGTACAAATTATCAAATGAACCCTTTCACTCTGACACCAAGAAATAATGATGCTCGTGACACTTCTTCCTGTTCACGTGCTTGCCAAACAACCTTGTTGATCTCTTATTTTATATAACTTTTATGGCATAGAATATTCATAGGCATCTCCATTTTGTAGCAGAAGAAGGACTTCCTCTCTCTGACCAGAGTGAAAAAAATCGTGAAGTGACCATAACCCCATTCCTTGTCTCCTTGCACCACTGGGGTGGTGGTAGAGCTGAGAAGGAAGGAGGACTGGGAGGAAGGTGTTTTTAAGGTTTTATTTTACTTCTCATTATCCTGCTCTTCATTTTGTTAGTAATAAATTAATATCTTTAATTCAAGCCTGTTTTGCCTGGGACTGTACTTGGTGAGTGATGTCTCCTGGTCCTTATCTCAACTCATGAATCCTTCCTTATATTTTCTCTCCCGTGTCCAGGTGTGAGGGCAGTGGTAGAGAGGCTTTGGTGGGTGCCTGGCATCCAGCCAGGATCAACCCCCCACACTCAGGTATCACACAACAGGTAAGGAAGGTACTGTCCCTGGGACAATAGCCAATATTTTTCTTCTCGAGCATTATACAGTGGGGTTGCCTAGTCAAAAACCTGTTTATCCCTCTCTGGCAATGTGTTCTAATGCTCCACTGTAAATTTTATTTTACACCAAGATTGATTAGTTTTATATAACACTTAACTCCATCCCTATGTTCTGCTTCCAACAGAAACCACTAATAAACATGAAAGAAAAACACGTTAGAAATGGGGCAGAGGAACCTTCAGTTTCTGTCCATTGTCTGTTAGGGATTCAGCAGCTGGCTCTAGTGACCTGTCACCAATGATAAGCTGATGGCTGGCTTTCTGCTCCAAGCCCTCCTCCTCATCCTCCTTTCCTGGACATAAAGACATGCTGTACTAGCCCCTCAGCCACCATGAGCTCACCCTGCCCCAAAGGGGCAGCTATGCTGGGGACTCCACTGAAACACACACTGCTTAAAGCCACGTGTTCCTTAGACTGTGCTTGTTTTAAAACAGGCCATAACCAACTCATTCTACAAACTGAATCAAGAACCTCAAGAACTGCCTACAATCATAAAGCATTCCCTCCACTCACGCCTAGAAAAATGCTCAGAAAGAAAACTAAAAAGCCTGAAAACATCTGACTTGCTGACTGCTGAAATCTGCTGTTTGTGCTCCTGCTTAGCACTCACCTGGGGCTGCTGCCCCAGTCCAGCAGAAGGAACAGCATCCTAATCCAGTGTACTCAGAGCAATTAGATGGCTGCTCCCACTAACACAAGCATACACTTTTATACTTGAAGGAGCTGAACTAAAAAAGTAAACAAATTAACTTTCTTTCCTCCCAACCAGTAACACAGTGATCACAAACAAGTAATGGCTGTTGCCATTTCTCATAGAAATTTCTGCAGGAGCAAAATTGCATAAATACATCCAAACCATCAATGTACATCAACTCAATGGAAATGTAATATTTTAAATTCAATACATTGACTACATAGACTACTCTACAGTGCAGAGAAGGTGACCCCTATGCTCTCTGCTTGCTTTAAGGAAGCAGAGGAGCTTCAGTGCAGGTAATCCAAACTAATCTATGGAAAACCAGTGTGAGCCAGGCCTATGCAATGCTGAATGAAGAACTGGCAGTTCAGTGAGTCAGCCCAACAGCCCTCCACAACCAGGGGTTCAAACTGGGGCAGCTGCCAAAAACACAACAAAAAGTAGAAGGACACAGTGTCTCTGCTCTCTGCACAAGGACAATGCAGAGAGAAAGGTAACTACAATGATGAAAGGAACAGGAGTTCATGAGGGGAGACCAATGGGGCTGAGATTTCCATCAGGAGCAGAGAAAGAGTACAGGAGATTAGAGGGATTACAACACAGGTTAACAAAACTCACAAAGGCAATAAACAAGTTGAATATGCAGCTCTCATCATGTGTAATTTGCCAAAACCTAGAACTGTAGGAGTAGGGGCTCCTGCAGAAACTAGCAGCAAACTGGGTTAGAGCAGATAAAACACTTTTTTACACTATGAGCAAGAAACTCACAGATCCTGCTACCAGCAGAAGCTTTGGAGGTGACTGCACTCAGCAGGTTCAAAATAGGACCAAAGACATGGAAAAACTGATCTGTAACCAGCAAATACAGGACCAGACAGGGGTAGCCAAGGCCCCTGGGAGAGTGCAGGAGGACTGGACCACAAAAGCATCCAGGCTTGTAAGCTTTCCTCAAAGTAGCCTTTGCTATTGCTCCCACAGGAGTTCAATTACTGGCCTAGATGGACTGTGGGTCTGACCCATTAGAGCATTTCTCATGTTACAGTTATTCCCCCGCACAAACCTCTTTGCTTTTATTGGATCCAAAGCCAAGCAGGAGACTGAAATTCAGAACTTCAATCAGTGCACTGTTTCGGTACTCACACACACCCAGAAGATCCTGAATGGATGTTACTTTCATTACACATATTTCTGGATTATCTTTTTTTTCCATTGAAATGTGGGCTGTCTTTTGGGAGTCAGCCAGCTGCCTTCAGGAGACAATGCTGCTGAGCTGCTGTCAGCTGCTGCACTGGAACACAATACCATCTGACAGACAAGAAAAACAATTCTTAACGTACTTACCATGAATGTGCCAGAGGTTAGCACCAGTGTTAGTTGTGTTAGACAAGAAAGTGCTCTCTTATACAGCAACCAGCTTGGGAAAAGCTTAAAAAAACATAGTTGCAGAGTACTCTGCAACCATCCTCCTGCATGTGAGCATTTCTACGTGGGAAGCTTAATTTCCAGGTTATAAAAAGAGTATTTAAGAGAAATCAACCCATCATCAAAAAATCTGTCCTCTGCATAAAGCTCAAAATTCTCCATTGATACACGGACAGCATCTTTCCCTGCTAGAGAGTGGAAATAACAAAGTAACTTGGAGAATAGACCTGTATGACTAGCAATCATTTAATAGCAAAAACTTCATGGAGGCTTTACTTTCAAACTACTGCTTCCCACAAGACCAGAAAACCTGGGAGATCACACCAGAATTAGAAAGTGCCTGCGTGACATGTCTGAGATTGAGCTACATACCTTTCCTTCCTCAAAAGACTATTTTGATAGCAGACTTAGTTCAGCTTATTTACAGGTTTGCAGGTCACTTTTTAACTTGTCCAAGCATATGCCAGGCATGTGTGCAGCAGCCAGATAACTTATAATTTAAGTAATTTCTGAAAACAACATGCAGAAACAAACATTTAATACAGATGATTATCACTTATACTTTGATTTTGGCTTCATACTACTATCTTTGCATCACTGTATTTAATTACACTCCACATTTCCTTCATGAGTCATCGTTGCATAACAAACCTGATAGCCACTTTATGGGTGTGTTGCAGGTTTGCACAATTAACTGAGTCTATTGGACTGGAAATGACGATTTGTATTAACTGAAAAGATCATGTGGCTGCACAGTTTGTGGGTGTTGGTTTATTAGAATGGAAAGTGCCAATTAGAGAAGGAGAAAACAAAGACAAACTAATGATGTTTTAAAGAGAAGTACCTATGACTTCCTGGAAATGCTAAAGTTTATCTGGGATAGGATTCCCAGGTGCTAAATTACAGATAAAATTATTCTTCCTCTGTTCATGAGCACGTAGGAATGGCAAAGGAGGAAGCACAGGCAATGGAGGGAGAACAAAACACAGAAAAGCCCAGGAACAGGACAAGAGTTTCCATGCCAAGGCCACCACCACTGTCACCCCCACCTTGCAGCTCCTGCCCAGTAAAGTCTGCTCAAGTTGGTCACACAAGACGCCCTGAACCCATAAAGACAGTCAGCAGATCCCAGGAGGAGGAGAAGAGGCTTCCATCAACAAATACCAGCTCCCAAAACTGCAGTGACCCCACAGAGCATGGAAGAGAGTGCAGGCTCAAGACAACAGAAATTTCTAGATTTGTGGATGTAGGGCTTTGGCCATGCAGGTGCAGCCTCACTACCCAGACCCTGCAGCACTGCTCTCCCTGCAGAGCTATTTCCAGCCATGCAACAGGAATATTTTTCTCCTCTCCATATTTTAAGCTCAACAGCAAATTCAGTTCAATCATACTTTATTCTTCATACCTACTTTCAACATCTCCATCTCATTACCACAAGTCCTTACTAAAAATATAAACACCAGATGCCTCCAAACTGACTAAAGGTTATATATTCAACTAAGGTATTCACACCATTTTGATTAACAATTAAAAGGTGATATGACCGTATAATTTAAGTAGTTAAAGACGTGCTTAAAAACTCAAGTTATTTAGCTGCTCAAAATTCCCTGAATTTTTTTGCAATGTACTTAAACCCAAGAGATTTCATAAATTAATTATCCCTCATAAATTTCTTAAATTTTAACACAGAAGTGACTTCAGTATTTGAAAAAAAAAAAAAAAACAAAACATATATATAGTTCAATGTGGTAATCAAAGGAGGAGAAAGTATTTTTAGGCGGAGTTTTTGGGAGGGGCTGAGGGTAGGAGTGGAGAAACATACAGAATCAGATTGCTCCCTTAATTTATGTTTTTATAATTGAGAGACAACATTTTAAATACTTTTAAATAAATATTTTAAATAGCTATTAGCTTATTTAATTCTAAGAGCCAAAATTCAGATATGGTGATCAACCTATTTCCCCAGCAAAATAATAGGCTCTGTAGAGATTCCCTTCTCAGAAAATTAGTGTTTTATTAGTAGGCACAAATCCACTCAGGTGAGTAGAGCATTAGGCTCTGGAATTAAAGATGTCAGTCATAAATAGATATTAAAACACGTCAGATTTTGACATGCCAAAAAAACCCAGAAGCAAGTTCACCAGCACTGTCTCAATTTGCTGGGGGTGTCTGTGGTACAGGATGAGTAGTGCAAACACAAACACACATCTCAAAATACAAATGCTTGGCAGACAGTTGTGTCCCCTTCCACATGCCCCACACAGGCAGAATCTTAAATATGAGTAAAATTAACTTTATACTACTTGGGAATCAAGTTACCAAACTATTAATTTCTACAATGATACACTTAGAACTGTTTCCAAATACTGCTTCTATATATACAGCTTTTCCACTGAAATTACTGGTTCAGAATGAAAACCAGATGAGCTCTACTCCCACTGTCCTTCCTGCTCAGTCTGCTCTTACCTCCCTGACTCACCAAAGCCACTCACTATTCCACCTTCAAATCTTGCAAAATCTGTGGAATCTCCTTACCCTGCTTTCAGAGCTCTCAAAAATACCCATGTGATACACAAGGCATCTCAAGCTTCCCTGGGTGATGTTTTTTTTTAACAGCCTGTTATACTTTTAGAAGGCTGTCACTTTTGCCTGCTCTCTCTTCTGTAGAAATCACAAGGATGGATATTGATGATATTTTTTGGGGAATTCATTCAGTGCAGGTAGCTCAGGGTGCAGTTCAGGTAGAGTTCTGGGTGGGCAGAACACCAAGCAAGAGGTCATGAACTGCTGACCCTTAGCACAACAAAGGGCCTGGGGACTGTGGCCAGCCAGGGGAGGGACACAGAGACAGCAGCACAACCCCTGGACTTTTGCATGCTTAGACTGCAAGGATACAAAAGCCCCTTTGTTTGGGGTCCCTTCTCAGAGGCACAATCTCGAGCTGATATTTTGTTATTTAGTCGTTTTGCCAAGATTAAATTATTCCATGGATCAGGATGTCTGTGATGGGAAACCTGGTGTGTGACTGTGGAAATGTGTGTGTAGCTGCAAAGGGGCCTTGGTCCCTGCTCAGGTAGTGCGAGTGTGACTGCCAGACAGGGACATTTCCTCAAACTCCATAAATAAACTATTTTATCAAAAGAATGGGCTATGGCATTTTATCTTTAATAGTTAAAAATGATAGAACAAGGCACAGAAAAAGACACAGAGAAACAAAGAGCTGACTCCTGCCATTACTTCCAGTCCCAGTGAAGCTTACTGTCTAATTATAACTGTAAAAGATTGACTTCTATGCTTGCCAATACAAATACACAACAGTTACAGAATCTAGCAATATTTAGGAATTCTTCAAGAGTTTCTGTTTGGTCCTGAAAACAAGGCTGTAGTTGTTTTGAAGGAGAGACACCTCTACCTGCAAAATACTGTGTGAACGCATCCAAGAGTTGTCAAGCCACTTAGCTTTGCCACAAAGACGTCGTCTATCTATGTACTGAGTGCAGTGAGATGACCATGACAAGAAAAAAAACCAGAATACAACATGTTCTTGTGAAGGCTGAAAAGGAACTTCAGTGGTGCTGCAGACCCCTAACACAGCACATAGGTGGATTCCTGGAACTTCCCCCAAACTGTCATTATGCACAACACTGCAGTTGTGTGAAATACCGTGCCTAAAGGGCATAAAAACACAAGTGAGCCCGTCAGCTGACAACAAGTCCTCTGGCTCTGCAAAGAAGGAGATGGGATGCACCAGAGTAGTTAAACTGGGATTTGAGTCAGCTCCTCTGTTGATGTGCCCAGCACACTGTTCCAGTGGAACATCTCTGACACTGCCCTAAAAGCATACAATGCCCTAAAAGCACACAATCTTAACGGATTAAGAGAGCTCCGGGTATTTCACCAGACTAAAGCTCGGCTTCCTGATGACCAGTTTACATGCACAGTTTACATGCCCGAGAGCAAGAATGAACTCAGTTTGGGAGGACTGTGTAACAATGTCTCTACAGCAGGAGGAAGGAGGTAACACTTCTTGTGAGTTCAAGTATTACAGAATGGATGGTAAAAAACAGATGTGGCTGTGGCCATTTCTGGGAAACACAAGTGTGAACAACCAGCTATTTTTAATTTATCGAGTTCCATTCCTGTCTAAGCTGCTACAGACTGTGTCAATATTTGTGTCCTTTTTTGATCTCTTCCATCACTCAGCTTATGCTTATGTGCTGAAAAAGTCTGAGCACATGATTACCCCATTCAGGCAACGTGCCTTTGAAATGGCTTTTTAATCTAGACTCTCCACTCCCTGACAGACTGAATTTTGCAGTATGTCTGTATTCGCTGTCTAGACACTTGAATATGCTAACCTCTAATTTAGCCCTCCTTTACTGACCCATGAGTTTCCTCCCTTCTGTGGGTCTTCTGGCTAAACTGGAAATGCAAGACACTCATTCTGCCCTACACCTGGCTGGTGCAACTGCATTCATACAAATCTGACCAGTGAAGTATGCACATGTTCCTCATTCACAGCAACAAGGAATCCTTGTGCTGAAAAGGTTTTGTAGCACTCTCCTCACTCTGTTTCCCTCTTTGTGGTCTCTAGACTCAAAGAACAGCACAGTCCTCTCCTGAAAGGATTCAGGATACAACTCCACAAACAAGGGCCTGAGCTGAATCTTGTAACCAGAAATAAATTGTCGTATCCCCAGTTACGTAAACTGAAAATTATGGAAAAGTCTAACTGAAATATAAAAGGGAATGAAAAATACAGATGCATTCCAACAGCAGCTGTACTGCTCCAAATCCCAAGGTCCACCTAATCCAGTATTGCCCTAGCACAGGTTTAAAAAAGGAAACAAATGTTTAGGGCAGTGGGCAACTTCCCTTCCCAGTTCCCAGCAGTCTGATACAAGGCACTTTCCCTAGAGCCTTAATGGATTTTGCTTTCATCAGGCTTTCTGTGACTAGTTTTTGAAGCAAGTAAAACTTCTGGTATTTGCAGTATTGAGACAGAGATGTAATCAAGGTACACAGACAAGAACTCACAAAAGCCATGTTGTATTTCCACTTTTAGATAGTATGTTTGCATCACAAACCACTTCCACATGCCTGAAGCATAAAAGATTTGCTATCTGTGTCAGCTTCTACAGATGGCTTAAGAGACAAATTAGCATTATCCAATTGCTTTAAAGTCTTGTATAGGGACAATTCAAACAAAGACTGAGTAATGGCCCCTGTTCAAAGCTGAATTTGAGCATCAGGTCTGTACAGTTGCACCGTAGTTTACCCTTGTTATGCGAGAGTCTGCACTGCTGCTCTGTGAATGCCTTAAACTCATTGTCTCTGCCCCTTCCCTTCATTCCTCTATCCCGCAGAAGCACCACAGGACACCATGCAGCATGCCCTGCACAGTAAGAATAGAAGTATAAAGGTTAACTGCTTGTAATTTGGGAGGTATTCTTCCACTCATGTACCAGCACATCAGCTTATGGTCACTGCACCAGTCTCTGACTCCTTGTCAGCTCAGTGAGACTGCAGCAATTCTAATGTGTCCCATATGTATTGTTTTCCCCCGGAATAAACATGCTTAAGTTGTTTTCCCTCAGTTTAGGGCGGTACACGTTCAAAACTTAGGTAACTAAGAATTTTATTATCTACACAGTTTGTTTACATTTTCATGTCAGAGAGTACCACCAGAGTCCCTAACCTCAACGTTCATATGTAGATCCACTCTGGCAGATTACCACAGAACAGAAGATAAGTACCTGAATAAGATAAAATGCAGCTACATAAGGATTGCATAGTTTAACTCCTACTGTGCACATCCTGGTTCTGCTTGAGGCAAAGGGTGTGATTTTTGAGAAAGAGGTAAGAGCCCCATGATAACTCATTTCTTTTGGAAGTCAGCATCCAAGCCAACACCAAGGTCTTGAATTTTAAACTCTTGAATAATGACAGAACTCAGGACTTGTCATGATGGAAAGATGTATTCATAAACCACCTTCTGCACTGCATTTTGCTAGGTTTGCTTGTCCCAGGCAATGCCTTACTAATGGGTTCAGAAAGGCTACATTTGAAATAACTTCTGACACATGATCTTGGCTCTGCAGAAGCACCTCTGGAGGTGCAACAGAAATGTATCCACACCACCCTCACACACATAACTAGTCATGCAAAAACTAACACCACAGCATCCAACTCGCACCTTGTTTACCTCTCTTCAGGAAAGCTTTTCCTCTCTGATGACTGACCACAATTACCTTTTCTAGTCATTAACAAGGCCAAAAAGAAAAGTGTCTAAGCTACTCATTCCCTTTCAGGCAACCAGACAGGAGGCATGCTTACCAGAGAGCATGGAAAAAAAGCCCCAAGCTTCCTGCTCAAGAGCATCTACCACAAATAAGTACGATTAAGCAATAAGACAGCAGCAGCTACTGTAAAACAAAGCTGTTGTTTATGGAATGAGGCTTAAAAAAAGTCACAGCAATCTAAAGGATGACTGTACAGGAGTTGATCTAACAGGAGCTTTATCTATATTATCTATATTAAAATATATACCTATTATCTTCCACTAAGTCTTTCAGTATTAAGTTTTTTGTATTTTTCTAGCTTCCTAAAAAGATTTTGCCTTTTGCTTCTCCAGCTGCTCCTTTACAAGTATGCCTTTTTCCTCTCAAAACAAACAGAAGGAGCAAGTGAAAATTTTAAGTGTTGAAAACAGGAAATATGAAGGGGACTGAGATCATTGGAAAGGTATAGGCTGGAAAGCAAGCTAGAAACAGGACAACTGATCAAAGGACACTGAGTATCTCTGGGATTCCCTCTGCAAAGAGAATCCTCAAATGAAAGGTAGTATCATGAATGAAAGTCCGTGCTATTCTTTTTTCACAGAATTCAGACATTTATTTATTAAATACAGAAAAGTCTGCTATCCCTCTCCAAACCTGCTACAGGAGAGGTTTAAGGCCTCTCATAATACTGAGCTGTTGTTTTTAGCAGACTTGTTATTAGTATTGATGAGCCATGGTGTTGAAGACTACTTAGGAGTTAGTCTTCAGGGCACTTAGCAAATTACAAAATGTGGTTTACACATGCCTACAGAACTATGAGGTGGTTGCAAAGAAGGGAGAGAAATAGGAATGTAACTGTTGGTGCAGAATTCAATTTCCTCTGTCCTCAAGTCAGCACAGAAACTACTGCAAGTGACACCATTACTAAATGTTTTTATTCAGTAGAACAATCAGAAATTTGAGACATGGAGTTTTAGTGAACAAAGGCCATAGCTAAACTTATTTAACAGTAAGAGACAAAAAATCCATACAATTACATGCACGTGAACCAACTCCAAAATTCTCTAACAAAATAAAACACGGCCTGCTGACAGAAGTACAGAGGCCATAGGGTAACACCTGAAGGGAATACCAGACTTTTTCCTGGATCAAAGATTCTCAGGTACAAACAAGTAAAGAAGCCAAACATTTATTATTCCTCATGTTCCACTACAGAGGCACTACTGTCCTACTGAAGTCATGTCAACACTCTGTGAAAAACATTTCAAAGACAAGTTTGTCCTTTGTATCCATTCATTACAACATTTAGGGCTGTTTGCATATCAGTTAGTATGTACACCAACACACCAGAAGTTAACAAATAAAAAGAGAGGAAAAAAAAAAGGAAAATAAAAAGAAATTACTTTCTCCTCATGCAACTAGGACAATTTAAACTTGAGATAGCTCATGTTGCAGGGCCAGCTTATCCACAGAAATAATTAGTCACGGTCTTCAAGTCCAGAACAATAGAAGTACAGCAAATACTTGGAAGCAGTCTTTGAGCACGTACAGTTCAGCACAAGCCACTGCCACCAGAACACAAACATCCTGCAGTCTCTGTTAAGTGTATCCCAATTCATCAAAATCACAAACCCACGCTCTGCTCCCCTCCTTCCTTTCGATGGCTTCTACTTCCCCTTACATCCTTTTCACTTTCGCCTGCACAACATGTCCAGTCAACTTTAGAGGACCTCTTAATCATTTTTCACACTGGAAATCTCTCCTAGGTTATAATCCTGCCCTTTTTTTCTCACATCACCTGTATTTCTACAGGAGTACAACAGATCTTATGATAAAAATACATAAGTAAAAGATCTTATTGTCCCCAAGAATAAGGGCAGATGGGGAGACTTTCACCAGAGGTCAAAATAAATCCCAAAGAGAAAAGAGAAAAAGTCAACTGCAGACATGCATCACATCATGCACTGAAATCGAGAATTCTTTCTTAAAATATCTAGTAACTATTCCAGTTCAAAGAGCATAGATAGAAGACACATTTTGATGCTCCTATTGTTAGCACCTCTCAATGCCAGGAGTTTCAAGAGTCCCACACTGGTCTTTCTTTCTCCAACAAAGAAATTATTGTAGTGTAGAGCAAAACTGATCAAAAGCCTGATTCTTTTTGTTTATGCTGTAATGAACAGCATCACTTGTAAATGCTCTCAAGTCTTTAAACAGCAGCTTTCACCATTAATCCTCCTTTTCTGACCAGTGCAGTTTATTTACCACCACAAATCTGTTTAGATACAAAATACTGTCAAATCTGTGAGAGCCCACCCATGTTTTCTTAAGATGCCAAATAAATCATTACACATGAAGATGGATTTATTTCAACACAAATATGTCTATTTCAAGAAAACTGACATTCACAGGAGCAATTCCTACAACAGTGAAAGGTTCGGTGTTTTCTCTCCTTACAGTAATACTAAAGGACAGGGATTCTCCGTGACTGCAAAATACTCGATCACCACACGCGTGGGCAAAGCCTGGCCCCACCTCACCGCCCGGACCCGCTTGCGAGAGAAAACCATGAGGCACCGACGGGGAGAAACACGGGGAGCCACGGCCGCCGCTTCCGTGCCGGGCCGGGCCCCGCGCCCCTCGGGGCCGCGCCGGGCGAGCGAGCGCTCCCTGCTGCCGGCGGGGACGGCTCCGAGCCCCGGCAAGGCGCAGGGAGCCTCCGCGCAGAGATGGGCGGTGAGGTGCCCTGAGAGCGGCGGGGACAGGACCGCGAGAGGCGGCGGAGGGGAACAGAACGAGTGACTGCCGCCCCAGGAAACGGGGAACAGGAGGAGGGCGAGCAGCAGGCAGCTGCCCTGAGGGATCAGCGCCAGGGAAAAGCTCAACAGAGGCACAGCGCAGGACGCCGAGCGCTGCAGAACCGAGAGCGGCACCGCCTCAGCATCCCCCGGGCGGGCGCTGCCTCCCCGCCGCTGCGAGCGGCCGAGCGCGAGCTCCTCAGCTCGCCGCGGCTCTTCACCCCCGCCTGGCGAACGCCGCTCTCTCTGAGCCCGGAGGCGGCCGGTCCCGCAGGCCGGGGCGGAAGGGGCTGCCAAGGCGGAGGCGGCACCGCCCAGAGGGGCGCCCCGGGGGCCGTCCCCGCCGGCGGGCGCGGGGCAGCAGCAGCAGCAGCAGCAGCAGCAGCAGCAGCGGCGGCGGCGGCGCCGCCCGCGCCCAGGCCCTCGCCGGGAAGCGCCGCGGCCCCCGCGCCCGGCGGAACCGGAAGCTGCCACAACCCCCGCTCACGGGGGCGCCCCCCCCGCCCCTTTAAGGCCTCCCGTGACGAACGCGGCGCGCGGGGCGGGGGCGGGGCCACGCGCGGTCCCGCCCCCCCGCATAAGAGCGGCGGCCGGCGCGCGCCGCGGCAGTGACCGGCGCTGGGGCGGCGCATGCGTGTGGCGCCGGCGGCCGCGCGGAGCTGCGCGACACTGTCGGGGTGAGTGACGGCCCCGGCGGCGCCTCCCGCGCCCCTCGCCGCCATGGCGGCCCCCGGGCCCGCCCGGCGCACCGGGGCCGCCCGCCCGCGGCTCGGGGCGGTTCCCGTCCCCGCCGGGCCGAGCCGCGCCGCTGGGGAGGGAAGCGGGGGGCGGCGGCGGATCGGGCGGCACGCGCGAGTCGGTCGGGCCGCGGCGCCGGGGTTGGCCGAGCCCGGGGGCTCGGAGCCGCGGCGCGGCCCCCGCCGGCGGGCGTGAGGGCCGGGAGGAGCCGGGAGCGCGTTCTTTGCTGTTGTACTGAGGGGGTGGGGGGGAGCAGGGCCGGACCCGCCGCCGCCCCGCTCCCCCCGGGCCGGCGGGGGATCTCGGGGGGACACTCGCCCCGCTCGCTGCGGCGGGAGTCCCTCTGAGTGGGACGGGACCCGCCCGGGGTCAGCGGAGTCCGCAGCCACATTCTTGAAAACCAACGTGGCGTGCCACGCGTTTTCTTGCCGACCCGAAAGAGTATCAGTGCTCTGTGCCTCGTTCCGAGCTGCTCCCGTGAGTAAACAAGAGACCGCACTGTGGGCTCCGGCTCTGCGCTTCGCACTCTAATTTAGGCCGGCTTAATTTAGAATAAACATTTCTTTGTGACTTAATACCTCATTACGTACTTATCCTCGATTTTCTGAAATAGCCGGTCTGTGGTGGTTAAATCTGGAGACACGGCTGTATCCTTCAGTGTTGGCAGCGGGGCCTCGGATTGAGGGTTCTCCTGTCCCTGCAGCCCTGACCAAGGGCCCGGTGCAGTATTCTGAAGTAATAAGCAAAAAATGTATTGTGCTGGATCCAAAGATAACAGTGTCTCTTTACATATTAACTGGATGGGAAAGGCTCTGGGGGCCAGGTGTCACGGTCATTTTGGGAATAGCTGAATCTTTGTTGTACTGGAATGGCAGGTGAATGATGCCTCTGCATCACCGGTGCATTTGTGAATTGCACTTACAGTCTGTTAAACTGCTCAATTCGCCTGCATTACTCACTCAGTTTACTTTATGTACAAACTTAGCTGACTTTCCTTAGTAATTTACCTATATGGGATAATTTTCTGGATTTTTTAAAATAGAAACCTACCTGTTGAGTTGGACTTATGTTCTTGGTGAAGCCCTATGTGTGCCATGCTCTGCAGTACAGGACTTACTTGAGAGAAAAACAGTTCCAGTTCTCTGTAGTGGAAAAGAGACTTAAAACTTATCACAGTGTGTCTAACACTATGGTTATGAGTCTGAGTCAGCTAGAAAGGAATTTTTATTTCCTGAATGTAAGCTGTCTATATTCACATTAAAATTTTCAGGAGGGTGAAGTACCATACCTTAAGCATGCATCTGAAATCTGACAAGCAGAGGCAAGGCAATTGTCTTGCTATTTAATTATTAGTTTTCTACTGGCAATTTACAGGTTACTCCCATTTGCTGTGTAGGACTGTGAAATGGTAGCCCAAATTTTAGCTGAACTTAAACTCCTTGATGAACTGTGGTTCTTTGAATATATTCCAAATAGCTGACAATCTAAATGCAGAGTTTGTCTGCTGTTCAGTTGATTTGTCTGTTGTATACCCAAAGGATTAGTTTTATTTGCAAGCACCCATGATTTGACTGTTTAGTGATCATAGTCTGAAATTCTTTACCCCAGAGTGGTCCGCTTCTGGTTGGCAGAATGTGTAGAAAAATATCTCAAAGTTAAGAATGTAATTCATTTATACAATAACTGTAAAGAATATAATTCCTATAAATGGAAATACTTTCTGAGGCCTGTATCTGAGCATGCTTTGGCCTGTGACTCAGGAATACTGAATTGCACTGTGGAGGTTTGGTGCATAGTAAAGGAGATCTAATTATTTATCAGGTGAATAGATTTAAACTAACCTTCTCATGAGGCTGTTTCTGCTAAGTGTTGGTTGCTCAGCATTCATCTAGCTGCAAAGACAGAAGTACTTGAGGGATAAAAACCAGAAAAACAGAATTTTAAACATTTTTTTAAGTATATGGAGCTTCAGAAAGTATATTAACAGCATTTAGTTTTTTAAAGTCCAATATTTGGAAGTCTGAAATACTTAAATATGAAAAGGGGTGGTTCTATCTCAGGTACTTATGTTAAATAGAAAGTCAGAGGAGAAAAAGGAAATTACATCACATTGTCAAATAAGGAACAGCTAGCTGGAGTAGATGACTTGTAGTGCAAAAATGTGCCCCTCCTCCTGCGAATTGCTTCTGAGATTTGTTAAAGATAATGTGGTGGCAAGGTGAGCAAAAATAGGTTGTGGATTTAAGGTAGACACGTTTCTTCCCCTCCCAAAGGGGTAAGCAGGTCTTTTTTCCTTCCTATCTTTCCCATTTCTTACAAGAAGTATATAAGCTCCTTGTCAAGAGTGCTGCCTCTATAAAACCTGTTGAAAGTCTGTACAGGCATTCAGAAATCTGCACAGCAAGTTGCTGTATTCCATATCCATTAAGTGAAACGTTCTAGAGCATGCTTTGGTCTACTGTGCATACCAGAAAGGTTTTCTTTGTTATGAACTTAACTTGCCTCAAATACTTGGTTTCATTGGGGCTGGGAGAACAGGGAACAGAGTAATAAGATTCTGTGTGTGATAGGTGATAGGTTGAGCTAAATATATATGCAAATGCTTCTTAGTTTCTAAACAGAGAATTACTGTTGTTATAACACAAGTATTTATTAATATGTATCATTTGGGATATTTGCCGTAATTCAACTTACACAAAAATCTTTCCACAGCTCTCACTATGTAGATATGCTACTGTTTATGGGTACACTTGACTATTTTCAGCTTACACACAGCCATCCTGTTGAAGTCTGAAGGTATATTTGGCTTTGTAAAAAAAAATTTAAAAATCAATCTCCTCCCCAGTCCTTGTTATTATTGATATTTGTTAATCCAAGCAGACCTGGGTGATTACAAGCACCTCCTTTGCACTGTTACCATGCCTTAGAGGGAAGGGTGTCAGTAGCTTCCTAATGCACCAGCAAATTTTTGAATTGCCTTGGCTTGTAAATGCCCTGTAGAAATTACCGGCCATACTTTTAGTTTGTACTCTATTTCTCTTGAATAACAGAAACTGTAACATCTTCAAAAGTGCTTCGAACTTCCTAAATGCCACAAGCTGCATAAGTAGGTCAGACAAGCAGAGTAACTGAAAGCCCATTCTGTGCAAATGAGCAGCACACAAATGGGAGATCAAGAACGCTTCATTAGTGCATAGTGTCCATTTTCTTTAGCAAATATAGTTTGATGTTATTTATGGCTAAGTTTAGATCCTTAAACTTTTAAGGAGGCAGAATTGGGACAGCAGTTAACAGTGGAAACTGATGATGTCTATATCTTCCTGGCTTTATTAATTTTTTTTAATACCAATTACTAGAATATAATATATACTACTCAGCTTTAGTAAGAGCATGTTGCTAAAATACAAACTTAGTTTTCAATTACTGTTCTCATGTCTCCCTCTTAAGATACTGTCTTCAAACAAGCTTATGCATGTTTTAAAATACAAGCACCATTTCTCTAGAGTCCACTGAAAAAGTAACTAGGTGGTTTAGTGAAGGCACTACCTCTCTTGATATCCTAGCTTAAGGCACGGAGGACAGTTTCATAACTCTCTGAAATGTCAAGGCAAATCACCTGTGAATTTGCAAAGATGTTATTGATGAATGAAGCAAGCTTTATGGCTATATAAATTGTGCTTTACTTTTTAAATTGATTGAAACAAGTGAAAATTACCTTTTCCTAGAGTATGTAAATATTTAAGTCTGTTTCAGATGTTGAGCTTAGCATTCCAGAGAGATTTCAGAGAGGTGATTGTGCAACTATCAGTCTTGAGAGCTGAGATTTAGACAGCATTCAGAAAGCTGACACAGTAATTACTAGTAGTGGTTTAGGCGTGGGATTTGGTGGAGGTTGGGCTTCTTAACAAGCCCTGCAAGGGTTGTATGTTATCACAGCCAGCACATTACATGTGCTCTCAAACTAGAGCAGTTGTTCCCCCCCCTCATTTTTTATATCCTAATCAATGCCTCATGGTCCTGTCAGATCTTGTACACACACTGAGGTGGAGTACAATCATTTGCTGACTAATCAGTGTTCTGTACCAGCGTTTTTTTAACTTGTGACTTGCATTTGACTTCAGAAATACTGAAATGGATAGCAGGCATTAGCCTTAAGCTCTCTTAATTAATTTTCTTTCTTTTGTAGATTTGTTGCTAATAGGATAGGATCCATGAGGCACAAAAAGAAATCACTGTTCAATACAGCATGAGCTGATAAGATGGATGTTTTATTTGGAAATTATGTTGATATGAAGTCATTTTAGAATTGGTGCTATATGTGTACTGTATGCTTAAGTCATTTTGACAAATGGGTATCTCCAGTGTTTGCTCCCCTGAAGACAGTGGTTCTGCTTGCATTTACAGGACTATGTTATTGCTTCCTGAGGCTCTGTGTTTTTATTTAATTTTGCTATTAGATATCTGCAGTTCCTGTTACTGGGAAGGGTCCAACTGAACTGTGTTATGCAAAAATTTCTAGGGTTAAGCTAGCTTTTTAAGGAGGTTGTCTGAAGAGGATGGTCTTTACTAAAATCAGGAGGGCTGAATGAAGCAGGACTGTGCTGCAGTACCTACAACACTGGTTTGGCCCTCATTCACTTCCATTGAAGTCTCCTGGCTAGAGTTACTGTGAAATGCCTGCCTAAAATATATTGGATATCTGGCAGTGAGTAAAGCAATCCCACTCCTGTTGACAGACAGTCAGGATTGAGAAAACCATCACACTCCTGAAGAGAATGGGATTAGGTCTCACACCATAAACATACATACAGGCAGAAGCTACTGGTTTCTTAAGGTGATCAATACTGGACCAATTCAAAATTGAAAGAGCGCAGCAGAGTTGTTCTTTCTCAAACAATTGTTTATAAACTGCAAATAGTGATACTGGATTGCAAACTAATCCTTGGGCACCTGCTTTACTGTCCTTAGTCCTGCTTAGGAGTTTGCCCATCCCTCACACTGCAGACAAGCATAATGGATCTTTTCTCCTAAAGGAAAAGGAAGATTACACATCTGCATAGAACGCCTGGTTTTGAGCAGATTTACCATGAACATAAGCTACTACCTGTGTCTGTACTGCATTTCCTTGCAGTACCACACTGTGAAGGGATTTTCTTGCCTTGTTTGCTGAGCCCTGATATTGCCAGCCCTCAGTTGTTGGTTGACTTTTCTTTAGATGGAATTATTTTTGTGGAGGGATATGGACAAATTCACATTCATATTATATGCTCGTAGTATTGATTCTCAAGAGAGATACAAATTAAACTGTTTTGTGTGGGGTTTGGTTTAGTAGGTTTTTCTGTGTTTTTTAAACAGACCATATTGCCCTTGCTGAATGTAGGTTATTTGTGTAGATGAAACAGAGACCCAGAGAACATATTTTTAATAGTCTTAGACTTAATTTCTCCTGCCTTCAGAATGCTGACTAATTTTACATTTCCCCTTCCCCTCCCTGATGAATTTCCTAAACAAAGTCCTGTGAGTCAATTTGTTCTGTAGACTGATTACTTACTCAATATAAAGCAATTGCCAACTTATTTTTTCTGCCATAAATGGGCAAGATAAAGCATTCTTCATACATTCAAAATAGAATTGAATGCAGCGCAGCAGTGTCAGCTGAGATTATTTCAAATCACTAGATTTCCAATTTGTTTGAAATAGCTAGAAGACGTAAGGCTGTTTTAAAGTATCTTAATGATTAAGTCAGTTAAAAACAGCTACTGTTTTATGTAAAAGAAGTTTTAGAATTCTCATTCGAGTAGTCAATAATACTGTTTATTAGAGCAAAGGCTGTGGAAGATAATACTTAACAGCTGAGTAGGCTGTTACATACTGGTTACACTGGAAGCTGAAATCTTTAGCAGAAAGATACAACTGAAGGCAGCTACAGGAAGGTTAGATTGTTCTAGAAAACTTCTTAAAAAAACTTTTTTTGCATGACTAACTAGTAGTTTATGTTCAGGAACTGAAATTGTGGGATACACAACTGCCATATATCAATACCTTAACATATTTTTCCTTTTTTTTCTATGCAGTGTAGTTCTTTAAGAGAACTTACCTGTTTTGTACTTTAATTTTGCAGTCAGACTCTAAACAAGAAGCTTGGTTTTTCAGTTGGCAAGTATTAGTACAGGAGGCCTTTCTACAGAGCTTTTTAATTCCTTGAATACTGAAATTTCAGATGAGACATGGAACAACATCAGGTTTGCATTTCTGATATTTGTGTCCTCCCTTTTGAAGGGAATGAAAACTGCAGGAAACCTGCCAAGTCCTGAATATCAAGGGTTGTGAGACATCTCAGAGAACACTGCACGATGTCAACTGCAGGAGTTGCTGCTCAGGAGATGAGAGTCCCCTTAAAAACCGGATTTCTTCACACCAGTCAAGGCATGGGCAGTCTGAAAACCTGCTGGGGTACCCACAGTGGATTCGAAAAGTGAGTGAGGCTAAAATTTATCTATTGCATCTTCAAGTCTATGAAATGAGTGTTACAAATACTTGTGCCACTACAGAGCTATGGTTCATTTACAGTGAAGGCTTTTTTTTTTTTTTCCTTTTTTTTTTTTTTAGTACTTTCTTTAACGTGGACCCTATAGCAGTGACATATAACTTAAACCCATCAGCCGAGCACCATTTGCCATCCATCGGTGAGTACGAGGTGCCGCAGCCGCGTTGGGAAGTGTCGGGATTTGTCCCGGAAAAACCGCGCGGGCCCCGCTGACACCAACGCCCCCTGCTGGCAGCTCAGCTAACTGCGCCTATTCCGCCCCCGCCGACAAAACCACTTCTAAATAACACGGTCGAGTCAAACAAAAACACGCACACCCCCCTCCCGTTCGCCTTGTGCATAGGAGGCCTCTGAGCTGCCATTACACTTCTGATGGAAAAAATATTTGTTAAAAAAAATTACTTGTTGTAGTCTTATGCTGGGATTTTGTAGCTCTCTTGCTTATGCTTGGGGTCTCTTGAACTACCTCATTTAACTGGAGCACTGGTCTAAAACAATAAGATAATCTGCTACTACCTTAACTAAGGCATAAATCCACGACCAGATGTGATCTGTAATATCTGCACTTCACTACCTGGAGACATTAAGCAGACATTACTTACTGTTGCATTAGAAGGAATTATATATGCAGTGGCAGAGTCATGTGCTGGAGTGTTACTTAGAAAAGTGTCTCTAAGAATTTCTCACCTTTTTAGGGCATTCTTCCAACCAGGCTTCCATGAATGACCACGTTGCTGGAAGTTGCATCCAAGTCCCATCTCAGAAATCCAGTCCACCTCCTTTAAGTCCCAAAAATGAGCAGCCAATTTCAAGGTACGATGACCATCTCGTTCCTGGCTTTAGTAAACTGTCATTAACCATGGGCTGTGTTTCTGAAGAAACTCCCCCTCACATGCCAATAAAAAATGGACCAATTCAATTTCTGTCTGCGTCTTCTAATGATCGCAGCTGCAGGCCACTACCCCCTCTGCCTATATCTGAAGACTTTACTCCAGATGAGGTTGACAAAGAGGTAGAATTCCTGACTAGCTCAGATACTGACTTTTTGTTAGAAGATTATGAACTTCCTCCTTTTAAATCCGGTGCTCCAAGCCGTCGGAGCTTTAGGGGCTGTGGACAAATCAACTATGCGTACTTTGATGCCCCAACAGGACCAAAACCAGAAGATGCCAACCCTACCCAAAGCCTAAATGTGTACATATCCAGTATTTATCCTCCCCCACAGCAGCTGCATCGACGCCTGCGAAGGTCCCATTCCGGGCCAGCTGGATCTCTCAATAAACCCATAGTAAGACTAACTGGACACTTAAACAGGTCGTCTCCAACTTCTGATGAAGACAAACCAGAGATTCCACCAAGGGTTCCCATACCCCCACGGGCTCTCAAACCAGACTACAGAAGGTGGTCAGCAGAAGTGGCTTCCAGTGCGTACAGTGATGAAGACAGGCCTCCCAAAGTGCCTCCCCGAGAACCTTTGTCACGCAGCAATTCCCGCACCCCCAGTCCCAAAAGCCTCCCATCATACCTCAATGGGGTTATGCCCCCCACCCAGAGCTTTGCACCTGATCCTAAGTATGTCAGCAGCAAAGCTCTACAAAGACAAAACAGTGAAGGATCTTCCAACAGGGTCCCTTGCATTCTTCCAATTATTGAAAACGGTAAGAAGGCCAGTTCAACGCACTACTATCTGCTACCAGAGAGACCTCCGTATTTGGACAAGTATGAGAAATTCTTTAGAGAAGCAGAGGAGAGGAGCTCTAACACTGAGGTTCAGTCCTGGTCTGGTGACTGCACAGCCACCTCAGCCCCAATAAAACTGGACTCAAAACCCAGAATGGACATAGGTGGTCCCCTGAAACGAAAACACCTGTCCTATGTGGTTTCCCCTTAGTGTCTGGGAGCACAGTCTCAGCTCAGTTGCTTGGGATGGAGCTGAACTTTATCATGTTACAAAGTTCTTACAGTTCACAGATAATGAAGTAGGAGCAGTTTGTCCTCTGAGAACTGAAAAGTGGATGGTAAAGTCTTCTTATGCTGCATACATTCAATATGTTTCTTGAGACTTTTCCTGTCTTGGTATGTAAGCTGAAAACCTACAGAGATTCCACAGAAACATGGAGGGATAGTAGTCACAGTTGGCCAGTTGTATGCTACCTAGATGAACATGTTTGGTAGTCAAAATTATTTAAAAATATAAAAAAATCGATCTTTGCTTAAGAGTTGCTTATAAAGCAGACAACAGACCAAGTAATGCAGTACAGTTTTTGTAATAGCTATTTTCCAAAATTTCTTTTACACAGTAATTCTACTGAGAACAGACTGTCCTCTTTTACTAGGATATGTCTTATAAGAAGGTAAATGTGAGATATGATACCCACTTCAAGACTTGGCAGGCATATTGGAAGTGCATTTTGAAAGATTAATCTATCTTACAAATTAATTTGATGCTAATAGACTTTTAAAGTGAGTTAGATTTTGTGAATTCAGTTGCTAGACACACTTGGCTCAATTTTGCAGTTTTTCCTAGAAGAGACTTGGACCAGCTATTGCTAAGCCTCTGCTGCTGCTCTTTTCCTGCTGGATCCTAGAAATGTGTGAATGTGTCCTGAGCAGCCACAGGGTTGCTATTAGGTAGGCAGTAACAACTATGTGCTCACCTAGAGTCTGAAATTATGACTGTATTAAATACAGAAACACAGCACAAGCTGGTCTTGTGTTCTGCTTTCTGTTCAGTATTTTAGGGGAGGAGGAGGAGGATATGAGGAAAAAACATGATTCCATTTATGAACAGTGTCAGTCCCATCTCTTGCTGCTTCAGATGCTGCTTCTTGCTGTTTAATTTTTCCTCACTGTGCCTCAGCCATTCACTGAAGTTCACTGAGGTGCCACCTTAGCAGTTTCTTGTGCTCAGTTTGGTTACATTTATCCTCTTACAGAAAAGCACAAGAGAAAGGGTGCTCATTAAGGGGGGTATAGAAGATGAATGTGTTCCTCCTAACAGAAGTAAACAAGGTGTTTACAGTTTAAACTGCTGAATGAGATGTTTGAGCTATTTTAAGCTTACTTTTTATTTGTTTTAGTACAAACTAAATGAAGGTGAAATACATGCTATAGAAATGCACTGATATTTCTGCATTGTGTACAGTATTGAATAAAAAATAATTCACTTTGTATTTTGAATATTGTCATGTCTTGAGTTTAATAAAGTTATAAAATACTTATTTATGATACATTTTGGTTTTTTGTTTTATTGAATAGTGCATGCAATTGCATTTTAGTTCTGCATTTACTGGAAAGTTCAAAGTTAATAATGTTAAATGTGCAATAGATGTTGAATTCAGCTTGCATTTAATTAAAGATTTCTGCAGCAGTGTTCAATAACTTACATTGCACACCATTAATTTTAATTCTGCCCTACTACCTAGTAGCATGGTATCTAGTTTCGTGCTGACAATAAAATATCCTGTAAGATTATCTGGCCTAACATTATTAATGATTTTGGTTTTTTCTAGAGTCACCTATAGCATGTTAGCCACCATCATACAGAAGGGAAAAGGCAGTAGTGTTCCTGTCTTCAATTTCTCACCTGGTAGAAAAAAGCATGATTAAGAGGGGAAAGAAATTGTGAATACTTACCACAAAGCAAGTGTATTTCACCACAGTATGCAAGCCATGGATGAGGTTACTGAAGACAGAAAGCATCACAGATCAGGCAGATCCTCTGGCTGTGTATGCAGGCAAATACTTGCCTTGATCTGGCAGTGTGGATGTTTCTGTCAGTGGGCTTATTTCAGAATAAAACAGGGTACCAGCCTTGGAACTGTACTGGATGTGAAAAATGTCAGATGCAGTTTTTCAGTAATGCCCAATCCCTTGGCTCTTACACCTTGGAGGATTGCTAAGATTCATGTAGGAAGGTGCCTGAACACCTACTGCTGTGCCATAGCACTAAGAGCCCAGGCAGATGATAGGCTTCAAAACATAAACAAGTTACCTAATCCTGTGCAAAGCTTTCAACTCATATTCAGCCTGCTGAAAGCTCTGCTTTCCCTCCACCCCCTGGATTTTTATAAGATGAAAAGGTAAAATCTATACTTAAAACTGCTTATATTTAAGGGGAAGGCTGTAACTCTAGGACCCCAAAATTACACCATCACTGCTGCAGCAAAGAGATTGACACTGCCAAGCTGCAGCTCTTCCCTCGCAGACTGTTAGAGCTGGCACAGACTCAGTAGTTGTCATTCCAGTAAGAACTCCACCTAAACCCAAATAACTGCCCTACAAATCTCTCCTGGCTTTTGCCTCTGGGTCCCACTCTCCATTCCTGATACTCCACATTTTTTCCTTAAACATATTTGGTATAAAATGGGGTTATTTGTTACAGTACCTCCAGCCCTGCATTCCAGCATGTATTTTCACTTTTGTTAACAGTAGAGGTGCCCTAAAAAACATCTAATGTAGCAGCAGAAGGTTTTTCACTTGAGTTGCTTCTGCATACAAGCTATTATCATATTTATAGTGCTGAAAAACTTAAAACCATTGTAAAATTTGTGCTTTTGAATGGTCTTGCATAACCTTTTCTGAAATTCCTAAAACATTTAAGACTTTGCTGAGGGTATTGGCCACTTAGTCCTGAGTATTAAAAAAAAAAAAGTTGCTGTAGTGATGTTAGCTTTCCTATTGTGAGCTATGTCAGCTCAATTACAGCACAATGTTAAGAAGTTAACATTTCAGAAGTTAAGCAAGGAACTGCTTGGCTGTGAGCAAGACATTCAAACAGGTTACAGAGCTCACGTGCCTCTTGAGTACAAGGAAAGTAACTTACAGGCAAGTCTTACAGTGTTTAAGTAACTTGACTGTTTTACCTTTAAAATTCTGTAGTAAAGAGGTCTCACTGAGGACTTGGTCACAATTCAGTGGTTCTTTTTGTGAAGGGGTCACTGACAAAAGCAGGTGGAAGCCTTGCACATATTCTTAGACACCAGATTCCTGTGCTTTGGGAATCAGTCTGCATGATCCAAAAACTATTTCATTTTCCAAGTGAGTAATTAAGGCTGTAGAGCTGTGGGGGAAGCTCTGCAAGTTCTGGCCAGAAGACATTTCTCTGCTCATCCCCTGGCACATGATAAGACTTGTCAGGACACAACATGCTTTTGCAACAGCCTATTCACATGTTTGAATATTTAGAGTTTGGATTCACTTGAGCAAGGCCTGACAGCTTGCCTCTGAGAGCTAGATTTGACTGGAATAATCACACTTCAAAGCAGTTACAACCTGATAAACTGAAGCTTGGAGAGCCCAGGAATTTGTGTTAAAGCAGGGAAGAAAGATGTGTGTGTGTGGAAAGGCAATGCTGCTCACAGCCTCCTGACTGAAGGAGCAGGTTGCCCACACTGCTCCCCTGCCCTCAGCGCTCTCCTCCATGCCTCAGGAGCCTGTTGTGACCACCCAGCCACGTCAGGGAGGACTCCTTGGTGTCAGGAGGCAGCAGCTGGGCTGGGGCAGAGGGGGTGTACCTCAATAAACTCCAGAGGGCTGGATCCAGCACAGCCCTATAGTGAACCCAGGATCACTGGGATGTGTCTGGCAGCAAAGCTGGTGAGAATGGGAGGAGAGTGCTGGGTGACCTCTCCCCCAGGCTTAAAACCATTGATAGCACAAGCAAAAGCACAATGAGTAATGACTGACAGCAAAAAGCATCTGTCATATTCACCCTGGGCAAGGGTTGGTGTTGCCTGGTGCTGCTTGGCGGCTCTGCTGTTTGCAGAACACCCTTTACTTGGTGAATTTGGCAAATCAACCCAGAGGAGCTGAGTCTGGCTGGTAACAAAAGGAAAGGATGTTTGCCTTGGTATAGCTTTTCCTGAAAAGAAGAGGCAGTGTTAGTACTAGGTGACTTGAAAAACCCATTAGCTTAACTTCACCATATTAACTGTTAAACAGATCAAGTCAGTAAATAACACAGAGCTGTAGCTGATCATCAGCTTCTTTTGCATCACAAGAGATAAACCAGAAAGTAAACCTGATCCGGAAGTATGCTGATTGACGACATAATTAAATTCTGCAGTCATTTAAATGTACTGATTGTTGTTGCTGTCATTAAGAGTTTTCCATTCACTCCCAGACTGCAGCAGGCACAATTACTACCATCCTGAAACTGCACAAGAGCACCCAACAACATCTCATGTGCTCCTGCTGCAGCCTTGCTTTTGTTTTTAAACAGTGTGAGTGAAGTGTTAAGTCTGACATGAAAAAGCAAAGCATCTTTCTAGTCCAGGACAAAGACACCAATTTTGCAGGGGCAGTTACTACAGCAGAGTAGTTGCTGATGGTGTTCAAACCGAGTCTTGTCAAGAATTCACGGTTAAGATGATGGCCAGATCAGTCATGGTGGAATTCCCAGCCTTCAAACTCATGATTACAGACTGTGGCCCTTATAAACACTTTTAATATTACAAGCTGTATGTTAAATACATACTCACTGGATTATGTCAAGAAGGAAATTGGAGATGAAGGTAAACCCTCATTTTATCTGCTTGTAGGCACTCTGCAGTTAGGCAACCTATTGATTTTCTCTGGGTGTACTCAATGTTCCTGGGGTAAACTTTTGTTTTTAAAGTAGGCTAATCTTACCATTTCCTGTCAGCTTGCTTTTCAGGACAGCTTGTATTCATTTAAAACTGAAAACATACAGCAAATGTTCTCTTTCACACAGCTTCCTAGCACTGAAAATCTAGCACACAACGTTTAATTATACTTATTAATATTCGTTAAATAGCACTGCAGAAATTTCTGGCTGCTGAGCTTGTGATTAGCATTTGTAAACTGAAAGAGGTGTTACCCCCACCCATCCTGCATCGTAATTCAGGCCTTGCATAATCCCCACCCAAATGCCTATTTTCATCCACAGAGCTCATTATTTTTTCTGAATCATACATGGAAGCCACACCCGTGATTGCTCATATACTGTTGCTATATTATTTATATATTGGTGTGCACCTTGATCCCAGCTGCGGTTAATTTTGGAAAAGGTGTTAGGTATTCCAAATTTTAAGTGGCATGCCACTGAAACATGGGAACCATGACTGCTATTAATTTCCTTACAAAGTGATTCAGAGGAAGAGATGCTTCTTTCTGAAGATTAAAACTGTCATCCACAAATTATTAACATGTGAAAGCCACAAAGTTAGAGAAGTGCAAATACACTGCCATGAAACACCAGAAGGAAAACCATGCCAGATAATCCCACCATACCCACCCTGAATCTGCTTAAGGATGCTAATTATTAATCACATTGAGCTATCACAACATACTAAGAGGCCCTCCATGCACAAAGTCTCTGGATCAAGCATGGGGTCATCAGGCCTGACACAGAATAGCTTCTCCTGCCCACCACCTACCCAGATGACCAAGAGACATGTTCCTGTTACCTATAATATTTATTTTACCTTTGTTAATGTGTTTATTATTTTCACAACCACCTCAAGGACAGGGTCAGCACTACTGAGTGCCCTATGGAAGGCAACTGGAACACACAACCAACCCTATAAACCTTGCAGTGGGGAGGTGTAAGGCTCTCCAGGAACTTACCAGCTTCAAGGAAGTTCACACAAAGCTCATGCCATGTTGAGTCCAGCTGCTCCACGGCAAGACACCAGTGAATAGCAAGTGGGCCTCTGACAGGTTACTCTGACAGGACAGCCTTGCAATCCCTGTATTGTCATCTACTGGCTGTTAAACAAGGTCCAAAGAAAAGAACCATATTAGGCTGCACTTGGTGATTTCATTGGCCCCACGTCATATTGATAAATTAGTCAAGAAAAGTTCTCCTGCGTCCCAGTTGCACACCCCAGCACTTAGAGCTTAAACAATTGGATTTGGGACTGGGCTGTGATGCAGAATCTGCACAGCAACAGGCACGTGGCAGTGCAGAGGCCTCCAACCACACAGGGCAGAGGTGAGATTACACACCCTGACACATTCTGTTGCTCATGGGATTCAATTGCTAGTGGGAGGGAGGGTTGTCTGTTCAGAGTAACTTCTCATCATGATGAAAAAACACAATGAATGAAAGTCATTGCTTCCTTAAAAGCCATGGGGACAGACAGCCCCACCTGAGACACTTCTAAAAATGGATGCCAGCAAGGAGAGTGTCAGTAAGCTCCTGCCTTACACAGAGGCTGAGGGAGAACTGTCATGAGGCTCTGATGAAGAATGGCTTGCCTGAAGGAAGGATGAACTGGTTAGCTCCTGAATTCAAGTTAAATGGTTTAGTGCTATTGTTTTGTTAAAGGCTGACAGGCTAAACATGCATATTGTTAAGGGTGAGGTGACCACGTGAGGACATTTTCTTCTACCATCACTCATATCATGGCCAGTGCTGGATGCAGTACACAACTATTCCATGGGAATAGCCAAGGACCCCATCAGTCCACGGGGAATATTTCCACTGGAGGAGCAGCCCTCTCCACTAAGACAGACAGCAGGCACAGCCAGCAGTCCGAGCTGAGCTGGAGGTGATGCAGCACAGTGCACAGGAGAGCTCCAGATTGCTCAGCCTCTCGGGCTGCTGACACCTCACAGGCCATTGCAGGGTGCTCTGGACATGCTGCCTCTCGCAGGCCACACTTCTGCTGTCATCTGAGCTTAATTGGACCAACTTGATCAAAAGCAGTCTCCACGATAAGACAGGATGCTATTGCATGCCCTGGAGCAGCAGGATGAGTAAGGCAGCTGTTTTACAAGCAGTTCAGTTCACAATTTAACACCTGAGCTTTATGTTGGGCCAGCCAGTCACCCGCGAGGGAGCAACCAGTGCAACACAATTGCAGAACCCTGACTTTCTCCAGCAGCACAGCAGGAGGCAGGCGGGCTCGCTGGCCTGGAGGATTTCATGACACTGAATATCCCCCGAGAGGTGCTGTGCAAAGTGACCCACAAGTGGCCAAGACCCAAAGCTAGAGAAGCCAAAGCTCCAACTCCTCTTTGTGACCTGTGGAAATGCCTGTGGACAGCAAGAGCAGGGCAGGGGGCAGAGGAGGCTTCATCTGTTCTCATTATGGGTGATTGGGACAGAACCATCACTGGGCACCAGCCAGGGAATGTCACCCTAAGTGCCCTTCCTTTCTTTTTGAAATTATTATTGAAGTTCTTAATGCTCTGTAGTTTTCCAAAGAGGAGGGAGGGAAAAAAAAATTTGCTGCAGGGGATTTATTTGAAAGTTGCCAGCAAAGCCTGTGTCTCTGTGAGCCCATCCAGGAGCTTAGAGCTTCATTATTTCTAATTTCCTAGTACAAGCATTCATTTACCTTCTACATGATTGAAAGGAAGGTAAAGTAGTCCTTTGCAAAACACCATGAAGAACTAGTGAGTAGTATATCAGATGTAGTCACGAGAAAAGTCAGCACAGATAAATGCATCATCTGTTGCTAGTTCTCTCAGAGACTGCAATTCCCCACCCAGGAGCAGATTTCCTGTGAAAAATGCAAACGACAGTGCTGTGCCCATCAGTGATCAGACTCATCACCACCCAAGGCAGCAGCTGACTTCCTGTCTATCTGCCAGTCACCCTCTTGCCTAGCTGGTGACTTCAGTGTGAGTGCTTTTCCCACGTCATATACAAAATAATACAGGAGAAGGTCTGGGTCTGAGACTAGAGCTGCATGTATGTGGGAGTAGCAGTGTGTTTCTTAGGAGAAAACTCCAAAATATTTCAATGCACAGAAGTAGGCAGCTCCCAGAGTTGACACTACTTTAGAGTAGAATGTGTGCAACTTTAAAAAGTGATTCTGAAGTGACATAGAGACCATTCTGACAGCATAACTCATTGGAACTTAACAGCACAGAGAAACCAAACAGCTGTTTTAGAGAAGAGCTGTAACTGTAAGAACCTCAATAGAAAGATGCCTCTTTGTAGTACAGAAATTCTGAAAATCCTAAATTCTAGCAGCAAAAGCCCTGAACAGAGTCTTTAAGAATGCAAGTGATTCCAACTAAACTACAGTGCAGGAATTATCCCTGTTGCCAGGTTTAGAGCCAGCAGATGATGTGTATTGCCCAGCACCAAATCCCATATTCTCCAGGAGTAAACACAGTGGGACTGGCTGTCAGGGAGCAACAGCAGCAGCTTCTCCCCAATGGCAGACAGAGATCAAAAGCACTGGTGATGGTCAGCTAGAAAAGGACCCTGCAGCAGTGAGAGGCACAGCCCTGCAGGACCTGAAAAAGGAGAGCTGAGCAGGTCTTGTGGATTCACAGAATCATGGAATCATTAAAGCTGGAAAAGACCTTTAAGTTCAAGTCCAACTGTTAACCCACCACCACCACCTTCACCATTTAACCATGTCCTCAAGTGCCATATCCGCACATTTTTGAACACTTCCAGGGATGGTGACTCCACCACAGTCCCTGGGAAGTCTGTTCCAATGCTTCACAACCCTTTCTGTGAAAAAGAAATTCCTAACATCTAATCTAGACCTTCCCTGATGCACTTGAGGCCCATTCCATTCCATTCCATTCCATTCCATTCCATTCCATTCCATTCCATTCCATTCCATTCCTCCTATTTCCAAAGATGGGGCATACACAAATTCTGTGGACAACTTGGTCCAGTATCTGACAACAGAATCACTGAGGAAGCAAATTTTCAGCCAGTACTCCAGTGATCAATCATCCAGCAGCTCTAAAGCCAAGGGGCAAGTCCAAAATCAGACTGGAAGCCTCCTCAGCAAGTCAGGCTCATCAAAGATCAAAGCTACACTCACGCACTACATGGCACTCCTGGGCCATGAGCAGAAGGTGCTGAGCAGGCCCAGGTGTGACTGGCCATGATGAGCTCAGTGCCCCAAGCTGCTGCTCAACCCAGGAAAAAAACTGTTTCAAACAAGCTGTTTGAAGGAATGATGGTCTCCACTCAAGAAAATCTTCATTAGGAACCGACAGCAAATTTAGACCAATACTTTGGGTGTCCTGAAGCTGAAAGCAGTTTGTTTGGAGCATGTAAGGCATTTAACTTTGAAAGATCTATCAAAACCCTGAAAATTGAAGGGAAGTCCTGGTCAGAATACAGGACAGCTACCAGTGGGGAAAGGAATCACCTTGCTTTTCACTGAGCAAATAAAAACACAGAATTAAGGAAAATTCTGTTTGCTACAAGACTGGACAGATTAAGTCAGAAAATTACACTTTCAATTTATGCTCTGCTGAAAAACAAAGATCTTTATCTGGGGCCGTACTCAAACTACACAGTCAACAGTGGGAAAAATCCTCTTTTCAACACAAAGCAGACAAAATTTTAATTGGACAAACAGCTGCAGAATCTGCCATTTGAATTCAGAGGATTCCTTTGATTCAGAACAGCAGCTCTACAAGACTACAATGAAAACTGGGAATCCCAAATGAAATTCCATTATAATCATCTATGAGGAGAGGATAGCTGCAGTACCTTAAAGCTATTTCTGAACCAAAAACACACTTGAACTGTAGGCAAGTTCTGTCTGTGGCTCAGAGGTGCTGCCACTGTAACCTGTAAAAATAATTACACCACCAATATTTAGAAATCAGAAGGATTTGCACAGAAATGTCCCCAGTCCTGCTGGAAAACTTCCATCAGCTGTAGAAGACTTTAGTGTCACAAATGTTACACAAGTCTCACTAGACCCACCTCTGCTCTTTAGAATAGGAGTGCTTGCATGAGCTCCTCAGACAACTTTTCTTCTTCCTCCCTCTACCATTAGTGGAATGGCCTTGAATTAAATTGTAAAAGTACAGAAGTATCTACATGACTTGGAGGGCCATAAAGCCTATGTAGGGAGGAATTATTTAAGGTTGTACAAAGGGTATAATTAGAAGCTGTTAAATGAAGTAAAGCAAACGAACAAGCCCAAGTATAAAAGCTTCCACTCAATCTTCTAGCACACAGAACAATCTTGTAGAGAGCAGAAAGGCTCCTAGAGCTGCTACAGAGACTGAGTGTGACACAGAGCACTGCAACCCCTGACTGCTGCACCCCCCAGAGCAGCCCTCAGTACACCTCAGCAACATGGAAGAGTTGTGATACCTAAAACACAGGATCCTGGTTTTTCCAGGTCTGGATTCAGTTCTGGAGCCTATCATGTTGTCAGCACTGCTTCCCAAAGCGTGGCTACAAAAATACAAGCCAGAAATGCTGCCTAGTCCCTTAAATAATAATGTACTGTGGGGCTACTCAGGATACAGAGACCTGGGCTCAATTCCCTCCCATCTGGGCTGTGTGGCTGGGCCTGCTCTGCACACAGAGCTCTGCCAAGTGTCCACAGATGCTCCTGGAAGACAAGGGTGAGGTCTGCCCTGTGATGCCTCCACACAGGACACGTGCTGACTGAAGGAGCCAGGCCAGTGTCTGAGGCAGCAGCACTGCAGGGATTCCCACAACCTGCTCCTTGCCCCTGCACTTCCCTGGATGCTTCTCAAGAAGTGGCAGGAAGAGGCTGAAGGTCAGATAAATTGTGTCAGCAAGGACAGCCTGTCCCTTTTTGCTGTTCTTCCCAGAAAGCTTCTGATTTCCTGCCAAGTGATAATGCTGCAAGAACTGTAGAATATCCATTGAAGCTCAGAGCAGGGAGTGTTGTCAGAGCTGGGCTGTCAGCTGACAAACCAGGGCAGCAGGGAGGCACATCTGCTCTCATTTTACATATTTTCCTTTCTTTCCATACCACATGCAAGACCACATTCTAAACATGCCGAAAGATTGTCTAAATTTTGGGCAAAAATTAATTAATTCAAATTAATTCACCTAGTGTTTCATTGCTTATTTTTCAAGCTTCAAATGTTGCATCCCATGCCCTACTAAAATGCAGTCTCCATATAACAGTAACACATCCTTTCTTCTGAAGGTAGAGTATGAGAACAGGAATGACACTATGGATGCAGTGCTAGGGATTTTTTCTGTAGTTGACACCCTCCTACTTCTCTGTCACATACTTATCTTTCCAACCAAGTCATGGGTCATCCAGGCTGCTGGAAGACAGGTACTTTTTATAATTTTGGGATCACTGCTTATGTTCACATCATGATGCATCTTTTTGTTGAAAGAACAAACAAAATAATTGGATTAAATAACCATTTTTTGCTCTGACAGTCACTGTGGGCTTCATACCAAATGGTAAGCATATACATAAATGGCTAGCAAGCTGTCCAAGGCTTGTAATTTCTGGATGAAGCATATTCCCTTGTGTGCTTTTACAGCTTTAAGTACTAGTGTGCAGGCTGGTTGGTATCCATTAAGGCTCTGTTTGTCTCCACCCATTTTAAAAGTAAAACCTTTGTCTCTCTAGAAAAGCATCCCTTCTCTGTTGCTAGAGGGACATATTCCTGAGATAGGATTTGCTCCTGCTCACAGTACAGTGCTGTGCACTTCACCTTCCCCTTTTGGAAAGAAACTTGCAAAGGACTGCAACAAAACCAGACTGTTCACTCTCCACATTTCTTCTGCTTCTTCTTCAGTTAGAAGCTTGTCAGTCTGAATGACAATATTTCTCATCACTGCAAGTATTCACTGATGGCTCCAGCATCTATGCCCTCTTGTGTGCATTCCTGCTCCTAAGCCACCTAATACTTCTCAATTCCCTAAGAGAACTCATTCTCAATGAAGCATTCAAGCCCACAGAACAACCAGAATCAGGAGGAAAAAACCTCACATTATTCTTGAGAGATGATCCGAGGCATACAGCAGATGCCAACTGGCTGCCTTCTCATCAGGAAAACAACCAGCCCCCAAACCCTCCAGCTGCCAGGGAACAAAATGCTAAATGTTAGAGAAGAGTGGATGCATTCCCTTCAGTTTAAGCTGAGCTCACTGGCAGCAGATACCCAATTACCACAGGTTCTAAAACTAAAGCTTGCGAATAATAAAAAGGCAACAAGTTCCTAGTGTACATGAAACAACGAGCAGAAAAGTACCTCAGCTTACCTTTTAGCAGCAGGTAAATGAGGATTTTATGAAAAGAGATACTGAAATGTCAGAAAAAAAGCATTTTGCTAACTGGAAGGCACCTTTTTTTTCCCCTCGAATCAGCAAATTCCTTCATAACACTTACCCTAAGAGGAAACTTAGCCTAATCTTAGTTCATACACTTACTTACCCTAACTGAAAGAACAAGTTAATGACACAGAAATAGAACCCAAGTAAATTCATGTTTGCTGGACATCTGCAATGTAAAAGGTGGAGAACACGGTCAGCTGTATGAAGGTAAATGTGATACAAAAGCAGCACTACAATATTTTATGTACCAAGTCTTTTGCTGAACACGGTGGAAGAATCTGCAAGTTAAGCAGATACATCCACGGGCTCTAGGCTCGTTTTTCTGAGTGTTTTTCCTATTACCATTTTAATGGGAGTGGGAAAGCCCAAATATACACACTGAAAACCTCATTTCTGTAAATTGAACTCCCTCAGCCTTGGAGAAAAAAAATTATAATCAAATTTATGGCCACTTTGCTAATGCTTTGTATTAAAATATTTCTGCAAGACTAAAAACAATACAAGCATGGAAATATTTTCCTTCTAATGTTACAAAGCAATGCTGCCACCCAGGAATGCAGAGCTTTTCCTGTATTCTGAATCATGCCCATTTACAAACCAAGTAATTATTCCAGATTCTAGGACAAAGACTCTTTCCATCATTTGGTTTACATTTGCATGGCAATACCAGTTAGATGTGCAGATTTACCACACAAACTTGTAAAATCTTACATAGATTACAACTTTTGCATATCTTGAGCATATTTCAAAGCCAGAGAAACATATGAAATATTTCCTAAACAAATTAAGAGACAGAGCATAGAGTTGAAGCAGTTCTTCCAGTAGTTATTAAGAACACAGACATTTCTTAATTCTGAATTTGCAAAAGTATCCATGTATTTCATTACGAAAATGCAGTAATTGAGAATGAACTTATTTCCCATTAAAATAAGCAATCATAAAGGCTCCTATGCAGTAATTTTCTGAAGTTCAGACTATGCACTTCAGATGTATGCAGAACCAGATTTCCAGATGCTGGGGTAACTTCAGAGTCCAGTGAGGTGCCATCCTTAGGCATGACTGCTGACAGAGCCAGGTAACACCAGAGTGATTTGGTGAAAGAAAGGTAGCAAAGATGGAAATTGATGCCAAGTTCTTAATTCTCATGGGAATACAGCTCCATTACTTCCTCCAGAGACCTGTCCTGCAACTCCTCCAAACTGACAAAGGCTCACTTAAGCCAGGCTTGTAGCAACTTCCAATTTTTAGTAAGCAGAAACAAGCACTGCTACTGGTGGCACTCTACCAAATCCAAACTTCATGCTTTATGGTGATTATTAGCTGCCCAAATAGCTCAATGGATCTGCAATCATTTAATGCAGAACACCAATTTCAATGTATCATGTTCAACCTGCAGGAACTCTGGGGTGCTTGACAAGGTATGAATATTCACACTTCTAATTTAGTTCCAACACTGCTGGAAAACTAATACTAGTTATTTGCCTTATTTGTACACAAGAAATTGAATGTTGTTTTAACTAATTCTAGGTTACAACTTAATAATCTATGCAATGAAATCAGAGAATATCCTGAGCTGGAAGATACAAAGGTCATCAAAACCAACTCCTGACTCTACATAGGGCAACCTAAAAGTTAAACCATGCAGCCAAGAGAAGTGTTGTCCAAACACTTCATGAATGCTAGCAGGCCTAGGGTATTGACCACCTCCCTAGGGAGCTTGTTCCAGTGCTTGGCCAGATGTTGTTTTAAATAGTACATGGTGGTAAAAAGGTTTCATGGGTCTGGGTTGGGAGAGAACATAGAAAGGAACAACACACCAGTAGGGATGCTCCATTTTTATTTACTCAGCAAACATTTTTCCATGTGATTTTTAAATGCCATCCAAGAACTAACTAGGATTTTTAGATGCTGGCTTCTTCTTTGTGATGAAGCTTTTTGCTAACAGGATCTTTTTCCAGAAATGAAGACCTTTGGTTTGTTAAGGTATCCCAGTTCAGGTAAGTACAGTTACTAATTTCACCCACAATTAAAGTGTATTTACAACAGTGCACATTACAGTTATTCTACAAAGGATAAGACTCTCTATCTAAATTTGTCCTAGTGCCTATCCCACACCAGGATTTCAATCTTTCAGTATTAGAGGTGCCTTCACCTGTTCAGCCACTTCCTTGCCCAGCAGTGTTTCCACAATGGCCAAGCCAAACTCAAAGCTGGTGCCAGGCCCACGGCTGGTGAGGATGTTCCCGTCCTTCTCCACGCGGCTCTCCGAGTAGGAGTAGTGTGCTTGGGGGAACACACAACAGGAACAGGGTCAGTGTCCAGCACCGTGTCCTCCACAGCTGCCACAGAGCACAAGGAGCTCAGCACTGCCTCTGAGCAGCTCATCCCTGCCTGCTGTCCTCAGGGAAGAACAGGGAGCTCATTCCCAAGGTGTGGGAATGCCCCTCTGATTCTAAAAGCTCCTCGAGAAATGCTCACTGAGCCCATCAGCTCCCATGAGGTTACTTCTGGAAGTCAGACTGCTTTTGTGGAGCTGTTCACAAAGTTCTTTTTTTTCCAAATGCATGCAGCAGATACTGGGGGAGCCCATCTGCTCACCTCCAGCCTCATTAATGCTCACAGAGTGACCTTCCTAGCATTTCACCATCCCTTCCCTTAGGCTGGAGAAAGAAGTGTGGAGCCATCAGCTGCCACAGAAACAAAGCATTACTCAGAGGAGAGCAGGAAAGGTGCTCCCAGAGTTTGCTGTTGGGACCACTGAGGCAAAGAACCAAGGGGCAAGAGATGGCTCAGCCTCAAGAGGATAAGGCAATAAATGCTCCTAACATGACAGCAGCAGCAGGATTCCCTCAAGGATGAGAATTTTAGTACAGCCCTCTATTTTCTGGTGATATAGACTCAATTCAGAGAGAAAAATAAGAAAAAAAAAGCTATTTTCCTTTTTTTAAGCTTTTTTAAAACAGGTGAAAAAAAAAAAAAAAAAGAAAATCTGAGAAGGGTTTGGACAGAAACATACCTCCATTCATCATTTTGTCTTTGGCCAAAGGATGTGTCGTGACTTTGCTTCCATACCCAATCCCATGGGCCAGAAGGGCTGTAGGACCTGTAAAGAACACAAAGTTGCACCAGTGAGGAATTGCCTTCTGCTACACTTAAAGAACAGACATTTGGGCATTAGGACTCCCAGGGGTCAAAGCTCACTGTGGACAGACTACTTTTTATAAACACTGATGCCAGCCCTGTCTCTGAATCAAAAAGCTCTCACATTACAGCTTACACTGATGTCCCACCCATGACTGTGCTGCCTTTGAGGGAGTGAAAAACAACCCACTTCCAGACATTTTATTTAAAACTGCTTAAGAAACAAAAGGTCTGAATCTCAATCTGAACATTAATTACCTACAATTACTTTACAACCTTGTTAAACCTTGAATTTAGAGACTTAACAGATAGCATTTCATTTGAGCAAGTCTCTACATGCTGCAGTTGTGTGCCAAGCAGTATTTTGGACAGATCATGGACTCACTGTTCAGTTTTTGGTTTCAAGAGTTTCTCTTTTCTTTTCATACTTCCTCCTTAGCCTGAATTGAGTAAAGAATTAGTGTCAAGAAGTGCTAAGTCATCAGACAGGAAATCCTTATGGGAATTCTAAAAGAAACTGAAGGCAGGATTTGTCTGACATGAGTTTCATTTTTGTTCATTTGTTTAATTCTGTATTTAGTACAGGAAATAGCCTCTTTTGTGTTCAGCTGGAATGAGCTCTAAGAATCATCCTGCTTACAAGCAAAGGCCTCTACTGGGCAGATGTGAATTTGGATTGTTCTGCAAGAGACACAGATAAAGAAGCAGAAGAGCATCATTGCCAAGTTGAGGAATGTTCACAGCTCTGTGTGCCTACCACCTAAATGAGGAAGAAAAGCAGAAAACCCCTCCAGGATTGTACCAAAAAACAAAAGTGAAAATCCCCTCCTGGAACACACTCTGACTGCCTTTTATGCATTCATCATCTCCCTCCTCACTCTCAGCTTCAGCTCCTTAGACCAGCCTTCAGTTGCAGTATTTGCAATTTCAGTATTGGCAATTTTTCACCTTGCTTTTTGAAACACAAATCTTACAAAGTTCATGATCTGGATACCAAGCTGTGCAGAGTATGTAAGCAGAAAACCCTCTCCTCAAACCAAGTCCATTTTTGCTGCAGCTCAGGAAGGGTGAGACTGTAATTCTATATTTCTGGTCTTCTTTCTGAAGCTAAAGGGCAGGAGTGGTAATGTGAGACAAATTTACAGCAATGATATTCTGCTAGTGCTGTACACTTGCAGAAAGATCACCAGAATAAGCACACACTTAAAAAAAAATCCTAGCACACTACCTTTCACTTTTTATTTTAAAGACAGTAACACAACTGATTGGAAGGAACTAGGTAACAACCTGAACTTGCAGGATAAATGTTCACAATTATTTTAGAGATTTCTCTGCTATTAAATTTATTTAAAAAATCAGATGCTGAAAGGTCTATATATGTGTGTGTGTATATATATATATATATATATATATATGAATAAATTCTTGGTACTAAATTACAGGAACATAGATTTCTAAGGACACTCTTCATGCTCCTTCAAAATATCCAAATTATTTACAAAGCAAGACACTTTGTTAACCCACCTGCACATATTGCAGCAATCAGGCCTTTTCTGCTTTCCTGGTCCTTCAAAATGTCTTTCACAGCAGCAGACTGTATGAAGAAACATCACAAGTCATTGTTTGGAGTTGGTTATTTGAAGCATGGTTGAAACAGTTTATACTGAAATTTCATAAACATGTTTTGTACAGAAAACCAAGTGGAATTTTTCCTCCCTGCCCCAGGACAGAGGGTAATGAGAACATTAAAAAGGAGAAAAACTGAAACCAAGACATACTTGTCCCAGAAGGAAAGAGGAAGGAAAACAGAAGGAACTGCAAGGAAGCATTTGACCCACATGAAAGCTGGTTAACCCATGGCCATAAAAAGTTGTTTGAAAATACAGGACTAACAGAAAATAGTATTCATAAGATACCTCCAGACAGTCACTATCATTTTTTAAGAAGATTTATATGAGATATTTGTCTCATACTCCATGTCTTACAAACTCTGTGATACAACTTAAACCCTGTTTGATAGATCAATTTGTTTGTCTGCTTGCCTTCCACAAGGAATTCATACCACCAGTGCAACAGTTCTGCACCAGAGACAGAATTCTGCAAGGCAGCAGAGTCCCTAGGGTTTGGATAGTCTTGTGTCTCAGCAACAAATCTTCATTTGTAACTGTTTCATCTTCATATGAATATGAACAGAGATCTTCCCATAATGCACAATACCTTTCCACTTTTATTCTGTTTTACTAGGTACTTGTGGCCAAGAATTTACCCAGCTCTCCCACCTATATAATCACAAGAAGGCTTAAGACCATTAACAATTAGTTTACTGATTCACTCAGAAGAGAATTTTTAGATGCTGAACTGAATATGCAGGATTACTAAACAAGTGCTGACCACCCCACTACTCATGAGAACGCCCATGAATTTTTAAAATGCCAGAACTTTACCTCAGACAAGTTTTGAGCCCCAAGGTTCCCTCCAGGCAGGACCACAACATCATAAGGCCCCTAAACAAAGATAAAACTGTTCTGTTGAATACAGGCTGATATATACATTACACTCTTTACATACATTACGCTGTTTGAAGACCACTGCAGCTGATTCAAGTGGAAAGTGAAGAAATCTACCTTTTCTTTCACTGAACAACACTTTATGATCAGAAAACCAGTTCCAATTATGAAAAAAAAAATACTATTTCCTGTTCCAGGAAAAGCCTATTATCAATTAAGTCCCTCACAGAACTGACTTTTAAGCCTAGTGCACTTAAAAGCTTCAGCAAGTGACAGTGCTTGTGTTGTAAAGACAAGTGGTTTTGCTCCAACCTTACTGTACAGGTCTAACTATAACATTATTTAGCTTCTCATCAGAGCTTTTGAGTTGGCTCAAATCAACTTTGTCAAGCTAACTAACAGGGAAAATAGAGCTCTGTGACTGGCCCTTTGGAAAATCAAACACCTGGGCAGAACTAAGAAATCTGTCTGAGCCTAGCAGGCTATGAAGCAGCATATCACTGAAGGGGAGCACAGTGGGATGTAATCCACTGCTCTGTAATTCACTGCTACACAGAGTTAACACAACATGCAATCTATGTGTACAAAGGTAATGCATAAGCTTCCCAAATTCACCTCAGAAACTGTGAGAGAGACTATGCTGGCCATTATATCAGAGAAGGGTGATGACCAACCTCTTTTCTGGCATCTTCAAGACTGGCATCAGGACAAATGAAGACATCTCGACTGCACTGCACTGGTTCTTTTCCTGTTAGGCCTGCAACAGTCACCTTGATCTAACAGGAGAACAAGTATATTATTACAAAACAAGAATTTAGGGCATTTTTCTTCTATGTTAGTTCTTAAGTAGTACACAGAACAAACAAAGCTGCACTGAGAGCTTGCTCCTCTTATGACAGCCAAAATGGGGAGCACAGTGATGGAATGACAAAAGTGGTGGGAGAAGGTAATTTTTATTTTAGTAATTTCTATATAAGTGAGGTTGGTGTGTTTATTTAAAGTATTCTTTTCATTCCCAATGAGATGATAACTGTGTGCTACTACAACTGCAAGAGTAACAAACAGCATAAGGAATCCCAACAGCCAGAACTGTAGTTAATAACTGAATTTCAAAAGTAGTGCAAGAAAAGCTAAGCAATGTCATGAGCTGTAATGTATTGAGCTTTTCAGACCCCTACAAAAGAGGAACTTGCAGTTACTATACATGGAAGTAGCTGTGTTTTCTGACAGAGTAGGATTTACTTGAAATATTTGCTCTAGTCCACATCAGACTTGTACTTTGAAAGGTTACCAATAAATGTCAGTTGTCAGGCATGCTCATTAGGTGCATGACACAAATATTTGCTAACCAGTAAGGTGATGAGGGTAAATTTTTACTTCACAGAGCACACACTGAATTCCTGGAAATGAACATCCACTTGAGGCAGTCATTTCCCCTTGACCAGGCACACACAAAGATTATTCACTGTCTGCATACTCACCCCAGCTCTTCTCATAACATCAGTGGGGATTACAGTTTCCATCTCCTCTGCCCCTTTAGCCAGAATCACCAACGCTCTCTTGGAGGCCATGGCTTGAGGGGCTGCTATTAGGGAGATGGTTGTGAAGGAAGGGGCTGAGGGAGATAAAAAGACAACGTGGTTAGAAGGCAAATCCTCTCGTATGAATCCTTCCTTATGTTGAAAATGAACAGTAACTTGTACTTTTGCATGGTCTTTCATTTAAACCACCTCAAAATTCACTGGCTTACATCAATATGCACAGCCATCCTGTTTAACTAAGGAGCTTTTTAAAAAGAACGCATTATGATATTAAAATATTAAGGCACTTGTGCAAGTGGGAGGCACAGCACATCAGCACCAGAAGAGGAAGCAGCTTGGCTTCCTCTCAAGGAAGCCTCCTAATCAAGACCTTAATCATGACCTGTGTCTGTCAGAGAGAGGGGTTCAGGGTGGGTGGCAGAGCTGTTTTCAATTTGCACACCCTCACTCATTCCGAGACGACTGACTCCTACCCAGGTCAGCACTTACAAAAAGGGCTTGCATGAGCTTTGACCTCACATCTGGTTTTTAGTTTCCACCCAGCGTGCTGCATGAGGAGTTTCCTGTGACTTAACAGTGAGTCGACCAGTGCCCCTGCAAAATCTCACCAACAGATTTTCTGGGTTATTTTGCAACGTTGTGGGGGAAGAAACACATGTGCATATGTGTGATGGGGGAGCAGACCACAGGATTTAGCAAATGGAACAAACCAGGCTTAAGACTTTTTTTTTTTTTAATTTCTAAATTCAAGTTGAGGTGAATGGCCAAATTTCCATTTGAAGGTTAAGTTAAAATAACTTTACATCATGTAAAATACCCACTAACTCATACAGGTCTGAGAGAAGTCTGTGAAAGCACCTGTGATGTGAGGAGATATTTCACAGGTTACTACTCTGTAAGACAGAGATTTCTGTCCTATGCAGGGACCTTCCATCTAGAACTGCACCTAGTGCCTGGGAGCTCTTTGTAAAATGTGATACATGTTTAGGTGCTTACATAAAATATAAGCATCCTCACCCTGCTTCAACTCCACCTGTTTTCAGGTTTCTCCCTAGTGGCAGCCTCCTTTAGAATGTTATTTCTAGGGTGCAGTAATATACAGCACAACACCCCACAGCATGCTGGACCAGCCCAAGCAGAATAATTCACTGGGTCAAATCCTATTTTTAGGGCAGCTTTATGTACTGTCAATGCAAAGTCCACTGATCAAGTACAGCCAAATCACAGGTATTAGTAATAACTTCAGAACAACCTAGTCTTTCTTAATAGCTTGAGGGTACACAGTGATTCTGCAAAACTTTCATATGGATTTGACTAGCAATAAACTATCTGAGTAGCCACCATGCAGAAATGCTGCATTTGCTTTTTATTGAAGAAAAATAATCTAGATCACAGCTTGCACCCCTGTCTTTCATTAATTCTTTAGATGAAAACAGGCACCTGATCCTGAAACCTTTACTCTTTCTCCTAGTTTTGCAAAATGCAGTCTCTCCATAGTGCCTTTAGATATTTATTGTACCACACTGCCAAATTCTTGAGCATTAGTACTGTTCTTCATGTGGGTGCACATGTCAATGGTTGTCCCACTACTATGGAAAGACAGTTTTTGAGAAGGCAGAACTGAGTTACACAGACCTAACAGCAACTTAATTTAACAAATCATTTAACAAGCTACCTACACATAGTAAATGCCAGTCTCCCATTTGCTCCTCAGTGCCAGCTAAGGCCGCCTCAAACCTATCAGCCAAACGTAGAGCCCTGCGTGGGTACACGTGCCTTTCCGGAGATGGTGACTCGCGCTGATTCAGAAACTCTAACAGGGGTGGCTTTGCACAAAAATCACACCCTTCAGTGCCCCGACCACGGAGCCCGCTATTCACAGGCAGGGCACGGCTGGAGGCGCAGCAGCGCGGGCGGAAAGGCCGCATTCCCCCGTTTTCATCTGCTCGTCCGGGACACGGCGCCATTCCCCGCAGCAGGGACAGCACGGGCCGAGGCCGGGCCGAGGCCTCCGCGCGGGCACGGCGGGGCTTCGGGCCCTGCAACGCGGCCGCCTGGGCACCGCAACCGCGCCCGGCCCGGCCCAAGCGCCGAACCCTCCGCCCACACCGACACCCCCGCCCGCCGGGGCTCTCCGCCCAGGGCTCTCCGGCCCGGGCCCGCGGCGGCCGCAGCAGCGCGGCCACAACTCACCTCAGCGGGGCCGCGGGCGGCTCTGGGGCGCTCCGCCCCGGGCCCGCCCGCGCTCTGCCCCGGCACCGCCCCGCCGCTGCCGACGCTCTCCGCTTTTCTCACGGTCTCTCGGAACGCAGAGAGCGCTCCGGTGCCCCCACCGAGACAAGAGTCACCTCCTCCGGCGGTGCGACCGCACACGGAGCTGCTGCTGCTGCCGCCGCCTCTCGGGCAGCCCCGCACGGAGCGAGCAGAGCCGAGCCTTGCTCCAATCCGCCCTCTGCCCGAAGCGTCTGCCCGACGCTTGTTTCCCCAGGCTCACAGGTGCACAGGGAATGCCTGTGGCTCAGGGATGATGTTGCCCCTGGTTTCGGTGTTTTGGAGGACAGACAGAGATGTTAACAGGGACCTTTAGGGCTGCAAAGCTCTGCTGTGTAAAAGCCTGCTCGCAGGTGCTGGCAGGCCCGGTCTGGCTCCTGGGTGCCGGGCTCACGAGAGCTCCGGCAGAGCAGCTCAAGGCCAGGGGAGGAGAGCCGGTCACGGGGAAGGACTTCACTGAGGGCTCTGCTGGGATCGGTGCGGGGTTCAGCTCCCGGTACGGGGCGCTTTGTGTGCTGCGCACAGCGGACTCCGCTCAGAGCCCTGGACAGGCTGGTCCCTGCTCTGCCTGCCGGTGTGCCCGGCACACACACACGGAAGATACGTTCTCAGCTATAAGTCAGCACCCAGCTGCGCAGCGCTCACACACACGGAAGATACGTTCGCTTCTCAGCTATAAGTCAGCACCCAGCTGCGCAGCGCTCACACACACGGAAGACACGTTCTCCGTCCAGCCGTAACTCCGCGCTCACCGCGTCCGCTCCTGCCCGCGCTCCGGGCCCGGCTCAGGGACAGGACCGCGCCCGGGGATTGGCTGCGGGGATGTGCAGGGGGCGGGGCCAGGCAGGGGATTGGCTGCGAGGGTCCGCAGGGGGCGGGGCCGCGCCGTTCCCGTGCGGGCCGGTGCGCGCTCCGCGCTCCCGCGGGCGGGCGTTCCACACGCGCACGGCCGGGGCGCTCCGCTCCGCTCCGCTCCGCTCCGCCGTTCCCTGCGGTGCCCATGTGGTTTCAGTAGCTCCGGCACGGCTGCGGTCTGCCAGCCCCGCCTCTCGCCTTTCACCTCCCGGGGATTCCACGCGGCACTCACCGGGAAGCCCCAGTGGTGAAAAGGGCGACCGCTGACCGGCATCGCTGAGAGAGCTCTGCGGGCGCTGCCCGGCAGAGCTGAGGGGTCGCGCCTCTGGGAGGGTCCGGAAAGTCCCGCCGGGCGGGGGTTTCCCCGCCGCCCCGGGATGACGCAGCAGACCCCTCGGGGGCGGCCGCTAAGGGCCGGTGCCGGGAGTCCCGCGCGCAGTCCCGCCGGCCGCGCCGCCCCGCTCCGAGCCGCTCCGAGCCATGGCTCCGGGCCGGGCGCTGCTGCCCGCGGCGCTGCTGGCGCTGGCGCTGAGCCCGGGGTCCGCGGCCGCGCTGCCGTGCGCCGCTCACTGCCCGGCGGGTAAGGGCCGTGCCGGGGCGGGGCGGGCGCGGGGCGCGGCCCGCGGTGACCGCTGTGTCTCGGCCCGCAGGTACGTTCGTAGCGAGCGCCGACTGCGGACGGGGAGCGGGCGCGTCCTGCCAGCCCTGCCCGGCCGGCACCTTCTCCAGCGCGGCGGGACGCGGCGGCTGCAGGCTGTGTCGGCAGTGCGAAGGTACCGGCGGCGATGCCACCAGCCCTGCTGTGACCTCCCGTGGCAACGACGTGCCCGGGCTGGCACCTGCCCGGCCAAATGACGCTGCGCGTCTGCGGGGCTTCTCGCTGGAGCCGCCAGCCTGGTTCTTGTGCGAGCCAATATCCGAGCCTTTGCTGCACCACGCCGGGCACGCTGTAGCCTTAAACTGGTTTTCCCCTTGCAGGACTATTTCAGTATTCGAAAAGGTGTTCCTCAACAAGTGATGCTGAATGCACGTGCAAGGAGGGCTACCGCTGCGGCGGTGATGGCTGCACCTACTGCACCCGGAGCTGTGGCGTGGGCCGGGAGAGCACCAGGAACGGTAGGATCACCTTTTCCCAGCAGCTGAAAGCCCCTCTGCATCCTGCAGCAGACACTCTGCACTGCCTCTTGCACGGTGCAGAAGCAGATAAGAGGAAGGACCTCGCAAGATAAGAGCTGCCACTGCTGCTAAACACTTTGCATGGTGTGTGGAGTAAGCTCAGGAGCAGAAAAACCCACCACACTCTGGGACCTACTACAGCTCAAATCATGCACCAGTTAGTTCCCTTTGCATGGCAGCTCTTTGGCCGCCAGCATGAGAGAAACTGAACTGGGAACTCTGGAGTTAGGCATGGTTTGTGGCATTTTGTGCCAAATTAACTGGTTTTTTTAGCCAAGTACTGTACTGGTCTGTAGCTGACAGGCAAAGACTTGCCTTGCATACTCAGAGCAGCTTATGAAGTAGTAATTTTGACATTGTACAAGCAGGCAAAACCAATGTTTCATATGTTGCATTTTAAATGTTAATGTGCAATTTTACCTATCCTTGTCTGTTGAAGGTTGCCAGGCTTGCCGCTACGGAACCTTTAATGATCAGCCCAATGGCTCCTGTAAAAACTGGACAATGTAAGTAAACTAAAAAAAAAAGCTACAGCTCTTACACTTGACTGGAATTTTAAATTTCTTTTTCTTTTCCCCATTTTGCTGTCAATGTCCTTCAGGTGCTCTGGAAACCAAGTCCTGGAGCCTGGAACTCCAGCAAAAGATGTCATTTGCAAAGACGCTTCAGTTAATTTCACTGCAGTCACTACTCTACCTACAACATCTCTGGAAATTCCATTTTCTATCACTGTGCCAGGTGAGCCATTGTGTAATATTGCTTATGGACGTAAAGAATTGTGACCTACTGAAACATACTGTAGCTCATTCACCTTCCATTTAAAGCAGAAGTCCTTCTATGCATTTCCAGTGTTGCAGATGATCCAGAAGAAGAATGGGAGACAAAGTTTTCAGCCAATTCAAGGGCAGTAGAACCTTGTTCTGTTCATACTCTTAGAGAATGTTATTTATTTCCTAGGGAAGGATGTTCAGACAGACATGATCAGGATTTCTCTCGCTGTGGCTGGGCTGTCGTGCATAGTGTTTCTGCTGCCTTTGTGCATCTGCTTCAGTGTCTGGCAGAAAAAGAAACTACACACTGTCTTCAGGAAAAGTAAGATAAATACGTTCTTCAGTTTTTCTTTTTGAAACCAGACAGAAGTCAGGAATCCAGGTTAAGTGCCCTACAAAAATAGTTGCAATAACTTCGGTTTTTTTGGGTTTTTTTTGTTTGTTTGTTTGTTTTTTTTTTTTTTTTTTTTTTTTTTTTTTTGTTTTTTTTTTTTTTTTTTGGTCTTGTAAGTCAGAAGCAACTGGAAAGGAAACAGTTTTGGAATTTTTATTGCAGAAAGCACTGTGGGTGTTAGGTCAAGTGCATGCTTATGCTTAAAGTGAACTATTTGTGAGAGATGAAAAAACTCAGCTGCTCCAGTGAAAGGTCAGTTCAGTTTATGACTTCCAAGCATCATCCTTGGCCTGTGTGGCTGTAACACTTGGGAGTTCTCTCTGCTCACAGAGAGGACACATGGCCTGGAGTGAGTGTCCTGGAGCTCTGGCTGCAGCAGGAGAGGGACATCAGTCAGGGTGTGCTGCTACACAGGTGCAGAGTCAGCCTGAATCCAGCACTGTCCTCTGAGAGCTCATAAGTCCTGGGCAAGCCCAAGAGTTCAGCACAAAGATGAAGCCGATTCCATTCAATGTCGTTTATAGTTGGTTTGTTTTTGGGGGGGGGGTGGTTCTCTCTCCCTTTCTCTTATTTTCCCATGTTCTAAGGATAAGGTCTGAGTCTTCTAGTGTAACTCTAAATACAGAAGACCATAGCAGTCCAAAAATCTATGTCCTTCATGCTGGTGTTCCTTTCATTGCCATGACAAACAGAGCACCAGAGGCCCTGCTGAATTAGGGAAAACAAAGTATGATAAATTAGTTTTATCAGATATACATGCTGTAGAGGAATAATTTCAGATTATAGAATAACTTGGAAGATTTTTTTTCTTTCTGACATCCTGCATTTGTGACTGAGGGATGATGAAATAAGATGGCTGAATAAATGAAACAGAAAGGGGACATTTGTCGAGTTCTGGACCCCTCACTTCAAGAAACACTGAGGTGCTGGAGTGAGTCCAGAGAAGGGTAACAAAGCTGGGGAAGAATCTAGAAGGCAAAGTCTTTGAGGAGCAGCTGAGGGAACTGGGGTTGTTTAGTCAAGAGAGAAGAAAAGGATCAGGGGAGACCTTGCCCTCTACAACTCCCTGAAATGTGGCTGTAGCCAGATGGGGATCAGTCTTTTCTCCCAGGCAACCAGTGACAGGACAAGAGGACACAGCCTTAAGCTACACCAGGGGAGGTTCAGCTTGGAGATGAGGAGGAATTTCTTCCCAAAAAGGGTTGTTAAAGACTGGAACAGGCTACCCAGGAGGTGGTGGAGTCACTGTCCCTGGAGGTGTTCAGGAAACAACTGGACATGGCACTCAGAGCTCTGGTCTGGTTTACAACGTGTATGGTCAAAGGTTGGACTAAATGGTCTCAGAGGTCTTTTCCAACCCAGCTGATTCTGTGAATCTGTTTTTTCTTCAGTGCACACACCTGAACAGTCAGTTCAGGAAGATGATGCCTGCAGCTGCCACTTCCCCGAGGAAGAACAAGGTGAATATCAGAATCCTGGCAAGTCCACAGAATTGAGAGATCTTCTGGTGAACTAGAAATTGAACTGCCCACATCAGCCACATTTGAATTTTCTTTTGGAACACAGAACAAGAACCTATTTATGTAAATAGAGCAGGTGTCAGCACCTGAGTGTTAGAGCAGTAAATTGCCCAGCCACTGGAGAAAAAGTGCCTTTTTTTTTATATTTCTTAAAAAAATAATAAACCCTCCAAAACAGTTTGCTGATTTTCTTCCTTTAGAAATAAGGATATTTCTAAGAAGTGGTTCTTTCTAAGAAGTACTGCATTTAAAAGCTCTAACAGAAGTGCAGAATAGTTTTCTGGTCCCTCATTAATGTTACCTGAGCCATAATTTACATGCATTCCAAAAGCATCTGAAGCTAAAAAGGAGATTTGTAACACGTTGTAGAGTCACTGGTGACACTCACAACCTCTTATTAGCAGCCATCCTCTTGAGTCTGGAGCTGCAGCTCCTCCCAAAGCCTGGCTCAAACCCAGCAGTCCTGGGGTTTGTGTGCAAGTACAGATGGAGCTCATTTGATCCCATCACCCTTGGAAGCAGATCCCTGGCCTCACCACTGCACCCATCCTTACACGCAGGGGAAAGGAAGCCATGAAAATCTTGAGCTGCACAGTGCTCCACGGCAGCATCTGCAGTTGTGTTACGCTGATTGGCTTGAGGGAGGCAGTGGAAACACTGAGAGAAGCTGTGGTTGACTTGCACTTAGAAATAGCTGTTACCTTGCAGCTGGACTGCACCACCTTCAGCCCTACATCATTCAGCTTTGATCTTTCAGGTGATGTAAACTTTATGTACATTGCAGCTGGAAGTGTGATGTCTTTGTGGTGCTATTTTTGTAACTGAGGTTGGAAAGATTTTAACATCAGACACTGTATCTGTCTCTCTGATCAAACGCTGTTAACTTTGGTCTTGAGAAAAAAGAAAATGCATGTTTGAGTCACCACCTTCGCAATGCCATTTTTAACCATTTACAAACCTCACATATTTTATTACTTCAGTAAGTGTTATTCAAAAAATAGAATGAAAATGCACCAATATGTGGGTTAAGGGTGATTTTCCCCTCTCTGATTTCAATGCAAGAGAAAACGATTTTGCATGTGAACAACAACAAGCCATCTCTTCATTCAGCAGGTTACAATAGCAGATTATTTTCACCAAGCCACACTTACACATTTTGATAAACTTACATACAAGTAAATATAAAATAATACATTTTATGTTGTGAGAAAATAAGTGCCATAAAAAGCCTGAATTGTGAACTGTTTTTATGTTGATTCCTAGTTCAAATCATCTCTCTATTGGTCCTTTAAACCATGAGAACTGAGTGACTATTACATCAAAATCACAAACTTGAAGGCATGAACAGGACACACGAAAAGCCCCAAACTATTTCTAAAGCTATCTATTTATATCTATTTATAAATCAAAGAGTGACCTTTGCATCATTGACTGTATCTAGTCACCATTGACTGTATCTTAGAAGAAGATAAAAAGAATAGTTCTGCTTGTCATTAATTTCTAGCCCAAACATAACATAGAGAATTAATGTACACGTCCTGTAACTCAAAACAACCAGTGGTTTCTCCTTAGAAAAAAAGAGGTAACAACTGGAATTTTACATATTGCTAATAAATTCTGCACATATTTTTAAATGCTTCAAATAAAGTGCAAAGCTCTTCTTGTCTGTACCATACCTGAAGCAGAAATAAATCTGCTTAGTGACCAGCGAGGACACATTTCCACCAAAACTGGAGTTCTGACTTTTTCAGGGAATAGTCATTCACAGAAGAAAGTACATTCTGAATAAAATGTTAGAAACAACCTTTCAATCAAAGAATTATTGGTTAATCTTACCTGTGACTTGTGTTATTTGAGAGTACTGAGGCCTGAATTAACGATAAACAGATTTTGTTGGCATGAACATCTGTTCTCAAATATGTGCAGATGATACCTTTGCATTCCACAATGATGCACATCACCTGGCCACAGAAGCAGCACAGGAGATTGGCTAATTTGTACTTCTGTGAAACACTTCAAATACATTTAAAAGCAAACACATTTATAAATAAGAACCAAGGAGAGACTGGAAGATACCATATTTTGGAAAGTGAAATAAATCGTGGTACAATTGCAAAGGAAAGATCGGGGACTCCACAGCGTGCAGTGCTTGCTCACTCCCCAGAAACTTTGGCAGCAGAGCTGTATTTCACGTGGTGCTCACAGAACTGAAAATAAATACAGGTGAATTCATCTGTTTTGCCACCAAGCACCCAGCAGGACATTCCAATTGATAACAAGAGCACCACTACAAATACCAAGATAGTTGGAGTGTTTAGCCATTTTCAGATTAATACCATATTCAAATTCTAGGAATTGCGGCTGTCTATAAAAAATTCAAATTACAGCCATAGAATCATGCACTTCCTTGAATATCATTCATTCCTGTGTAGTGTGTAATTTACCTTTATGTGATCATATAGAATAAATTTATTAGAAGCTTGCTCCCATTCTAGACCACTTATAAACAGATATTTAGTAAAAAAAGTACTAAAGAACTTGCTTAATCTTCTTTTTCGTGATGCTTGTAGCAGACAGCTGTAAAACCACTTCTGGCAGCATGCTTTGAAAATGCACTAAGCAGACTCATCAATTAAGTTTGTTAGGAAGCTCACATCTGCAAAAAAGACACATACTTGTACCTTCCTTTTTTCCTTTTTAAGTTACCCTTGTGTCTTCTGAAAAAAAGTCCATAGCAGGTAGTAAAACTTCAGTCAAAGGAAGATAATATGCCAAGGGGCTACTATTATTATTTTTGCTACTTCTGTGGCAAAACACAGAAGCAGAAATGGTGTCAGTATGCAATGTTTTAAAATACTTTGTTCTTTGCTTTTACAAAGTGCTACATAGTAAGATTTAGGGATCATCAGTGACTAGATTAAAAGAAACACTGTCATCACAATTAAATTTCAACTAGCTTTCCTGAATAGAATTTGTGGCCGAATTTGTCTGGTTTTTAACACAGAGGATAGCAGCCTTCCTACCTGCATGTAAAAAAAATCTTTTATCTAGGAAGGGTGAATGGGAAAAACCTGCACTGTATCTCTTACTATTGGTGATTAAAGCAGAAGGAAGCAGTAAAACCTGGCTGTCCACAATTCACAAGAAGAGCTGAGAAAAAGAAGCATTTTTTGGCAATGACAAATAGTCCATGTGCATCCAAGGAGCTTTTGTTGAACACCCAGGCTGTTCAACACCTGAAGAACAGGTTGTTGTGAGTTGTGGTGGTTACAGAAAAGGGAGTTTAGTGCTGTATGGGGGTGACCATATGTGTGTTTATTCTACACATCACACTGGGCTGTGGTTTTTTGGGCAAGAAAAGCTGGGGGGCTGGAATTGGAAGTTCAGCACCTTGCCTCACTGGCCAGAGCAGAAGGACTGTCCCCAGCCAGCTCTGGTGACCTTAGCTCCTCTGCTGCTTCCCCTCCCATTTTCTCTGGCCTGAGACTGTGGGGCTGAAGGGACAGCTCTGAGGTGCTGCTGAGCCAGCAGGGCCAGGGGCACGAGGTCAGCTGGGTCCCCAGCAGGGACATTTCTTCCCCTCTGACACCGGAGAAGTGGCAGCACAAGCATCTGCAGAAAAACCAAGCCCAGTGAAGTGGCTACACAAGTCTGGTTTGAACAATGGAGCTTCTGGGGGTTGTTTGTCTCTGGTTTTTGTTGTTTTCAGGCTGTGGGGGGACACTCACCATGGGAGCTCTCCTCTCCATATTGCCTTTGCTTCCCAAATACTACGTGGAGCCGGAGAGAAGAATGGTCAGGACAAAGGCACCATCGACAGGAAGCATCTGCCAGCATGGGTTTTTTTTTGTTCCCTATAGTGAATACCCTTTTGTGGGTAAAACACCTTCTCTTTTGTATATTTTTGCTATTAATACAGCTGTTGTTATTGTGTGTCTCATTCCACTGCTTTCTGGTGCTGGGAAATTGTTATTTCAAACCATAATCTCTCTTTTATTGTCCCTCCTTCACTGGAAGGGGTAGAGGAAAGAGAGTGGCTTATTTGGAGTTTAGTTCCTTCCAAGCTCCAGGGAGCCTGAAGCCTTTCAGTACTTAAAGGGAAGTTATAAAGAAGAGGGAGAGGGACTTTGTACACTGACAGTGATAGGACAAGGGGTTTTAAACCAAAAGGAATTTCAATTAGGTGTTAAGAAAGAAATTCTTTATTTAAAAGAGTGGTGAGGCCCTGGAAGAGGTGGCCCAGAAAAGCTGTGGCTGCCCCATCCCTGGAATTGCTCAAGGCCAGGTTAGACAGGACATGGAGCATCCTGATCTATTGGTAAGATCCCTGCCCATAGCAGGGGAGTAGAACTAAATGATCTTTAAGATCTCTTCCAGCCCAAATAATTCTGTAATTCTATGGTAACTCTTTGAGTTTTAAGTGTTCTCTGCTTTCTGTGCATGTCTCTTTTTTTGACAGTCATTTAATTTATTATATAGCAAGCAAAATGTAACTGGGAATGCCCTGATGACTCTCAAGCAGCCCAGGTGGCCGAGGATGAGGTAACAGGCCAGATGCAAGCTTTTTGAATTTCCATCTGTTTTTCTTGGAAGTCAGAAAGTGTCCTCTTAGCCAGACCATGTACAGAGGCCCAAGTGATGTCAGCAGAATTCTGAAGGCATGGAAGAAGGAGAAAAATCCTCTTTAAATACAAATATAAGCAGAGGAGCCTGCTGCTTTTTTATTGCTTCCAGAACCAGCACCATTTCCTGGCATAGTCAGTGGCATCAGTAATTAAAATCATGTTTGTCACATGCCTTGGCTTTGTCATTTCTTACAAGAGTTGTGTGGCTAAGGAAAGTAGAAGGCTCATAGCAAAAGGGTTTCTGTTTCTCACCTCCTGTAGGAACAGGTGTTTCTGTGCCTAATGTTTCTGGATGATAGAGACTCTGAGACTGTAGTGGCTCCTCTAAAACATGTAAACTTCAGATAATCTTTAAAAAATAGAATATGATTTCTTATTTTCAGTCTTTCTATCAGGTCCTTCACAGGACAGAAGTACAGTCTTCTCTGACAGTTGTTCTGATACTAACACAATGATGCAAAAACCTGTGTAGGAGATGGTCCAATGAGATTTGGCACACAGGAAACATCAACAGGCAGCTTGTACCACTCCACTTGACTTTTTGTCACCTGTTTGAAAGTCAAAGTAAGTTTCATTCTTAAAATTACACTAAGTCTTATTTTATTACCAAGTGTCACCTCAGCTCCTGTCTCAGGTAGGAACAAGCCTTCCCTAATACTGGGAGGCCTCAGGGGCTTGAGAGGAGGTTCTCTACCCCACAGGTTCTGTGGTAGCTGAGCATAACAGCTGTTGGATACTGTCCCTGCCTTCACTGTAATAAGAAATTTTAATACAATCTACAACAAAAATGGAATTTCCCTCTACCATCAATTTGGCAGTTTGTTGTGATATCACCTACTGTGTTTCCTTTCACCTTCTGGATCCTGGGTGCCTGCCAGGTCAAGCATCAGACTATACAGAACCAAAGTGGATTGTACTTTAACAAAAACACAACCTGAAACCAGGGAAGATCTCTCCTGTTCTAATCTATTTGCTTTAAGAAAATAAATAAAATTTTATTTGATTTAGCAAATGGAAAATTGCACACACAGACACCTACTTCAATTTAAGGATGACTTATCATTCAGTGTACCTTAAACCTGTTACACCTACTCCCAGTTTACATAACCCAAACTGAAACAAGCCACTCACATCTGAAATAAAATATCTAACTTACCTGTTTAAGTCAGTTTTAAAACAAATCTTAGGCTACTTCACCTCACTTTTCTCCTGCATACTAACAATTCTGCAGGTTTAAAACAAACCAAATTTTGGGAAAAAAAGAAGAGCAAGGTGTGTGGAGAGGTAAAAGCTACAATGTACCTTTAGTTACAACACCACAGACTTGAGAAATATTAAAAAATAATCCTTCTAGTATTCACAGCATTGATATTTTGATACTGTCCATTCAGAACAAGCATAAACTATTTAACCTGGAGAGAACACTAAACAGGCCTGTAACAAGCAAAAAGAGAAAAAGAAAAAACAGGGTATCACACTACTTTTAGCCACCTTCATACAAACTTTGGAGCAACTTTGAAAAAGAACACAATTCTAACGTAGATGTACATACATGCCCAAACCAGTGTTCACTGGAGCATCTCAAAGATAATCTATTTTTCTTAAACTAGAATGTAAAACACAGTGAACAGGTATTTGAAAGGAGTGATAGGAAAAATACATCATTGCCTTCAGAGAAGCTGCACATTGCAGGTTAGCACCACAGTTGTCTGATCAAGCTACAGTCTCATCACAAGGGCAAAAAGATCCAAAATCCCACACCCCCATCAACATTATGAGTGTTACAGGAATCCATAATAATGCAGTTTTTTGACTTGCTGTGGCTCACCTCAGAACATGTACTACCTTAGAGAAGTAGAAGTGTAAGCACAGGAAATTCTTGATGGCTCCATCAAAATTAAGAGTTCTAATAAGAGAAAAGGAAGCTGCTCTTCTTCAGCTTGAGGGTTAAATGATTCAAGAAGCTGAACAGGCAGTGTGCTCAGGAACCCAATGGATATGACAGTGACATATCCTCTTGTCACTGCATCTCACTGTGCACTCCTCAGCAGGGTGGGCTATGATCAGAAAACTTCTCACAGGGAACAGGGAGGCTGTAACACGTAACAAACACTGTGTGCTTTTCAACAGTGACGAAATCTGCCTCAGGGAATTACAGAACAGCAAAAAGATTTACTGTGCTGTGGCAGTACTAGTTAGATGACCCTGTGTATCTTTCTGCACCTTCTTCCAGTCATTCCTGAGGACACATAAAGAGATCATCATATACATGAAACATGAATATGGTGGCAGAAACAAGCACTAAATGAAAGTAGCTTCGGAGACTTCACACTTTATTTTACTTCCACATATGGTGGTTGGCAATGGATTATTTCTTTCTAAGCATAAATCCTGACTGTCTTGTAGAGGATTTTTAGAAAAGCTACATGGGCACTGGGATGGGATACTACATGGTCTAGGCTTTGTAAAATCAACTCACTTCCTCAGCTGCAAAGGCCAAGAATAGAGCCAGAAACACCTCCCCATCACCTTCTTCAGCTTAAGGAAGCAGGATTGTCACAAGCACTAGTGGAGATATGGATGTCATGAGCAGGAACCACTGAATCATTTAGGTTGGCATAGACCTTTAAGATCATAAATTACCTCTAAAACTTGTAGTGGAGTGTTGTTCACTGCAAAGATCTGCAGGATTTTTTTCTCCTTCACCAGAATTCAGTTCTTCTGTACATTACAGGACAGGGCCTACAGGAAGCAGGAGCATAAAGAGAAAATACAGGACTGTGCTAGAACAAGCATATCAGATATATCCTTTCCTGGTGATACAGATCCTAACTCTTCCAAGCACTGGTGGATCTGCCTTGTTTCCAAATTTCTGTAGAAGACTCTGCTCAGAAATAACCAAGTAAATTGGTCCTGTCTGTAACAATCCTGACTCATAAAAGATGCATACATAGCAAAAGAATGAGAATATCCAACTAAAGACTCACTGCTCTTCAGAACCCTCTTATATCATAAATATGGGAATTGGAAAGAGGATTCTGATCCCATTACAGTAACAAACACCCAACTTATCCATCAAAAGGCAAAGATCTGACATCTGCTTCCTTCACCTTTGTTAATTCCTGCTCCTGTGGGTCACTCCCATTCTCAGGGACAGTTTTCTACCCCAGTCAAGATCAGTCAGTGATCACAAGGAAATCAGTTAACGCTTGCAGCAGGAATTCTTTGCTAAACTGGAAAATAGCTCTTAAACAGTGAAGATCCTACACGGCTGAGTGCCAAGGAAAACACATTCATTTACAAAACAACCTTGGAAGAACTGTTTTAAACCTCAAGCTGCCCAGTGAGACCTATGCCAACCCTCCCCCGTTAAATACACATATTTGCCCTGAAATGTGAATCACTGAGCCTGCAGAGATTCCATTTAATTAAGAAAAAACTCTGATAGCAAAGGATTAAAGGGATTATGCAGCCAGAAAACAAAGTAAAAAAATTAAAGTCTGCTTTTGTGCGCCATTCATTTACTGCCTACGCTAAGTGGACGACAGCTAAATGCCAATGATTATTAGCATTCCTCTTAATTAGTCAGTGGCTCCCGCCCACACACTGAACTACCTGAAATTTGTCCTCTGATATCAGCTATGGATATTGGAGTGATAAGTAATCCTAAGTCTCTGTGATAAAAACAGGAAGAACATGAGTACACCAAATGTGAAAAGCTAGAGAGAATTTTTTTTAAAAAAAGCACAAGGACACCTCTGACAAAACTGTTTTGTTCTATCACCACTGCAGATTAAAGTCCTTATCCTCTAGCTCTTTTAGAAAATGAAACAGGGCAGATGATAGTAAAACAACAAACAGATAGAAAAATATTACTAGGTCTCCAATTAAATGATTTGTAATAAGAAACTAACGAGTCAGAGCACCATGCAATTAACAGAGTATGAAGTAGTCTCAGGCAGGGAAATCTGGAAGGTGCTGCTTATGCCTCGTCCATCTCTTGCAATTTGCTACTTTACTGTTTCTGCACTTCTTTACTCTGGGTCAGAGAAAGTACAAGACAACAGCCTGGCCTGCCCACTCCATCATCCAAAGTACTAAGAAAAGAATCAGCAGTGGATTGCTGCTTCCCTTTTTGACATTAGTAGTACCAGTTTTTGAAAGAATTGCATTTGTAACCCTAGGAGACAGAAATCTTAAGCTGGAATTCATTCCTTTAACTCCTCAGCTGAATACATGTCTGTATAGGCAGCCTCCAGGAAATTATTTGTTTGGAAAACCCCTCAATACCTACTTAAAAAAATAATGAATGGTGTAAGTTTAAGAACAGGAGTGAAAAATGTCATAGTATGCAGCAATCACACCTATCTCTGCAGCAGGATTAGCTTGATAATTCTTTATTACAACCTAAATTAAACCTCAGGAAGACTGTGCTATTGTTTTAAAAAGAAAAATACAGCATGGACTGCTGACAAAACTGTTGAGGAATACATTTAGTGCAGCCAGCTTGGTGTGCAGCTGCAGTGTGAGCTGCAGGTTGAGCTCTGCATAGGGAGCCCAAGGCAAGAGGCAGTGAACTGGCACCAGCTCTTTGCAACAGTGGTGAATGTGACCAGACAGCCAGAGATGAGACAGGAGCTCGGGGGGAAGAGAGAGGAAAGGTAAATTAGTACATGAAATGGAACAAGGCATAAGAAAGGGCTAACAAAGGGGCTGCTATATAAAAGCCCTGTGAAGGCCAAAAGCCTGTACAAAATGCTTTAGCTCTGGTTTCAGATATTTAAATGACATAAAAGGGCAGGTCTTCCAAACTTCTTATGGTGAGAACAAGCCCTGATTGCTTCTAGAAAACCCAAGAGAGCAGCGGCAATAGCAGAAGGCAGTGAAGGGGAGAGCAGAGCAGATCACACTCCTCATGCAAGACTCACTCCTGGACAACAGCTCTGTCCTGACCTGTCTGCTTTGCTTTGATCCACTCACTGCTGGGCTGCTCCTCAGCAGGCTGAGCCTCCAATGCTCTCCCAGTGCCTGCAGTGATGCTGACTCCTACCAGCGAAGCTACCCAAGAAAAAACAATGCTAAGGAACACACGGTATGGGTACTTCCTCCACGGTAAGAAGCCTCTTGATTATACAAAATCATTCTTCAAAAACCAAATAAGAGTCACTTAGCTGAAAACGTGTGTATGCAAGAAGGCAACAGAGATAAAACTTTTTTCAGAAGAGAAAAATGAAGAAAAACCCAAACCCAACCAAACAGAAACACAGCCACCGCCCTCAAATGCAACCACAAACACACTGACTCCCCTAAACCCAAACACACACCAGCTCCCACAAACCCAAACACCAACCCCCCAAACCAACCAAACACACCCTGACCCCTCACAAACCCAACCCAAACACGCACACACTGACACCCCAAACACAAACACACCAACACTCCCAAACCTCTACACTCCCCCAAACGCAACCACACAAACACACCCAACATCACCCAACACCCCCAAAGCCAGCCACACACAAAAAACACACTGACCACTCAAACACAAACACACCAACACCCCCAAACACACACACCAACACCCCTAAACACACACACACAAACACTGACCACTCAAACACACCAACACCCCCAAACCCAACCCACAAACACACCAACACCCCCAAACACACACTGACCACTCAAACACACCAACACCCCCAAACCCAACCCACAAACACACCAACACCCCCAAACACACACTGACCACTCAAACACACCAACACCCCCAAACCCAACCACACAAACACACTGACCACTCAAACACAAACACACCAACACCCCCAAACACACACAAACACTGACCACTCAAACACACCAACACCCTCAAACCCAGCCACACAAACACACTGACCCCCAACACAAACACACCAACACCCCCAAACCCACACAAAAAACACACTGACCCCCCAACCTCACCAAACACGCACATTGACCCCCCCAAACCCAGCCAGACACACACCCCCGACCTCCCCAAGCCCAAACACACCAGCAGCCTCAAACCCAACCAAACACACACACCGACCTCCCCACAATAAACACACAGACACCGACCCCCCCAAAATAAACACATACACACATCGACCCCCCCAAAACACACGCACACACAGACACACCGGCCTCCCAAACCCAAACACACATCCCCAGCCCCCAAACCCACACCGGCCCTGGACCCTCCCCAAAGCCAAAGCCGAGCCCAGCCCAAACCCGCGCAGCTCCCGCAGCGCCACCGCCCGGGGCGGCGCCCCCCGAGCCCGGCGGGACCCCGAGCTCGCCCGGCCCCGTTCCTGTCCTTCCCAAGCCCTGTCCCTGCTCTTCCCGACTCCTCTCTGCCCCCACACCCCTCACCCACCTCAGGGAGGAAGGACTGGAGCGCTGGCTAGCTCAGAGCTGATTTGGACTACCCTGCATTACTGAAATATTTGAAAAGGTTGAAGACTTTGAAAATGTCTCGTGACCGAGTTCTCTGTCAAAGACAAAGAAACTCAGATTGGGAAATGTTACCGGTTCCAAGTGCAGCAGTGTGACAGAAAGGTGTGAGTCTCCCCCGAAATGAGCCCAAGCCTCCTGCTTGCTCTACAGCTGGGACTGGTGAAAGGAGGATGGACAGAGCTGACCAACAGCCTGTGCCTTTCAGCAAGGCTGCTTTGTGCTCCTTTCTCTGATGACCAGAAAATTGAAATAAAGACATTTTTATTTTGCTTTTATCCAGATCATAATTTCTTATTAGAGTTGAACAGATTATTTGGGATACCTTGGGACAGCAGGTGACAGGTACAGAGAAACTTCCAGCCTTGCTGCAGATGTGTTCCTCTCCTTCCTTACACACTCTGCTGTCATAATTTCAGTTTCAAAAATAAACTGTAATTACGTAGTTAGTTCCATTACTTTTTTTTTTTTTTTTTTGGTAAAAGAAACCTTATTTCGAGATCTAGTTTCTGCTCCTCTGTTTGCGGTGCGTTATCCAGAATTCAATTCCCGTGAGATATTGATGTGCTGGATTTCCAAATCTCAGTCATGCCAGAATTACTTTCCTTCACGTCAAACAGCGTGAAGGTTCAGGTTGGTAATTCTGCAGTGCTCAGAGGACAGGGGAAGCAGGGACCAGTCTGTCAAGCTTCACTTGGAGAATATACCCAGACTAGAGAGGGCCAGCCCAGCAGGGCCAAAGAGAAAAGGGTTTTTTCCCCCCAAATGGTGGAAACTATACTACAAAGGAGCAGTGTTTTGGCAGCTGTGATCCTGTGCTCAAGAATTTTTAGACCTTGCCAATTCTGTAGCAAAATAAAATATCTTTAGAGAGGACTAAGGACCCATCATCTTCATCACACAGGGGTGTGTGTCCAGGCCAGCACATGCTCACCTACACACCTTCAACCCACCTCAGCACAAGAGAGCCGAGGTCAGAACCTCTCAGAAGTATTACAAAACATTGAAAGAAATTCTGAAGATTAAATACTCCTCTGCATTACAGCTCACACACAGTGAACAGAGGAAGCATCTTCAAGAAGAAAGTTAACAGCAGGTTATGGTTAGTTCTTTCCTTTGGTTTCCTTATTCTCCAAACAGGCTATTTTCAGCACTCATTAAAAGGTATAGTATAAATAGGGCAATGTAATTTGGTAGCAGAAAAAAACCACCTTATTGTATATATGATCTCACAAGGTAGCTATTTCAGTATGCAAAATAGATCTGATAATCATGTTATGTAGCTGAATAATCAGCTAAAATGTTAAACTTTAAGTGAAAAGAAATTTTTTAGGTGTTAAGCAGAACAGATACCTGCAGTGACAGCAAAGCAAAAAAACCCAAACCCTTATACAATAGGCCCTACTAGAAAAATTAATAACAGTGCAAATGTTTTTCCAGGCAACATGGATAACTCATTGAAGCAACATGTTAAGTCTAAAATAGTAGTAAAATTCAAGGAAGAGATGTATATTCATACAATAACAAGCTCATCTGCAGTTACAGTGCGAATACAAAATCATTCTACTGCACACCTCTCTTCTTGTAAACTGAATTCAAGCTAAAGTTTTACACTAGAAATTACATCCTCTGAAGAAGTCCCTCATACAAATGCTACTGGTAAATCACACCTTCTCCAATTCCTGGTTTTGCCAACTGTCACAATATTTGACTAATAACAACTCATGCTTGCTGGCCATAAAGCACTTAGCAACAGGGGAAAGAACTGTTGCATTATAGATTATATTTCACCCATACTAATTTACACAGAAGCAGATATTTTTTGGGGATGTTTGTGGCTTGTGATTGGTTTCATTGAGTCTTTTTTTTTTTTTTTTTTTGCACAGTTGTCTTGGCTTTACTCGCAACTTGTTCCTCATGAGAAATCATATTAAACTAGGAATTGTCATTTCTTCTGATAATGAAGGATAATCTTTTAGGATAGGTTAACATATATTTATTGCTTAGAATTTGTTCAGTCATTTGTCTGAACTACTACTGTAATTTATCTATCTACTACTGCCCTGAGGCACTTCAAGGACTAAATAACCATAAATAAGGACTTGGAAAACTTTCCCCACAAAATACTGCACAAGAGTTTCAAACCAATTTCCAAGTTTTCCAAGTGCCATTCCCATTGACTTCCCTCTCCCGTGGATCCGGGGCTCTGGACCTTTGTTTAGGATGAGCTGTTTCCTTGCCTGGCATGATGACGTTGGCACTGTCGCCCGAGGGAGATGCCTTTGACATTTTGGGAGAGGAAAGAGTGGCTAAGTGACAACTTCAGAGCTAAGCAGAGGCAATAAGCTGTGGGCAAGTTGCCCAACTTGAGCATGACGCACTCCATGATGGCTCTAAGAGGCTGAGTCTTCCTTGGGAAAAGACAAAGGACAGCAGTTGCTGGTAAGAGTGCTTCATTAGCTTTCCTTGGAGGATGCCTAGGGTGAATATTGATAATACCATTGTCATTGATAGTTCACTGAAGGAGAAGCATTTGTACAGAGCATCCAGCACCAGCAGTGAGATCATGCATCAAATCAGACCTAATTACTGTCTGCAGTTTTGGAACGAAGAGCTGCATGACTCAGATGAGGAGAGAGAATTCCTCTCTTGCTACTTATCTCTCTCGTAGGGAAGCACAGGGAAAGGGGAATAAAACACATTAGGTTAATTCTGTAGAAAAATTCTTTTGTTGTAAACATTCAGTTCAGCAAAGAGAAGTCCAGAGAAACAGGATTTGCAGTTCAGATACCTGAAGCATATGTTCAATAGTCAAGGCAAGTCAAACATCAGCCCTCTCTGTGCACACAGGGAAGTTTAGAGAAGTTTAGGCTGGCAGGACCTCTGCAGGTCCTTTCCCACCTCTCCAACACCTCACCTGTGCACTCAGGTCAGAGCACTGAACTCACACGGGGATGCCAAGGGCGTTATCAAGCTCAGTTTTGAAATTCTGTCCCATCCCATCCTTGGATCTATTCAAACCTGACTAAACACACTCCTGGACCAACTGTTCTGGCTGACCCTGCTTGGAGCAGGGGAATTAGGATATGAGATTTCCAGAGGTGCTTTCCAAACTCAACCTCTTTGAGAACCCACTGCGTTTAGCCCACCCATGGGGTGCCTGCTCCCCTGGAGTTAGACCTGCAGCAGAAATACTTCTGTTCTGTATGACTGATGTAGACAATTTGAAATTAGTCCTAGGAGCCACAGGATGGACAATATAAAAATTAATCTTTGACAGGAAATGCTAATAAAGGAAAAAGATGAAAAGCAGGTAAGTTGACACCTTTTGCGACTTAAACTTATCACAAAATTCAGCATAAGGAAACAACTTTAATATTTGTTGGATTTCACAGTATTTTGAAGAGCATTTGGAGACAAAAACATTTGAGTAGAGAGGCAGAAAAGCAACAAACCTCAATTTGTTAAAAACAGGCATTATCTTCTCACCATTAAAAGGAAAGAATATTGCCATAAACTTACCTTTTTTTGTTATTGTCAAGGCTCTATAGAGTTGGATATGACACTGCATAGAGAATGGAGGTGAGGGACCAGTCCAGTCAGCCCTAGCTCTGTGAGATGATAAACCAAATTGTAAGTAAAGGAGACAAAATATGCTAGATGGAGGGAAACAAGGACTACAGTGATGAGATGACATAAGGCAACTCCTGTGGTAGCATTAGGCAAAAGCAATAGGCAAACAGGGGAAAACCCTTGCTAACATAGTCAGAATTAAGTAGTTAGTTCCAAGTGAAAGAGAAGATAAGTGAAATGGAAAACAGTGTTCCAGTCTACAGAGGGACCTATGTTTAACATCAGCCAAAGTAGTTTATATGTACCAAGAAGTCTCCAGATGGAAGCTGTACTTTCCCTGCCAAGACAATTCTCTAGGGCACCACTGGATGAGGTCTTCCCAAATAAATAGATATGAAATTTTGCAAGGGGGAGCAAAACAAATGAAAAAAATTGAATTATCCTAGTATTATCTTTGTAAGTTAACAAGCTTTTTTAACTCCCTCTCTTTTTTACTTTTTTTCTGGCACAACAAATACAACACAACACATTCATCCATCTCACAAAAGAGAGAGGAAAAAAAAAAGTGCATTTCATATCAGATGCTTTGCGTCAAGACTGCTAAGGCTCATAAATCAGCTGTCTATTGCCCTGGTCATTTCAACCAACGTCTGACCCTTTGTTAACTCATGATTTATAACTGAAAGTTACTTTTTTTTAAATGCCAGATTTATAAACTTTACTGTGCTTGGTTTGATATAATATCCATTTTGTACACCAAGCTATAAGACAGTAAATTTATTGTCTATGAACTGTTACCTTGAAAAATTACATCAATGCAAAGTGGTTTCCATTTAGAATCAATGGGCAATAAATTCATTGGATTTTTTTCGAAGGGGGGGAGAGAACATGATGGTATTTATGAGGTCATGAGTGACTATATAATGGGAGAAACTGGGAGCTGAGGCTACAGTTAGACAGGAGTTCTGAGTTACAGGGTTAGACACAACGAAACCTCCAACACAGCAACGATGCATAAACTGATACTTTGCTGTCTCATTATCGTCAGCTTCTCCTGTCCTCTCTTGTCTCTCCCCATCATCAATGCCAATGAGATGTCTTATCAGCACTCAGGTAAGAGTCTTTTGATTGTACTGATTATCACGCAGGGGTTGGAGCAGTAAAACCAGGAAAGCAGCAGGTGTGCTTTCCAAGGGGCCTGTCTGTGCTGCTCAGCTGTACAAAAGCAGGAAGACACCAGCAGCACAAGGGACATAGCAGTGGGTGTTGGTCTTGTACAATTGGGAGGTTTGGTGCCCTAAATAGTTACCCCTGCTGCTTTGAGATCTAGGAAATAAAAGTAGGCTTTGAGGAGAAAAAGGTGTCAGCCTTGCAGCACTGAATGTGAGCTGGTATTCAGTGTCTGAACACTCATAAGCATTGGGTAACTTAAAGAAACTTGGCTGGACAGTCTCTCCTGTTTCTACCCTTTGAAATAAGCTATTTTGTGTTTAAAAAGGGGGAAACCTATTGCAAACATCAAGAACAGGCAAATCTCTCTTACACTCCTATGTATTGAGAATGCAATTTGTTTGCACTAATTCAGATTCCATTCAGCTCCGGGAAAAATAAATCTTTGCTTGAGTAAGGCAATGCTCAAAGTTTGAAATGGCTCAGAAAAAATGCACAGCAGAATCTGGAAGATTACTAGCATCAGCCCTGACTGGTACTGGAGGACTTTCTGAAATGAGTTCTGAAAGAACAGGCAAACCAACCCAGAAGTTATTGCATAAAGCTGACTATTAAAAGTGGCTGTTCTTACCTGCTTTGCAACAGCTGTTCTGCTGGTTTATAGGCATCAGCAGTCCACAGTCTGCTTTGAAAATCTTGGACTCTCTAAGCCAGCATCTCCTCAAGCCTTCCACAATGTAATTTGCATTTACAGGTACCCCTGACTCAATATGAGTAATATCTGTCACATCATAGCTGGCTCTAATCATTATTGCATTAGGTTAAACTCACTGTGCTTCTTAGATCTTCCTTGCTAATGTAAAGAGTCTCTGGGAGGGAGAAGACAGAAAAGGAACTGTCTTAAAGAGGGTTGGTTTTGGGTTGGGTTTTTCCTTTTTTAAGTCTCAAAGCAAATTTACCTGCTAGCACCGCTTGGATTTAAAGAATAATCCATGGCCAGAGATACAGATTGTCTCCACGTAGCACTGGGAATTTTTTGTACTCTTATTTTGAGTCCTATAATGAAATCCCCGCTGTCCTTTGCAAATATCCTTTTATGCAGAGAATGAACTAATAACAGGCATGTCCCACCTCTTCAAATTCCTGATCTTTGTACAAGTTTTTGAAATGTTAGGAGATTATTTTCAGTTTATTTTCTTACATATCCATGTGAGGAGCTACAGAGTCACATCCATCCCTGCAGGTCGGAGCAACTGAAACTCCAAAGGGTCACCTACAAGTACAATTACAAAATTATACTCATCTACACAAATAGTGTTTGATAATGACACCCTCTGGTTGCCCACAAGTTTGGATGTAACACAAGTTACCTGGAATATTGCACTGCCAAGGGCTTCTGTTGGCAACCTGCCTCAGGGCACAGGCTAGCCACAAATTCTGAATTCTTTATGCATAAACAAATTAATTCTATCAACGGCCAGCAAGCTGTTGTGTTGGAAAAACTAGTAACATCTGTACATTAAATGAGAGATGACTGAAACACACCAAGAAGCCCAGCTGCCAAAATAAGTTGTAAGTTTTCCTACTTTTTTTCCTGCCCTTCCACAACTTCCACTGCATTTAATAATTGCAAAACTGAGCAGGTTAATAGGTCTCAAACAGGAAGTTCTGTCTTTAGTCATAGGAAAGCTGCAGCATAGGAACTAGTAAATAAAGAAATGAACTAAAGTAAAATTTTTAAAATTACATATAAGACTGGGCTGTGTAGTGGAAGGATGAGGTTGAGTACCTCAAGTGACAGGAGGGACTGCTTTGGGTCAAAAACTTTTGTAACAAAACTTCTGCCAGAGAAATGAGAATCTGAGATTAACATCAGGAAGGTATCTTTTCTCAAAGCTTTGGAAGGAAAGGAACACAAAACCAACTATATCCTATTGTAATAATTAAATAAGGATGGATGGTTGGTGCTTCCATGAAATCTTCGACAGGTGAGGCCAGCAAACCTGATCAGAAATCACCTGAGACACAGAAACAGGGATGCAAAGCAAGAGACTCACCCTGTGCATGTTTCTATCATCTTCCCTTGGCAGCTGATGAAGATTCAAGGTTAAACCTGGAGAGGTTGGGCAGCCTGGGAAGCACCTCCCTGCTCCAGCTCCTGCCAGAGCTCCTGGGCACACTGACTGAGGACAACAAAGCAGGTGAGGAGCTACCACAGCAATGGGAGGGTGCCCATGGTTCACACCTCCAGCTCCCACAGATATCACACCCCAACTCCCAGGTATCTGCTAAAATACAACGTTATGTGTAAGCAACAAACAGCTGTCATTCAGTTAACTGGGACTTTGGGGAAACCTGCTGAGCAGCCATGCCTGCAGCTCAACACCACCTCATGAAGTCTCCAAATGAGTGCTGCAAAACTTCCAGAGAGCAAAACCGGGCAAGGAGAAGACTGGCCTAAGAGGAGCTGGCAGACAGAACAAAATAGCAGTCTGACAAAGCATCAATACTTGTAGAAAGTGCAGAATCAGCAGCAATGGATGGCTTGGGAAGCAATAGGTGTTACCCTTGGACATTCCAGTCTGAGATCTCTATCAGCTGTAGCATTATGGCACAGGAGAATGACTTGCCTAATTCATGATTTCTAAATGGTAAAACACTTCATTGTGTCTCTCCTTTAACAGGTCTCACCCCCAGCAACTACAACCCAGGGGAAAATATCAAAGAGGTAAGTAAATAACCATCTGTCACTGAAACAAGAAAAATAAGACTAAACTACACAGAATTGTTACAGAGAAATCATTTCAGATGAACAGACTTCACAAACAGTATAGACTAAAGTAGTATGCCACAGTGTTCTTGAAGCTGGAATCACTTAGCAGTTAGATAGGCAGGGGAGGTGGGGAAAATGGAAAAGGAAAAAAAAAGAGAGAGCAAGTAATTAATATAATTTAATTCCAAACCCTCCACTTTTTTTTTCCCCCTAGAAAAACAGCTAAGTAAAGGCCAATTTCCAGCTTCATCAGCCCAGCACCAGTATTTCCACCACCACCACCCCCAGCATAGGTTACACAGTATTATCAGATTTGTTATGAACCATAATGTACACGGAGAACATCAGCCCTGTCCACTTCCTGCTGAATTCAATGTAAATGCAGAACACAGGGATGAGTTTCAGTGGGAAATGCAAAACAGAGGTTACACTGGGCAGTCCCTTCCTTCCCCCAGGTCAGAGCACAGGGCTGGGTGATCAGGAAGGATGGGGGCAGTGGAGAGTTTACTTCCCCACTGGGAACCACCCAGCAGCAGCCTCTCTAACGCTGTTTGATTTCAGGCTTTCTATGGGAATCATCCTCGGAACGCTTTCCTGGGACGCTTCTTGACCAAGGACAGGAAACAGTACAAGAAACGTGGGAATCTTTCTGAGTGCTTCTGGAAATATTGTGTGTAAACAGGGAACTCCCTGACTGGTTGCATAATTTATACAGATGTCTGAAAACATGTATATAGGTTCGCTTGATTTAAAATGAGAATGAAGAAACAGGAAGGCAGCGCCTAACTTTAGACTCTATGCTACTTGGAAATGAATAAATTCTTGATGTTTTGCAATTATGCTGTGAGCAATGTAGTAATTTTATAGAGCCCAGCACAGCAGGAAGGAAGTAATGGGAGAAAGAGACCAATACACAACACAAAGAGAACTTGGGCAGAGGAAGCAAAATTCCCATGGGGTTCTGTGAAAACTCCCAGAAGAGCTCAACTAAGTCCAGAGGCAAGGGGACTTTCTTCCTTTGTCACCTGATGTAGATTGGGGTGCCAGGAAGAAGGGTCATTGCTGCATTCCCTGAAGATGTTGAGCAGGAAAGGGATGGCAGCTTAACAATGCCCAGTCCCCTCCTGCCATCCCCAAGGCAGCACAAAAACAATCAGCACGTGTCAGGATCGAGCTCCCACTGCTGCTGGAGATGACTTTTCTCTCAGGCACTTGTAAAAAGACCCACAAATGTATTCCTCTGCCTAGCCCCCAGCTACCCACAACAGGGCTGCCTGTACGTACCACGGGTCTTAAGAATTGTGTGATTATCATCAAGCACAGTGTGGAAGGTAAACGTGGTTGTCAATGTCAAGACTTTACACCCAGATTTGGACAGTCAGTGGAGGCAGGAATGACACCACGTGAAAGATTCCTGCACACACAGGAGCAGGAAGGTGATACATGGACATAGATAATCTGTGTTTCCAGGGCAAGCCACCTCCTGCTTGGACACTCCAGGTACCACTCACTGATAATGTTGCTGTATCTTGGCATGTAACATAAATAAAGGAGAGGACAAAACAGTAGCTACAAAAATCTTCTAGCCTGACTCCTCTATATGCAGAGTACCTCCAGACTCTCTCAGTCCTGGGTACCTTCTGACAGTAACTGCAAGAGATAGAGCTAAACAGGCAGGAATTATCTCTGGGAGATGCCATTTTTGATAATATCCACAAACTGTCTGAGCTGTGAACCCCTGCTCAATACATACATTGCATAAACCTCACTCCACTCAAGGCTCAGGGAAAGCTTGAGGTAAACACCTAACAGTGATACACGGGTTACATTGATCTCGAGACTACACAACATAAATCTCTGACTGTGCTGTTTAAACAAAGCCTACAGGTTTAAAACAGCTTGTTCACTTCACATAAATTATAAGACAGATGATGCCAGCTGTAACAGAGAAAAATGTCCTCAAAGTCAGAGCAGCGGGATGCACTGTGCAGCTATTTGAAATTTTCTAAACATTCATCCTTGTCTTACACAGTGGAGCAAGTCAGTGGCTCTCTGGAAATTACTCCTTTTCTGCTACCTCATCATCCAATAAAAACTTCTCAGAAAAGACTCCAAATCTATCTAAATGAATAACCAGCTAAGACAGACATATAGACAGGGAGAAGTGTAGAGCCTAAAAAGACTGGGGGAAAAAATATTTTCAAAAACTGCAAGCATAAAGCTAAATAAATAAAACCAGAATGAATGATAATAGAAAAAATATTACAAGTATTAAAAAGTTCACTGGCCATCTACCCGAGAGAGGAAAGAAATGAAGAGCTGTCAGGTGTTGAAGATGGGGTCAAGACAAGGAAATAGAGCTATAAATAGTGAAACCTTTGCTTTTAAAACTACAGAATATTTGCTAACATTTCTGGCATCTAAAGAAGCAATACCAAATCAATTTATTATTCCAGCCAGGCCAGCTCACAGCAGCAGGGGCTGAGGGGAAATCCAGCTAATTCTAATATACCAGAATTTCACCAGAGCCTGAAACTTTATCAGTCACAGTCCTTGCCTCTGAAAAAGAAGCAGTTAAGATGTCTTTGGACATCACTGGTAGTTCCCAAACTGTTTGAGACACTGTGGAACACTCAAGTGCTTCCTTCCCAAAGGACATTCCTGGCAGATGCCAGATAAACTCAGGTACAGGTCCAAGAGCAGAGCCTGGCCAGTGGTGACACAGGAGGGCAAGCTCCACTTCTCCCCCATGCTGCTGGGACAAGCAGCTCCTGCCAGCTTTCAGCTCAGAGCTTTTCCTGGCCCCTGCAGGCCACAGACAGGGCTGGGACTGTCACAGAGAACTAACCAGACTGTAGACAGAGTCTGGAAGCCAGACAGCTTTGCCTTTCCACGGGAAGGTGCAGCTGGTGTAGCCAGCAGCATTCTGAGCCCAGGGGCAGAGGTAGCAGAGGGCAAACAGGAGCTGGAGCTGGGAGCCAAGCAGGCAGACCCCGGGCAGAGCTCACAGCAGCAGTGTGTGATGGATACCCTGACAGGGATCAGGCTGCTGGGAAGCAAATCTACTACAGCAAATACAGCCCATTACTTCTGAGAATGGGATGATTAAGCATCACAGGTCCAATTTCTCAGCACCTGCCAAAAATACAGCAGTACATCATGCAGCTCACCTCTGACATCCACACAAATGTCTAACTGCAGGTTTTCAGCTGTGAGCCAGAACTTGAGCTGGCAGGAGGATGACTGCTATTGACAAAGCAGAAATGTGGATAGGCTGAAAGAGATGAGATCTCTGAATAAAAACACAGATCCACCCTGAACATTTCTCATTTCACAAGCCCATTCATTTATCCTCCTTTTTTGGAATAGACAGATAATTTGACTCACATTTTTAAGAATGCTTAAAATGACCAAATAACCCTTAAAAAAATATCAATAAACCCTCAGCAATGATACATCTAATGTTACTTTCAAGATGCCTGTATTTCAAGGCACTGCATCACTTACCTTATCAGAAGCAGTTCAGTTATCTACTCATCTAAAATTACCTCTTTCTTTTCCAATTCAGTGTGATGCTACTTTTGTTCTGTACCTTGTACTCCCTGTAGTGATTTTGCCTTTCTCCTGCAGGCTTCTTTAAGCACTATCAATCATATCTGTTAAGTCCCTTAAAGCAGAAAAAGATGAACAAGTTGTTGCTCTGAAATTTGTTAGAACTTCCTTGCTCTATGAGACATACTAATGAATTAAACTTACAAGTTTTGTCTCTGTACTTCCTCTAGAACAAAAAAAAATTTAGGGAAGTCATCACAGACAGAAGCTTTAAGTCCTGCATGCCAAACCCCAGCACTTAAAAAATATAATATTTCACACACGAAAAGTGTTTGCCCTTGTGGGATACAGTCAGAAAAGAAAGAGCATATCCTGGAGTTGTCAAGGTGGAGTGTGACTGAAAAAACCAACCAACCACAAGACCCCTCAACAAAACAGCTTAAATGGCCACAACATGGCCCTTTGCACTGAACCCCAACCCATGTACAAGCAAAAAGGGTATTGAGGGTTCTGCTAAAAGTATATTTTCTACATTAAAAAGAACAAAACCACACATTTCAACAGTTCTTTGCAGCATATTTTCAGTTTTATTTATAAAATCAGATGCTCCTTTAAAGTGTACAGTTAAAATCACAACTGTAAATTCAACCACAGCTGAATATTGTTTCAATAAAATACTCCTACCAACTGATGTAAAAATTCATTCAATTGTGATTCAAAACTCGATTCAGCTGGAAGATAAACTTACCAATACATTACTCATTCAGCAAGTATTTACCAACACTGTAAAAATACATGAGGGTCCCTTCTGTTCATAGCAATGCCATGAAAGTATCTGCACAACAATTCATCTTTTAAAAACATAGTTCTACATTTATGAATACAACAACAACAACAAAAAAAAATTTGCCAGCGAAATCCTCTGAGGGTTTCCAAACTGCTGACACCCCCACAGGGGGTAGTAACTGCATCAGTGCTGTACTAGCATGTTTCCCCTCTGACCACTAAATAAGTGATTTTCCAAGCAGCTCTAAACTGTCTGCAACATTTTGCCAGGCAAAACAAAGCCACAGAAACAAAACAGCAGGTGCAAATCCAGCTGCAACACTCACTCCATTGGCCTTTCTGGTCAGAACTGCATCTTGCTGTGATCACTCCAGCACACTACAGAGACTGAAAGATTAGTACAAGCTGAAGTAAAAACTGCCAGCTCCTGAAAAGTTATGGAAATGAGGTCAAAGGCTTGATAAGGCATTTCATTGCAAGATGAAGTTGTGGTTCTAGCAGGGTAAAGAGTACCTTGGGAAAGTTTGGGGCTTTTTATCCTAGGGGGATAAAACCTGCTGATTTTGCAGCCAAATCCATTTGATTTTTGGGCAAATAACTGTCTCATCATCACACAGGGCACTGATTCATCTGTTTACTCCTCTTACATTATTCTCCTACACCATAATTTTTTCCATAAGCCAGGAAATGTGTAGCCCCAGAGAAGGGATGCTGCACCTAAGATTTAGTCAGGATTACAAACTTGGAATTCAAACTCCTAGGCACATAAATTTTCATTATATATGGCCAGAGGCTCTATGGTATTCACAGCAATTCAAAAACTGTCTGGGCTGTTGTTCAATGATTCTACTGGGCACAAATTCACAGCAGTAGGGGGTACAAGAAGGGTTAACATCTCCAAACAAGAAACACAGCTAACATGATCAGGTTTCCACATGCAGAATCTTGATCACTTGTAGCAAAGACAGCAAGTGAAGACTCCCAAATTTTACTCCTGAGTTTGGAATAAACTGTGGGTATGCACCTTTGTGTCTTTGCCTCTTTTTATACAAATGGGATAATAATAGTCATCTTTTTGACATGTTCATGGACCTCTGGATCAAAAGCATTATTCAAGTGTTAGGTACATATTGCCATTCTCCTGAACTAAGTCTCACTGTTTTACAAAAGAAATTACATGCCTGCCTGCTAAGACATTGCAAATCAGCTCATTGTCATACTTGGGAAATAAACAAAACTTTCAAACTCAGGAAATAAAAATAATGTACACAAAAGAGTCTACTGTTATCATAACTTTCCTTCTGGCTTAGGGTTCCAAGCTATTTTGAAGGAGACAGCTGTCCTTACCTGAAATATTCAATTTAATCTATTTCACTAAATCTCAAAATGCATTGAAGCAATCATTTTAATTTAAGCACAGCTAAGTAGAATGGATTCTAGTGAATAAGTCTAATTTGACAGATAAGTTAATTAAGAAGCTTCCCAACCAAGAAATAACCCTTACACAAAGTATCTGATTACATATTTTAGAGCAAATATTTTTAGGCAGAGTGCTTATAAAGCAGAATACCATGTTTGGAAAATGCTGTAAAAAGACTAGGAAAGGTGTAAGACATTGCCCACATCTTCCTACTTGAATACATGACCTGCTACATGTAAACACCTACTGAAGTCTCTTATTTTAAGAGGTGTTTGAAGTTTGAACACAAGCAGTACTGAGGATGTGTGGACCTCTGCTTATTTACAACACAAGAAAAAAAAAAAAAACAAGTTCAAGCTGAAAAAACTGAAAGACAAAGAAACGTAGCTTAAGAATAAATAGGAACCAACAGGTATAAACAGAACAGGCAAAAACTCTGGAAAAAACCCTCAAATCCAATAAAAGAACACTGCCTGAGACGAATTAGCCTTGAAAACTCAAAATTCTGTAAAAATAACTTTCCTTAAAATAAACTTTAACAAGAAAGATTGTCACTGGATTGACTTTTACAAGTAAAGAAACCTTTAGATAAATATAGTTTTCCTTCAATGACCTGCAGATCACAGTATCTTACTTGAAGCTTACCAGCAACTGAAACTAGAGAAATGAAAATATTTCACACAGCAGCAAAAGGATTGCACAGAACAAAAGGGTAAATAACGTGTTACATCCTAGAACTTTGCTGAGAAAGCCAAGGTGATTAATAACATCACAAGGAAAATCAGATTACATCCAGCTTTTGGTAAACAGAGGGGAAATCAGACAAAATTTACCAGGTTTTTAGCCAAGCATGTCCTGATTGAAGAGCACTTTGAGACATTAATGAGAACAAGTCCTTTTACATACTGAAAGTGATTACCACGTTCTGAACTACAAACTCCTTTTTCATCCATGGATTTCAACAGCCAGAGACTCCATTACAATAAAGAGGTTACATTTTATGCAGGAAGTCAACAGTGCTAAGAAATAATGAATATGTGGTTTGATGCTTAAGTTTAGCTCCACAACATGTGAGTTTTGAAAGCAGAAGAAATGAATTCTTTTTGGTTTTGGCATCACCACAACAAAAACAAATCAGAGAAACTGTTTAAATAATTTCCTATTTGTTATGTCTGGATTCAACTTCTCTAGCCACTCAGGAAAGAAAACATTAAGATACAAACTCACCTTCCCAAGCACTACTAAGGTAAGATAAAACTACTAGCCTTGACAGAGAAAATTTTCCATGGCTCTGTTTTTAAAAAGCAGAGCCTGAGGATTGATACTTTTGGGTTGGTTGGGTATTTTTAATTGCTGTATCTAATTTCATCTCTGGTGTATTTGCAAACCAGTTTTCCTTAATTAATTTATGTATCTGTCTTGATAAACACAGCTTTAAAATCAAAAGCTGTAAAACAACTTGACTCCAAAACACACATCACAAAAAACATAGGGAATAATTTGCTTTTTTTCACTTCTGTTTACTTCTTTTCGATGGGCACAAGCTGGCAAAAGGCATTTGATGCCAAATAACCTAGCCAGTTTCAGCTACTCTTTAAAAAGCCTACTGGATTCTCAAACCAGCTACAGCAATTTCAGAGCCTCAGAATATTTGGATCTTTAGTTTAGACCTTTAAATATTGAACAAAAATGAAGAGTACTGTAGCTTGGTTTCAATACATCCACCTTACTTGGAGAGTAAACATGCTCTGATCAGTAGGTTCATCACCACAGGTTCTTAAACACTGCATCTTTTCACACTTACTTGCCAACTTCAGAAGAACAAACACCCAAACCAAAAAAAATCTTTGTATTTTGCTCATCATTGAGCAGTTAAAGGTTACAAACATAACCCATTCTGTGCCAAGTCTGTGAGGTCAGAAAGTGAAACAGCCTCCCACTGAAAGATTGTCTTCAGAGTCATGCCAGGAGTGGAGGGGTCATGGAGGAAGATGGATTTTCATGTGTGACTGCTCGTGTTGGTAAGAGATGGCCATGGAGACTCGCTGCTGGTTTGGAGCACAGGCAGAGGGAAGAGGGTGGCAATGACACCAGGCAGTTGCACTGACACAGGTGCTGATGTCCTCAGCGTGGCAGGACTGGAGGTGGCTCTCCCTTGTTCTCCATGCTGTCATCAGCCACTGCAGCCTCACAACTTGCTTCCCTGCTGTCACACGTAACACAGCCCTTTGTAAAGGAGCAAGAAATAGCAGTTTAAATTCTTTTTATGAGTGTATTTCAAAGGGCCAAATCCTATGGAACGATACATTGCAATCTCTTGAAACCTCTCAAGAGGTTTGAGAGGGGTGAGACCTCTCTAAAAGCAGAGATTAATTATACAGGTATCCTGCAGATACTTGCCCCTGCCATTTACCTTGCCTCACAGATCAGGTAATTTGTTTAGTGGAACACACAGTTCTACCTTTTTGATAAAAAGGCATGTGACTTGCTTGAATTTGAAGACCTTATCATTCAGCTTTATAAGCAAGCTCCTTATTGAAGATTTGGACTGCAACAACACTGACTAACATAAACAGCTGAAATGCCTGAGTGTATTGATATTTTTCTTGTTCTTGAGAAACGGTACAATATTGAAACAAAGTCTCCAAACAGAAGTCCTGTATTTCTTGCTACTGTCAGAAGCCTGGTTGTATTTGCAAAATCACAATCTGCATTGGAAAACACAACTTTCTGCTTAGGAACAGTTTCAGGACCTTAGAAAATAGTGATATTTGCATACCAATACATTTCCTAACATTTGAGATTATAAACATTCAACAGAATTTTCTACATGATCACTGGACATAATTTTGCTATCTGAATCAAACACAGTGTTCTTAACCACAACAGGACACAAGTTATCAGTGAGGTATTAGAAAAACAAAGACTAGTTTTCTGGTCTTGTTCCATAGCCAAGGACATACATATCTTAGTTTTTCTTATCTAAGAATAAATACCACATCTCAGAATGCCACATTTCAAAACCCCAGCCCAACATGCAGTGCTAAAACAGACAAGAGATTTTTTTCTGGTGCACAAGTACACAAACACAGCCTTAAAATTTTCTGTACAACTCAACACTGAAGCTCTAGGTCTCTGTGGGACTCGACCTGTCTTGCCACTCTCCATAGCACCTGGGAGCCCTTTGAACTGATTAGGGCATTCTTTAACATCCATCAGTGCAAACCAGAAGCAGTTCAGCAGAGTGCCCAAGAGTTATACCAGCTAAAATAATGAAATACAAGATTGAATGAATGAGTACACATACAAAAAACTGGCTATTTTTGTATTTCTTACAATACACCTGACCTTCCTTTGTGACTGAACATTTTTCAGCTTCCTGAACACACCTGATCTAATTTTATTGATAACCCAGCATTACATGCTATTCAATTATAGCAACAATTTTATAAGAAAAAGAGCAAAGGACTTACTACCAAGAGAAAAAAACCATCTCTAAATGCCTTACATGAGATCACGACACCCCTAAGCCAGCCCTGTAAGATGGCCCTGGCTGGAAATGCCTGGGCTGGCCAAGGCAGGGCTGACCTGCAGCTCCTTTCCCACTGCTCACCTGGGTGCTGATTTGCAGGGGGACAGTCTGGGTCCGGATCCACGAGTGCACCTCTGCAAGCTCCTTCTTCTGCCCATCTGTAAACCAAGGCTGCTGCTTTTGCATGACTGCCAGCTTCTCCAGATCCTGCTTTAGAACTTCCTCTTTGATTCTGCAGGGAAGAGACACCTATGAGCACAGCTGTACTACACAAGCAAGGCAGGCACTGACATTGTGAGAGTCTCTTCACCACAATCTATGGCAGAAGCCTAGACAGCATCAGCTGTTGAGAGGGAACTGTACTTCATACCTAATTTGCTTTGTAAGGCTCTTTTCAACACTGGGCTAACAGTCTGGGGTATGTTTGCTGTTGGTTTTGTTGGAAGTTTTGGTTGTTTGGTGTGGATTTTTTTTAATGGATTTATGTGGTGCTTTTTAAAATATGGAATCCAATTATAAATTTTACATACATATATAAGCTAATCACAAGCAACTTGCAAATAATCCGTACTTTTACGCCTTTATGCATTCAAAGTACAGGACAATGACCAATCCCATTAATACTTCAGCAAAAAGGGTGACACATTACCTTATTTTAACAGATAGGGGAATGGGAAAAAAGTAGACAAAAGTAAGTAAATAACCAGGCCTAAACTGCACAAAAATTATCTAAGACACCTTTTTGAAGTTTCATTGGTACGTATGCTGTTTCCACAGTCTCACTTTAATCCTATGTTCCATGCACAGTTGCAATCTACATGTCAGAAATTGTTGATGTTTTCCAACCTGTTTGGCATTTGGTAATTCATTAGAAATCTCTCAGGTGTGTGATCCATCATCACCCAGGCTGACTCATGTTTCGATTTATAAGCTGTCCCTTTTTCTTCTGCTTCCTGATTCTCCTCTTCTTTGGAAGCTTCAGAAGAATAATTACTGGCAAAATACTTGCTGCTTTTCCCACTACCTGCTGAGAATGACCATGGAAGGAAAAAAAAAAAAGCAGATGCCTGGAAAATCCCAGTAATTCAGCACAAAAAGTACACCACCCCCAGTGTATTCTTGCAGGTTAGCTCTGTAATATAAACACAGGTATTCCCAGATGATTGCTCTAGCAATTACTACCTATTGAGAATTCAAAGATAAAGTGCATTGTGTCAAATTATTAAAGATCTCCAAAGCTCTATTCACTTTTCTCAAAATTAATTGGCTCAACTTCTCTGCTTCTGAGAGGTCCTGCTATAGGCAGATTCACCTTTTGTCAAGTAAGATGTAAAGTAGTATCTAAGACAGAGAAAAGTGATAATGAGAAAAATGAAGAGGGACTTCTAGATTAAAGGAACAGCTTCTTAGACTCACATTTCCAACTAGTGACTGAAACAAACTTGGCTTTGAACACTGAAAGCTGGTGAAAAGTAAAGGCCACAGATCTTCTTACATGGATTTCCCATCCCCACTACAGTATCTTGCTATTAATTATATTTTAGCAAGCCATCCAGCACTAAATACCTAAATCTTGGGCCTCCCTACCTGTGCCATGACCAGAAGTCTCGTTGAAGCTAGAGCCTAAAGAAGCAGATAAAGCTGATCCACTGCCTGATGCTGCTGAGCCTGAACCCAACTGAGAGTCCTCGTACAACGAGCGGTCAGGAAATTCAAGAGCAGCACTGTTACCACTATCTTCTGGATCATTATCCTGGGGACAAAAGCAGATCCAACACATCCACAGAAGTTACACTGAAGTATGCAAAAGGAAATTCATGCAGTTACTGCATTTGTCACATGTTGACCAAGTTCTCATATCAATTCAACAGGTTTGTAGGTTTTAGCTCTGAAAATGAGTGGCGGTTTAGAACTCAGGATAACGCTCTTCATGGGTGAAAATCAACAAGCATCTGAACTCTAGTTTACTGGTTTCTGCTGTAGATCCTTCCCCAATTTGTCAGGATATTGTATGGCTGCATAAAGTTAACAATTTCTGCTGACAAGAGATGAGTCAGTTCCCTTCACGTCCTGTTAGATGGCGTGAAGCAGCCATACACATCAAGCAAAGGTGCACTACAGGGAAAATGAGAGTCTTCCTGATTCACTATGCGAAGCAACGGCTTCAGCAGCTCCAGGTACACCAGCTCCCCTTTCAGGACCCTACCCTGCAGTTTCAGCTGATCCAGCCTTTCCAGCCCAATCTGGATTCAGGAGGCAACAATTTTTTCCTTGCCTTCAGAGCTCAGATTCCTGCCTCTGAGTTTACCGCGGAAGTTGGAGAGGCCTTTTCTATGCCCATGTATGGAAACCGACCCACACGGATCCCTGTTCTTCTTTCATTAGCTGCATCCCTGGGAGACAGAGGGAGTAATTAGAAGAGTATCTTCCCTTTGTTTTGGTTCTCCACAGAGACTGTGGGACTGGGTGAAAAAGGATGCAAATTGCGCAGCACTAACCGAGTTCCACATGCATAAAAGCCCCAAACCCCAAATTCTAGCTGTCAGTTCCATTGAAAAGGCTGCTGCCAGAATGCTGAGCAGAAGCAGCTTGCAGCAGCCTAGGCCAGAAGATCTCACATTTCTGTCATTTACTAAGTGCCCACACTGTACTGGTACAAGTTCCCATAAGCACAAGTATAAACTGCTTTCTCCACCTCCTGTGCTATTTGTGACCTGCAGCCTACATAGCACAGCCAAGAGAAAAAGCAGCTAACAAAGTCTGTGTCCCTGACACACAGATCATCACCACCAGTTTGGTGACAGAACACTGTGAAAGTCAGTTTCTCATCTACACAAAAAACCTTTGTTACTTACGTGTTTATCTTCTGCATGTGGCTTAACATCAGCACTAATGGAAAGCTCCATAGGTTTTGGCAGCTCTTCTTGAAGCAAATTCAGCTGAAGTGGGGAGCTGCTCCGTGAGCTGCTCAGCAGCAGGGCCTGGTCACACTGGCCCTCTTGCTGGTCCTCCACAGATGAGTGAGGAGAGGCTGGAAAGGGCTGATCCACAGAGGGTGGTGCTACTGGTGATGGAGCACAAGGAGGGGGTGCTGGAGGTAGCGTGGTGCATGGATATGAAGAGGGGGGATAAAAGCACTGAGGGCTAGGGAGAAAGACATGTTGAGGCATCTGAGCATACATGGGGAAACCCTGAAAAAATACAGCCATAAATGTGCCTATGTTTGGGGGATAAAAGACTGGGTATGACTGTGTTCCACAGCACAGCTGTGATGAGGACACGGACTGAGGTTGTAATGAGCGAAGGGCAAGCTGCTCTCTCTGGCAACCTCCAGAAGAGGTTGGAAAAGTAGACACTGGATTTGAATAGGCAGGAAATCCCACAGGAGGATGGACATTCAGACTGGAGGACCTCAGACAGGACACTTCTGAGGGAGAGAACAACTGTTTCTGATTTCTTCTCTTCTCACATGGAAGACCAATTCTATTTTTACTAGAAGAGTGGCTATCTAAGCACTGTCTCTGAGGTTTCTGGCGCTTGAATTTTCCATGTTTTCCTTTTTTACAGCTAGCTGGGCTCATCTGCTTTGAAGGGGAATCACCTGAGGAAGAGAAATAAACATATTCACTGAACTGACAGAACCAGGGAAAAAAAAGAGAAAAAAATAAACCACCGAGATAAATAAGTGTGGCTTAGTCAGGGAGCTGACTTTCCTCTGGATAATTCTTCCATAAACCAGTGATGGATTTGCTGACATATCTACAATATTTTTCTTCATGTCATCAATTTTCTTATCGATCACTTTGGCTTATTCCAATCAGATCTTTTATGTTCTTTCAAGGGGAGGCAACAAACTACCTGGGATTTGCAGGCTTTATTGCAATAACTATCTGCTTTGTGAAGAGTCTAAGATAGCACGATCCAAGACTGAGCAGACCTTCTGTGTGGGCAATGCTGCTGTCAAATCCTGGCAATCCAAAGGAAGCATTCTGTAAGCAGCCACAATAAGACACTCACTAAATTATACAAAGGAGAACCAGACTTCATGGCCAGGTTGGTGTTGTAAATCATCTAACAAGTCTTTATTTCTCAAAGCTGCTGCCTACCTTGGCCACAGGAATGTCTGTTGTTACTTCCACTTCCCTGTTGAAGGTAAGTCCTAAATGGAGAGAGCAAGACCCTCTGTCGGAACTTGTCAACATAGTTCTGCTCCTCCTTTTGAGTGTGGGCTGACAAGGTCTCTTTTGTTAGCCCAACTGGCTTTAGGTCCTCAGGCAGCACTGTGAGACTCTGAGCATTCACAGGAGGCGGCTCAATCTGCTCACTTCCAACAGCAGCATCCTCCATTGTAGTCACTTCTTTGAAGAGGGAAGAAAACAAATCACTCTTTGCTCTGCCCTTCTGGTGTCAACTACCACAAAACCCAGAGTGTTAAAGAGAAAACAACCTCATCTGAGTTACTGAGCAGAGAGGCTTGGGGACAAAACGCCCTTTCAACTCAAATATAGTTAAACTAACATCAACTGAACAAATTACTTTGCATGGTCTGGAAAACTTCATATTCACTTTGAATTTAGAGGCATTTCTTTCTTCATATTTTCTTAGTACAATAGCAGCTACATACTCTTTCTCTTTTTTTTTTTTTTGCTTCTTTCTGCATTAAAATGAAATAATATTGGCCCCATAATAATTTTTATTTGAATCCTCAGTGGCCAAAAGCACATTGTTGTGTTTGAGGCATATGCAATGAAGTTCAAGGGGAAAGGAAATAATGTAGTCTGTTGAAACTATTTTACTAAAATACCCTAAAAACTTCCAGGCTCAAGTTCTTCCTCACAGCACCCTGAGAAGTACCTTAATATTTCAGGATTCACATTCATTGAGGACGTACCTTAAAATGAACAAAACTTTCTCACCGTGTACTTCAGGCTGGAAACATTGTGTAAATTTACATATCAGTCAGTGTTTTGTGAGTGTGAACAGTACCTGATTCAGGGTGTGGGACATGCACTATAGTGCTGCTGTAGCTGCACTGGCTGGTGACAGATATGACACTTGGAGCCTTGTTGGACAGGGTCAGGTCTGCCAGAGGAGCTCCCACCATGCCTGCAGTTGTCTGGTCTTTCAGCGTCTCTTCCAGACCAGCAGATATTGGCGTGTGGGACTCAACTGCTGACAGCATAGCAGTATCTATTGGCAAATGACAAAGTTTCTACATGGAATTCCGTTCCAAGCTCCCAATTCATCAAGTCTCACTGGGTCAGAAATAACCAGTAACTATGCAGGCTATTAAATAAGACAGTCTTATATCCTAAAAAAAGTATATACATGCCAGTGCAATGTCAGCACATACTAAATGTGGCATAAAATATGTGAGCAACAGAAGGTTCATTTAACAACAACAAACAAGAGTTCCTTTGATGCTTTCAAAGACTTAACATTTTAGCTTACATTTAACTGGAAGATCTAGGAAATTTAGGCAAATATTCACTAATATTTACTAAAATACTGTTAGCAACACAACAGTTTGAGAAGTGGACAAACTCTGGAACACACAAAAGTGACATATAAAGAAAACCCAAATCAGTTTTTGTGGTTCTAATATGATTGTCAGTACACTTTGTGTTACCTTCCAGTGCCCTGACTTCCTGCTGACTTTGCTGGACTTGTTTGTCATCTTCGGAAGATGACGATGATGTATTTTCAGAAGATTTACATTTCCTTTTCAATGCTGGAATACTGCAGCTCTCTAGATATCTGAAATGAAAGCATATGACAGGAAGCTCTCTCTACTTTGGGGGGTGTTTTTCTCCATTTGGAGAGACAAATATTTGAACAATCCAAACTGGAGATCCAGAGGTTGGTAACTAGTATCTAAAATTCACTGCAGGAAGTTCTGGACACGTATCTGCTTTCCAAGGAGTATTTTAAATAAAATCTATTACTCTTTGAGGGAAAAAAAAAAGAAAAAAGAAAAAAGATTACATTATCCACTAGGTTAAAAAATACTGACATTTTATAAGTTATATCAACTTCCTGTTTTATATGGATGCGTAACGAGAAGACACTGACATATTAGGACCATCAAATTCACTTAAATTCCTGTTGCACCAATGACAACCAGTTACAACAGTCAACAAATAGTTGCAAACAGAATCTCTTAGGTCCTAAACTTTTCATTACTGTGTAATTAGATTGGGCAATCCATCCCAATGCTCAGAGAGGCAGAAAACTTCACAATCAATCTCAAATTTATCTCACAGCTCAAATGCCAGACAGTTTAAGGCCAATGCAAACTGCTTGGATATTTACTTTCTGCCAATTAATCTTAAACTTGTATCACTCAAATGGTTTCACAGACTATTACCTGATGATACTATCAACACAATTGATCTGCTGATAGGAAGGAACATGTGGAGTCTTCTTTGCATCATCATAAAATGTGTTGCCTGGTTCTGTGCCATCCCCTCTCAGTGTCTGAAGAAAACACGAAGCAGGGTGCCTCTTCCCTGGAACAGAGGACACCTTTAAATATTCCTCTCAAGGGCATCTAGACACAATCCTCACACAGATATATACACACACAGGTAACTATATACTGGAATCCACATAGTGATACAAGGACACATGGCCAATGACAGCATAGATCTTGTTACAAAGTTATTCTGCACTTTTATCTCAATTTATACGTTTTGAGGCACAGGAAGGAGAGGGGGGAAGATGCCTGAAAAAAGCCAATCCCCCACACCACCTTAAACATCCATTTGAAAGAGCAAGCAAACACAAAGAAAATAGTATATAAAACCTCCTGCATTTAAGTTGCAAATAAGCCTGCAATTAATAATACTCTTCTTTCATTTATACATCACAGAATCCAACCCATTATTTAACAGTAATTCATAATTTTGTATACCATGGATACACTGGCCAGAGTCCTATCAATATTGTCCCCTAGGATAGCACCAGCAGTTAACTTTAATAGAGAGTATCACAGAGCAAAATATTTTCATACAGATTCCTATGATATTTGAGGGAGCATCCAGGTTTCTCCGTATATTTGTGCTACATACAAACTGCAAATGATGTGCATTAATATAACATTAACCACTGAGTAATTAAATCCCTACTTCAGTGGGAAGTAGGGCCATATTGTCCAGCCTTTGATCATTTCTAGGAGTTTACCTGTAAGTAACCAAGGGGAGCTTCCACACTACTTGTGGAACACTACTTGTTACAAGCATGTGTGCATTTTCACTAGAAAATATTACAGTATAAAAAAGGAGAAGTTTGTTAACCTAGAAAGAGACAGGTATGTTCCTCCATATTTCAAGGAGGCGTTAAAAAGTTATTGCATCTGCTGAGGTTATTTTTAGGGATGAACTGGGGGGAGGATGGGGAGCTTGTTTGTCTGGGTTTCAAACAAAACAAACCTCTTCTCATGCCTAAGCCATGCTAAAAAATGCTACCTAAAGTTCAGTGTAACACCAGGTAGCCAAACTCATGGCTACAGATCTACAGGAGTTCATGTTACCTTAAGGATCATAACTACATTAACTTACCTCCCAAAACCTCCGAGCTCACAGCCTGTTCACTTGCATTCTGTGGCTTGCTCCTCGATGCAATGTACAGCTGCTGCCCCAGGTTCTTTATTCGGTTGACATCTGCACAAACTTGTTGCAATGTCATCTTGAGACACGCAAAAAATGCAAAGTCAGAATAAAATGAGTACAAAGAGGCCATAGGAGCTGACTTGGGATCTTTTATTCTTTCAATTGAAAGGGAGCAGACTATCAGCCTAAGCCTCGTATCTATTGGTATTTGTAAACTTAATTAATCCAATTATCATGGTTAATTTAAGTAAATTAACTATGATAAAGCTCAAACAGCCTCAGCATTTGAATGTTTTAATACCCATGCTCTTACTTGGCAGTGAGAATGAGCTGATGACTTACTCAGGAGCCTCACAAGGAAATTAGGTATTTGCAATGCTTGTTTTAGGACAGCACTACTTCCAGTCTCTTCTATAGCAGTCAGCAAAATTAAGAGCAAAAACCAAAAGCCAGCACTCTGTAATTAACCAATTTAGCTTGAACATGGCTTTATTCTTCCCACTTCAGTAAAATTCATGATGAGAAGCACATATGTACACAGTAAACATTTTCATTTTTACAGGTGTATTTTCACTACTCTGCAGGCAGTGACACATTTATAGACTTACTGGTTCCTGTGTTTCCTCTGCACAGTTCCCATTGGAGTCACTTGAAGATGCTATGCTGATGTAGTGCTCATAAGAGCCACTGCTTCCAAGGCTTCCATAACCACTGGAAACATTGCTGTGAACTGGCTGTATGAGAGAGGAAAAAAAAAAATTAAAAATCATCCTCTGAGAGAACAAAATGAAGGAAACAACATACTTTGCAACACAGAACATCAAATTAACAAAGACAATTGAGTGAAAAGTCAGTATTTGTCTGGGCTCTATCACTTGCTTATGAAGAATTCTCTGCCATGCTTCCAACTGTTTCAAGATGCAGATTTACCTTTCAACATAAAGACTTGGCAAAAATGTCAAACAGATTTTTTTTTTTTGTAATGGGGTTTTTGGTAATGAGCTGTATCCATTCAGACTTTTTAAAAGAACATCCTCAAAACAGCCCATTAATCAGATTCAAGTTTCTTTAGCCTTCCCTAAGAAGGCCAGCCTGTGTTCTGAAATTCTTTTGCCTTCTTTACCTGCAGAAGCAGTTTGTAAATTTGTCCTTGTAATTCTCTTATCTCTTTCTCCACGCTGCTCGTTTCTTTACTTCTTGGGGCAAAGACATCTTCATTCAGAGGGCTTCTGGAGAGAGCCAACAGTATTTCACTGTTCATTTCCATTTGATGAAGAAAGGATTTCTATAAACACTTAGAACAGATTCTTAATTGATTCTGATTATTTTATTTTGACTGTTCTGCTGAGTCAACACAGAGGAATGTCATCTGTCCCAACAGCTGCTCTGCTGGGGTAGTGGGGCAGTGCTATGAGAGCAGGGAAGCTCCAGGGAAGTCAATACACCAGCAGAGACACCAGTTAAGGCTGACAAGCATCTACCCCTCTGTCTCCTTCACTCATATGGCAAACTCATACCCCATAAAATAAAAGATCACTTGGCAAAGTCAGAAGGCCATTCACAAAAGCCATTTTCTCTAAGAGAAACCAGGTAAAAAGGCAGTCAATATTTTCGAATTTTTTGAAAACTAAGGAGACACATCTGAAAAATTAATTTGTATGTTCAATACTAGCTGCATTTAGAAAAGACTTTCCCTTGGTAAGTATTTAAATCCTGTATCAAGTAAATATACTAAAAGAAGGTCAATTATTGGGTTTTTCTGGTGAGTATGAATGAATTTTAGGTAATTAGTGGTTAAAGTGATTAATTTTATGCTGCTTTTTAGATTTTGCTCATCTAAAACTGGTACTTTCATTTGGACATCAACTATATGCAAAAACCTGCTAAAATAAAAAGCTGGCTTTGTCTTTTACTTTAAAGTAACTCACTTATTTTCACACCTAATAAACAAGACTAATGCTGTTCTGAAGGAATGGTCTGAAGACAGATGCTAGGCTGTTGTCACATCAGCAAGAGCAAATGATGTCCCTCGTTCAGTACTTAGACTGTTTTGTTTTGCAGAGTAATCAATGAAAAGCACTTTATTTGATCAATTCCACAACTGACTTACGTCCGGACTTTGTGTCGGCCAATGATGAACACAACTTTCCTGCTCCAAGGATTCACAAAACTGGACCAGCTGGTGTCCAGTATGACATAATCCCCATTTTGAGTACAAAATCTAATAGGTAAATGTTCAAAAGGGGGCTGGCCAGCAAATTTCAGTACTGGAAGAAAAACAATCAAGAAGCAAGGTTTAGCTTACATTATGACAGTAGTGCAAGCACAAACACTAACGACTGGGGTTCTTAGAACTTTGGGATTGAATTTACCTTGATCTCAAACTGACTGCATGAGTTAATTTTTGTCTAGATTGCAGATCAGTCACATGTCAAGCGATATGATAAAAGAATGATAAAGAATCATAACACCAACAGAAATTCCTCTAAAAGCAGCTCTTACTTTTCCGGTGAACAGTGATCATCAAAGGACGATCTTCTGGGTGCAAATACATCAGTATGGATGTTCCAATTAAATCCTGAGGTAAGTAACCCAACAAAGGCACTGCTCTGAAACCCAAACACATTATCACAGGTTATAATATAATTTCAACTATTTCCATCCTTAACCCTTTGCTGATCAGTGAAGTGCCCATGCACAAAGTACAGTGAAATTAACTAAAGCAACAGAACACTTCCCAACCCATCTCATAATCCTGCACTGTAATATTGACACATAAATACCCATGACAAACATTTCTGTGCCTGGAGATTTAACAGATATTCACATTTGCAGGCAGTTTTGTGCTTGTTTACATGCAAAGGGAAAAAAAAACGTATTTTGAAGACAACGAGTCATAGGCACATTGTCAGTAATTATGCTTGTTTTCCACTGTTGATGCTACCACAGCTCCCTATTGCCCTGGATTAGGAAAACTGACTGCAGTTCTGTTTAACATGTGTTTTAAACCAACAAAAGAGGTTACATCTGTGGAGCATTAGATGTTTCCATGAGTGGACTAACACAAAAGTGTTTTGTTTAATTACATATTGCAATTGCACAATTCAGCTACTTTACCTGGGTTTCCACCAGATGCATCACTAAATTATTTCTTCTACTCTCCATACATACCTCACAGGTCTTAAAAACTCAAATCTCTCACCTGTCATCTATGTCCAGAAAAACACATCCAGGGGTGTGTGTGGTGGTGAATATTCTTTTATCCATAGGAATTCGAGGAGCTAATAGAAACAAAATATGCACTAAGACAGAAAACTTGGGCATTACTGTTGCTCATGATATTTACTGGTTCCTGAACTTTATAATTCTTTGCTACTTTCTAACCAGTAACTCATAGAAATGTTACAGATTTTTAGGTACTACAGATTTCCCTCAAAAATAAAAATAACAAGTAGAGGTCAAATGTTTTGGGGCCTGGCAAAGGCAGCACAGATATTCTGGATTTGCATGCATGCACACACAAGCTGCAACTTACACAGGTGAGACTACCCAAGCACAGGTTCTAAACAAAGGAAGACAACTTTCATACACTGTGTTTTTCTATTGTCTTGGATATTTTTCCACTGGAACCTCCTGACTTGCCTTCATATCCAGAGTGGATTTTCTCAGCCACAGCTAAGCAGCAGGACTCTGCATCCACATGGACAGAAGTGCACACATGGACCAAGTATGGGGTGATTCGGAAGGGGTAACAACGTGCTTCTTGTTCTTGATCTTTCCCACCCCTGAGGAAAAGCAAAAGGGATTAACACCATGGTTTCAAGGCTCACATAGTGTGTGCCAGGGCAGAGAGCCCTGCCCAGAGAAGTTATGCTGAGCACAAACCCAAATAATCAGGTCCTATGCACACTCCTTTGAGATCCAAGGTCAACACACTCAGCAACACTGACCTCCCTCCTGCTGAAGTCAAGTAGATGTTTTGTCTCCAACACTTGCATTCAGACACTGTCTAGAAATACTCCACTCTAATGGTTAAAGACTACCTTCTAATTCTCAGTCCAAGAGTAGTCACAAGAACCACTCATTTGGTTTTGTGCTCTTCTTAAAGCTAAACAGTTTTTTTTCTGCTTGTTGTTTATTTGACACCATAATCTCTGTCTCCCTCAAGGTTAGTTTTCACAGACCTGCATAAGAAAGACTGCTCCAGACTTGGTGTATTGTTGTTCTTTGACTATCTTCCCTAAGAATTTGTCTTCCTAGAATGTTTTTGAACTGTAGCAGCACAAAACATTCTTGATGAGATCTTAACCATGGCTTTACAACAGCTGTGGTAACAACTGACACTTTCTATTGCAAATGCTTTTCCACCAATTGCAGTATCATACCCAGCTCTAACAGAAAGAATTGAGTTCCATTTTTGAAGATTATAGTTTACACTAAAAGTTACTTTCTTATTGCTCATTTAGTTTTGTAAAATTGTTTTGTTTCTAGAGAGAAGCAAGTGAAGTGAGTGTCATAAAAACTACTTCTGACACTTCTCTCTTTGGGAAAACAAAAGATACAAATGGAAACTGGATACAGCAGAAGTCGAACTCATAAAAAACTATTTTCTTACTTAAGCCTAGAGTGTATGCTTGTGAAAAAATATTTTTACTCATAAAGCCAACATAATCAAAAGATCTGTTACATAAGGGAAGTAGAGACAGATGTTGTACAAAAACATGGGGAAAAACTGTTGTAAAATGTTTATGTGTCCAAGGAACAGTTCCCCCAACCTAACATTGCTAGCTGTCCTTCTATATTCATTTCAGGTGCCCTTACACAATTCAGGAGACAAAGGTGGTTTAAGAGCTAAGGTTGTTGAAACACATGAATGAATCAATGATCAACTGAAAGATGGAGTAAGTGTCTAATCTGCTCAGAAGCAAACAGTTCTTACTGAAATCCAGAGATCACCTGAGTCTGGGGACAGAACTGCACTGATGATTGAAAGCCAATCTCATTTTTTTTCCCTCTTAGTCAGGTTCTAAGCAACAAACAGCATTCACAGCAGCAACAAGTCAGGCTTCACAAGCCTCAGGAGCCAGGCTGCACAGTGGGACTTAGGTGAGTTTCTGTTAAGGCTTCTGCTCCAATCTCCCAAGCAAAACACTCTTTGCCCCCACTCTCAAACAGTAAAAGGGGAAGCAGCAATTTTTCACAAGATCATTCTCCTGCATGATTACTTAAGGAAACCAATAGGTCCAAGAGAAAAAGGTATAAACAGTTTTCCTTCTGTCCAGTGCAAGTTCATGCATCACTCTGGGCAAGATGTTCAAAATGTGCTACTGGATGACAATAATAAACACAGAAAGTCCATTTTGTAATGGAGTTTCATGAGCTCACACTGGCCAGCTGTAACAACAGAACAGTTTCTGCTAGTACTGTACCCCTTGTCAGCCTACACAAAAATAAAACTATAATAATGCACTTACTTGATCCTGCAGAAAAAGGATTTCACCTGGGCATATTCATATGGAGAAGCTAATAAGATGAACACATTGAAAGTATCAGTTAATATCCTTTAAAAGGTCACATGTTAAACTCCACATTCTCCAGACTTTCAGAGCAAGACTGAAGTCTCACAACCTACTCTTTTAGCTACCAAATTGTCTGTTCAAGAGTCTGCTCCCACCTCAAATGTTATCTCTCCTCTCTAGTCCACTCACTCTTAGAAAAATTGCTGACCTGGAACTAAATTCAGAGGAAATGCATATATAAAAAAAAAAAAAAAAGGAAACAAACAAATCAATCAACCATTTAATGTACTAAAAAAAAAAAACTTTCTTCAGTGCATCACTGCAAAAAGGAAAGGTGGTATTTTCTGGCTTTATGAGCCAAGTACCAAAAACTATATACAGACAAGAAAACCACAACTCCACTGGGGTGCCACTGCTCTGCTGGGTAGGTACATCATCCAAGTTGTGGAATCCCCAGCATTCAAAACCACCAGATGTCTCATATCTTTTGATACCAAGGACTTTGGACTTCTCAGAACTGACGCCAGAACAGCCCCATGTCAAGGCGGGCAAAAGACACAGCCTTGGCCTGCAAGCTATGTTTGAACTGCTCACAAAAGCACAGGACTCAAAAGTTTCAGTGCAGACACATCCAGCACTACATAGCAAATCAGCTTAACACTAGGGTTTGATGAGCTGTGTTCACAGCAGGCAGTGAGTGGACCATAAAGACAAAGCACCTAAGCAACCATAAGGTGTAGATTAAACAACTTTAAGCTCATAATCAGACTTACTTTCTTTTCAAAAAGCAGCAGTATTTGGAATGAGTAAGATGATACATGAAACAACGAAGTATGTGCCTTTCATTTACCCCAAGTAAGAGTTAAGCTGTCAGGAGATTAGCTAGGACTGGCCCCACAGCCACTCCAGTTTCCGAAGTGGAAAGGAACAAATGAGGCTGATGCATATTGCTAGCATAAGCACCTAAAATGAACTACTACTCTGTCCTCATTCTGCAAAGACAGAAAGACACACAGAGCATTTAGGAGCGTTGCCATGTCCCACCTGTTTGACTTTCCATGTTCCAAAGGGGCAGGTGAGACTGATCAGTGTGTGTGTAGAACACACTCACATCCTGAGGGACAAGCAACTCCACAAACCGGGAGGAGTCCAACACTTTCTTCTTACAGTTCAGAATAGATGCTGCCTGCTCAGAAATATGCACTATGCGTCCAGACAGCAAAGAAAATACAGCCACAAACGTGTCCTGGAAAACAAACATTAAAGGCAATCATTGCCTGAAACATGGCAGTGATAAGGTAAGGATTAAAAGGAAAACAACCCCAAAACAAACCAACCAACCCCAAACCACCACACACTACAACCTCAGGCTGAGGTTCAAAAATGTGTTGGGTAGTGTGTGATCCACTACACTCTCCAGTGCTGCAGCAGTGTACTCAAGATTTACAAATGCTAGTAAGACTGCATTAGTCTTCTCAAAACAGATAAATGCTTGTCTTTGCTCTGAATGACTGGTTATCACTTCATACACTCCACAGATTTCAGAGGAATCATCACAATTCCACACACAGAAACATTCTGAGAGCTTTCCAATATTTTTTGCATTTTTTCAAGCATTAGCAGTATTTTTGACACATCATCCAACAGTACTGAATTTCAAAAAACACTTTTTTACAGTTGAGTCAAAAATCATAACATATACTGCAAAACATGAAAAAAAATTTAATATGGAGTACAAGTAGAAACCAAAAGTCCCTCATAACTATGGATCTGATTGGTTTAAAAAACTTTCTGCTGTCTCAAGAGACTACTCTGCTGTAAATGAATTCTCAAGGAGCTATTTGTTGCTTCTGTCCAAAAAAAAAAAAATAAATATTACTATTTCTTCACTCACTATCGTTGGGTACTGACACAGCACAGACAAGATGTAATCTTGATTTATCTTTAAAACTTGAAGGTCAGTCTGGCTAAAATTTAAAGGCCTTTCAATTTTACACATTCTATTTCCACAAAACAATGTTAGGAGACTAAATTTAGTGAGATTGAATGAACTCCTTGAGTGTGCCTGAATTCTTACAGTGTTTTTTGGAGTGTGTTCAGATGCAACTGCCACCAACTCTTCTATGCTGTATGTCACCACATCTGCCTGAAATGCTCTTCGGTCATTCAGAGCCTGGAAAAAGTCATTGTTTGCTAATTGGAAAAAAAAAAAAAAAAACAAAACAGAAAAAGCAAAACAAACACAAGGAAGTCAGTAAGGAGACTACTTGGAAAGTATTTCTTACAGCCCTTGTACTTTTGTCATCTTTTTGGTGAAGTCCAAGGTGAGATGAGAAGGTCTGTGTAGTGACAAAGGGAAAAGGAACACTGATTATACTACTGGAGTAATCTCATTTTGTTACAGAATACAAGCATGAAGAAGCAGTACAATTTTAGCTACTTAGTTCTGTGGGAAAACACAAACTAACCAATAATTTTTCAAAGTGGGATGGGAATACCATTTTCCTAATATACATAGACAGTTACTATTAGGCGCTCTTAGCTATGGGATTCTGAAGAAAAGAGAAGCCGTAGGGGGTACCTCAACAGAAGAGATAACACAGTTGTTTAACAAAAATGGCAACAAAACCATAATGCTTCAGAAACTCAACTCTCTGCAGGATAACTGGAATGCATTCTTTTAATGCTATTTGTTGCAAACACATCTATGCAAACCACGCTGCTGCTCTCCCAGGTTTTCTCCACACGTACCTTGGACCTGCTGGACGCACTGCAAGGCGTAGTTGAGAGCACTGATGGTACTGGGCTTGTTAGAAATCCTTTTCTCTTCAGGCAAACACCTTTTCATTTCTTGGATCATCATCATCATATCTCTGTGCGACTGGCTCCAATTCAGCTGCTCGCTGTAAAACAGAGGTTAAACTTCACCAAGGAATACTGGTGTTGATTTTTTTACTACCACCCAATTAAAATTACTCTCTAAATTATCTTTTACGGGAATGGCTGCAGAGTCATGTAATATCCAGGAATGTCCTAACCCTCATTCACCAAATTTCCGGTTGTATCTTTCTCACTTCTTTGCATCTGAAGTTTTTCTCCTCTACCTTCCTCCTTCCCAGCTCCAGTATCATGGATGGCAAAGTCACATTGCAACCACTCAGCTTGCTAAGATACCTAGCAACTAAAAATAAGATGATGTTTACTCTTGGTTTTCTAAATAACACAGGTATTTAAATCATTAATAAATGCTGATTCTTGATCTCTCTAAGGTTTTCTAGCCTTGAAGGCTGTACCTGGTTATGAGCATCTCAGGGAACTGTGAGGTCCTCAAAATACACCTGGATGCAAAGATTTCAGGCCTCGTGACTTCGGAGTCTTTGTCATACTTTTTAGCTGTTGACTTCAACAGCTGCCGAACTGTTAACAAATAAAATCTCCCTCTCCTTACATTTGCTTATTTCACAGACTAAAATATAAACAGTCAATATCCTCAAATCACAGATACTAATCCTACAGATGGGATATGAACCCCATTTTTTTATTAACTCTTTTCCAGTCGACAGTGTCATTAGTATCGTACTCTTACTATATAAATCATTGCATAAGTGTAAGTATTGCGTGGTAACTTCACATGCCTGTCCAACGCTGCATACATCACAGCTCTTTAACTTTTTTTTAGATTAAAAAAACCAAATCGCTGAATTTCCGAACTCTCACGAAAAATTGTCATTTCAGCAATTTCTGTTTTGGTACTGCGAAACAGTCTTTAGCTGAAGCACACACCTAAGCTACCCAAGGGTCGCTGACGCGCGCGGCTCAGCCGAGCCCGGGAGGCGGCACAGCTCACCGGAGCCGCGAGCAGCTCCACGCTCACCGCACCTGCACACGCCGCGGCCCGTGACCCCCGGAGTCCCGCGGCGACAGGGCCCGAGCAGCGCCCGGTCCCCGCTGCCGCCCCCGCCGAGCACATCCCGGGTACCTGTTGGCTTTTTCGCCGCCGGACTCGGGGCTGTGCAGCTCGGTCCCGCCGGGGCCGCTTCCCGCGCACGCCGCGCACCGAGCGCCCGCAGCCCCCCTGGGCGCCGCCGCCGCCGCCTCCCGCCCGGCCCCGGCCCAGGCAGCCGAGGCCCGGGCCGCGCCGCGCTCCGCGCTGCCGCCTCGGCGCTCGCTCGCGTCCATCCCGGATCCGCCGAGCGCCACAGCACGGGGGGCATCGGCTGCCACGGCACCTCGGCACGGCCGGACCCTCGGCCTGCGCTACGGGCGCCGGTGCGGCAGGGAGAGCACGCGCCGCCTCACGGGACGGTGGGAGGAGCGGTGCGCCCCCTCCGCTTCCACCGAGCCGAGCGGCCACCGGGGCCGGTTCTGCTCCCCGCCGCGCGCCCCCCTCGGCTCGCAGGTGTCCAGCGCGAAAGGGCCCGGCGGCCTCCGCTTCGCCTTCCCGCCCCTCCGAGGCCGCGCCTCTCCCGCCGACCCCGGGCTGTCCCCGCTGCGGGCCGGGAGCGCCCTGAGGGGCCGCGCCCCCGCCCCGTTACGTAACGCGGCGCACGCGGCGGCCCCGCTCCCACACACCCGCGCCACGTGCGGCGCGCCCCGCGGACACAGCAGGAGGCGGAGGCGGGGTCGGAGCCGCTTTTATTGGAGGAGACCGCGCGCGGGGGGCGGGGCCCGCGCGGGCGAGGGCACCGCCCCGCCCCTCACGCGGCGCCGCACGCGGCCCCCGTGCGCGCGCATGCCCCGCCGCCACGTGCGGCGCCGGCCCCGCCCCTGGGCGTGGCCGGGTGAGGGGCGGGGCCGAGCGGGGCGGGGCCCGCCCCGGGTCATTGAGGCACCGTGCGAGTGGCGAGCTGTGCTGGTTAGTAATTAATGACAGGAGTGTCTTAAGGCGACCGGTAAAGTTAGTTAACGTCTCGACAATCAATATAGTTTTGCTTTAAACAGCAGTAAACGGGCTGAGGAGGCAGCAGGTTTGAAGTGGGAGAGGTTGAAGAAGATTCTCAAAGGCACCTTCAGTTGAATTGAGTTTCTTCTTGTAATTCATGAATACACACTCCAGACTACAAAAAGAAAGAAAAAAGGTTGGGTGATGTCCTTCAGCCCCTCACTATAACAATCCTGCATTTAAGAATTTAAGATAATAGAGATTAACCCCTTAAATCTAAGAATTTGCCCACGTTGTTTTTCTCAGTTGTATTTTTCCCTTGTGCTTGCACACCAGCACTGCGTCTCTGATGTCAGTGGTTACTGCTGTGCTTGTAACTGTTACAGCACAAACTTAAACACTTTGTCTTCCCTTTAAACCCTTGGCAATTACATGAGGACTCAAAGACTGAACCATTCCACACCCGGCTCTCTATCCTAACCCAGCGTTAGTCTCATTTCACCCAGCAGCCAAACCTCTGCTCAAAGCCTCCCTGGTACGGCAGCGCACTCAAAACTGCCACAAAAAAGCAGGAAGCCAAGGCAGATGATAACAGTTCTCAGACAAGGACAGTGTGTGGAATCTCGTGTTACACTTCTGCAACAGGCAACTGCAAAATAAACCCAAGTCTGTTCCTGGTTTCCAAGTCCTTGCTATTTTCACTTTCACCTTTGTCACCCCCACTCGTGGTTGAGATTCCAGTCCTGGAGCTCCCACGTTATCACAGTCTGCCACTCACTGCGTGCAATTGTTGTTAAATCCATCACTGCTATTTCAAATTCAGGTTGGATATACCTCCATCTGAGTATCCTGCCTTTGCTTAAACTGTACCAGTCAACAAATTAACACCATCCATTCCAAATCTAGGAGAAACCCCCATTTTGGTCAAACTTACGAATAATGATGATGATGATAATGACAACAACACCTATCAATATCGCCCACATCTGTGAAAAAAAGACATACAACACTTACTACACAGCATGCAACAGCACCAAGTGCCCCTCAGGGTACAGGAAAACTACCCCTGAAAGACTTTTAGCACTGTTTGTCAGATCTAATGTGGCAAGCAAAGGTTCTTCAGTCAGCAAGCTTAATCCACTACTAGCACTCAGAGATGGCAGGCCATGCACACAGGCAAACAGAGCAATGTGGTTTTCTCCACATAAAGCCTGTCCCAGGTGAATGCACAAGCTGTTCTGTTACTCACCAAAGATGAATCCAACCTTTGGCAACAGCTACAAGTACAGGAGTCTCAGTGAGCTTCTGCCACTTTCTAATACTTCCCACACATTAATTCAAGCTATGCATTTTTAGCCTTTTCTTCTTGTTTCTGAAAGCCTCAGATTACTGACATGCTTCCCCTCTGACCATTATCAGACAAGATCCTGCCTAGGGCAGCACAGGCAGTAACGCAGCTGCTTGTTACTTTAAAAAGTAATGCCATGCTTTGAAAACAAGTTGCTGTGACTTAAAAAACATTGGCTAAACGTTTCCTGCCTTTTGAGACACAAACAGTGATAGTGCTCCAGGCGCAGTGCAAGCCCACGAGCCAAGGTTACCTTGCAGTTCTTCCACCAATACTTCCTCTTCAGCTTGGCCGCGCTGGTCTCGAACTGGGAAGCCCCTGCTTGCAGGGCATCAGCGCGGTCATCCAGCTCTGACAGCTTCTGATCCCGCTCCAACACCTTGTCCACGTTCACCCTCATGATGTCAACGACCTACAGCAGTTCAAGCTTTCAGTAAGTGACCGCACAGTGCAACACAATCACAGACAGCTCCACAAGGTACTCAATGTTTTCTCAGAAGCACGAGTGATTGCCTTCTAGTATATGCAGCCATAAACTTCAAGAAAACTATGAAATCCACCTGTGGCTAAAAGCCCTGAATGCTTATTTTAAAAAGTCAGTAGTGCTGGCATGCCTTCAAACCTGGGAAACAATTCCTGACTTGCTTCAGAAGGAGTTGAGGAATATAAACATGATAGTAAACCATGTCAAGAAATACTTGCCAGCCAGCCTGGCTTGTGGACTCCACAAAAATCACATTTGGTAGCCAGCTCTCATGGCTACTGATGAGAAAAAAGCTTGATCTCTGTAAACAAAGGTTTTTGTTATTACTTATGTCAAATCCTCGAGCACCAAGACTGCAGCTAATGTTTGGACATTGGGAACCTTTCTTTGCTTCCCCTTTATATAATGAAGGGAAAACTGCTTTGGAAAAAAACATCCCTTCTAACTGCACAGGTTTCCTGCAGGAAGAAGCTGACACTACTACCAGACCAGACTTTTACCTCATCTACTTGGTGTTGAGTTTGCTGAAGCCGGCGATTGCTGCCAGCAGCCATATTTGAGCTTCCAGGGACATTGGCCGACCTGCAGTAAAGAAAGGCACCATTAGACATCTGACAGTCCTGAAAACTGGGCACTTGTATCCTTGTAATAAATACAGGGCAGTTTCTTACCGGAGAAATGGTGTTTTAACAGCTGACAGTGGGTGCATGTCATGCAGTGTCCCAAACATCTTGTGAACAAATTGCCTGCTGTGCCAAGAGGCAGCAGTGGCTTGCTAACACCACACTTTGCAATGAGGCAGGGGATTCAGTAATGCTCCACAGGCCTCAAAGAGTGAGCAGTTTGGGCTTCTTTCTTTCCCATATGAACACAAGTACTAAGTCTCAAGCAATAGTAGTTCACAAAAAATTAAATACAGAAACTTAATACTTATTCTAACTAGTGATTTTTCAGTGATGCTTCTGTATTCTTTTGAAATGGTTGACATGGAGCAAGAGAAAGCACCAGAAGGAAAAAGTATTTGGAAAATACAAAATTTACTTTTGGCCAGCTTTAAATTCGTAACAGAGTTCTTTTTACCATCTACAATACTCTGCATCTTTATAATGGATGCAAGAGCTTCTGTAGATACTCCACATTACCTTTTCACCACCTGGCCAGGTTTTTAATGCATATGTCTAGAACTATCGGCACTCAATTTCCTTTTCCACGTTCTTACTTCATTCACACCAGATGTGAAAGCTTGTTTAGTGCATCCTGGCACGCCACACAGCCAAGCCTGACTGTTTCCTGTATTTACGCATTTTCACATTGGCTTCTAACTTGCACGTAATGAGCACAGGCACAACGCGGGAGCCAGGGCAAGGCTCAGAGCCGGCACAGTGCCACTGTTTTGGCGCTGCCGCCACCCTTGGGTGCCGCTTCAGTGCCAGTCCCAGGTGAACAGCCTCGGAAATGACAGCGCTTCCTGCGAGGTTCCAAACGGAGCAACGCCCCGGCGCCCGGCAGGCCGGGCCCCGCTCGGAGACGCGCCCGGGGCCGGCGGGACAGCCGGGCCTGCGAGGCCCGGGCCGGCGCCCCGGTCCCGGCCCGAGCAGCGGCTCGGGCGGGGCGGCCCAAGGCACGGCCGGGCCGGGCCTCGCCTCCGCCGCCGGCCGCGTCCGCCCCTCCGCGCAGCCCCGGCCGGAACCCCCGCCCGCGGGCCGGACCGGGCCCTGCTCCCGCCGCCGCTGGGCCCGCCCCGCTCCCCGGATCGCCCCGCTCGCCCCGCACTCACATCCTGCCGGTGGGACGAGACCGGGACCGCGGCGGCAGCGCCCGGGCGGGTCCAGCGGGAACTGCGCGCGGCGCCCCGCGCTGACGAGTCACGGGGCGGGACCCGGGGCGGGATCGGCGCGACGGGCGGGGCCGGGGGCGGGCTCAGGGCGGGGCCGGGGCGGGCGATGGGCGAGGGCCGGGCCCGGGGCAGGATAGGAACGGGGGCGATGGGCGAGGGCCGGGCCCGAGGCAGGATAGGAACGGGGGCGATGGGCGAGGGCCGGGCCCGGGGCGGGGGCGATGGACGGGAGCCGGGGCGGGACTGGGACGGGGGCGATGGTCAGGGCGGAGGCCGGGCCGGGGCCGGGCCATGGTCCTGCCCCCGCAGGCTGCGGTGGGGGGCTGTGGCCGCTGGGCGGCGCTGTGCCGGCAGTGACGGGAACGGCAACGGCAACAACGGAACGGAGAGAGCGGCCGGGCACGGACACACGGACACGGGGACGGACACGGACAGACAGACATGGAGACACAGAGACACACTGACAGGGGCACGGACACACGGACAGACAGACATGGAGACACAGAGACACACTGACAGGGGCACGGACACACGGACAGACAGACATGGAGACACAGAGACACACTGACAGGGGCACGGACACACGGACAGACAGACATGGAGACACAGAGACACACTGACAGGGGCATGGACACACGGACAGACAGACATGGAGACACAGAGACACACTGACAGGGGCACGGACACACGGACAGACAGACATGGAGACACAGAGACACACTGACAGGGGCACGGACACACGCACAGACAGACATGGAGACACAGAGACACACTGACAGGGGCACGGACACACGGACAGACAGACATGGAGACACAGAGACACACTGACAGGGGCATGGACACACGGACAGACAGACATGGAGACACAGAGACACACTGACAGGGGCACGGACACACGGACAGACAGACATGGAGACACAGAGACACACTGACAGGGGCACGGACACACGGACAGACAGACATGGAGACACAGAGACACACTGACAGGGGCATGGACACACGGACAGACAGACATGGAGACACAGAGACACACTGACAGGGGCACGGACACACGGACAGACAGACATGGAGACACAGAGACACACTGACAGGGGCACGGACAGACGCACAGACAGACATGGAGACACAGAGACACTGACAAGGGCACGGACGCACGGACAGACAGACACGGACACGCTGACACGGACACAGAGACTCACTGACGGACGCACGGACAGACAGACACGGACACGCACACAGACACAGCCAAGAGCGTTCCGTGGTGTTGTCACTCGTGTCCGCGCGCTCCGCGCAGCGCACGAGGGGAGCCGGGGGTGTGCTTGTCCTTGTCCTTGTCCGTGTCCTTATCTTTGTCCGTGTCCTTATCTTTGTCCTTGTCCCCCGCCCTGGCTCCAGGGCCGCCCGGCGGGATCCCCGCGCTCGCTGCCCGGGTCCCGGCGGGGCCGCAGCCGCTGCTCCCGGCAGCCGCGCGGAGCTGCCGGTGACCGAGCCGGGGTTCGGTGCTGCTGGCAGCGCTCCCGCAGGAGCCCCGGGGCTGCTCCGCCAGGGAACATCGGCCTCCGCAGGGCACCGGTGGGAGGGAGGCCCTGGCTGCCTTTGCACCACGTGTTCTGAGTTATCTTTTCTTTTTTCCCCCCTTATTATATTTTATCTCACCCCGGGTAGTTTAGTTTTTTTCCCTCATGTTTGGTCTTCCAGTTATCTCCCACCATGCCCCTGGGGATAAGGGAGGAGGCGCCTTCTGTCAGGACTGGGTCAACACGCCAGGATGGGAAAGAACCCAGCAATTAACAGCCATGTAAGATGGAAAAATGGGAGCGATTTGGAGAGGTCAATGCTGACTTATTCTAAAAGAGAAACATAATTTCTCTGCAGTCAAGAAGAAACTCTCTTATTGAAATCTTGTCTTCAGCTGTGGAGCTGGGTTTTGGAAAAGCTTGCTCATAATGGTACTAACAGAGTCTCTGATAGACCAGATAATTAATTTATTAAACCTGCTTTGAGGTTTTCCCTGCTGGGCTGGCCATGTAGTCTGGTACAAGTTTTGTTCTTGAGGACCAGTTCATGTGAGTGACACACTTAATTAGTGCAATAGTTATCGTGTCTCAGTTAATTGCATAATTAAATGTGACCTCTCGGGTTTCTGCATCAGCAGCCCTCTTGAATTCTGCTGTTTGACTCTGCTTTGTGTACACTGTAGGATTAAGCATTTTGCTACCAGCTCTATATGGTTTCTCATGAAAAACCCTGGAAGTGATTGCCCACTGAAGAGGAACTGCAAACAAAGCTCTGGGGGCTGCACCTGCTCACGGGCAGGCTGTGGACTGTCACATTGTAACCTGTAAGAAATCAGATGCAATATTCTTACAAGCAGGTCCTGTCGAGCAGAAACTTTTTTTTTTGGTGTGGTTCCTTAAGAGCGACTAAAGGACTACATTGTTCTCAAAGAAGGATGGAAGAGATGTGTTCAGAAGAAGAGACGTGTTCAGAAGAAGGCACACACTTTGTATGGGGAAATTTTCTTTTTTAATTTACAGCAGAAAGAATATAAAGCATTCAGAAAACATTTTCCATATTTTAAGGGCAATTCAAAACATTTTGCATGGTTCCAGCAGCTGAGTTCTTCAACAGATCCATTGATTCAGTGATGCTTTACATGCACAGTTACAAAAATAAAACTTACAAAAGAGAAGACATCTATACTAGTTTTACATGCAAGTCTTGGGGACCCCCCATTGGGCACCAGCTATTGTGTGGAACTGCCATAAGCGTGCAACCAGAGAGGGGGTTCATGTTATATTCTGTATTTCTTTCACACAGTATTACTGCTGTCGAATGTGTTTCACAAAGGAGCGATTCTATTCTCAGAAGACAGAAGATCTGGCTCCTGGCACTTGGGAATTTGAATTTTCCTAGAAAGCTGCACTTACTTATCTTAGGTGAACATATTAAGTTCCACAACCAAGAAGAGGGTTCGAAGAGTCACTTCACTGCGGGGGAGTGCTGCTTCCTCCCCAGTGACACACCGAAGGGTTACGGCCCGACACAACAAAGCACTTGGGAGCTGAACTGCCTTCAAGCATGCCAGGAGTCCTGGAGCTGTGCTGCAGAACTGCCTGCATGCTGAACAGCCAGTACAGGCTTAAACGTTTGGCTGAAGCAGGATCTAGGTTAGTAGATACACCACCAGGCCCATGGATCTGGAAGAGTAATTTGAAATAGCTCTGTATATTACTGAATCGTTTTCTGTAAAGACAAGGAGTTAAAACATTTCCACTGAGGTCACTACTCTTGTTAGGAACAGATCAATTCTATATTGTCACGTACTGGTTAATGGGTGCAATATTTCAGTTTCAAAATGTCAAGAGTTCTTCCAGTACTAATACAGAGCATTTCCAATTCATTCCAAAGGAGATTCTTCAGCATCTCCTGTTCTGTTTTGGCGTGAGAAGAAAATTTAATGGTTAAGGTTCCAATTGCAGACAGTAAATTGAGGCTACAAGGCTGCCCACAGGCACAGTGCGAGCGCCAGGCCATTTGTTTTGCTTTTTTCCCTTTTTTTAAAATTGAATCAGGTCATAAAGCAGCAGTTCAGAAATGTACAAGAGAATTCTGATAATGAGCTATAGCACATCTACTGTAATTCAATGCTGGCAGTGAAAAGAAGTAATTAAAAACAGGTACAATTATAGAAAAGGCACCAAGAGCACTGACCCCAGTTTTTTTGCCACAATCTTTGTTTTTACTCTTCTTTTAAAGACACCAGTTTCAAAGCTTCCTATGTGTGAATATTTTTTGGCTTCACAACAAGCCTTGCGTTTAAACATTGCAGTTGGTGGCCGGGATCAAGCAAGAACAACTATTCCAAAACTAACAATCTCAAATTTACACAAGTTCATTCAGAAATTTTAAACTGCCACGAGCGACACAAACAGACAGGAGCAGTTTCTGATCTCAGACACATGTACGTGACCCACAAGTAATGACACGGACTTCAGGAGTTTCTTCCCTTACATTCCTGTGTAATGAAGATCAGAACTGGTTCCCATTGTTGAGAATCCGTGACAGTTTTAAATTAGTAGCTCAATTTAAAAAAAATCTAATTTCTTTGGCTCCTCACTATGTGGAAATAGCAATATACCATGACACCCCTACAGGATCAGTTTGCATCTTTTTTTTTTTAAGTTTTACTTAATTTTTTAAAATTTTTTGTGCAATTTTTATTACATTTTCTGACTTCCAGCAGGAGATATGAAAATGTGAAACATATTTTCTACTTTCGTACTATTTATTTATTTTTTTTCATTTTATGTTCATTCTAAGTGTTCTTTATTGGAGTGAGTGTATGGTGTTAAGCTAGATACGGTTTTTGTACTCTTATGATTATCTGCTTTGCAAAAGTAACTTAATTTTCTTAAGCAATATTAGCATTCACATTACTTGGCACCATTGGCAAAAAAAAAAAGGAAAAAAAAAAAAGACGGGGGTAAAAAAAAAGAAGGAAGGAATACATAAATTAAACCCAACTGAACCAAACTCCTGGTAGCCAAAATCAAATGTAAACATATCCTTTTTTTCTTTTTTTTTTTTTTTTAAAGTAATGTTGCTCTGCCTTTTTTTTCCTAAGTCTAAATACAGTAGCTCTTTTTTGCCATTTAGTCATGCTTTAGCAAAAATGTTCTTCTAAAGAACATTTAAAATAAAGTTTCTTATAGTGAAATAAAGTTTTTGTTTCATTTTACAGACCATAGCCACTAATGCTTTGCTTTGTTCATTTCTTTTTCTTGAGTTCATGCACATATCTCTTTAATATATACAATATGTACAAACAATACATCCACACTCTTCTCGTTCATTCAGACAAAACTATACAAATAATAATTTTATCTTGCCAAGTTATTGACCCTTTGTGAATAAAATATTTAGTAATTAATCAATATATTCCCTTTCAAATATTTTTTTCTCATTTTCCATTTCTACCTTCTATATATACAGAAACTGCCCAGATTTTGATGAAGTAGCCAAAATAAGAAATTTACTGGCCAGAATGCAGCACCACTGATCTTTAGGTGGCATAAAATGTCCAGGCAACATATGTACGTGACTGCAAAATGACAAGAGGTTTGACAAGTACATAAGAGAAAAAGCTACATGTTTTACAAATTATTTGAGAACTTAATTAAAACAATAGTACATGAAGGTAAGGCTAGAAAATAAAGTGCTGAATATGAGAGAAAGTACGTGACAGTTGATATGTTTGCAGGTTCTAGTAAAAATACAAAAAAAAAAAAGTGTAAAATTTGCTTAAGCTGCTCTCTCCATTCCTCATGCAATACCCGTGTCTCTCGTACACCAAACCCCTCCTGTAAGTTCCCACGGGATGTATTAAAAACCTGCAGATTTAAAAAGTTGCATTAAGTGTGCTGTAGAGGTTTAAATAAAACACAAAGGACAGGAGTGCGAAGGAAATGAGGATGCATGGACCCAATAAAGATGTACTGATCTAAGCCCCTCCACTGAGACTCTCAAAGCTTCAGTTTCTTGGAGATGACTGACAGGTGCAGGAACAGCATTCTTGTGTTGCTTGTGCATTCCCACCTTTTCTGAACAATATTTTTGGTATAATATTTGTACAGTTCCACATGTTGTTTAATACAGCCCTATATGAAAAGGATAATTAATCGCTTCTTCCTTCCTCCTCGGAGAATGAAGCAACTCACGATTTCCTCCTGGTGTCTTGTTTTCCCCACGATCCAACAGAAGATTGAGTTCCAAGATGTCTTGCTGAACAAATTAAAAGTTGTCCATGAAAGTGCAAATGCAATGACCAAAACATTACTGTTAAAATCCTGCAGCTGGTATTTCCAGAACTGCAGTGGGTATTTTTGTTGTTGTTGCATGTCTCTGCTAAAAACAGAAAATGAAAACAGTCTGAAAAGCAATGTCACATTGCTACGGGATGCTGCTGCGTATCTTCAAGTTCCTTGGCCTTTTTCAATTCTTTCACTCTGAAAAAACAAAGAGGAGCTATGTAACACTTCTACTACAAATCTCTTGAAGACAGAACAATCAAAAGGATTCATCGCTCCAACCTCCCATGCAGAAGAGGCAGCTCCCAGAGACACGACAGGAAGGCAACACCTTCCCAACACCATAAACAGTTGGAAGCGCAAGGACGGGCCACTGGAGATCCCAGCCAAACGCCTTTGGAGAGACACACTTGGGTCCAGCTACTGCTTTTCCCTAGTGCTGGCAACTAGCTGGGCTTCATTCTGGTGTCAGCCTGAGTGCTTGGGGCTCCCTGCACTGCTGCTCCCTGCCTGACCCTGCAGCTGCTCACGGCAAAGGGGCTGTTCAGTGCTGACCCTTTTCTCCACACAGTGCTGAGGCAGTGACAGCACAGGGGGGGAAAATCACTCTGTCCAGCTTGGAAAGGAAGCCTGGTGTTTATAGAGAACCTCACATAAGAAAGTGTTTATGTGCAAGCACAAGAACCGGTATGGGTGTGAAGAAAGGTACTTTGTTGCACAAGCACTCCAGCTGCTGTGCCCGTGTTTCATCATGCTGCTGGCAGTATGTTCCTGTGTTGTCCCAGCAGTGCAGGATGCTGTGTGCCAAGGGAGATGAACCTACAGTGTGGAAGTCACTCTTCCTAGATGTGGCCAGTTCTCAACTTTCCCAAATGCATGCCATACATTACCTCCTCTAACTCATCAACACAAGAGCTAAACAATCACTGAAAGCTGAAAAAGTTAAAAAATTAAAGGGTGAAAAGAAGGGAATATTTTCAATCCCATCAAGTGAAAAAGAGCTCTGCACTGGAGCTGGGGCAGCAGGAAACATTCTGCTCAGGCTGAGAAGCTGGCTGTGTGCAGTGCAAAGGAGCCAGACCAAATCCAAAGGCATTCCTGTGCTGTCCCAAAGGTGCCCAGCTGTGCTTGGGGCTGGCTCTGCCTCCACATGTCTTCACTCTGCTCCTGCAAGGGGAAGTCCCCCACAAAAGGAGCAGATTACAGAAAAAAAAAAAAAAAAGGTGATTTAGCTAAGCCTGTTAGGCTCAAGTGCTCATGTGATGTTGCAAAAATTTGAAAGGACAAGTAACAAAGGTATAATACAAAAAATAGCGTCAGAGATGCAAGTCTGTGTAATGCAACCAGCTACAAGTGAAAAAATGTAACAAAGCCCAAGTAAATAAAAGTAAGAAAACATGTCAGGAGAGCTGAGCCACAGCAGTGAGTTTGTAGCTACTGTGCATAGACTTACACCCACACATCTTTTGGCTCTTGCACCAGCCTGCCAATATAAGGATAGAATGAAGGCTATAAATTGATCTCTATAAATACACCTCCATTTCACTGTTTTATTTATTCATTTTTCTGCATGTACTATTAGCCAGAACCACAGTGAAAAGGGAGCTGGCTGCTTTTACCTCTGTTTTAGCTAACTCAAAGGCTCTAGCACTCAAATGCATTCTCAGTATTTGTGAAATGTGGCCAACAGGGGTCAAATCAGACTAACCTGTATGCAGGCCAGACCTTTGAGAGTATCATGTATGGAAAGACAGAAGGCCCTGATAGGCCAAGTGCACACGGTGTGTTCAGAGTCTGAAATCCACTGCTGGAGAGACCCTGACATTCCTGAAATCCAAGCCCAGCAGAGCAGCCCAGCAGGCTCTCCCAGGTGCCAAGCAGTGCTCTGGTCCCCAGGCTGAGGAAGGGACAGCCAACAGCACCAGGGGCTCTCAGCTCCTGCTTGGACAGTGCTGTGCTGAGCCTGACTGCCTGCTACAGCTTTACGGAGAAATCTTCTTCAGGAAGAGTTTGGCTCTACACAAGCTGGTGTCTAAAAGAGCCTGCTGACATCAAGAGGCTCCAGCACTGCACAGAAGGCAGCAACAAGCCTCCACTCAGGCTGACAGCCTAAGTTCATTGGGGTTCTTCATGCTGGGTACAGCCAGATCCCCTTTTTATTGCAGGAAACACAGGAGGGCTGACACAGTAAACCAAAACAGTGACAAATGACAAGTTATTTATCTCCAATATATCTAGTTTTATTTTCTTGGTGCAGAAAAGCAGCCTCTCCCTTGAATTTTTAATTAATATTTTTTAGTGGCGCACCATTTAGAAGCAGGAGAGCCAGAATCCCTGGTGCTGTGCTAGAAAAGATGTTGTGCCTCTGTGCAATGGACAATTTTTAAAGCTTAGATTAGCTGTGTTTAAGGTACCATCAATTAATGCATGATTTGCAGTGCAACTTCCAAGTGTTTTCTGTTGCACTTCAGTACTGCAATGTAAAATTAACCTGTTATTATAGATCTCTCACTGAGAACATGCACATTAAATAAGCTGGTGGCTCTTTCACTGAGACATGCTATTCCTTACTTTAGCACTTCACATGCAAGGGCTACACTAACGAAGCACTTTCACTGGAAGAATGCAAGACATGCTTTGCTGCAAACTTCAACCTACAGCATGCAATATCTGTACTGGTGCACAACTATTGCATCTGTTTGCCTGGAACACACATGCCAACAGAAGTTAATTACTGCAGCACTCAGCATTTGCACTGAAACAGATCCTGGTTCAGAAACAGAGAATCACAGAATCATAGAATGTAAAGATTTGGAAGCGACCTTAAAGATCTTCTAGCCCCAACTCCCCTGCCATGGGCAGGGACACCTTCCACTATCCCAGGCTGCTCAAGGCCATATCCAACCTGGCCTTGAACACTTCCAGGGATGGGACAGCCACAGCTACTCTGGGTAACTCATTCCAGTGTCTCATTATCCTCACAGAAAAAAAAATCTTCTTAATATCTAACCTAAGATTCCCCTCTTTCAATTTGTATCAATTACTCCTCACCCTATCACTACAGTTCTGGATGAGGAGTCCCTTTTCAGGTTCCCTGTAGCACCCTCCACACACTGGAAGGTGTTGTGAGGTCTCCACACAACCTTTTCTTCTCCAGGCTGAGCAGCCCCAACTTTCTCAGCCTGTCTTTGTAGGGAAGGTGCTCCAGTCCTCTTTTATCAACTTCATAGTATCCTTTGGACTTGCTCCAACAGTTCCATGTCCTTCTTAAGTTGGGGACAACAGAACTGTGTGCAGGACTGACAAGTGCAGAGTAGAGGGTGAGAATTCCCTCCCTCCCCTGCTGGCCCTGCTCCTTTGGATGCAGCCCAGGACACAATTGGTTTCTGGGCTGGGAGCACTCAGTGCCAGCTCATGGGGAGTTTTCCATCAACCATGACCCAAGTCTTTCTCCATGAGGCTGTTTTCAATCCCTTCTCCACCCAACCTGTGTGTGACTGTCCAGACCCAGGTGTAGGACCTTGCACTTTGTTCAGCTTCCTGAGGTTCACACAGCCCCACCTCTGCAGCCTGTCCAGGTCCCTCTGGATCCATCCCTTCCCTCCCACACAGCTCAGTGGTGTCAGCAAACTCACTGAGGGTGCCCTCGATGCCACTGCCCAAGATGCTGAACAGTATCAGCCCCACTACTGACCCCACTCGTCACCCCACTCGCCTCCATGTGGACCAGAAACCACTGACCACAGCTCTTTGCACGTGGCCAACCAGCCAGTTCTTCATCCACCCAGTGGTCCATCCTCAAAACATGTCCCTCCAATTTAGAGACAAGGATGTCATATGGGACAATGTCAAACACTCTGCATTTGCAACACTTCCCTTGGTCAGGTGGGATTTACATCATTTACATGCAGGTGTAGTAACTACTGCTGAATAACACAGACACAAAATAGTACAGAATTTCCCTAAAGGTATAAACTGAAATCAGCCACGGGTACATTGCTGAAAGATGCTATTTAGTATGCAATGGCTTAAAACAAACCTGCAGTCCACAGCATTTACACACTTAGGCCTCAAGATGATAACCACCCAAATTCACTAAGCTACCATATTTTTTTAAATTAACTAATCTCTTTGTTCAATGCAATGGTGTGTGTGTGTCCCACTGCAGGTGGGAGTGCAGGTAGGTACTGTGTGTCCTTTATTCTCTACACTGCCTGGTAGATATGGAAACTTGCAGTCTGCAGCTGTCAGTCTCTCCTCCTCTCTCCAGAGCTGGCCCTGGGATGCCAGGTAAGTTCTTCCTTCTCCTTGGCAGCTGGTACAGGGCAGCCCTGCTCACCACGGGCTCTGCAGCAGGCACAGCTGAGTGAACTGAAACACCTCCAAATGTTACCAAAAATGGAACCAGTCCATGGCCAGAGTGTCACTGGGGAAGTTCTGAGGTGTTATTGTGAACACCATGCTGCTTCCTCAAACCAGGATAAACAGGAGGTACCAGAACCAGTGCATGCACCAAAGTAATCATTATCTGAAATGCTTTGTCAAGAGAACCTAAAAATAATGGTCTTCAACCAATTCTTTCTTGGATAGCCTGCACTGCAGCCTTTCCTGTGTCTCAGAATCTTTTCCTAACTCTTCTTGAGTTCCTCACTCAGTGGCACTTGATTTGACTACAATAATAGCAGGGACTGGTATTTCCTGTTCATTAATACTCACTGTAATAAACCCTCAAAATTTTCAACTGCAGATAAAAAATACAGGTTGACCAGAAAAGAATTTTGGACAAATTAGGACCCTTGAGAATAGAAATCCTCTGAGTAAGTGCTACTAAGAGAGATTTTAGGTGAACAGTATAGCCCTGCCTTCGCGCTATAAGGCAATCTTCTTTGGTTAACATTTTTCCAGTCTTAAACTGAGGCAGGGAAGAGAACCAAAGTGTAGCATTTGCAGTTACAAGCATTAATAAACTGCTGTAAGGAAAAGAACAGTACTGGGATTTATAGAATTGAATAGCAGAAAGAATGTTCTTAGAGAAGATGTTTCAATCCACTTTGGTAGACTTGCAGTGGAGACTATTTTTTTAAACAACAGAGGAAATGAGGACAATGAAAAGTGACAGCAGCAGGCCAGGTGCTGCTGGATGGTGTGCAAACCTCTCCAGGAGTCTAGAAGCTCTGTCACACTGGCTTGGATCACTTCTGGGAGTGCCTCCCTGAGCTGAATGGGGGCTGGAGTGAGGACAGCTCAAGTGATGCCCAGCTGTGAGTGGAGCACCCCAGAATGGGAAATAGGCCCTGACTTTTGCAGGTCTCCAAACAAAGAGCACCATCCTATGCCAGCAGCTCTGAAACCATGCACAAAACTGGTTTGTGACTGTACATCTGATTTTGCACTGATGAAGCCTTGAACAAACACCTCCCCAAATAACATTCTCCAGACAGTAAGCGCTTCTAAGTCACAAAGTTATTCCCTCTGCAAGTGCCGAAGAGCAGATGGAAGGAAAAAGCACGTGCAATAGAGATGATCACTGCTGAGGTGTCTGAAGTCACAGCCGTGATGCTGACATACACAAAGGAAAGAGAAGATGATTTCAAACATGAGCTTTGAACCCTGACTCTTGGGAGATACATCCTGGTTCCCAAACTGCTCCGGCCAGCCGAAGTTTCTGCCCCTCACACCATGTTGCTCACTTGGGCAGAGCACAGGGGGTGCATCAGTATGTGCTGAAGCAATGTAATAAGCAACAACCCCAGCAAGTGGCAGCTCCTCTCCCCATGCCCTCCCCAGTCCTGTACAGGCTGTCAGCAAATGAACCAGCCCTACTCAGAAAAGGTCACAGCAAACGATGGCTTCATGGGTAAAGCGTAACACAAAGCTGCTCCATCAGAGTGACTCTGGAATGCCCAGCCAGGGAAATGCTGAATGAGTCCGAATGCTGAAGATCAGTTTACAGGACAGGGTGCAAGAGCCAGAGAAGGCTGGCTGGTGAGTTACCTGTTGCTCTGAGAGCTGAAATGGCCTGTGGGATATTTAAGACAAGGGAGATCTTGCCTTTTTCCAGATACCTCATTTAGGCAGCAAAACAAAAAAGACAGAAAGGCCCAATAAGAACGACACCCCAGAGCACGTGGTCTGCAATTTAATACACACATCTGAGCTCCAAACACATTCAGCCCCTGCAAGAGGTAAATGAAAAAAGAAATTACTTTGAAAACTTTTGTTGTAGGTACAGTGAGGCATATCCCAATATGACATTTTCACACATCTTCCTGAACTCAAACAAATGGGACTTTCCTACCCCTTGAAATTTTCCTCTATTCTCTATCTTACTAAGAGAGGCAAGAAACCAGGTACCTCAATGCAATGTCTGCTGCACAGCACAGATTAAAACCACATTAAAAATACAAGTCCTAGATGCACAGGAGTAGGAAAAGGTTTGTTCCTAAAATGCCAAAAGAGGGAAGAATATGCAGAGAACAACAAAACACAGCAGATGTTGTTTATTCAGGTATGAAATGCAGCTGTACTTACCAGAGAAATTACTTCAGATGCTACACACTTAACTCCCCGAAACCGGAGAGCAGCATTTAATCAAACTGTGAGAACATGGTGGGGTAAGGGGGCTTATTTGTACATGAAAGGTCACTGAAGGCAGGTTTTATTTTATTACTCATGATCAACGGGTAACAAGTGCATTTGTTCTGCCCCAGAGAAGACAGAAGTTTTGCTGTAGGCAGAAAGTGCCTGACTTGTCATCCCCTTGAGATGGGAAAGACTCACTCCTTGTGATCTCCTCCAGATCATCTCCTGCCAAGGGTAGGGCAGAGAGGGTCACACTGCAGGCAGCTGTGCAATTTGTTCACCTCTACACCTGGACTGGGAGCAAAGCTCTCTTTTGCAGGAGGCTACAGAGAATGGTTTGAACAATATGAAGGCAAACATTTGTGCATGGGGGCATGGTGAGTAGCTGAAATCCCACTACTGAAGCAGGTTTCCTTGAGATGAAAACTGTTACTTAAGGGCAACAGCAACTGGATGGGTTTTTTTTTCCCTAAAAGGTATTTTAATTTCTACTGCATAAGGATACAAGTCTCATCTCCACAAGAGTCAGCCAGTAAAATCTCCTGCCTCTTCCTCTTTACTGATCCTAGTGTAATGTCGCTCAAATAAATCCAAGAAAAAAATCACTCAATTTGGAAAGGTTTTAAAACTGAAACCCAGGAGCAAATGCTGCCATCATTTTTCTGCACACTGCAACAGCAAGTGTACAGAAAACACCCAATTTGTGCATTACAGACAGGTTTGCAGGTGCTCCCTCTCAGCACGAGGGGCTGTGTCAGCCTGTGCACATCAGCAGGCCTGGGAACACTCCTGGTGTTTGTGCACTCCAGCAACAGACACAGGGTGTTAGCAGAATGCAAAGCAGCACAGAATGTTTTGCCATTACAGACTTACTTTGGCAGAACAGCAGCCAGTACATACTGATAGCTCACAGTTTGCTTTTTCCAGTCAGAGAGCCACCCCACTGCCCCATCAATCACACATCATTGCTCATCCCAGGCAAAACCTGCAAATGCTACCAAACTTCCAGAATCAGCTTCCTGCTAATTTCTCAAATGCTGCCACATACACAAAGCCTTAAAAGTGCACCATTTCTCCTCCAACACTGACAACTGGCCTCTGCTGACAGCAGCCCCTGCAGAGTCTGGCCTCAGGGCACATCTGGGCCTTTGCCCTCATGTACCCAATTCCTACTTCATCTGTTATTAGTAAAAACTCCAAATTTTAACTTGTAAAAAAAGGAGGACCTACAACAAAAAATGGTAGCACAGACGTCATAATTTGGAAACAAATGTCATTAGCTGCTGCTCCTTTGTTAGCCTAAATAGTTAAACAAATAATGGTTTCTCCAGCAGGCTCAGGCCCAGTTCATTCTCTCACCCTTGAGTCTTGAAAATGATCTCTGCATTTCCAAGTCAATAAAACTTGATCATCAACAATGAAGTTTTCTTTTTACAACATTACATGGAAGCAAGGGCCCAGGCCACCCCTCTCTTACTGAAAACAGGAGCAATAGTCACCCAAATGGTGATGTTTCTGGCAGCAGTTTTTTACAAAAAACCCCTCTCAGGTGCAAGATGGAGCAGAGCAGCCTGCTGGCAGTTGAGGCACATGCCTTGAGAAACCTGTCACAGGAATTCTCCCATTGATACCTAAAGATTTTTAGCTTTTTCATGTATTTGTAGCTTTGTAGATTTCTAATATATAATTTTATAGTTCCTAGCATTTTCATACCCTTTTTCACACTTTAAAACAAGAGGTAACCCTTTTTAATACATTATGTCACACTCTTGAAATTCTATTTAGTCTTATTTTCAAGAAAAGAACAAGGACAACTTGTTTTGCACCAGCATTTGAGAGTAAAAACAAGTTTTAGGGCAAAGAACCTCCTGGAGACACCCCAAGGGGCAGGCCCAATGGGTGAAACTTGGATTTACCTGCTAGATACACTAATTAATTAACCTTAAAAAAATTTTAGAAATCCCATACCGCACATGCTCATACCTATGTTTTCTGCATCTGAATGCTTTCATTAAAGAACTGGTCTTTATATTAACACTTTAAATATTGTTTGGAAAGCTCTTCTTTTGATTCCAGGCAACACCACCTCTTGCCAGCCTGCTGTCTCACACCCAACCAGCCACTAATGTGACTGAGCACACAGGTGAGTGGGCTCTTCATGCTGAGAATGAGACTCCCAACAGATGCTCTCTTGGCACCTAACACAGTTACAGCATCTTCACTTCTTTTTTTTTTTTTTTTTGTTTTCCTTCCCAATATGTGAATTAATAAATGAGATAAACAGCTGTCAAAAAGCTGGCCCTATAACACAACCAGATATGAAACTTACCAAAGACCAACTTATAGAACTGGTGCTTAACCACCTTTGGGAGTAAAGAGCAGTATGAGGAGCTCTTCTGCTTCCATCTGGCTCAGGCAGAAATAAATACCCATCTAATGTAGGCTGCACCTGCAGTGCAGCTTCCTATGATCTACCCTGAATGCTGCTGCAGTCCATGACAACGGAGTTCACTGAGTGTGTGAGTGCAGACTCTGTCAAATTCCAACATCTACTCACAGCCACTTTGGATACTGAAAAAATACCCCACCAACAATGCCATCTAAGCATGCCCATTATGAATATACATGTCCTTTTTCACACATTCATGCACTGGTAACATCTACTGCAGAGCTCTGTCCTGTTACAAAAGCAGCAGTGTTAGTCATTGCAGTAGGGTTAGTTTATTAAAGATTCTTTCATATAATTAATGGAGGTGAAACTTACTGGCATATCTCGGCCACAGCCCCATGCAAGCAAGCAGAAAGCAAATATATTTAAAATGGAAGAGAGGAACTGGCTAGCAGGCAGCTACACTCACCCTTTTGTACAGCCTATGGTCCACCAGAGGGCTTCAGAGTGCAAAACAATACCAAAGAGCCATTAGACACACACGGCAACAACCGTACCTTACCCAGAGCTTCACTTCAGGGAGGAGGAGACAGCACTTCTGCTTGCCTGGAGAGAAAGAACCCTTCCCACTCCTGCCTAGGGACTCCTCTTTACCAGGGGAGGGCACTCCTGTGTTTAGGTGCTTTAGGGCAGAAAGTTATAAGCAAGTAGAAAAAACCCAACACTGTCATTCCCGAGGCATTTCTAGCTGCATCCTGCCTTCCCTGGCAGCCATCACCTCTTTTCTATCTCACTCCAAATGCTACTCCATAGAAAACACTGCAGATAATAATTCCATCTTAAAAATGGTTTAGATATCCCCCAGAAGAGTAAAAGTTTCCTACAAATCAGAGAAAGAATAGGAAATAGGAGGTTACCTTCCCAGTGCAAGCTGACTGTACCATACATGAATTCAGCTCAGCAAATCCAAACCCATTCGGAGCTCCCGGATTTCCTTGCAGCTCTAGATGTGTCACATCTGGGGATCACTAAGTAGGTGGAGTCTTTCCAAAATCATTAACTATAAAAAGCTTTGCCTCTGCCTCAGGACAGCGAGCCTGGAGGCAGCTCAGCTCACAGTAGGTGTCAGGGGCAAGCTTTAGGCTGGAAGTTAGTCAAGTACAAGCTGAGAGGTTTGGGCACCATGGGAAGATGGGTGAAGCTCTCCTGGGAGGCCAGGAAATTTCGTTTCTCATTCTCAACAAACAATACTTCTGTGACAGATCATGTTGATACCGTGTTATGCTGATGCATGTTTTCCAGCAGATTTTGGAGAATATGACAATAGATGGATAAATATGGGGGGTTTTGTTCAAAGTCAAAAGGAAAAAATACATGTCTGACGGTCAGAATGACTCCTGCTGATGAATGATCCCTTTTGTCTCCATGACATTCAGCTACTAGAGCTCCAGTATCTTCTCTAAGAGTATAGTCAACTAAAACTTACTGGTTTTCATGTATTTTTCATGCATTTTCTGATTTTCATCAACATCTATGCATCCACTACTGAGAGCTCCAACTGCAGAACCTCTCATTAACTCTCCCAAAACACCTGAAATACCTTCTGGTCAGGCAACAAACATTAATTTCAGGGGATCAGATCCTCAAGGTGATCAAAATCACATTTGAGATATTAAGCCTTTGTGCCAAAACATCATTAAACAAAATAGGACAAGATGACCATTTAAGCTGTTCTGAATGCAAGCAGACAAATGGTTCTCATAATTGGCTTAAAGTAGACTTTGATCAATTTAAAACAGGAAAAAAACCCCACAAGTAGACAGTTGCCTGGGGAAACCCTGAATAAATCTCACCCAAAGGCTACAGAATAAGCTCTTGAGAGTAATTTTTTGACTCAGCAACAGAATTTGCTCATGGCCAAAGCCTAGGTTAAACCATTCAATTTTTCAAAGGTTCAATTTCTGAACTTTAAGCATTTACTGCCTTCTCACTTTGCTCACTCTCCTTACAACAGACCGCATCTGGCTTTTGCAGCCTCTTCCCCCAGCTCTATCAACTGGCAGAAATCTGTTACAAGATCCTGTTTGTTTGACATTCCTGTGCATGCTCTCTTTTCTCTCACTCCCTCAGATTTTCCAAAAATAGTTGTCATTTCTATCCCTTGCACTGACAAGGCGCTGTGATTTAAGAAGTGGCTTCACAGTGCCATTTTTATACTACAGAGCATTAACTAACATTAGGTACTGGCTGTTATGGCTCACCCCTGGATGTTCAGGAGCTTGGATGGCTGAAGTGTTTCTTCCTGGAGACTGGGACTTTCTTAAATTCTTGTTTATAGCAGTGTGCTAATTTGGAGTAATACAGGAGGAGACTGCAACGAGATTTCAACAAGCAGAAAGACTGTGTGGGCTCTTAGCCCAAGTACCAGCCCCATCCTCATCAGCTGTACCCTGTGTGAGTGTCACATGGGAGACTGAAGGGATATAATTAGGAAGCTTACACAGAGGTGATCTGAAACTTACGTAGCATCCTAAGCTTTATTACTCTATCCTTAGGAAGAGGTAAGCAAGAAAATTCAAGCAGAGAGGAACAATGTCCTTATTGAGACAAAAAAAAATTAAAAAGCTTAAAGAAGAGCAGGTGAGAAGGAAGCAATTCCACCTGGTACCCCAGTGTACCTGCAGCACAAGGCAGCTAAGAGAGAGGGTTGCAAAGCCAGGTTTGGGAAGGAAGGGAGGTGGGTGCTCTCGCCAGGATATGGCTGTGCCAGGATAAATGCAGGGATCTGCCCTCAGGACAGGGAGCAAAGAAACAAACAGGTCAGTCTGAGTCAGCTGAGATACTGGAGCAAGTGAAGCTCTGTTCTATGAAGTAGAGGATTGGTATAATTTCCAGGATTATATCTTCCTTTACAGCTGTTTACACAAGTAAAAGGCTTCTGATTTGTCTTCAAAATCCTGTGTGGTAATAAAGCTCTAAGAACCTGATTTGCACAGTGTTTATCACTGACTGCAGAGAGCAGAGGCACCAGATCCCTGTGTGGTTCCAGCAGCCACAGGAGCCCAAGGGTCTGTGAGACACTAAAGGAACACAGATGCAGCCCAGTGTACAGAGCATGCAGTGTACACTGTTGGAAAATGCCTTTCTGCTTGCTAGAACTTTTTTAGCAAGCAGGAGGAAAACGGGGAATGAGACTCAAACCTGTCACCTTTCTAAGCAGTTCTATGAATCTGCTAAATGTATGTATTTTTCAAGCAGATTCTGAATGCTGGTTTTGCTATTTTGGTAGGTCTTGCTTTCACTTTTAGCATTTACCAATGCCACAACGCTCCAGTTCAAATTTGTCAATTACTAATAATAGTTACATTAACACAATTTTAAACTCTTATGATTGCTTGGAGAAAATATGCAACCATAACCCTGTGATCATTTCTATTTTAGAAGGTAAAACAAGGCAGTTTTGAAACACGGTTAACATCTTCAGTGGAGGAAAGCCACTTTTTCCTTTTGTTGCATCCTAGCCAAGAACCATGACTGAATTCCAGAGCAAGCACAACCAGTAACGAACTGCCGTGGACAAGGGACAGGACTGCACTGCTGCAGAAGTTCCAGCACTGCACAGTGTGATGTGAGCCAGAGAGAGCCTAATGACAGAGAATCCCCCCTGCTGCTGAATTTCTGTCTGGAACTCCCCAAGAGCTAAATCTCTCCTGCAGGGATGCCCAGAGCAGTGATTGTGCTGCTGGAGAGAGGAGACTGACCCTGGGTCTGGCCTCCAAACTTCAGTGGTGCAGATGAGCAAGGTCTCTCTATGAAGGAAAGAGGAGACACTGAGAAAGAGGAAGGCAATGAGCTGAAGTCAAGAACTGTTGGAATCATGGGCAATTTAAGGTCTGCAGAGTCTGTGTTACTCAACAGCTGGAGTCTTAACTGAGCCCTGTTTGGAGTGCATGGCACATCCTGGGTGCTGGTGGGAACCCCAGGGACACAGGCAGACCAGAGACATTCCCTGGGTCTGAGTTGGCTCTAAGAGCCTTTCAGGCTGACCCCAGAGACCCCACGGATGGAAACTTGGTGCATGGTTCCCCCAGGGACTGCCTGGATCTCAAACAGATCTGAGAGGATACAGAAGTTCTGAACCTCCAGGACATGCTGCACAGCAAACACATCAAAACAACCACTTTGGTCTCTTCCATATGCCTTGCTGAAAGAGGGAAGTCACTTGTCCTTCTTCATCAATGACTGTGGCTGTTTCAAGAGCACTTGGAATCAGCCTGGGAACTACAAAGCCCTCTTTCTTGTCCATACATGTAACTTCCCACTGAACCTGCAGGTAAGATGGATTTCCACAGCATCAGCCACACTGACCTCTTACAAAGTAAAGCTTTGAAATCCTGCAATAAGGACTGAGTCTGTTTCTAAAATCAGGAGTCTATCACATGCCTCTAAGAGCTCTCCTTGTTAAATGCCACTGGACTGAACTAAACATGCTTCAAAATGCATCAGGTGTGACCAGCTCCTGGGTGGATGAAATGCATGGGTAGTGAGAATGGAGGGGGCAGAGTCAGAAACATCAGGATTCACCACTGTCTAGGCAAAGTCCCAGTTTGCAACTTGATCATACAGGGGGTCTTTTCAGCTAAGAACCACAGCAAACACGCTGCTGGTATGGCAGTGCTGGCTGCCACGGGGAAGCACTCTGGCAAGGCTGTGCTGTTCCCACGCTGGTTCATCTTCATGTCTGTGGAGTGGCTGACGTGAACTAACCTGTGCTGCTCTTCTGCCACATCCCACCTACCCACATTGAAGAGAACACACACTTGAGGAGAGCCAACCAAATGATTCTGTGACCAAACTAAAGGCATTTCCAGCACACACCAGTTGCCATAACTTTTTGCACTTTCCCACATACCATGAATGTTTTGGGCGGCACTCAGAAGCTGTAGCTATGATTTAACAAGTTTTTTTAGACTTGCTCAAGTCCAGCTTTTAAAGTCAAACAACCTGGGCTGTTTTACATTATAAGCAATGGAGCTGTACACAATTCTCTTTCAGCAACAGCCCTAAGTTGAAGATTTCATTTTTGACAGCACATCTTGGAAAAACAGCTCAGCTTTGTTCTTTGATTAACAGATCTGTAGTGAGCTGGTTCTGTTATATCTACATTGTACTCCTTGCAGACACACCTTGGATATTGTCACATTGCTCTAAGGAAGGGCAGATACCAAAAGATAGTGTCATACCTGTGGCGGCAGCGTCGTAAAAACCGCATAATCTTGCGAGCAGCTTGATCCTGCTTCTTGGTAAGCAGACTGCTTCTAAACACAAAAAACCCCAACACTGAAGTGTAGGCAAAACTGGGGAGAACACTACTAAATGCAAGAATAATCATCCTATGAACCACAGTCCTTTTCCCACTGGCCTTTGTCTGTGAAGCACAGCACAGCCTTGAAGAGCATAAAAACAATATATGAAGATCCCAACAGCATCAGCAGCCCGGGGCTCACCTGAGTTTCTGCTGTACGATGGTGGCTGCCCGACGGTTTTGCCTCCTCTTGCCACACTCCTTGTAGCTGCGATAGTACTGCTGGATCAGCATCGCGGCTCGTCGGCTCTGCTGGAATTTTTTCTGCTCATAGTAACTTCGGAATTTGCTCTGGATAAGAATGGCAGCTTGCGTCATCTTTTTATAAAGTGCATACTACAACAGAAACAAAGAGAAGCTGAGGCATCCCAGTAGGACCAGTGAGAAGCAGGTTCCTACGGTGAAAGACACGTGAGCCACTAAGATGTGATGAGAAGTAAATGAAGTATCTATTCCCTGACTGGGAATGTGTAAGAAAATGGTGACAGCAAACTGGAACAACTGTAAGATCAGGGGCAGAACTTAGTCTGCATCAAGGGAACAACTATCTGTTTTTCTGCATGTGGCATAGTTTGACTGGATTAATGGAATCATAGAATAGTTTGCACTGGGAGGAATCTTTAAAGGTCATCTAGTCCAACTCCCCCAACGTGAACAGGGACATCTTCAAGGAGATCAGGCTGCTCAGAGCCCCATCCAGCCTGCTCTTGAAAGTTTCCAGGGACAGGGCATCTGCCACATCTCTGGGCAACCTGTGCCAGTGACTCACCAGCCCCATTATAAAAACTTCCTTCCTTGTATCTAATCTGAATCTACCCTTTTTTAGTTTGAAACCATTTACCACTTGTCCCACTGCAACAAATGTCTGTCCCCATCTTTCTTAAAAACCCAAACAACCCCAACAAACCCCCAAAACCACAACAGTTATAAGTCAAATACTGAGCCTAGGACAAAGGCAAAACTAAATCTCCTTAGAGATCTCTAACAAGCATCCAATGAACTCACAAATTTGCATGAGCAGTCACACACTTCCCAAATTCCATCTAGCACTGTATTATTTCTAGCCATGTGATTCCCAGTAAAGCAGGTACAAACTCTTTAAAAAGAATATCTTTATTCCACATCCTTTTCCTCTGACAGCATGCAAGGTGATGATGACTTAACAGAAACCCTGTGCATTCATGCATATTTTTAAGTAGTTTCTGAGATGGAAATGTAGAATAATGTATAGAAGTTGCACTTATACTACTATAACAGAGGTCTTCAGTATTTGCTCATCTTATTTTGGTAAGTTTTAATAGGTTTAATACTTTCAAAACTGATGTGTTTATTGTTCCTGGATATTTTATCAGCTTTGACTTCTGCTTACTTGATCAGACAGATGAGTAGCAGCTACTGCCCCATACAGGGTAACGTCCTAACATATCTCAGTATTTACCATTCTACTGGGAACAAAAAACCCCAAAAGCAAACAAACAACCCTCCCAACATAATCCCAAAGCAAAAAATCCTCCAATATCATCACAGAGCACCATTTACCAAATTTCACTTTTTGGAATTGAAGCAGTCATTAGGAGCAGTCATACTTTGCCATTATTAATTTTTTTTGTTTTGTTTTCTTCTTTTTTCTTTTAACATTTTAAAATTAATGGATCAGATTGTGATTTTAAATTCACTGTTTTAAATAAGTTCACTCATGGGCTGATAATGGTTTTCCCTCAAAGTTTTAGCCCAGATGGGACCTCTGTGGCTGAGTTACAAACCCCTGAACAGAAGGGTTCAAATACAAAACCATGCCATGAGCTGTGACTGTTCCAATCCAGTCACAAACCTTTGCTGATCAGTGCAGTAACAGATCAGAGGTATAAGGCACAAGAGAAATTAGCAGTCACTGCAGAGACCAGACCCCACTATGTCTGCATGCAACTCTAAGACCTGAGTAGCTGCGCCATGTCCTCCTCTTGTTCCCTTCTTCTTTCTGGAAAGGGGATCAGTGGAGCTGTCTCCTAAACTCCTCCCCAGAGAGGAAAGCCTTGGTGAGCTCAGTGCCCCAGTGCTCAGCCAGAACAGTTCTCAGCCTGACACAAAACCACAGGGCAGGGGGAAGTTGTGATGGAATATCACCCCAAGGACACATTCTTTCCAGGAAAAGCATACCTTGCCTCCTGGTAGCCCTGAGAAAAGCTCATTTGATTCTAGAATCTGATGAGATCAAGATGTTGCACAGCTGGGAAACCCATCTTTACAGCAGAGAATTATTGACTGTGAACAGTTTAAGAGTGGCATCAACAGTTGTGCCTCCAGCATGAGCAGCAATGTACTGAGATGTTGGTCTCAGGAATCCAGCACACAGGTATTTCAAAGATGAATGGTCAAAATACTTCAGCAGGCAAGCAGAATGCAGAGGACATTGGCTCACAGGTGGGATAAATGTTCTGTGCTCCCCAAATGCCAAGGCAAAGGTCACCAAGTGACAGCTGATCAGAAGCCTGTCCTCTGAAACTGGCTGCAAAACCCTCCCAGCAGCTCAGCCCATCCCTGCTCATGGGAGCTGATGCAACTGTGGTACAGCAGTCCCTACACAACTCCCAGAAAGTCTGGTTTGTCACTAATTTCTCAACCACAATTATTTATTAGTGGATACTATTAAAATGTTTCTCCAAAATGCCAGGTTCTCCTTGTTTATACTGAGTGTGAAAGTTAGTGACCCATAGGGAACTGTTTCCAAAATAGTGTTTGTGTTTGTATTACCTTCAAGGCTATCCAAGTAAGCTTGGGGAGAAACAGAAAAATACACAGTTAATATTAGTTCTGCAAATAAAGAATGCAAAACAAAACAAAACAAAACAAAAAGACCCAAACAATCTTCTTTCAAAAAGAAGCAATTCCAGGATCCAAGACAAAGCAATTTGTCAAGCAGTTTTTGAATGGAATTAAGCTTCCCTACTACAGGAAGCATCACTCCAAAATGAAAGCCATGTGATGGGTTGGATGTGAACCACAATGCAGTCACCTAACACTAGAAAGACTTCCCAAATAAATATTTTGAAAGTTGTAGAAGAGCACAGGTGCCTTGCCTCACTTTCTGTTACCATGCTGCCAGCATTAGACAGACTGTGTCTAGCAGGATAAAGTGTGAAGAGGGATGTGGGCTCTAGTCCTCACCAAAAAAACCCCAAAACCAAACAAAAAAACCCCAAAATGAAACAAAACAAAAAACCCAAACCAAACAAACTAAAAACCAAGAACGAAAAAATGTAACCAAAAACCAAAAAGGAAAGGTATCTTCTTTTTCTGGGGTTGAGAACTCAGCCTGAAAACATGTCTCCAACCAGAGCCTGGAGAACAGTCTCAATCCTGGAAAAACTTGCATCAACCTACAACATGTGACTTCCCATAGTTCAAAAGTTTAGTATATGGAAAATAAAACAACCTATTTTTCAACTTCACCTTTGTCAAAGGCAAAACCAACTTCAATTTCACAATGAAATTTGGCAAGCAACTAATCAGAGAACAGTTTCCTCAGGCTGTAGCATGCATAAAGGCCAATATGGAATACATCACTGTCCTCCACCTCACAGCAAAACCACAGGCATTATCAGAAACAAATTTCAAGGATTCCTTCCAAAACTAAGATTCAGAACACGAATCTTCTCCCCTTTTCAATTTTGCCTGAGCAAGGTATTTCATTACTGCATGCTGAAAAGCATAGGAGAGAACAGCAGGACAATGCCCACTACAGCAGGCTGCATTCATGGCACTTGCATGTGCTTCATAAAATTTCATTTTCTTGATTACCTGTTTGTACTTTCGGTAGCAACGCTGAATAACAGCAGCAGCCACCTCCTGCTGTTCCCGGAGAGGACGACCCTGTGAGGGCAAAGGAAGGAGCAGCATCAGTGAGAGTGCACCAAAACCCAGGATATGTGCTCTGGCTCTCGGCTGCTTGCAGGGCAAACCTCTCCTGCCGATGCTGCCTGGTCCAACCCAGGCCTAAGCATTTCCTGGAGATGCCTCTGCTGTCAATTCACGTAAGGAACAAGCCTTCAAAATGCATCTTTACACCAAACAGGCAACTAAGCAGAACCTCTAGGGTACATTTTGAGGATGTGCTTTGTGAGTGCTGCTCTGCCACAGCATGGCACGGCATGCACTTCCTATAAAGTACATGTTGGGCAAACATCAACAAACAAATGTCAGAAGCATTGAAAAGGTTATGATAGAAACTGTATTTTTGTCCCCGGAGTGGATATTATCCACATTTTGGTTTGTAACAAATTATACTCTCTCTCACACACCCACCAAGGAAGACACTGGACATCTGGCCCACATACCTTGTATTTCCTGAATACTGTCTGGACGAGTTTGGCAGCTTCATAGAGTTCTCTCTGCTCATGATCAGACAGAGTTAACTGTGCAAACTCATTTTCTACCTTCTCGCTGGTGGATGCACTCAGAAATTCAGACCAGTCTGCTGCCGAGGGAAGGCTGGGTTTCTCAAAAGCTATTTCACTGATTGGTGAGCCTGCAGGGCTCAAGCTGGTGTTCGAAGAAGGGGTCAGGGGTTCACTATACAGACTTCTGAAATACCAATCACAGTAGGAATTATTGACTTACAAAGCGCTTGGGCTGGTATCACAGATAAAGACAACAACATTTCTGAGTTCAAGACAGAAGTTTATGTTCCTGTCCCTCTCTCCAAGCAACATCCTACATCCCTGAGCCTGCCTGTCCTGCACTGCACAGATGTGGTGCTGGAGTGAAAAACCCCATTCCATGAATTTGTAGCTGTGCTGGCAACAATATGTCTGAGCACAAGAGTGTGCTTGGGCCAGCAAGACCAGAACGGAGTCTCACTGAGAACTGGTACCTGCAGGCTGAAGAGTCAGAACATGCAGCCCAGCACTCACAGCACACCAAAACCCAGAGCAACCTCACAGTTCTCACTGACCTGATCTGTGCAGCACTGGGCAAGTGATCGACGTCAGCAAGGTAACTGGCCAGCCAGCTCATGGTGGTGCTCATGGCAGCACTGTCTGTCCTCTCCACCAGCAGCGACTCCATTGGCACAAAATTCTCTCGCTTGATCCTGTCAGGCGTAGCTTCAATAATGTGCTCTGCAAGTGTCATCATGTTCACCTGTCAAGGGGGAAAGAACAGCAAACTTTAGCTGCCTGGAAGAAGGTGCCTTGTGCTTCTGTGTTACAGCCCAGCTTTAGACAGAATTCCCCCTTTTGCCCAAACCTGCGTAAGCTGGAGTCTACTGCTGGTTTCAGCAGTGGAGAGAAATCCATTAACCAGTGCTCATTTGATTTTCTGACTCTTCAGACCAAGCACTGCAGGGTTTCATATTCCCTGGAACCTCTTTTTTCCCAAGAGATCTGGAGGAAGGTCTCTGGGCCCTCCCTTTACAGCTGTCACTAGTATGTTACTTCCAAAGGATAAGAGACTTTGCCATTCTTTTGCTGAGATGTGCAGTAGAGCGCAACAGGACAATAAAGGCACATCAAGAGAAGTTAAAAATCTTGGGACAAAACACTGTCGGGAATCCTTCTGCATGGTATCCCTCAGCTCAGCAAGTTTCACAGGAATTTTCAACCCGGGGAACAGAAAACTCTTCTTGTTTTGCAATGCTCTGCTTCTCCTGTGTTACACCAGCCAGAGGAGAACATTCAGAGATACCAAGGCAGAACAGGTAAGGCTGTGTTCCCATTGCCCATTTGCTCAACCACTGTATCTTTCTCAGAGTGACTACTTCTCATATGTCTCTCCTACTTCTGTTATATTTTTATTTCCTCTATTCCATACCTAGTGGGATTCCTCCTTCCCCAAACCCACTGTCTCTTCCATTCTCCATTCTTTCCTGCCTCCTTCCCTCTGAAGTGCAGAGGCCTGGCCTGCAACCACAGCACTACCTCTCTCACATCTTGTCTTTGTAGGGACTGCTGCCCAGTGCCCACAGGACTATTAGGCCACCTGAGTCACATGCACTGCTGTGATCAGGCTCTGCTTTTTCCTTGCACAACTGCAAACAATTTTGTGCATTCTGTACACTGTTGAAGTGAACAACCCTAAATGCTAACCACTAGCCTTTACGTCTGCATTGAAATTGGAAGAAAGTGACCAATGTGTGGTCACACATTGACTGTGTGACCACCTCCTTCCTCAAAGCACAATTCAGAGTCCCTAGAGGCCTCCACGGGAGTTTCTCATGGCCAGGATCCTCTGTGCAGCCTCTGTGCTCTATGAGGCTGCTGATCTCGGGGCTGTGGGTGTGTTTACCTGCAGTTCATCCATGTGGTGTAAACAGTCCTCATCCCCTGCGCTGTCCCTGTAGGACAAGAGTTCTGCATCCACCATCTCCCTGTCGGCCATCATCAACACATTCATCTGCTCCCGCTGGCGGAGCCGATGGGCCACAGCCTCCTTCCCCAGGGCAGTGCCCTTCTGGCTCCCTGCCACCTGCACTGCAGACACACCAATATAAATGTCTTTTGGGTTCCATTTGATGCCTGCTTGGCTGCCAGAGCCCCGGTACCCAGTAACTTCTGGGATGTGCTGGGAGAGCTCCCGGCCATAGTCCCTCAGCCCTTCACTGGGGCTGATTGTCTCAGTGGAGGATTGCTTGGAACTGGAGTTCTGCTTCCTAATGCTTGGCTGTTCCAGGCTCAGTGCAGTGGAAAGCAGCTTCTCTTGCCGGGCTTGAAAGTACTCAGGGCTCAGCTTATGCTTTTTGGGTGCAGGGTAATCTTTCTGAGTCTCACTACTGTAATAGCTGGAAGGTTCTGATCTTGGCCGCCTCAGCTCTGTAAACAAACAGATCAATGGTCAAAACTAAACAAGCAACTCACAACTGCTACGGGAACATCATCAGCTTTTGCCCAGGCCAAAATTCATGCTGTGCTCTATAGACACCTGAGAGGATGTGCAAAGGGAGTAACAACCATCCAAGGAGGATACAGTCTCAGCCATCCTAAGATACACAAGTCTTTCCAAAGCAGGCACTCACTCCTCTTCCTGATGCTTATGCAAGTGTATGTAGCACAAGAAAATAATTAAGCATGGACAGCAAGGCTACAGGTGGAAGCTGCTGCCCAGGTGAGCTCCTTGCCCCCACATTTTTACATGTTAAATGTCAGCAAAACAGAGCACGCCCTCCAGGATGCTTTACCTGTGTTTGTACTGGAAATCACTGTGACTCCCTTCTGAGGCTCCTGAGAGGCAACAAGCTCACTGTGCCATTGGGACACCCAGCTCTCTGTGTTGGAGTCTGTGCTCGAGGGGCACTGAATCCTGGGGTTTTGCCCAAGCTGAGTTTGCTCATCTCGCTGTAGCTGCTCCAAGCACTCTGCCAACTTCACGTGGCCCCGAGACCGAGCGATGGCCAGTGGCAATCTCCCGAGGGAGTCCGGAATGGAGATGGCTCGGCGGTCCCACTTGTACAGCACAACAGCTGCATCCATGTGGCCCAGGGCACATGCCCACATCTAAAGAAGAAAAGGTAACTGACCCACTGGGAGACCTGCCTTCGCCTTTCTTATTAATGCAGTGGAGTCTGGTCCCAGCTCAAGGAAAAACTCTTCTGATAAACAAAAGCATGACATGCTCAACACCAGCAGATTACTTTTATAAATATCCCAACTCAACAAAACCAATCCAACCCAACACAGGGGACTGAATACATGCTATTCTCTCCTACAACAGAGAAACCTCCAATAGGCAAAAAAAAGCTGACTGTTTTCTTCTGTTTTGGGGTTTTTTTCTTGTGACAATGGCATCACTGCAGAGACAGAACAGCTTCATACACAAAGGAATCTCCAAGGTCAGAAACATGCAGATAGGTCCAAAGGTTGGGAACAATAAAATCAATACTGTGAGTTGCAAACTGGCAGTTCTGGTTCCATCTGTTTTGGTTTTTTGCTTGTCTAAGTCCTCAGTCATGATTTCATGTCTCCAGTGACCAAGACAGTTTATAACTTTACAACCTTTACAGTTAAATAGTCACAGAGGACAATGTGAAAGAAGGCATGTAAAGTCCTTTTCACAACATGATAGTGGAGACTAGATTATGTGTAAAACACTAACCAGAACCATCTGTCTGTCCCCTTTCCTCGTGTTTCTCAACAACAAAGTTTTGTTCTGTGTGTTCTCTCAAAAAAATGCCAGGACCCACGTCTCACCATGTATGCAGCAGGAACACACAGGAGCATCCACTCACCAGAGAGTGAAACACTTTAGGAAAATGACACATCAGAAAGAACTCCCCAAAGTCCCCTCAGACTCTCTCAGAAGTTGCAGACCCTGCTCTTACCAGAGGAGTGCAGGAGAAATGATCCACATTCAAAGGGTCAACTTCCAGCTCCAGATCAATGCTGTCTGCATGTTTGGTGCTGCAGGGGAAACAAGAGAAGGAATGATGCTCTGTAGCCATGTCAGGATCATTGTCTAAGCACAGGTTTATCCAAGCACTGTACCACAGAGAAAGGCCACACACATGCTCACAACACATGTATTTACTACAGACGGTGCCCCCATCACAAACATGAAGAGCATGATACATCCAGTGACTGGACTCGCTCTCAAGAGACAGGTCCCATCAGATCAGGGCATGGGAACAAATTCAGGGGCTTGTCTCTTTGTACGAGACAAGCAGAAATGTGTACTGAGCAGAGTTTATATATGCTCCTGCAAAGTCTGTGCTGACAGCCCAGAGTCCAGCAGGCTGGGTCTTACCGCCATTTGATGAGGGTCTGGATGAGAGTAGCGTAGCCCTGGGCAGCGGCTAGATGGAGCAGTGTCATTCCCCGGAAAGTCTTCGAATGGATCAAGTGTTTGGACTTCGCCCAGCACGCACGACTCATCATCTTCTCACACACCACCACCACGCGGCTCTCAAAGCAGCTGCCCAGGGTCCCAGTCCCAGAAACGCACTGAAACACCACACACATCCCAGTTAACCATGGAGAGAAGCTGCAGCTTGCCCTGAACAGGCAGCCTTCCACTTCTACAAGTACTGAGACAGTGGCAAACGTGACCAAGAACCAGCTGCTGTTAGATACCCACAAACCAGACCTGTTACTTAGGACAAACTATAACCCTTTCCAAACCCCATGCCCCAAAAAAGCCTCTGGGAAGAAAGCATAAAGCTGTGTCTGGTCACAGAAGGGTTCATACCTGCACCTGTGTTCCACTGTTCCCATTCCCATTGCTCCCGCCTCCTACTCCTTGTTTGTGCTGCTGGGAGCCTGTCATTTCAGCCATTCTCCTCTCCATCTGCTCAAGTCGCTCCAATATGGACATCCTGAACTGGTTATCTAGGTTGGAAAAAGCCAGAATAAGGACATTTCCATGCAAAGGAAGCTCAGGTTTCGACAGCCAACTACAGGAAGTCACAAACAGCTACCCTGGAAGTGATAGAAGAAATTTGCTCTGCTTGGAAATGCACACACACTTGCCCTGCAGTACCCTAGCTCTTCAACTGCCTGCAGCAACCCTTTGACTGCAATTCCAGAGAACCTCCTTACAGAAAACAGACAGAAAATTAAAAAATGCAGGCAGATGACAACTCCCTTTCCTTGTGAGTCCAGCTGTATGCACACAATACCAGGGGTAAAGCAAAGTCTTTCAAAACACAAACTCTAAGCAAATATACCCATTCACTGAGCATTCCAGTAGGATCACATCTGCCATTTTAGAGTCACCCCCCTACTTTAAGAGTCCTGAATTCAGCTTGGCTTGCATCCTGGAATCATGCAATAATGGTACCTGGAAGAAAAAGACTCCTCTGCTTCCTTCTGTGCTTAGGAAAAGGAGACTTTAACAGGCCACAGAACAACCAGAATTTGGCATATGGACACTGACAGTCCTGTAACAGCACTCTGGAAAGCCATGCAACTCTGGAGCCCTCTGGTCCCTGCAGAAGTCTCAGGGCTGTGTTACTGGCTTTTCCCTTGTTACATTTTAACATAGCACTATCCTACAGCTACTAAGGCTTGAATGGTGGAGCAGGGAGGTTCAGGCAGATTAACAGATCATTGCTGAACCTGATGCTGTAGAGATCAACTGAGGCAATGATTCTCTGGATAGGGCCAGTCAGTGCAGAGGGAATGGCTGCAAACGCAGAGCTCCTTCTGTCCTGTGACCCATAAGGGATAAGTTTCACACAGCTCATGTGAAGCTGGGCAGGACTCTTTTGTGGATATGGAACATTTAATGAATTGTGATATCATGCTAAGAGCATAGGTATTAAACTGTAAGGGAGAGACAGCCCTCATACTGTTCAGTTTCATGCATCCATAGAGATGGTGGTGCAGAACACTCATAAACCCAGAACCACTCCCAGTGACAGCAAAAGGAGTATATGCACCAAAATAGACAAGCTCTGACGAAGTTTTAAACATGTCAGTCTCCTCCAAGAACACAGAGCCCTTCCTGGAAGGCTGTAGGTGTACTCATATGCTACACTCCGAGGCACAGCTCTCAGTAAGGGTATTGGAGAGATGTGGATCTCTGCTGCACTGCACGAAGGACAATATTGCAGACCACTGGTACAGCTTGGCTCCACTGGCTGGAGACATCCCCTTCTCACCAAGAGGCTGCTGTGGTCTGACAGCAGGCAAGAGCTCCACTCCCTTCTGGCCAGCTTCAGCATCCCCCTCTGGCTGCTCAAGAGCCAGGGACAAAGGACTGTTGCCAGCACCTCCCATCTAACCTCATGTCAGAGGTGAGCTCACTAGTCCAAAAGATTTATTATTAGTGCCTTACTAATCCTTCAATTGTCCTGTTAATCACAAAGCCCCTGGGAAAGGGCTGGCAGCTGTATCACCAAACACTCATGGTACGGACGAGGCTGTCAGGGCCCTGTCCCTCGGCTGTGGTCAGCACACGGGCAGCACCAGCAGCCCTGTTTGCCCAGCAAATCTTTGTTCCAGGAGTGCTGCAGTGTGCTGCAGTGCAGTCCACACCGCTGTCTCCTCCCTCTCCATTGCCAGGCGGAGCACGTCCACTGCAGAGACTGGCAGAGACCTGGCCCTGCTGAGCCGTCCCCTCCCTGTGCAAACACAGCTGCGACAGCTCGGGCACCTGGAAAAGTGGCCATGCTTGCCCTGCAGGGAACAGCTCTGCTCCACACAGGTAATGCCACTCTCCCCAGCTGGGTACCAGCACTTGCATTTATTAGAGCTGGGAGCAGCAAGCCACACTGGGTATCACATCTGAGCCCTCAGCCTTGTACAGGCAGAAGCAGCATCTTTTTAAAAGAAGAAATTTGACATGAACTGGAGTACTAAACCAACAAGCTCAGAGCTGCAAGATTCTGGGATTTGCTCCTACTCATTTAGGGGTCCAGAGAGAATAATTCTGTACACCTGGAAACAAAAGGAGACAATAATTCCAGTGAAACACAGAAGTACAGATTACTATTTTCTCCCCATTTTTTTTTCAATCTGAAACCACTCTGGAACAGAAATGGACAGCCCTATGTTTGTGACTATTTTCCAGGCTCTTCTCTCTGGGCTTTATGATCTGTAATGAGTGAAGCCTCCACCTTTCCTGACCACAAGCTAAAGATACTGAGGACTTCCTGTCAGTTCTTGTCAGAAGTTACCGAAGGTACACCTGTCACCCATCAATGTCCCCAGACACTAAACAAAACACTACACCAAAGAAATGAAAGCAGGGAATTTTTCTTAGGAAACAGAATTCAAAACAGTATCTGGTGCTCCCAGGTATTCCTATTCAGACACCTGGCAGTGCTCCTGGGAAATATTAAGGGCAGGACTAACTGGTTCTGACCAGATCAGGCATTTTAGAAATATTCTGCTATTGGTAAAATGGGAAGGAGAAACAAACATTCTGGAGCACCAGCACAGCATGGTCAGAGCCAGAGCCCTCCCTGTATCTAGAAGAGACCACCAGAATTTACCCAGATCAGGGTGTGCCCCCAAATGAGAAAGCTCCAGGCAGCGAATGTGGTAAGTGGGGCAGCAGTGCAGGGAAGGTGCCTCTATGCTGCCCATTTTCCAGGTAACCAAAACTGGTGCCTAAGCAAGCCACAGCTGATGGCAATTCCAAAATTATTTATGTATGGTGCTTTCATTATTCTGTAGCACCAATCACACCAAATGTCCCTTTCAAATGAACCCTGGTCATTTGAAGTGTGTGCACTGCACTAGTCTACAGAAAAAATCCAAACAAAACCCCCCAACAAACTAACAACAAAAAATCTACAACAACAAAAAAACCAACCAACCAAATCCCAACCAAACCACAAAAAAGAAAAAAGAGGGGTTGGGTGGGGGGTGCAGAGAGGGAATGGGAGAGAGAACACCTTCCCCCAAGGCCTCTCCTGAACTCAGCAATGAGGCAAAACACTCCTGTCCCACCCCAGCCCTGAACACACACCAGAGTAGCAGCATTTTGGATCATGCCCAGCTGTTTCACACACTGCTGATGAGCCAACAGATGCACCTTGCCACGCCTGAGAGAAGGGCTACAACAACCACAGGGCTGAACATTACAGCGAGCACTCTGAGAAGTTCAAGACCTTTTATCCTGTGTTATTTCTCATTTTTCTAGTCACAATCTTTTCTCTCTTGCTCGCTTCTTTTCTCTCTGCTCACTCTGCAGGGCCATCTGCTTAACAGGCACTGAAGTTACAGGAACAGTTTCCACAATTCTTGTCTTTTACAGCCAGCAGAAGTTCTTATGACAAGCAAGTCTCTTGCAGTGGACTGAAGATGAGAGCTCAACAACATCAAGATCACTGTCCAAATAAGCTTTTCTCCTGCTACATTGTACAGGAAATCTAAACAGTCTGAGCCCAAGGAAATGTCTTGCACTGGAAGCACCCTCATTCTATCCAAAGGCAACAAAGATCTACATGGATACAAATGTACTCATATATTTAAGGTTTTGCCCAAAAATTCTGCTTTTGATGATAGAATTTAAAATATTTTAGTGAGCTAAAAAGTTAGACATGCAAACTTGTGCATTTATTGAGTTTTTTCACTACATATCAATCTAATAAACCTTTTAATGCTCTTTAGGAAAACTACAGAGAGTGATTCTCAAGGTGTTCTTCAAGGCTTCCTCCACCAAAGGTGATGAAAATAACCACATTTCTGTATCTCCAAGAGAAAGAATGATTTCACAGAAAATATTCTGAACACTGTATCTTTCATGGAAATTATCTTCTTCAAATTCAACAATATCAATGTAACACCGAAATTACTTCTCGCTATCTTTCCCCCAGCATAACAAGGAGAGGTGGTGGCAACCTGAGGGGAGCTGAGCTGTCCCAGCAGGGAGGGACAGGGAGGAGCTGCCTGGTCAGATTTTGACCAGCACTAAGCAATTGATTTGAATTTCATAATCATTTCCCTAATACACAACCCATTTTTGAAGTGCAGAACAAGCTTCATTTTCATCTGCATTGTGAGAGAGCCTACTATTGATCACAGTAATGACAGCAGGTTAGCTACTGAATCCATCTAAAGATGCAGAACAATTCTGGTACAAATCCTCTAAGGATACATGGTTGTTTACATCAGCTAGCATCTTACAGAGTAACAGCCTGTATGCTTGCACAGTTAAATGCAGACAACCTGGTTATTGTTTAACATATTTTTTTACTTTTTTTTTTTTTCCCCAGGGTTGGTTTAATTCAGTGGTGTTTTCTTAACCCAGATCCCTTCACAATGAATTTAAAGCACACCTGTACCAACAGCTCAATAAGCCACCACAGCAGGCACAGAGAGTGGAAAACACAGGGAGCAGAGGAGTTAGTTTAATCTCCAAGATTCTGGAAGCCACACCTCCATTTTTCTCCCTCAGTGCTCTCCAATAAACACTGAATTTCCTCAGTAAGAATCTGAACAGATGCCAGGCATTTACGTGACACAAGTTTTCACTGGAGGCTGCAGAAGCACGTGCCTTGTGCAGCCTGGTAACAGCTCCTGACTGCACAGACCCTGTACTGACAGGGGAGCTTAAACACAGCACTTGCAAACACTTCACCCACACCCCCACGACAGCCCCATCTCTGCACAGCCCTCCCCACTGCCCAACCCAAAGCCTCTTCCAACAGCAGGATTTGTGGTTTTGAGCTGTGCACACAGTGTCCCGCACGGGCAGGCACAGCTCAGAGCACTGCCTCTGCCCACACTTTATTACAACAGTGAAGGCACACCTTCATCAAACATCAGTTCTGCACTTCTCTGTGTGGTACCCAAAACGCCACCATGGCCCAGGGCATGGAGCTAAGAGAATAGCAAGGCACAGAGAAAGTGACAAGCCCTCCTCTGCTTAACAGGCCAATTTTAAGAAATGAGCACAGAGAACTGCTTTTCTAATCTCTGCACATTGCTGTACCAGACAAGAACACATCCCACAGTCCTTTTGCCAAGCAAGCTTCAAACAGTAAGAAACTGTCTGTGCCACACATGACTTGGCAGTGCAGCCAGAACTATTACAGGGGAAATAGTGCTGAAAATACAGATGAAAAACAAAAGGGCAGTTCTCAGTAGCAAGCGGTGTTAACAACACTTGCTCTTTGGAGGGCTGGAGGTTTTTACCATGCTGCCCAACCAAAATGACAGACAGTTCTGGCTGGAAGAACTAAAGGATGAGGGTCTATGATCTCCTGCACATTCCACTGGGGCTGCATCTGCCCAGCATATAACTATTGCCCCCAGAATTCTGAACACTGAGCTAAGAGTGGTGTGTAAGATCTGCATGCTCCCAAGCACTGTGCTTAGACACTCCGGTGTGCAGGAGCCACTCTGAGGGCTTTGGCTTCCCAGCCTGTGCTGTTTCTTTACCAGCAGTTTCTGTGTTAAATCATTCCCTGCATGAGCACACACAGACTGAACTGAACAAGTGTGACAGCTGAGCAATGTAAAAAAAGCCATGCAGCATGAAGACGTTTTTCTGTTTTGCAGAGCAAGCCAGAATTCTCTCACCAGATTCTCTCACACAGCACAAGCTGTGGGTGGGGATGGAAGCAGTCTAAGGCCACGTCACTCACAGTGCCACTGCTCTGTTTCTATTTTGCAAATCATCTGTCCCTGATCTACAAAATCTTGCTCAATTCTTCTGTACAGTACAAATCCTGAACATCTTTTATGTTGCAGTAATAATTTCATAATTTAACGCTGATTTCTGAGGTGGCATTGTTGCAAGAACACCTATTTCTGAAATTAAACTGCAGTTACATCCTCAACGCCCCTCACGACAACCTCTCTTTAGCAGTAAGTTATTACAGGTCACAGTCTCTACCAGCAAATGAAAGCATTTAAAATTCATATTCTAGGACAAATGCATATCTATGTTAATGAGGCAGGTCATTTCCAGGGCTTTTCATCAGTGAGAAATGCTACAACTCTGAGGTATGAGATGAGGAAAACACTGTATTGTACACTCTGAGCCTAAGCAGCAGCTGAAGGAACTCCATGCTTTCACCCAGTAAATGAACACTACTGGACATGGGCAGGAATGATGAAGTCATCCAGACCTGCACACACAGGTACTGTCAGTGATTTTAAGCCATTAATTCACCTGCCAAGGCATGATTTCTTACTGTCAACACTTTCCCCATAGTTCTTCCCGTGCTTCAGCTATTACTCCCATGCCATCTGGGATTATTCTGTTCCTCTCTGTAACCCCCAGCAGCCAGTGCTCCCTCAAAACAGGGTACTGCTCTACTTTATCACACCATTACTAGAAAACAGAAGCAAGAGGGTTGCTCAGGCTGACTTCTTCCCCAACTGGGAATCTCTATACCAACAGCAACAAAGCACTTGCTGCCCTATTTTTCAGGCTTCTCTTCCCCAGGGCTTAGGGAGGGCAAGATCTTAATGCTATCCAGGAACAGCTGCTTCAGGAAACAAAGGAAAGTTTCAAACATGCCATGTGTACTTTATATATATTAAAGGTAGACCACACTGCCAAAGACATCACTTCTTATGCTGTTTTGTAATTTGTATAAGAACTTGGTTGCCTAAGGTCAGTCTCTGCATCTCAGGTCAGAAACCGACCTGATGGGTACCAATACTATGAAAATTCTACAGGAAAAATGCTCTTGGATGTATGCAAGAGCAACAGCCCGGGAGAACTTGCTGTGCTGCTGCTCACCTGCCCAGTGCTACTACCCAGGGCTCCTGGAGATTTCCTCCTCCTAAGGCTACATGCTAAAGGACTACAAACAGGAAAAAATCATCTCATGCCACACATGCAGTATTTGTGCTTACAGGACTGTGTATGGTATTTATGTATGCATATGGTAACAATTCTGACCCAAGCTTTTTCTCATTAAATCTGCAACCTCAAGAGTCAAAATACTCACTCCGAAATCACCAAACTGAAGAGCAGCATGCTATAAAATGGCCTCTATTTGCTGCAAAGTTAGATAAATAGGAACTGCTGCAAGCTACAAAAGTGAAGCACTGGAACAGGTCAGCAAGCGAGACAGAGATCTCCTTTGCTGGAAGCTTTCATGAAGTCTGACGTCAGTCACGTTTACCCCATCTAAACTGTGAGCAGTCCACACAGTGTCCTGAAGTCCTCTTGCTAGTCCCACTCTTTCTGGCAAAGCACGCTGCAAAACAAGTTTTCCAATACCGTGGTGTGGAGCAGGCGTGTGTTTCCAGCATCCCTAAGATCCCCAGGAAGGTCTGGGCTACCGACCTCCTTCTGTGCCGTACCAGCTCAGAACACGAGGCTGTGAGCTGGAGGCGCTCCGATGTAATGTGTCCTGCTGCACACGTGATGCTACAATTAGAGTGCTGTCACAACTCTGAGCCTGCATCGCAACATCACTCGGGAGGGGCTGAGGACATGAAAACACGACCGTGTCCCACGGCTGGGGGCACAGCGAAGGGGGCACAGCGAGCAGCAAGGCGTGCAATCATCGTGGAAGTGCAGCAGAGTGAGGCACGACACAGAAGCATGCAGATTTAAACCCAAACAAGCACTGCGCAACACTTCATCCTGCAATACTTACTGAAAGCAGTACTTTGTCACATGTGCGCATCCACCTGCAACGGCTGGGGGTCCCGGACCCCTCTGTAGTCCCTCTACCTGCTTCCAGGTAAATAATGTGACAACACCTGGCACCAGAGGACTGACCTGGGAGTCTACAAGGCATCAGCGGAGGCTCCAGCCAGCATCTGGCGCAGACCCCGCAGCAGGGGCGGGCAGAGCAGGCTCCCCCCAGACCTGCTTGTCGTCTCTCGCATCCTCGCAGCCAACTGGAGCCCCGCCGTCCTGTCGCAGCGCCGGCGGGTCTCAGCGGTGCCACCCCCGCGCCCCGGCGGCCGCAGCGGACGGGCTAATGCTGGCCGGGCTAATGTTGGCCGGCATAGCTGGGGCTCGGGGCGGCCCGGCCGGCCGCGGCGGAGAACGAGCCCGGGCGCCGTTCAGCGGCCGCGAGCATCGCGGCCCGAGCGCTGGGGCCGCGGTCGGCAGCGGGCTCCGGGGGGCAGGGGCCGGCATGCGGGGACGGGCGGGCCGCTCCACGCCCGCCCCGGGACCGGCGCCGCCTCGGAGCCCGCGGCGGCTCGCGGCCGGTCCACGGCCGCCGCCCGCCCCCCGGCTCGCCCTGCGCCGAGACGAACACCCCGGAGCCAGCCGGCAAAGGCAGCGGCGTCCCGGGCGGAGGGTCGGGCAGCGGCTGGGAATCGGCGGCCGCCCCGGTCACTCCGGGCGCGCCCACGGAGCCATCGCCGCGCCCGACACCGCCTCACACCGCCAAGTCCCGGGCGGCCGCCACCTGCCCCGGGGCGCCCGGGCACCTCGCAGAGGGGGAGCGCCGAGACCGCGCCGCAGGGCGCTCCGGCTGCCCGGGCGGAGAGCAGTGGCGCTCGGTCCTGCCACCGCCCTCAGCCCACGCCGGGGCCCCCCGCCGCCCCCATCGCGGGACGCCGGCCGCGCCCGACGGGCTCCCCGCCCCGCGCTCAGCGCCGGCCCGGTGCGGCTGCGGGCGGGCGGCGGCTGCCGCCGCCTCCCATTGTCTGCGCGGCGCGGCCGGGCGGGCCCTGCCCCGCTCCCGCTCCGCGCCCGCCGCCGGGCCCGCCCCGCCCTGACGTCACCGGGCCCCATTGGCGGCCGCCGCCGTGTTTACAGCGGCCCCGCCGCGGGCACCGACCGCCCGCCGCCCCCGGAACGTGCCGCACACGAGCGAGTCAGGCCCGGGACGCGCCGTCCCTGGGTCACCTTCCCGCTCGTAGCACAGTTCTCATTTCGCTACACACACAGTATTTGTACTTTTACTTGTTGCTCTAGTAAGGCAGATCTGCAGAGCGTTAAAACCTGATAATTTCGGAGACTGTGCGGTTCCACGACTCACGGAGCAAGCACAAGCCCCCGGGCAGGCTCCTCGGGGCAGCAGGGCACGTTCAGTCATCGGCCTGAGAACAGACACGGCTTGCCAGAGGAATCCCATGTCTGACCGTGAAGTCGGGCTGGCTCAGAAGACAACACTCAGCATAGGAAATGAAGTGCTCCTTGTCTCAATTCAATCACATTATGATCAAAAACGAAAAGGACAGTCTGGGAAATGCAGTCAGAACAGTAGGAGACTGGCTTCCTGAAACAGTGTCCTTAATAATAGTGTGTGAAAGGAAAAAACCGCCAAACACATCTCAGCAGGAACATAAACAGAACCGACAAAGGCTCCACACTACAGAGGAGTCAGTACAGGGGAGGATGAATAGAAACTTAGGAAGTTTTCTGGATAGCTCCTATCAAGGGACAAGGTATCTGTGTCCTCTACCAATGCTCACACATCCCTGCAAGCTGCACCACAGCCTTTTAACATGGTACAAAACATTCATCCCTCTTCCCAGAGAGAACCCAAATACATAATCTTTTATGGTAAATCCAAGATGTAAACACCAGTCACCTTTATCCAAATGGAAAGAGGAGTGAAAAACAGTGATATTGTTTATCAACACAGACTTTTTCCTTATGGAAAGTCTCTTACAGCTGCAAAACATTCACTGATACTGAACACATCTCTCCTAACCTGACTCTGGTGTCCTGCATCTCATCCCATGCTAAGAAGGGCATCTGGTCCCACTAAACAGACACATGCCATGGGTTTCGGTGATAACGTTACCACTGTACAGGAATCATGTACCTGTCAAACTGTGGAATGCCACGGGTAGCACACACATGCTGTTTGCTCACAGATGATTCCATGCTAAAGTGAATTTAGATACCACTGGTATGGCCACATCATGCTAATACAAGTGAGCCACCAAGCCCCACCCCGCTGAATCTTTTTACGTTCTCCAGCTGGGAAAGACAGCTAGATCATAAACTGAGAAGCCAGCAGCAGCTGAAAGGCTGCCTGTCAGGTGCTCCTGCGTCAGTGCCATTTACATTCAGTACCAGTCACACCCTTGTCCAACCCGTACACACTTGACTCATCAGTACACACATGGCCTGCCCCTATTTTTAGGTTCTGTCCTCTTTCCTGCAGATGCATAAGTGTAATGCCAACAGCACTCATAGCCATTTCCCTGGAATTTCTGATCACATCCTGTGCCAAGGAAACACCATCTCTACAGACACTTTATGAAAGCAGCAAAGGCTTCTGCAGAGGGCAAACACAACATGCTTTCCATTGGGAATCTGTACTGTAATGCCTTTATAAGTTGTTATGCATCTGTCATGACATCATCTCTGCCCTTCAGTTCTTCAAACCTCATTTGCTTTTTGTTTTCTTCTTAAAAGAACCACTCTACCAACAGTGAATGGGAAGTGAGATCAAATGGCTATAAAAGCACACAATGGCTTCTGAGAACTCAGTTTTACATAGAAAACAGAAAAGGCTACTAAGTTTATCAGCAGAGATCAGGATCGCATGAGAGTGCTTCCTTTATGAGAAAAAGTTCGCTTTGAAAAGAAAGAATACCACTATTCAAATTAACTAGAAAAAATGCAAGAACATCAGCAGCTGGTGTCAGCTGTCCATTTGTGAAAGACCTAACTCACCCATGGTGTCAAATAAGGAAAACTCAGAATAAAACAAGTATCTCTGTATAGTTCAGAAGAGGGTGCACAATCCTTCATGGCACAGCAGATACTGATGAAAGGAGCCCTTCAGAGGATGGCACAGACCACGCTGCCTTCAAACTCCTTCTCTGCACTTGGCTCAATTCAGTCCTAGAAGCAGAAGCGTGGTGGGAGATGGTCTCACAACCCTTCCCAGTCATTAGCAGGACTGCTCCCTGATCCCAAAGGCTGTGCTCAAGAAAAATAGTGATTTTTGTCTTAATGTAACTGAAAACATAGAGTTCACATATAGAGCCATTTTGACTTTATTTTCAAGAAATTTGTGGAAGGCAATTGTTTATCTAAACTTAGATGAGATAGAAATTGCTTGTTCTTTTCCTAGGGTGCTGCTGGGGTATGACTGCTAACTCTATCTCTCTGGCAATGGTCATTCCAGCTGGAATCATGAACTGTGTTTTAACAATGCAGTGCAAAGGAACTCAGAGTGTTCCACTGAGTTAATTTAAAAGAATTTAAAAATTCTTGTCAATATTTTGTGACTACAAACATTCCTCGAAAATTTTCCCTCAAGACTATGTAACAGTCAGTAGGGCAAGCATTTTAAGCAGGGAAATTAAAGCAAACAGAGAAGTCAGGGATTTGTGTATTTATTCAATTGATAGAATCAGCTCACATTAGTTTTCACGTTGGCTAGCTAAGCTAACATTTGTTCTCTAGCAGTAAATGAGAAGATGTAGCTGGTCCTTTAAATAACAGTATAATTTGCTCCCTTTGGAGCACTGTGCATCAAGGCAGAGGCTTCTGATAAATCATGGTTAGTATAATTATTCAGTCCTTTTCCCTGAAGGGCCTCTGCAATGCAGCGGTCCTCTTACTTTTTTTTTTCCCCTCCCTGTTAGCAATGCCCTAGTTTGTTCACTGCTGCAGTCCCCCTCCCTTCCACCATCACCACAGCATAACAACCTCTAATTGAGAGCTGGGCTGCTAACCAAGAGCACCCAAAGAAACTGCAGGGACACCAGAGACAGCACTCACAGCCACCTTCTCAGCTCCTCCGAGTTCAGCAGCACTGAGGGAACTGTCAAACAAGGGATTCAAAACCTACCCACTTGGGATGTGCCAACCCTGGAGAGATTGCTAACAGCTGAGTATCAATCACCATCACACGCTATCAGCTGCACTCCACAGGCAGCAGATGAAAAGCACCTACAGACTCTTACAATCCTCTCAAGTCAAGGAAATTAGATTTTGATGCTGAACATAAGACTTTGTGCATCTCCTTGTTAAGGGCTGGTTCTATTTCTGTTTGTGACCGTGCTTCTGCAGCCACATCAGAAACCTCTCTTCACTCTGCAATACCCACAGTGCTCTGTCTCCATGCTGCTCTTTGGAAGTGGTACCATCCCAACTTCTTTAGCATGTCCCTCTTGTACATGCCTTACTATCTCCCCATTTTCTGCTTAAATAAACACACTTTTTTCTAGATAAGCTCAAGTTTCAGAATTCTCAGGAAAGACAATTCCAGGGTAAATGCTTCTCTCCTAGAAACTGGGCAGTAGATCAGCTTTCTGTTCAGACAAAAACCCCCACTCCCTTTATAAAAGGCAGCAACATTTTGTTCACACCAACAGAGCTAGTAAGGCTTTTCAATGAGAGGACTTTGATTAACATTGCCACAGCCCTTCCTGTCAGGACAAACTTGCCCCTCTACATCCCTCCCCACCAGGAGCTGCTCTGTCATTCACAGTTCTACATTTGGTCTGCTTTCTTAAGGAATATCCCACGCTTCTTACCGTCCAAGGACAGCCAGTCATGCTGGGAGGAAGGCAGGGTTGGCAGAGCTCTGGCTTTGTATTCAAATACCACAGAATTGGAGATTATCTGATTGTTGAAGGCAACTTGCAATGTCACAAGCCCAGTGTCATGAGCTAAAAGGAAAGTATATGTTGTAAGACAGAGAACTCCCCACAGAAACCCTCAGTTAGGAATTACCCCATGTGCTAAATATTGGGCTGAGAGCAGGTGAAGAGATGGGGTGCTGAACAGTATTTTAATGACTAGACAATTCAAAAGTCCAAAACACCAGTTGGTATATTCAAACATGGAGATTTTAAGCTTAAGAGTAATCTAATGGGTTATTCTGGCAAAAGGGAGAATCACATGTTTCTAAAGACTGAGCAGCCTCACTGTATTTCCAGTGGAAAGCTGGGGCCTAGCAATGAAACCAAGTTACTCTGCATCCACTTGAAGTCACATACTGAGGGCCATCACTAGTGAAAATCTCTTTGGGGAGGTTAGAGGTGTTCTCATGCTGTAAGTAGCAAAGGGCAAAACGTAGGCAAATCGAGTCAGCAGATCAGTGAGCGCACTCCTGAATAACAGCTAATCCTTAATCTGCTCTTTCAAAACAAAAGGAATGCTTAGAATTATTTTAAATTACTTCAAATAATTATTTTAAAGTTAATTCAGAGATTCTAAATAGTATTTATTGTGATCTGTTGGGATCTATCAAGATGCCAAATTGCTGTTCTCACACTAAACTGGTCAAAGAAAAAGGAAAATCTTCTCGATGCCAATGCACTTTTGTACATGTATGACATGACGAGGCTCCGGAAGCCCCAGATGTAGAAGAGCAGTGCTCCTTACCTGGGCAGTAGCAGCGCAGTACCCCTGGCTGAATTAAAGATGCAGGCACTGAGATCTGATCAAACAGACAGCTGTAATTATTGCTGGCTTCCTGCCACGGGCCGGTAATCAGGACTTTTACTCCTCCCTGTGAGGAAAAAAGGGAGAGACCCAAGCGTGACAGGAGAGGCCGCGGCGGGGAGGAGCGCGGCCGGCCGCGCCCGCCGCCCCTTCCCCGCGGCCGTGCTGCCCTCGGGCGGCCGCCGCCGGCAGCGACACGGCCGGGCACGGGCGGCGGCCGCCCGGGGGCACGGGGCAGCCGGTGCCGCTCCCCGCCTGGTGCCGCTCCCCGCCCGGGGGCACGGGGCAGCCGGTGCCGCTCCCCGCCCGGTGCCGCCTCAGCCCTGTGCCGCCAGCCCTGTCGCCCCAGCCAGCTGTCGCTTCAGCCCGGTGCCGCCTCAGCCCTGTGCCGCCTCAGCCCGGTGTCGCCTCAGCTCGGTGCCGCCTCAGCCCTGTGCCGCCTCAGCCCGCTGTCGCCTCAGCCCGCTGTCGCCTCAGCCCTGTGCCGCCTCAGCCCGGTGCCGCCTCAGCCCGCTGTCGCCTCAGCCCTGTGCCGCTTCAGCCCGGTGTCGCCTCAGCCCTGTGCCGCCTCAGCCCGGTGTCGCCTCAGCCCGGTGCCGCCTCAGCCCTGTGCCGCTTCAGCCCGGTGTCGCCCCTCCCGGTACCGGCCCGGGCCTGCCGAGCTCGCCCCGCCGGCAGCCGCTCGGCTCAGGCCGGGAATGTCCGGGCGCGGCCCCATCACCCTCGTGGGGCCGCTTCCCCCCGAGAACCGGGCAGCGCTGTGCTGCGGGACAGGGAGCCCGGCCCGGGGCAGTTACTGCACATCTCGGTACAAACAGTGCTCCAAGGCCGGGCCTATGAAAACAACACCCCCCACCACCTTTTTTTTTTTTTTTTTTTTTTTTTTTTTTTTTTTTTTTTTTTTTTAATTCAAAATAACCTCTTCCCATTAGTGGCTCAAACAGTCTCTTCCCTCACGCGTTCCTTCACGGCAGCAAGGTCTGTGCTGCTGCCATTTTCAGCGTATGGGGCATGTGACTGAGTTTGGAAGTCAGCGAGATGGAGGGAAATGCTGAACTCCTTAAGGCTGTGCAGGCCTTGAATTATTCTACTAGGAGCACCAGTGATGTGAAAAATGCATATTTTATGATTGGCTCTTTGCAAATATTAAATAGAATACTACATGTATTATGGAGGGTTATTTTGTAATACTGTATTAATCCTTTTTAAGTAGTGTGTTAAATATAGTTTTAGGTTACAAGTTATTGTTAAAGTAGAAACTATGCAATGTAAGATATTTTTTTACTAGCTCAAGAAAGGGATAAGATAATCAGAAACTCTTCGCACAGAGATAACAGCGACAGGGCCCATAAAGAGTTACAGCCTCCTTATCGGAAAAGACAAACATTCTTCCACCTTCTCTCCCTCTTTTTGGAACCACCAGGATTAAGGGGAAGAAGTTGACAAAAACAAGAAAAATTCTTAATTTGTAAGGAATTTATGCATCATGTGTGAGATACATGAATATGCAACAGGTTATTGCTTTTAAGGGTTATTCCTTTGTTCGCAAGGCATGCTTTTGGCAGCTCAGTGCCCAAAAACATCCGGACGTCCGGAATTCTTTGCTTTTTATTGTCTTGTAGTGTCCTAATCCTCATTGTCCAAATTTTTATTACTCTTATTTTATTACTACTTTTTTATAACTATTTTATTACTAATAAACTTTTAAGATTTAAAAAAAAACAAGTGACTGGTGTTTTTCACAAGTGACAAATGTAAGGAACAGCTCCAGTTTGCAAATACTACTGCTCTAATGGGCCTAGGTAACGCCATGAAGCCATCATGTGGGGAAGACGTGGCTTTCAATGAAATAATACCTTTCTGTTCAGATGCTTCCTAAGTGAAGAAAGGGCCCTGTCAGGATAATGAAGTGCTTAATTAAAAGTACACTCAGACATGCAAGCGGCCTTGAATGCTCTGACTTGGAGAGAAATATTTTAAAGGCCTTTTCAAAGCTTTCACAAAACAGCTCCCTTATTAACAAAGCAACGAAAGATAAAGCAGTAAACACGAGTGAGTAAAAGCCCTGGACTTACCTCAGGGTAAGACCACTCTGGTGAATAATCTGTCACCATGAACAAGCGCCCACTCTGCTGCAGCAGCCCCAAAGTGCCTTGTGCCGCAGCTGCCGAGACCACCTCAGCCACGTGCATGTACGCCATGGTGCTGGCTCCGTTCTCCGTGCTGCTGAGCTGCATGTTGGCTTGCTGAGGGCTGCAGCAAGGAATGCACATCTCGGCCTGGTTGTACGTCGCTCTGTTACTGTCTTCAGGCTGAGACAGTCCAGCACTGTCACCTGACACCAGCTGGTGTCCATACAGAGCATTGCTCCCACCTTCTACCGATATGAAATCATTAATTAGATCAGAAAACTGGTTGCTGAAGGAGATGTCAAAGTGGTCTAAGTTAAGCTCCATGTTAGAGGAGTTATTTAAGCTAGGATGGGCCACAGGATAGAGTCCTTGTACCATGTTTCCTTGGAGAATAGGGAGGTTGTTTCCATTCCTGATACCCCCGTTGGCCTCAGGCTGCAAGTAGTGTTCTGTGTTGCAGGCTTGAAGATCCCCTGATTTAAGTAGATTTTCATTTCCTTCTGCCTGCTGGGAGGTCTCCATGGGAACTTCAGCTTCTGCAGTCATAGCCTGGAAGTTTGCTTGGAACTGCATGAGCTGGAGAGAAGAGGTGGACTCTATTCTGGTTTCCACTGTGCCATTACAGTTGGACGTGGTTTGGGACGAGGACTCTGTTTTCACATTGGAGATTCCTAACGTGTTCACAAATGAGCTACTTGTGTCATTCAAATTGTTGTGAGTGTTTTGTTCAAGGGGAAGAGGTTTGCTGGCATCCTGCAGAAAGAAGCTGGGGGAAGGGGTCTGATGGACGTGAGGGCTCTGGACGGTCTGATTGAAGCTGGAAGAATAGTCCTTGTTGGAGTCAATGGCACTGAAGTCCATCTGCTCCAGGGTGGTACTTGGGCTCAGACCTCCTCCAGATGGAAGTAAACCTGAACCAGTACTGAGTGTGAGAGTGTTAGATGCAGAAGTGGAGGAAAATGCTTCTTTGGACATCTGCTGTTCGAAAGATGTGTCCTCAGTTTTAATTTCTTTTGTGAGGGTTGTATTGAAGTTGAAGCTACGTTCTGTTGTGGGTGACTGCCTTATGTTGGTATTGATGCTGTCACTTTTCATACCTCCTCCACCATAAGTCTGCCCTTGCTTGGGATTGTTAAGAAAACAGTCTGGGTCAAAATTCATGGTGGTTTCTGGAATTTTCCTATTTCCTTCTAAAGTTGTGGAGAGCACAAGTTCCTCAGAGACAGTGCTGGGTAGCATCGACAAGCTCTCTGAACTGCCAGTTGTTGGAAAAGCAAACTTGTGTCCATCTGAACTCACAGCAAGTACCAGTCCTTGTGCAGCTGCATCTGAGGACAGAAGGTGCTGATTTGGGCCAGATGTGGGTGACATCGTGTACACAGCTTCACTGGTGACTTCTGACATAAATACGGTGGCACTTTGTGACAAACTTCCCATAACTGACGCTACAGCCATACTGGACACACCAGTGACAGCTGGGCTATCTGCCATATCTGGGTCGCTGTTTAACCCACTGCTGATGGACACAGGAGAATTCTGGGTTGTGTCAGGGACCTCCACCTGGTTGGTGGAAGAAACCTCAGTGCTGTTTTGATGGAGCAACACTGGTTTCGCCACTTTGCCGTTCCTCTTCTCTCGGCTGGAGGCCTTGCCATGACTGTGCTCGTTCTTGCCTTCAGAGACATCGTTATTTTGTACCTCTGAATGAGTGCTGTACCCACCTGTCCTTGGTTCAACCTTTGGTGATATGATGCGGTGTTTGGCACTGTTACACTTGTGATGCACACTGCTTCCTGCCCCTGTGCCAGAAAACAACAGTATTTGCTGTTCAGTAAGTACAAAATTAGGACAATGCTAGTTGTGTATCTCGTGGCTGTAGCAAAGGACAGCTATGCTTGTGCATACATGTGTGACAGACAGTGAGTACACACGAGAGAGCAGGCGATATCTTGAAAATAAAACAAATTTCTCACCAGTGCCAGAAGTACAGGTCCTGTCTAATGCACAGATCCACTGCATGCAGTAACAGCAACCTCACAACAGGCACTTAGGGACCCCTGCCCTCACCCCATGTAGCACCTGCCCCCTTCCTCCTTGCCCCGATCAGGCAGAGGGGGATTGGCATCTATGACAAGTTTCAGAGTTATTTAAATGTGCCTAATCTCAGTGCAAAGTCTTCAGAGCAAGTGCTGCTGTTGTCAGCTGTGGCACAGGGCCCTGTTCCCCATGGACAAGACCTCAGTCCCTGGAACACATTCTCTGCTCTCTATGCTGGGAGATGCTGAGAAGCTTGACAACCACTCTTGGGGCACGGATGCTGACCAGTAATCTGGAGTAACAAATGCCACATCATGCCCCTGTCCCTGGCATCACCCTGCTGCCTAGACTGTAGCCCACATCTTCCTGTCATCACTGTCTTACAGTTGTCAGTCAAATTATTGAAGTAACCCATTAGCCATGCAAAGCATTCGTGCCCTCCCAAAAGGCTGGTGATGTGCTTCTCTGACACTCAGCCATTCCTGTGCTGGCAGACACACTGTACTCTGAGAGGAGAACACAGAGGACAGACAGCACTGGAGCTGCTGAAGAATGTTCAAGCAAGGGCCACTTGAGGAAAATCCTCCATGAATGAAACCAGCCAGCACCTTTACTGGCCTGTAAAGGTAACATCACTTGCATTCCTGAGAGCTTGTAATCAGGCAGGATGAAGTAAACAATTCTGTCTGCAAAGGCACCTTAGTCACCAGCTCTGGTGCAGGGACTGCTTTTGCTCTTTAAAGAACAGCAGCCCATTAATTTTTGATGTTTCTTTCCTTAATTGATTAATTTTCCCTAGAATGAGGTAAGAACATTAATTACATAACTGTAGAATGACTGAAGGGGGGGAAGAAGCCTCCTTGCAATAGCTCATGGCTACAATTATAAATGCCATCTTCTGGGCAACATAAAGCATCCATGTAGCCGCTGCAATTTGCTGAATCTTTTGTTGCTTGCCCTTGAAGAGGAACTTCTCTATTATGTGTTCAAGATTTGAATGAGGTCACTTAAAGTAGTTCAAGACAGTGCTTTTGAGACTAAATACAATATTAAATCTCTTTATTCTCCTAGGTATAGAAATGAACAGGAACAAGGGAAAGACTTTTATGCTGCTGTATTTGTGGATGACAGTAAGGGATTGGGAATGTGTGTGTCAATGTGCAAGCCAGTTACAAAACAAAGCAATACTGTTGTGTTAAAAAGCACTGAGCAGACTTAGCACAAGACAAAACATCAAAGGGAAGAATAAAAGGATTCATGTTCAGATCTGCAAGCCTGGATCAAATGCTGAGCCTTAAGGGGTGAATTTTAATCCAAACTCAGGTATTTCAGAGGTCATCATTCTTATTTAAGCCTTGATTCTATAATGCAACTGCTCAAGAAAAGAAGAAAAAAATAACCCTTTGAAGCACTGACAACTTTCCTTTATAAGCTTTGCTAAAGACTAGTTAATGTGTCATATACTTTATTTGACCAAAGTGCTAGAAAGGAGCAGATATATAGCAGATGAGTTGCAAAGTGAATCACTTAGCATTCCACTGTCTGTGGGAAATGCTAACTCTAAGGATGCTGTTTCTTGCTGCTGTGGTGTCATCCAAAACAAGGTCATCTCCTGTAACAAGAAAGAGATCTGTATTTTCATGATACCTAAATAAGACCTGTCTTATCTCAGTGATACCTTGCAGTTAACCACCTGAGCACTTCTCCAAAAAAGTGAGCTGCAGGGCAAGGAATTCAGAGGGTGAAGCTGGAAGAACATTAGATTTTGAGGCTTTGGTAACAGAATTTGTACATGTAGAAGAGAATGTACCGTTTTGAGCAGCTCATGTATGGACTGCATTTATTGGAAAGCATTGACATTTCCTCCAGAAGTTCCAGCTGCATCTTTTTGTGCTCGAGACTTCTCCTGCCAACTCTTGAGTTCATTGTGTCCCAGTGTTTCATGAGACAGCATTTTTATCACCTCAGTACTAGAAACCCTGCTCCCAGACTGGATGAAGCTGAGTCACTCTGTGCCCTCCCGAGGTACTCACCCAAGGTACCAGTGCAGAGACAGTTGTGTGTTCGAGGCTGGGGCTTGGTCTGGTGGCTATCGAGGATCTGCTGCACGAGCTGTTCCACTGAGAACCCTGAACTGCTGTTGCCATTGCTGCATGTCCACTTGATGCCATGAACTGCAATGAGAACAGTACAATTTCCCATCAGAAAGTGCAAAATCATGCCAAAACCATCAAAAGCCAATCCAAATTACCAGCAAAAAATCCATTCCTGCTGCTTTCTGTCAGAACTGAAAGGAGCCCTATAAAAAGCAACACTAATGGATACTGGTTTACTATTCTCTGCTCCTTGGTATCAACAGGCTTCCGAAGGCAATTCCTGAATTAGGTATATATAGAGGAAAATCTCCTCAGCAGAGTATCTGGCTCTATTTCAGTCTGCTGCTAACAGGGACTCTGCACCTGCAACGATTCTCTGTAGTGCCAGCAACCTTCACTGAAAACCCAAAAACAACAAAAGACTTGGTTCCATTGAAGTAAAGCAGTATAATTCCAAAGAGTGTTTTGGAATCTTTTTCTGTCTAATATGAAAACAAAATCAGCTTTATAGTAAAATCAGCAGCCAAAAATACATCAGAGTAACAGCAAATGCAAACCTTCTGCCAGGTCTTCATTGTCAGACCCCGGGTGGCAGCAGTGAAGGCTGACTCATTTTTTGGGAGTGACTAACAGACACTGTGTGAGCTCCTCCTCAGACTTGGACGACCTTTTAGTAATTTGGGAAAATGGACAGGTGGATAATGTTACAGAACACGTTGCAAACGGAAGCTCTTTTCTTGGGAACTCTCTGGGCCTGTTAGCTATTTAAATAAGAATGCTAGACTGCATGCAGATACATGATTTGAATAAAGACTCCCTCTCAGAATATTTTAGTTGCAGAATTTCCTATAACAGTGATATTTGCAACCTGACTTACAATGGAAATGGCACTTATAAAATATTTTATCCATAATAACTGACTCAAAGCATCTTCTGTGTCTCTTTTAATGTCTCTCTGAGCAATTTATATGTGGATATTATTTATTTATCCTTTAAATGCACCACAGCTCATGTGCAGATTTTGTAAAGTGCTGATAAGTGACAGCATAATTTCCAAGGTGTCCTCATGCCTGGCAGCTTCTTTCCAGGAGAGTCTTTTCCATAGTCTATCAAAGCATGTTCCTTGCATGTTGTGTTCTAAAATCCTTAAACCAGAATACACAAAATCAAAGCTGACAGTCCCATGGACTTAGGCTTTGTAGTAGAGACACAGGTCCCCGATGTGAAGGGGGGAAATCCTGACAACAGCAGGTTGGGCTGATGCTCCTGTACAGCCACAGGCTGGGGCACAAGCCAAAAGCAGCACCGTGCAAGGAGATCAGAAGCAAATGAAGGGATGTTTGTGACATCTAATGACTGTGGTCACAGGGGCAGCATATCCTGTGAACAGTCTTCTGTTCTCCTCTCTGATGTTGCTCACTGAGTGTGTCACACGCAGCTGGTGGAACAGAGCTCCTGGATCTGCTCTGTGAAGCAGTTTTATTGCTTTTTTTGTTACCTGTTGCTGTATTGCCTCCTCACCCACTAATGTCACTTTGCCTAACAGCATCTCATCTTGGTCTAGTTTTATACTGCAGAATTCACATTGCTATTGGCCAGGCTGGATAACCTGCAGAAATACTGTAAATCAGGTTTACAAGTATTCTTCCCTATATCACTATTTAAAGTGCTGCAGATAGTTTTGTAATAAGTCCCTCTATGTTTGTTTGACGACCACATTTATTGTTATCATACCCAACAGATTTTGCTTTCTAGTATAGTCACAGTTTTGGATTTCCTCTTAACACTCAGCCTCTGTTATTATATCTAAGTTAGACACACTTGCCACTTCACTAACTCTGCTCACATTCATTTCATTATTTAAGACACATTGTTCTGTCACCAGTGATATTATGTCTAATAAGTAATGTCCAAATAGCAATTTTACAAAAAATACATTGTCAGTGAGATCAGAATGCAGGTAAGTATTTTGGATGCTTTCAGCTATACAACACAAAGTTACTGAACTGCAATTATTATTGAGAAACTTTGCATTAGGTAATTTCTGGCGACTTCAGAAGCGCTTTGCTAAAGAAGTGAGCTGGTGTTCGTGTTGTTGGGTACAGAAAATCTGTTTTACAGCAGGATGGCAGCTCTGCTCCCTACTGCTGCTAAATCCTGGGATGAGCAGGGGCAAGTTTGGGAAGTGAATCATGGCTCGGGGTTTCTGTATTCATGATGATGGTTCTTAAGTCTGAATCAAGCTGTGAGCTAGGAGCTAAGGCATAATGGACAGCTTTATAGCTGGGTACTTAGAGAACCATGCCTATTATTTTCAGGTCCTTCCAGCATAGCAAAGTCCCATGGAGGATCAATTGCTGCTGAGGAAAGGTCCTTCTCTAGCCTTGCTCCAGCTGATCTTTAGGATCAGCTCTGGCTCCAGCTTCTGTCCACGTGGTGCCACTTTTTTTTGGTGCTTATGTTCCCCATATGCTATGAAGGTTATAAAATAAAAAGCCAGTGAAGGGTAACAGATTGCAAAAAAAGAATGTCTGGATGCTTAATGCAAATTATCCGCTATCTTGGCACATCCAATATGCAGATTTTCTTCCTCCCTCTTTTAAAGAAAGACTCCTGTGCCTGGTGAATTGTTAGTACTGAATACCAAACACTATCAAGATGGCTTTTAACATGTCACGCTTGGCTTCCTGACACATAATGAATCAGCAGGAAAGGAGATTTCTATAGGGAAGAAAGTGCATTATGAAAGGAAGGCTAATAAAAAGCATACACACATAGTCTTCCTGCTTCTTAGTGGTTCAAGAAGTGAAACCACTGTAGAACTATGTTTGATTAAATATAGCCATAATATATGAACACAAAAGGGGAAAAAAAAACTCTGAAGCTTAGCAGAAATTCTGGAAAGGATTTTAATCTGGATTCCTGTTCAGACTTCTACTGCATTTCTTGATAATTTAATATGAAAGCTGTGAACTGCTTCAACACTTCCTTTTTCAGTGATAGCATGGAGGGGTCTAAAAGCTGCTGCATTACAGCAGCAACACATTCCTCCTGCCACACACCCTCTGCACAGCGCCTGCAGCACCGGGCAGCGCAGCCAGGCAGAGTTACTGGTGCTGCACTGGGTGCTCAAAGGACAGAAGTGAGGCTAAGGGAAGGTCCACAACTCAGAGTGCTAATGCTGCTGCAATCTCTTTTTATTAGCTTGGGCACTCACCTTCCTTCTCTTTCTTCGTTTTTGAAGAAAAGGCAGTAAAAATAACCTTCTGATAGTGCCCAGCAGCTCCTCGTTCAATAACACTGCCAGGACTTTGACCACCATGAGCGAAGGAATGAAAAATGATCTGAATTACCAACAAAAAGGCTGCTCAGAATCCAAGGGAAATTTGCACACAGATGCATATGACTGTCCAAGTTTCTTACACCACCTTGGCTATTTCTGCCTTCTGCTGCTGCTGGTTGTACTCAGTCCTCCACAATTCCCAGGCCTGCAGTCCTCCTGTCTTGCAGGTATCTTCCTCCTCCTGATCACCTGAACTCTACCTCACTGTCTCGTCATCACTCTAGCTCTAACACCATCAACAGCTGTTTCCCTCCCTGTGGTTTCTCTACTCTAAGCAAAACTTGTCCCTAAAATACCCTCCCACGTTTAAATCTGACCATTTCACCCTTTCTGAATTCTCTTAGACGTTTCTCTTTGCCACTTCAAGCATTTTACACTTCCTGGTTTTATTCCAAAGACCTTGCTCTTCCATACCACCCCCCCAGAACACAGCTTACACATACATGTACATGTACAGTACATTATGGAGCCATTCCCTATACCCTACGTGTGGCTCCTCTGCCCCAGTTTGGAAAGTCTCTTGTTACTTGAGTAACAACATTGAGATCTCCCCCCTGAAACTTGTAAGTTGGATAGACTGATGTAGCTAGAATATCTAGAATCATCAAGGTCAGGTTTCTGTTTGCCTCTGCCTCCTGATGTATCTCGACTGCCTGCTGCAAGCCCTGGTGTCAGAAGTCCTGCCCTCAGCCACTCCTGACCCACACAAAGTGCTTTAAAAATCACCAAAGCGCTGCTGGGAGCATGAGTGGGTCCTTTGTCCAGCTGCCCATTCCTGCCTTGCTGCCCACATCCTGCTCCAGTAAGTGTTGACACTGAGAGGTGTTTCCATGGCGATGGTCAATTGGAAATGGCAGCCTTGTCCCTTCCATTTCCACTGTGTTTCTCTTGTAAAGGCCTTGCTCTGATTTCTCAGTTTGGCTGAAGGATATTTCCATTAGATTTATCCTTTCGTACTCAGACGCCCACACACAGTTTAGCTTTGATTTTCCAGCCTTCCATTTCCACTCCTTACTGGCTGTGAAGGACAGGTTTACCTGAGCCTCACTGCTGGGGACAGCGATGACACCCCCTGAATGCTAATGTCCTGCACGGACTCACAGGGGCGTTTTGCTAGGAGCTGCTCTTTAAAGAGATGTCTGCCCCCAAAACAACAGGTTTTGAGAGTAAACCTTCATCCTTTTCCTTGAAGGTTTACTCAGATGCAGTGGGATGCTCATAGGGGCTGGGCAGACGTGCTGGCCAAGGTCCCTTGGAGGGGGCCAGCGGGACAAGACGCGACTCTTCCGAAGCCGCTCGGCTCAGCCCTCCTGCCCCTGTTTACAGACCCGTGAAGTCCGAGGCTGCTCGCACATGGAGGAGCAGAGTGGCAGCCACTTCTCCCGCTCGTCCTGTGTGGTCCTCGCCCTCCTCCGGCTGCGGCTCAAGGGCACCATCACCATCCTCCCCCTCCTCCTCCTCCTGCTGCTGCTGCCGCCAAGAGCCGCGGGAACGGCGCCCGGCGGCCGCCAGGTGGCGCCAGCGGATAAGGAACCGGCGGGCCCGGGCCCGGAGGAGGGCCGGGCTCAGCACCGGGAGCGGCACCGCGTGTCCCGGGGCCCCGGACCCACCGAAGCCCAGCAAGGCCTCCCCATTTCTATAGGGTTATTTTTAATATTTTTTTCCTCAAGTTTTGTTTGCTTTTTTTTTTTTTTTTTTTTTTTTTTTTTTTTTTTTAAGCAAAAATCTTGCTTGGCTTATTTGGGGGAAAAAATTCCTCATAAGCACAGCCCGCACAGAGAGGGCTTTGAGCCCTTCCCAAGGCTCCCAGCCCTTCTCCCCAGGGCCCTTCCCGGGGGTCCCAGCCCTCCTTCCCAGGCCACATCTCGGTGGCACTGCCAGGAAGATTTGGACTGACACCTTTGCAGATGCTCTAGGACTGAGTCTGCCAGTCACTGCCAGTCTGCCAAGTGCTAACTGAGGAGATAAAATACTAAGGAAGAACAGGAAACAAAGGCTGGTGTGCCTGTAGCCTCCTCAGAGAGGTTCAGCAATTGCTGCATCTGGTTTAATACCCATGTTTGAGGGGGTCAGGAAACGATCTGGTTTAGGTTTCCTCAAGTTAGTTTCTGTTACTGGTAATGGTTGTTCCTACTGGACTGCTGTCAGCACTCAGTGGGATTATTTCACTTTGGTGTCTCCAAACGCAGCTGAAAGGCACCAGCTGAAACACAGCTCCTAATTTTGTTCTTTTGGCAAAGTGGGACTGTGTACAGAAGGTGAAATTCGACCACAAGGGAAACTGTTTGCCCACAGAGGGACACATTTAGGCACGGGATCAAACTTCCTCTGGGGACATAAAGGCCACGGCAGATCTCAGAGGAGAGGAGAAGTGTTTTCCTGCATGAGCTGCACGCCTGCAGTAGTGAAGGGGCTGGGGGAAGATGAGAAGCTGAGCAGGTGCTGATGAGCAGGAGGCTGATGCTGGCCACACAGACAGTGTGAACAGGGGTACTCAAAGTCCAAGTGGTGGGTGGATGTAAGAACCTATCTAGCACCTTCTATCATGTTCTCTTTTTAATAAAAATGCAGACTATTGCAGTAAAACTGGATGTCAGCATTACTAAACTCAATATTGTTTTAAAGAATCTACATTGCTTTCTACGTGGTCAGCTGAGCTAAGCTGGCAAGCTTCAGTTTCCATCGAGGGGTACTTTGGAGCTCAGACAAACTGCTTGGGGAATTGTGAAATTCATCCCATGTAGCATTTTTGTACATCTGATCTTTTAAGATGAAATATAACCCCAATCCTTAAATAGAGTTAGTGAAATTGAATATAAATTCAAGCCAAGATAAAACTCTCAACAAGTCAGTTCTTCAAACTGCATTAATTCCAATTGCTGCTGAGTTTTGTTCTGAGCTACAGGCGTTTGATGCCTTCTCCAACGCAGGGATGCAGGTTGAGGTCACCTCCAGGAGGCCTGATGGCTTCACTGACACAGAATTAGGGACTCTGGGAAAAGGCAAGAGCAGCCCTTGCCCATGGACTGATGAGCACACATGGAACTTCCAGCCTGCCCAGCTGTGGCTGCGTGCAGGCGGCACAAACAGGAGCCCTCAGTTCCTATGCAGCAGAGAAATGCAAAAAGCTTTTCCTCTGAAAGGAAGATAGCTCTTAATTATAGTGGACCTGGAACAAGGATTGCAACGTAGCACCAGCTGTTAGCTTTTAAGTCATACTTTGCCAGCTGAAGGATGAGAGAGCCAAAAGGGGATGATTTGGAGAAACCCCCAACATGAGCTGGCCCACAATTTGCTGATCATATGGAGTTTATATACAGAATTCTGCTGTGATGGATTCTGCCACTGAATTTGCTTTTACCACCAGATGCCTCTAAGGACATCTGCTAATCTATTCAGAGAAATCTCAAAGCAAGACTGTAATGGGGCACAAGGGAGGGGGGAAATTGAAAGTTATGCCAAATTGAGGCTCATTCTTCACACCAGGCATCCTGAAATGACTTACAGGTGTCTCGGACCACATTCCTGCAGAATTTTTATGGATGATAGCTGTTTACTTTACACAAATGTACCCAAAAGTTGCATTCATACCAAAGCAACACACACACACAACAACCCTTTTGCTTGAGACACCCAGTTGAGATGCTCCCAACAGCTGGATTATCCCAGGTCTGGCATCAGTGGAGGTGTCACAGCCTTCCCTGGGCTCCCTGACCTTGCTGACACTCTGAGACAAGGGGCCCCTTCTCCAAGCCTGCAAGGAGGAAGGAATCACCCTGTGGGAGGTCAGGAATGTGTATGAGGCCTTCCAGGCTCACATGCTTCAGTCTTGAGGACTGCCACACTGAGGTCTGACAAGCCAACAGCGATGGTCCAGAGAAGGCAATCAAGAGGTCATGGACACTCCAGTGTGAAGGCAGTTGACCAATAGATCAGACTAAAGCAAAAATCCAAAGCCATGAAAGCTGAAGTCAGGCTGATTAATTAACTATTTACAGTCTCAGCTCAGCTGGAGGTGTTGAGAAAACCTCAAATCCTTAGAGCATCTGCAGCATTTACCTTTCATGGATGTTCAGATGGGTTCATTTCAGTCTCTTAATTAGTTCACACACCAGCTTTGTTAGAACAAGTTAATGCTCTTTCCACAAAGCTCTTAGAGCTCTATGGCCACTCCAGAAAGGTGGGTTTTAATCCATAACACCAGTGCAGAGTGACAGAATGAGCAAACACCACCCCTGCAGCCAGCCAAGAAGCTCTCTCTGGGTTCAGCAGTCTCCTTCAGGAGCAGGGCAGAAGCCACCTCTCAGCACCCAGACTCCAGTACCCTGCTCTGCTCACGAGGCTGACAAGGCTGGCACCAGGAGCTGGTGCCTCTCCTGATGCTGCTGAAGACTTGCTGAAGCCTGGACTGACTTTGGGATGATGCAGCAGGCAAGGAAAAGGGAGCTGAGCAAATTATGGATGCAAGAAATGTAAACAAACTCCTTGATCATCCCAGCCAGGATTTCTCTGCATTTCAGGAAAAACAGTTTGATGTATTTGTCTAGCTTGGACTCCAGGACCGATGCTGCTCACCCTGCCAGCCATCTGCCACATTGCTTTTAGTTCTGCAGGCCAAGAGAACATGCTCCCACCCCACTGGCTGCCACACCACTGACTGTCTGCTACCCTCCATCCCGACAGAAAAGCTTTAATACCTGACAGAGGTCAACAGCTTCAACACCTGACTCCAGCAAAGGCTGAGCAGGACTTAAACAGCACTTGTCAGTGAGTCAAGAGCTGGACACTGCCACCAACCTCTGACCTGGAGGAAGCATGTTCCCCAAAGGACTGGTACCAGCTTCTCTTCCTTAATCCTGAATGACATCAGTGGTCTGAAATGGGAACCTACCCCCAGGTACAGAGGCCTTGGACCTGTACCTGATGATTACCCTGGCTGTAATCATCACTAACTTGCCTTAAATGAGAAACTCTCATGGAAAACAGCAACCGAGAAAACAAAATCATCAACAAACCCCCCCACAGTTTCCAAGTCCAGAGGAATAAAACACAACAAACCCCAACACAGAGCAGGTAAAAGGGTGAGACTGTCACTGCACCAGCGACACCATGCACAACGCTTTGATTAAGCCATTGACAAATCTGCTTTAGGGCAGAGAAATTTGGAAACATCAGGCAATCAAACTGTGAAGTCTGTGAAAGAATGTGATTAATGCAAAAATGTGATGAAACTAATGTGCCTGGCTCCAGAATTTCATGGCACACCCTATACTGGAACCAAATCTGATGGCTTCTTGGCGAGTGGTGCCCCTCTGTTCCCCAAACACGGTTATCCGTGTCCTCTTTGTTTTCTAGGTCTGACCAGAATACAAAGCTTTTATTGTAGCTACATTTCTAAGGATGTGTTTCCCAGGATATGTACCCATAAAAAGAGACGTGTACATGCATATATACTCTGAATAATTGCGCAGAATTTCACTCTTCCCTCCTGAGACATAAAAGAGCCAAGTGTTATTAAATTTACGGCGAGTTCGTTGTAGTTTTCACATAATTTTCTTGATGCACTGCAGATTTTTTAACAGGCTGCTGCTCCCTTTCCTGTTTAATTTTAAGGTACTTGTCCAGTCTCAGCTATACCAACATCCTGGATTTCTGTCTAAGTTTATCAGCCCCAGGGGCAAATGTGTCATTCTCTCTATCCTCCTCTGCCCTCCAGCTTTGTGTGGAAAAGGAATGCATGGGCCTGCAGAGTTCAGGATGCAGCAAAGGACTGCAAACTCAGATTACCAACACAGTGGTCAGCACAAGGCTGATCTTTCACGGATGGCAGAGACACATCAGGATGCACTCCATGGCTGTGACCTCCAATTACAGGAGGCTGGGCATGACACCAGCATCCAGGAAGGGGCAGGGGGCAGGAACAGAAGCAGACCTGGTATTTGTTGACTCATATTTGGTATTGTGGCTTTTGCAGTTCATTTTCTCTTGGTTATAGGCCCACTTTGTGTCTAATGTTTCTTTCATTGCAAAAAGATGTTTGTGTGCACATTAGAATGTGCTCTCCAGGGGAAGACATACAATCTAAGTGTGATGCAAAGGAAAATATGCACCAAGGCAGATGCAGAGGGGTTCAAAGAACTGCCTGTCTGAGGGCAAACTTCCCCATCACTCTGCACACCTTCTCTAAGCAGCCTTCTCTTTAGGCTGCAAAGTTCAAAACTGTAGGAAATGATGCTCAGTTCAAAACACTCAGTTCCATGGGGCCACCTGTAAGCTACAGCAACCCACTGTGACCTGACAATGACCACCCAAGCATGGAGTGCCCTTGGGGGAATCCACCTGCCAGTACCACACAGGCTCTTTGCAAGTGAGCAGGTGCCTACAAACAGCCCTAGAACATGCAAGAACATAGGTACAGTTTTCCCCCAGTGTGCAGAGGAGACCTCTTTGGGGACAGTCTGGGAAGCTCTCACACCATGGATCCCAGAAGTGTTTAACATTGGAAAGAAAGTGCGTGCAGACACAAGCTGAGTTGGATGGATAAATGACTCCTTCACGGGATGGTTGTTGGCTGTGAGAGACACTGGACTCTAAATATACAGCAAAGAAGCAAAACCAGCTCCAGATACTCACACATTGGTTTGAGCTGCCCGATGAGCTCCTCTTTTGTCCACTTTGCCCATTCCTTCTTGTCGGTGTTTATTGAGCACAGGATGGGGCCGCACGGTTTCCCGCAGTCCTCGATGGCCGGGACGTTCAGGTAGTGCACCAACACAATGTCTGGGTTCTGCAGGGACAGCAGAGCAAGGGTTATGTTGCTGGGGCCAGCACTCTCTGCATTTAACTTCCTAATTAGAACTGTGACAGCAAGCATCATGATCAGACCCCAGATTGTACTGGATTTCTCTGAGGTAAGAGCTGTTCTTTAAAAGAGGAGTGGCTGACAGTTTGCACATGGCTTCCCCCATCCTGAGGGCCCTCTGCTTGCAACTCTCCTGCTCCACTGGAATGTTCAGCATGAACCTCTTTTCCAGCCCTTTCAACACCAAACACCTGGGGTATTCCTACGAACATCACTGACAATGAACTCCAGGTAATACGCTTTGGTTTAAGGGACCTTTTGTTCATTTGAGACAATGCTTCCATCAGTTCTGGCCCACATCAGTCTTTTTTGAATATACAGAAAGTGACTGAGAACATCAGGAACAGCCACACTCTCCATACAGTGACAGAGAACAGGAGGGAAGAGCCGAGGAGGCTCACAAACAGTATCACAGAGCACCCCAAACATGGGCTCTTTACAGACAAGCCTGTAATTCCTGGTCTTTTGAAGATGTTTGCAAACTGCAGAGGGTTGGGACTGGAAAAGCCCCTTGCAGGACAGCTGCAGGAGGACAGAGGTGCCGGCTCCCCGCAGGCTGATCCCACAGCTGATCCTGCAGGTGGATCCCACAGCTGATCCCACAGCTGATCTGAAGGTAGATCCCACAGCTGATCCCACAGGTGGATCCCACAGCTGATCCCGCAGCTGATCTGAAGGTGGATCCCACAGCTGATCCCACAGCTGAGCCCACAGGCAGATCCTGCAGCTGATCCCACAGGTGGATCCCACAGCTGATCCCACAGCTGGATCCCACAGGTGGATCCCACAGCTGATCCCACAGCTGTTCCCACAGGTGGATCCCACAGCTGATCCCACAGGTGGATCCCACAGCTGATCCCACAGCTGATACCACAGCTGGATCCCACAGCCAGATCCTGCAGCTGATCCCACAGGTGGATCCCACCGCTGATCCCACAGGTGGATCCCCCAGCTGACCCCACAGCTGACCCCACAGCCGACCCCGCTCCCCTCTCCCTTCCCGCGGGCTGCGGGCACGGACCCTGCTCTGACGCACTGCGGTGCCGTCCCACCGACACGTGGAGCAGGAGCTGAGCTCTGCTACCACCCTGTGAGTAAATGAATCATCTTAACAGCAGCAGCAACAACTCCGCCAGTTCCCCAACAGCGTCCCAGGGAGATTGTTCAATAGATAATAACAAGATTGAGGAGATGATTTCTTTCCCTTAAGTCATTTACTCCTAAGTTCGCAAACTTTAATGACTGCTTTGGAATTATTTATAAAAATAAATAGGATAATGGTGTAATTAAAACTCTAATGTTTCATTAATGCTGTTAGAGCCCTGTTCCGAGGGGGAGTGGGAACACAACCCATCATCCACTTGCACAGGTTGTGCTGATGGGAGCACTTGCTTATGAAACCAGGGGAGAGCTGGAGCAGGACAGGGACACCTTCCCCAAGGAGACGTGAGGAGGGAACTTCTGGTGGCAAAGCACAGCACTGAAGCCCAGCATGCTGGAGCTGCACCCGGAGCAGCCCAGGGCAGGGGCAGGGTGGCACCCAGCACTGCTCTGTGTGGGGGTGACCATGACCCTCTCGTGCACCCCTTGTGCACACAGGGAGCATCCTGCACATCCCCAGGATCAGGGAGGGCTGGTCATGTCTCCCAGCTCCTCCAGGCTGGCTAAGAAGGTGCTGGCAGTGGGGAGGCCACTGGTGTACAGCAAGATGAAAAGCAGAGCAGCCCCGCAGAGCATCCCCTCAGTAACCAGAGACATCCCTCTGTCTGGAGGACAAGCTCTTTTAGGTTAGGAAAATATGCAAGCAGGAACTTGCACTTTCCCCCTCTATGGATAGAACTGCAAGCAGGGGATTCTCGGTGAAGATTCTGTGAGAAGGCAGTATTAAATTCTTGCAGACAGTGCTAAAAGAGTTGTACTGCACTGAGGGAAGAGGCAAAGAAACCTTGTAAGGAACAGCTAAGAATTTATTTCAGAGCAGTTTTGGGAAGTGCTAAAGCAAAGAAAACTGTTGGCTCTTCTATTCCCAAGAATCTTCTGTATCAGGTTGCAAATGCAAGATGTGGCCAGGGGTGTGTATTCTATTGCCATCTGTTAGAACCAGGTGGGGCAGTTATCTTCTGTTAACAGGTCAGCTGTTAAAGCCAGGCGGGGCAATTTTTATTTATCTCTTCCATGACCCATCCTCCCTCCAGGAGATCTCTTCTGTTCATGGGCCATTGAGTGTCCCTGCATGGCTGATAAAATTCCATCATCCATTGGGAGATGCTCCGCCCGGAGGGAGGAGCCAAGCATTCCTACCTGGATAGAATCTGAGATTTGGAACACCACAGCAGCCTTTGCCCACTGCATTCCCAGAAGAGCAGCTTTCTTTTCCCACCGGATTCCCAGAGGAACAATTTTCTTCTCCTCTGCATTCCCAGAGAAAGACCAGGCCCATCCACACCAGCCCTGGAGCTCCAGAGGAAAACTCCAGCCTTGTCCAGGATCCTGCTCCAGCAGAAGCACAGCTGGCACTGCAGGAGGGCTGAGCCCCCATGGAATGGCACTGCTGCCACCACCCTGACACACAGGGGGTCAGATTATGTTCTGACTCAGTCAGTGTTGATTTGTATTACTGCATTTTTATTTTTAATTTTTATTTTTATATTTCCTAATAAAAACCTGTTATTCCTACTACCATATCTTTGCCTGAGAGCCCCTTAGAGCCCTTTTAAAAATTAAAATAATTCAGAAAGAGGAGATTTACATTTTCCATTTCAAGAGAGGCTCCTGCTTTCCTCAGCAGACACCTGTCTGTTCAAACCAAGACATCTTCTGAGACAAACAACTGGACCTTTCGTGTTCAATTGTGAGGGGTTCAAAATCTTCCTTTTCATGGGCACATCTGCCCCAGACAGAGGACACAGAAAATCATCACAACCTCTCATTCTACAAAGAGGAGGTCTGAAACATCACAGTTCTTGTGCATAATTCAGAAGAGGTTCAGATAGTAAAAATGATTACCCACACACCCAAATAGTCTCCATCAGCTAATTTAACATCATTAGTGATCTAGATGATGAAGTAATAAAAAGTAATATGCTTCAGAGATTTCATGTAAATACACCTCTTGCTCCCAGGGAAATTTCAAAGAAGGGAGCAAGGACAGAGCACTGGGTGATGTGGCAGTTCTGCAGGTGCTTCAGCCTTCCTCTCAGGTAAGCTGCATTTTTCACAGCCTGAGAGTGCTGGTTTGTCACCAAGCAGGTCAGGATTATGGAGCTTCCTGGCTTCAGTGCAGCACAAGCAAGTGGACCTCAGCAGTGGACTGGCACTGCAATTTGGAATTTATACTTTTTATATGTAAAAGCATATAAAACAAGCACCAACCAACCAGATTTGTTCTTTATGCTTACATCAAAAAGCTGACCTCAGAATGACAAATCTCATGAATGCCAATCTACTTGGTGAACTGAAATGTTTTGACAAAAATGAACAGAATACATATGGTTTGGAAAGCTCCTAAGTAGCAGCTAATCACTATTTGTGATGACCTACCAGGAGAGCAAGAGAGATGTGAGAGACTGAAAGAAAAAATACTAATGTAGCTTCCAGACAGGAAAGGCATCAGGACAGTGAACACACCAGGGCAGAAGCCCTTCACTGGGTGCAGGGGGGAATGAGGGGAGCCCTGCACTGGGCTGCAGCTGGCTCTGGAAACATTCCTGCTAGAAATCAGCCCATGATCCCAGTGCTGTGGCCTCAGCAGAGTTGCTCTGCTTCCCCCAAACCCGAGCTGAAGGCGCTGCCATCTGTCCCTGACCTGGGCAAGGCTCTTTGGCTTCTCCTGCCTCCTCAGTGTGGCAGAGGAACTGCCTCCACTGCTGCTGGGGGGTAAGCAGGAGATGGTGCAACACGTGGTTAAACACAACAAGTCATTGGTTTTGATGAAGAAAAATGCAACTGCAACATCTGCCTGACTCTTGTTTGAAGCTTCATCAGCACTAAGTGGTCAATAAATCAGACTGGCATGGCGTTACATTTCTTCCATGGCTTAACCATTAATCTAATGCCACTTCTCATGAAAAATGAAGGAGAAAAGCTATGTGATGGTGAAAGTGTACACATTATCCAGAAAGTGATAATGGCACACAGTGGTGCTGCAGCCTCCATCCCAGTGGCTGCAGTAGCCTGGCAGCCTCCTCTGCTGCCCACCACACACCAAGGGAATTATCTGACCAAACCAGGGATTGTTTGTTCCACCAGCCTGCTCCACGTGGGGATATTTCACAGGAGCAGAAACACCAAACTGGAACAGTTCTAGCAGGTGAGAGGCCTTGGGCAGCAGCACAGGGCTGACCAATGCTGGGGTGAAGGAATGGTCAGCTCCTCCAGAGTTCCACAATGGCTCAGCCACAGGGGAAACTCTCATTTCAGCAACCACCTTTTGCTTCTTCTTCACTTCCCAGAGTCAGTCCCCTCCAAGGGAAGTCTCTCTTCTCAGGGAGAATAATCACAAAAACCCTCTGCTTTACCAAAGCATGCTGCTTTGGTTCTCTTCTTCTATTTCTTTTTCTCTTAAAAGCAAAAATCAAAAGCCATTTCTGGCCAGCTTCCAGCTGCTCTTCAGTTGCTCAGCCAAGGCAATCAGCTCAAGGCAAAATCTCACTGGCAGGGGCTCCCAAATCACCGATGACCACAGCTGAAGATAATTTTCTTTGCAAAAATACCTCTGAGCTGAAAGTTTTGCATTTGTACTCCCTGCTGGAAGGATGAAAGGAAGTAAATCATCCTCAGGTGTGAAGAGATCAGTGAATTTAATCTCAGCCAAGGAATTACCCCAAATGCAGCCACTTGCCCTAGCTGGCACTGGACATTTGTGTCAGTTCTGTTGTGTCAAACCTTTGAAGCCCCACACGTGGTGAAACCAGCCTGTTCCAGCTCTACTGGCTACACCACGAAGCAGAAGGGTAGGAGGAGTGGAGCATGACAGTGGGATGCACAGGCAGCTCCTGTGCCCCACTCCCTCCCTGTTCACCCCCAAAATTAAAATAGTTTTTTTCTTTTCCGGCAGCTATTCATTCATGAGGTTTACTTTGTATTTCTCAAACAATCCAAAAGGCTGAAAAGGAAATTTCTGGGAAGATAATTCACATCCATTGCTGTGGGGTGACAGGATTAGTATCTGACAGATTACCACCTCCAAAAAAAGCTAATATAAAGAGGTCCTATAAAAAGATAATATAAAGAGGTTTCTGTGGTTTTGAGGGGTTACCATTACATGATGCTTGAGTACCCACACGTAACTCAGGGACAGGTACTGGGAGTGCCTGTGTATCATCTGTATGTTATCTAAAAATCAAACCAGTGAATGAAACTATTCCCAGACACATGGATGACAGAATCTTCTACTATTTATAGCAATGTGTTTCTGTATGATTTTCTCTGGATTTTCAAAGGTTTGAAAGCAGAGTCTGAAATACCTGAAGAAAAAGGCAAAAATACATAACACAGACACTGAAGTAATGGAATTTTTTCAGAGCCCAAATGCTAGCTTTGGGCAGATTATTGGTTTGAATCCCAGCAATTTCTTTATCCTTGAACTAATTTCTAATTGAGGTCATGCTATGGAAAGCAACCTGGTGACTGATGCCTTAGAATATATTAATCTTCCACACTAACTGTGAAAACAAAAAAAAAGATCCGCTGCCTTTGAGCGCACAACCTACTGCCTTAATTTATCTAGAGCTGGGCATGTTTAATTAGGGAGAACGAGACAATTATCAGAGACATAGCACAGCCCTGGCACCTGAGCTGAGCACTGGAGCACAGGGAAGAGAGTGGGACCCCAGAGCCAGACACAAAAGCAGTTGTGCTGCAGAGCAGGACTCCTGCTGCTGGAAAATCCCTTTTAGCCAGCACAGCACCTTGAATTAACCTTGGCCCCCATGGCTCCAGCTGGCAAAAGAGCTGCTGGAACTTCTGGCCCTCCAATAGCTTGAAGTCATCCAGGCAGAGAGACATCGGTGCAGGTGTGGTTTTAACTGCAGTTAAATCAGCCTCCTGACACACACTCGCTCAGGGTCTCATGCCACTTGTCACTGTCCTTGCCTGGGTACAGGAGCTTTGGGTCCCTCTGGGGGGGTGGCCATCCCCACCATCCCCACCTCCCAGCCATGGCTGGGGTCTCAAGATTTATACCCTATAGATACAATGCTTGTCTCAAAAGGTCAGCCAGCCCACAACTCCAACACAGGCATTTTCCCAGTTTTTCAGCCCAAATTATTTTGAGTTTTTTTTGTTTAAGTTCAAGAATTTTTGAGACAAAAGACTGGCTACAGGACAATACAGCTCCACGTACTGCAGTATTGAAAGGCTTGGAAAGCAAAAAATTATTTTGAGATTACGAGATTTCCTGCAATTGTTTTAAAGAGAACCAAGATTTCATCTGGCTGTATACTTTATAATGTGTTCCCCAGTTTCTCTTCAATACCTTGGTAAGGGCACAGCACACACAGCAGGCAGCATTTAAATAGTGTGAGCAGAAAAGTGAGAGAGTCTTAATATAGAACAAATAGCAAACACTCACTAATACATTGCCAAATGTGATACATTTGAAGATATTTTATATAGAAAGAGCTGCCTCTAAATACTCCTGAGGATCATGTTTACTTAATGTACACTTTGAAAGATACAGAGAAATAACATGCAGTAATTTCTGGCCTCCAAAGTTCCAAAAGAAATTGATTTCTGAGATGTTTTTTATCTTTCATAGCAATACCTCTAGTGCTAGTAAAAGGTGTAACAGGAAGATGATGCTACACAACCAGAAACATGCAGCAAAATAAAACAAAAGGCACTTCTCTTTCTCACACAGGTATTATTCTTCCAGACAATGGAAATTTCTTTTCATCTGTGTCACCTCTCCCAGTTGGAAGCTTTAACTTACGCAGGCAGCTGACAGAGACAAGATAATTCTGCCATGAGTTGGGACTGCATTTGTTTATCTGGGAACATGCAGGGAGCTTTGCTGCTGACACAGAGGTCCCAGGGATGGAGATGCAGCAGGGAGGTCTCCTGTCCTGCTTATTGCCCCAGAGACCATGAAAGTGGTTTCATGGGAAGGTCTGAGGACACTCGAGCACTTGAGGTGTTGGCACTGCCCAGCAGGCAGGGCATCAAGAGCAGAGCATCCCTCAGCACAGCCTGGCTCCCACCCACTCCCAGAACCACGGTGGGCTCCAGGCTGCCAGCCACAGAGCAAGGCTCTTCTCCAACCCATGGTTTTTACTGTTTGTCTGGATTCTAGAAACACCAGCCTGAGACTTTCATAGCTTTGAGCTGTCGGTCAGAGGCAGCTGTCTGACTCAGTTAAGAGCCTTCTACAGCTATGCCACTGCTTGTGTAAAAAACCACAACCATCATTAAAGCATGCAGAGAAAACTTGGAGAAAGCCACCTGCCCTACTTCAGCTTACTCAGAGATACTCCTTCTTAACACCCCCGCTCAGGAAAAGTGTGAAACAGCAGCAACAGCTGCCTTTAGCCCAGCTGCTGCATGCAGCACCCACTGCCTCTACAGGGAGACAGATTTGCTGTGGAAATCACCAAGGCATCTCCTCCTCCTCCCTGTCACTTGCTCTGTGCAGTTTTACAATTCATTCTGCAAAAGCCTTGAGGATTTTCAAACAATAGTGCTGAGGGCAAAGCAAAGGTTTCTTTGGGTTTGAACTCCTCTGAGATACTCTTCCTGACAAATGAGGCTTATTATAGCACACACATCTCTTGCCATACTGAATATATTCTGCTACTCCAGCTCTCCACCTTTGAAGACTTACTTTGCACAGTGCCTCTATGTTTTCCTATGTTAAACCTGTATACTGCAACTATTTCCAGAACAGTGGAATTTCTTCTGCAAGGAATGTGGTGCAGAGAAGAACATCAAAGCTACATGACATTTCAGTGTCCTACACCTGAATTGTGCTTTTCATTTTCAGAACATCTCAAAAAAATTCCCAGCTGATGCAGCCCAATTTATACATCAGGATTACTGGATTTAACAGCAAAACACGGTCTTTTTAGAGTAACACAAAGAAAAAGCTTGATTGCCAATAAAGCACCAGTGAGGAACCTCCCAGCCACCAAAACTGGAGATGTGGAGCAGAGTTCTGCCCTGCAGTTGCATGAATACTTTGAAATCATGTTTGGAATCATGCTGCCCATGCACACACAGGCAAAGTCCCAACAAATCACAGACACAAATGTAAATATTGAGGTACTGCAAATGCTGTAACAGTGCTGCTCTCTTTGCAGGCTGCTGCTCTGTAAAAGATTTGCTACTGCATTTGGACTATTTTTCCCCAGAAGTCTGAGCCCCAGCTGACATTTGTGAGGACTCTTTTTTTTTTTTTTCATTCTGAAGTACAGAATCTCTTCTCCCTCTTTCTGTTTTTATTGCAACCTTTACATGGGAATTCTGTCATTGCATTTCAAACAAGCTCAGGCAGAGCTCAGCTCGGAACACTTCCATTCCCATCACCAGCCAGAAATGCCAGCATTATAAATCATGCCCCAAGTGGCTTCTGCCCTTTCCCAGCTCACCCAAGCCAGAGATACAATAACAGTTGATCTGAAATAAGAAGAAATTTTAATTTCAAAGCTCCACTGACATTCACCAAGTGCTTTCAAAGTTTCTATCAACAGAATGCTTCCAATTCTAGTTGGGATGAAGATGGTGCAAGTTTTTCTCTCAAGCTGATGGCCTAGTTTGCCTCAATAACACTATTATCTGTTAAATATTAATGCATTTCTGTGAATTAAGAGGAGTTCTACGGGCACCTGCAGATGCATCACTTCTTCCTTTTTTAATTGGTATTGTTGTAGGTGGACCAAGTAATAGAAAGCTGACATTTCCAAATACCAAACAAGAAAAGCCCAGGAGAACGTACTGAGAGCTCGTGATAAGCTTTCCCTACAGAGGCACGCTGTACATCAGCATGCTGCTAAAGCTTCACCAAGCTCCAAGCTACTTTTGTACATATAAAAATGATTTAAAATCATTTGGAAGGGGATTGCCCCTCACGCCTGAGTACACTCCCCAGAGCAGCGGCACGATGGACTAAGGATGTGTCCAAGAGCTGGCCCATCTGCACTTCCCAGGGTGCCACAGACTGCCAGCCCCACTCATCCCACCAGGAAGGGAGCTCTCTGCAGTGCTGGAAGGTGATGGCAGCTCCAGCAGCATCCCAGGGGCTGGGGCTGTGCTCACAGTGCTCACCAGCCCCGAGCCCTCTCCCTACAGCTGCACAGACACAGTGCAGGGGCATGGGGCTGGTGCCTGGAAAGGAGGCACGTGTGAGCCTGATGCCTGCCCGAAGGAAGAGCAGATAAATGCTATTTAATGTTCCACGCAGCCTATACACTACATGGTAAGCCAACAAGTCCTTTTTATTTTTATTCTTTGCTCTTGCTCTGAGGCCTCTATCATTCATAGCTTCTATAAATTTGTTACTTTTGATATCAGTGACTGGTAATACAATTCCCAGAGGAATAACATCAATAACCTTCAAAACACTTTCATAATGTTGCCTTTGATAGTCTTGCAACACGTTTGTTCCTATAGCAAAACCCTTATAACACTGCTATACAGCACACAGGTTATTCACTGAAGGTTTTGTTGTGCTTGGATAATCCTTCCAGACATAAGTAACTCTTTTTGGAGTCCATCTTTACTTTTGCATTGCATATGAGAGCTCACAAAGTGGAGGATCCAAACAAAAGGTGCATAAAAGCTAAGCAGCATTGGGCTGTGCCCAGAGGAAAAGATGGGCAGGTACCAGGGACACCCCAAACTGCCATAGCAAGGACATGCCTCCCTCCATTCTCCCTGCAGCTGCTGGCTGTGACTCATGAGCCACTGTGTCCTGAAAGGGCTCCACAGCAGCCAGCTGGGAACTGAGGCAGCACTTTAAACAGGAGACATCAAATCCTAAAGCAAAAAAGGGAGTATCAGACTTGAATTTCTTCTGAATTGAAAGAGTAAGATTAAAAGGCAACCTTCTTTCTTCTTCACTACCACTCAGCATACAATGGGATTAACAAACAGGGATTAGCATCTCAGCACTCCTGCTGCAGGCTGGGAGACAGCCCAGCTCTCTGGGCCTCCTCCACATACACGTGGAGGCTCTCATGTGGATGCCTTGGAATCTTAAAAGGAAATGTGACCCCCACCAGTGCTGCTGTGTGGCTCAGAGGGGCTTCTCTGACCTGCTAATGAGAGTGGAATTATCTCCTTATCAGACCTTTCCAAGGACTCTGACTCCTTTCTGGCCGTGTAGGCATTCAGCTTTCTCTTGGGGAGATCTGACAAATGGATTTTGTTCCTCTGTTTCACTATGTCAGAGCAAGCACAGAAGCACTCCCAGGGTGTACAAACAGCTCTGGTCAGTGCCAGCACAACTCTGAGCTCAAGTCAAGGGAGGGGCACTCATTCCTTCCTGGCTCCTTTTTACCCCAAATCAGGTCTCTCTTTCACAAACTAAGAGCAAAGAATGGTAAATTGGACAGTGAGCCCATCCTGCCTCAAAATGCCAAGTCAGAGCAAGCGACCTGGCTGCTAAGGGAGATGTTATCAGGGAGGAGCAGAAGTTGCTACAGCAAAGCAAACTGCCTTTCAGCCCAATCCATCAGTCTCAAATTCACTGCCCAGGAGCAGCCTGGCGATCTCCCAGCACACGACAGTGCCCTGATAACCTCCAAAGCTGTGTCATTTAAGCAGAGAAAGGTGAGCATTGTTTAGCCCTTGGGCTCAGGCTGAGCTGATGACAGATGCCAGCACTTCACCCAATTAGATTTTTAAGTAGTGAGCGCAAATTTATCAGGCGAGCATTTGGAGATGTGGCACATGAGAGTCATTGATTTCTTTGGTAACTCCATGGCTGCATCTCTCCTCAAGAGTCTCCCTCATCTTTTTATTTCATAGTATGCCCCAAGAAAAAGAGTGAAGTTTTGGCAATGCCTTCTGAAGAGTACAACAAACAGCAATGCAGTTGCTGTTAAATGCAGAAATTCCCTCCCCCCCCTTTTTTTTTTTAATCTACTTGCCAAATGTGACTATGAAGCTGAGATATTTTGTACACTAAGTGCTGCTGCCTGTGATGTACATTCACATCAGCAAGAGAAAAGAACACACAACGCCTATGACATTGCACACCTTACAAAATACAAAAAGGCAGGAAAGCTTCTGAATTTCAGTAACAGATGCAGACTATTACACGCAGCCAGTCATTGCTCATTTCACCCATCAGCTACTTGACCCAGCTACATACACTGGTATCTTCTGAGACATCCCAAAAAAGCAGCAGTAGTTGGAACATCTAGTGCCAGACATGGGAATATTAAAGTTTAACATGGGCACTTTTAAGTTGGTAAATGCTCAGCAAAGTAAGCACAGATCAAAGGGGTTTCTGAGCTTAGGCATCAATGCATCTGAAGAAGCATCTAAGAGAGAGGTAACACTGAGGAATGAACAGCTTATGACAAGAGTCCTTGAAACCCCAGAAACAGCAATACTCTGCACTATCCAGGCTCAAGAGCTCTCGGTGCATTTTCCAACTTACTGCTTTTTCCTTTTTTTTCTGTCTGCATAGAACATGGAAGACAAATGGAGACCCTTTTCTTGCTGTCCTTCAAACAAAGGACAGACCAGGTTTTGTTCTTCAGCTTGGACCTCTCAGATCTGATCATCAGACACCATGAGGACTGATCTGAGGGTCTGTTTTAAGCATGCCACACGTGACTGCTGGTAGGGCTGTTTTTAGCAGAATATTGAGAGTCTTACATGCCCATCCACATTTTAGCCTTTGCACGTACTCCACATAGGTTTTCTGCCTTTTATTCCACCAGCAAAGGCTGCTTGAGTCAGAGACCCTGCCCAGGTGCCTCCTGTTTTTTGCTGGAGATAAGTGACTTCACTCATCCAGCCACAGATCGTTTCTCTCTGATATTGCTGGAATGGAGAGCTGGTGCTCACTCAGCAACAGCATGAATTGAGGTGACTGCAGTTGTGCCTTTGCAAACCACTCAACGATGAAGATTTTCGTCTTGGCACAGACACAGGAGCTGCAGCTGCCTTCTCCCCTTCATCAGGAACATTTCTATTGCCATCAGAGGCATTTCCATCACCTGCCACAGCTGCAGAGAGCGAGGAAACGTCAGCTACGGCAGGAATTCAAGTCACCAGGATTCCCCATGTTATTCCTCCTCACTCTCAGAAGGACACACACCAGAAGTGCAGGTGCCCTGTGCAGGGCTGGACACTCTCACTGTGTCTGCCAGGACCAGCAGTGCCCACTGCCCCAGTGAAGTGGTTACAGCACTGCCATCCTTCCTCCACAACGAGTTCAGAACCAGAGATGGAGCAGAGAACAGCCAAGGGGATTCTGTTCTCATTACACATGCAACAGCTGATGATGCTATTCCCAAACCCTGGAGATGCTGTGATGTGAAAGCACAAGGGACACCATGTCCTGCTGGGCCCCCCCTGAGGAACAGGTACCTCACATGGCATGTGCTGTCTGCCTGCCACACCAGGGAGCACTAAGGAACCTGTAAAGGAATGTGTAATGAGATGACAGGCAACAAAACCAGCGTGGTGAACACAGGGATTCCCTGCAGAGCCTCCTTTTGACTCTGTGCTGGGAAAACACTCTCTGAGGAACACAGCATTCCCCTCTTTAGGCAGAAATACCCGTGCCAGAGGAGATCCTCCATCACCACTATTTGGAATGCTCCTGATGTTTTGGTGTTATGTCAGAAATGTTTCAGAAATGGCTCAGTAAGCTGCAAGAACCTGGAAAACATCACAAAAATCTTTCATCCCAACTTGCACACACAATTTGGAAATGACTGGAGCAACCATCATGCCTAAGGAGATTAGAGCCTGTTTGCTGAAAACCAAAGCCCATCCCTGCCACACCAGAAGCTGCAGCAGGACAGGTGAAATGCCCATTACTGCAGTTTGGTTGATGTGGGGATGGTAACAACAGCAGAGCCCGGAGCTGGAAGGCATGTTCTCAGCAACAGAGCAAGCTCCCCACAATGTTCACCGTGTCCTCAAGTCATTCTGTTTTATAGATAGAGACACAAGGAAAAAATGAAATCTAAAAAGCATTGTCAACTTGAATGATTTTTCAGGTTCTTGTCACTAAACAACCATCATCCCTCAGAGCATACGAAAAGCAATAAACCCAATAGAGCTAATAAAGGAAAACTGTGTGGAGCTTGACAGATCTGGCTGTCCCTGGCATGTGACAGCCAATTTTCCAAGCAGGCAAATTGAAACTGCAGCAAACTTGTCCACAGGATAAGTGAGACCCTGACAAAAACAGCACTGAGTCCTGTTTTTTAACACTGTTAAGTTCTGCTAAAAAAAGGTCCATTTTGAAAGAACATTCAAAAGGTTCCACAAAATACATTTGTGGCAAATATAAAAACTGCCCAATAATTGCTGTTTATTGTCTCACCTCTGCTGAGCATCAGCACAAACCCAGTGGTCTGTTACACACACAGAGGGACGCACTGCACCTTGTTGACACTGGTTGTCCACTCTGGCTGTGCCAGCCCATGCCACCCCCCATTACCTGTGTTCTTCTGAATGCTAAAACCCATCAGAAACTGTAGCTCCCTCTAAAAGCTGGAATTCCTCAGGCTGTGTGGCAAACCTGCACAGAAAGGTTTGCAGGGAGAGTCTGTGACCAAAACAAGACTTAATTTACCCAAGAACCCATTAATATTTCCTCTGTGTACTCACTGAATGAAGATGCTTTTGAAGCCACTTATTTACCAGTAAATTAGAATGGTCTGGAATCATTAGCAACAAAGTGAATTGTTTTAATTGATCTGAACTTTTTTGCAATGCGGGAACTTCCTTCCTGTATAATTGTACTTTCTAAAAGACTGAAACAGCAAATGAAAGCTCTCTTGGAGCTTTGTGTGTGTTAAATGCTTCCTATTCTGAAATGCTGAAATTATAGAAAATAAGAAATCAACAACTCTTCCATTTTTGCAATGAACCTTGAACCTGTCTCATGAAGTTTATAAGGGGTCAAGAAGTTCTCTGTGTGGAGGGACACACCACAAGCCACACACAGACAGCTCATGTAGGAGCTCTTGCTGCACTGTCCAAAAACAGTATTACAGAATCACAGAATATTCAAGGACTTTACTATTTTTTTTTTTAGGGATCAGAGAAGATGAAGACTGTGCAGAGGTAAACAACTGCAGCTCATTTGGTGTAACTTCAGGCAAAATCAAAGGGGCAGAGGTCCTGTTAAAAAAGACTCAGGCCCTGTCTGAGTAATGGCAGCCTCTGCAAACAGAAGCAAAGCTGCAACCTAAAACAAACACGGTGCACTGCCATCAGGTATAAATACATTTCTATTCAAATTGGTCGAGGGCATTCAGAGGAAATATTCAATTTATAATATAAACGGCATCTTTCAAAATCAGAGTTTTCAGCACAGATTAGCTCTCCCTCCCCATCGCTGCTGAGAGGGCTAATCACTACCCTGAATCAGTTCTTCGGCTGAACCTGACACTGGAAATAACATATAATTATACTGATTAATTATGCTGAAAACATACATTGTTTTGCTATAGAATGTAAACATAATAAGGTGAAAGTGTGTTACAAATAGAAAAAGCTGTGCTGTTCAGAAAAACCCGCTCAGGTGCTACAGGCATTGGAGTGACTTCATTTATTAAAAGAGCAGCACTGATTCCCACAGCTGCCTCCTGACTTCTGAGGGAAAAAAAAAAAAAAGTAGGAGAAAACTGGTGGATATATAACCCAGGAGTATAGCTGCAGCCTACTAAAGGCATCCAATTATTTATATATACATCAGAATAAAATTAAACAGAGCAATAAAGAAAGACTGCTTCAAACAGCAGCAGTCCTGCACAGCATCTGCACATCGAAGGGCCTGATGTGGCCAAAGGACCCTGGGTTCAGACAGGGGGCTGATACAGAGGGAGCTCAAGGGAGAGGCAGGAAGGAAACAGAAGGAACTCAGTCCATCTCCTGGGAGTGAGGCAGTAACAGCCAGTAGAAGAAATATAAAATGGCCCACAAAACAAGAAGAAAAACCCTAAAATTAGGAATTCCTCCTTGCACAGAATTACAGCAACAAAACCTGGTAATTGTGCAGAAGACACCAGCATTAACACAGAGCACTTAAAACCAAGATAAGTGTTTTCTCCTTAGCTGCATCTTGCTGTGCAATGATCTGAGAAACCACTGAAAGAAAATTGCTTGAGTTTCCATTTCAGAGCTGCACTTAACCAAATACTATCTGTCTTCAGACATATTGGCAAAGAAAAGTAGCAAATGACTTGTTTTTCCTGTAGCACCTAAAATCCCAACAGTATCAGTCCCTTGTCACCCACAACCTCCAGTGCCAGCACACTGCTGTGACCACTCTCCCTGTGTGCTGCTCACTGAGATTGTTAGGGTATTATTTTAATTTATTCACCAACACAAACCCCCACCTGCAGCAAAGCACCCACATCCCCCAGGGCAGCAGCATGAGTTCCATGGGCTCAGCATTTGCAGCATGGCAGGTCGTGCTCTCATGAGCCAGCCTTGCCCTGGGATGGGGCAGCCCCCAGCACCTGGCTCCTGCAGGCAGGCAGCTCCTGGAGAGGAGCACCCGGGCTTTGCCTGATGATAAACGGAAGGGAAAGGCAAACACAAAGCTGCAGCTGAGTAAGGAACATTAAGTCTGACACGGGGAAGCTGTGATGCATTACTCAGCCTGATAAGTTTAATGTATAATTTAGAAAGATATCACCAAAATGGAAAAGAGAAGCTGTTAAGCAGCTCTGAAGGGTACTCGGCTCAGACATCACACGCAGTTAGTGTTCACAGGAAGCTGCTTGCCCCATGGCACAGAACAACCCCTTGCCCAATAACTTGATTTAGATGTGTCTCAGCACTGAAGCACTTCAGAAAGAGCTCGTTCCTTTCCATAGGCCAGATTTAGGCTTTTCCCTGAATATTAGGTATTGCCTCCCTGCTTGATAAGCAAAATTCATCAGATGGGAAAGCCCTCCTCCAACTGCTGCTCAGAGTAATAGCCTCAACCAGGCAGTTTGAACCCTTTGACACCTTGGAAGTCACTAATAATCCCAAATTACATTCAAAATACGTTAGAGAATCCATCAGCAGAAATAAATTAAAAAAAAAAAAACACCACTGCTCACATAACACATCAGTTATGATTTTTGTTTAAAGGAGTATGAATGCCAGCCACTTTGCCACAATCCTTTGTAGAAATACTTATCTTGGGGGAAAAAAGTGCTTTGCTGGGGGCCCTTAGGGACTCTTCTGCCCTTTTGGCTTCACCAGGACATGCAGAGGAGGAATGCTGCAGCTGCTTGTTGAGGAGGGCTGTAGGCTGTGAATGACAGCTCAGCACCTGCCTGACAGGGGAGGCATTGACAAGGAAAGGTTTAAGGATTTATTTGCCCTAAGTGTCCCCTGGAGCCCACATTTCAGAATTAATGACTTCTGATACTGCTCATGCGATCACCAGAGGGCCTATGGAAAATATTTTGATGATGAGGGATGCCATTTGTTAACAGGATGAATATGAAGAGCAGAGGGAGGACACCCCAGGACACCCCCAGCACAGAGCAGACCCCTGCCACTGTGGCACCGAGGATGGGACAGTGCAGGGGTCCCACCCCACACGGGCCCACAGCAGCACCTGCTCCAGGCCAGCACCTCTGTCTGCTCAGCACCACTGGAAGGATTCCAGCAGCGCTGATGAATCTTCAGCTGCTGACTTGAATTATCTTTGCACAGCTCACTGCAGGGAGCAGTGATGCCCCAGCCTCACAAGGAAAACCATCACCCTAACTGGGGAGGACTGGCAGGCTGCTTTGGGAGCACAGTGCCTGCCCTTCAGTGCAAATCAACACTGCCCCACCAGGGATACTCCTCCACACATCCACGTCATGGCTGCCATGGGCCCTGACAGGTGAATTTCAAGCAAAGTAGAAATGATGGGTGGCAGCAGGTTAGACCTGAGACAGAAGGGAATTCATCTACAGAGCCAAAACAGCATTGTGGCATGGGAGGGAAGAAGGTCACACAGCAGGACACAGACAAAAAGCTGTGAAGGGCTCCAGAACTGCAGGCAGTCCAGAAAGGTCCAGGTTTTGATGTCCCTTCTGGCAGTCCCCCTAACAAGGTTGCTTGTTATTTCCCTGGATTCTCTCGCCATCCACACATATTCATTCCATTTTTGAGTTTACCATGCTTGAGAAGGGAATGACATCTTGCAACAGTGTCACTGTATTTCCTTTCCTTAAATCAGATTTGTGTTGCTCTTTAGCAAAATTCATTGTCCTCTTATTCAGTACTACCAGATAAAAAGGACAGAACTGTCTTATCTACAGTTTTGGGAACAATTCCTCATCTGACACAGCATTTGTACAGCACTGCCATTTGTCTTTTCCTAATCTGTTAATATTGACCTTTTCTATTTCCTTTAAACAGGACCTTTCCAGAAGTGATGTCTCCCCATCCAGCCCCTGTTGAACAGGACCATCCAGCACCACCCGCAGCATCTCGGACAGGGCTGTGACACAGGATTAGGATGCACTTGGTTTTATCCAATTCCTCTGTTCTTTATTTTTATGTCAAGTTTTTGCTCTTGACTTCAATTCCAGATTAGGAGAAACACTGACAACCTATGACTCCCTCTAATGACATCCTAACCACCCCCTAAGTGCCTGCAGGACTCAGAAACAGCTTTCCTATTTTGTCCCTGTTTCCCAGCTCCATTAAAAATATACATTATAAAAGGTTTTGATTCTTGCTGGCTCATTATCCAGAGCACCCTGTGCTCCAGCAGCAGTCTGACCAATTCCAGTGACATTCCCATCCCAGTGGCATGGCTTTTCTGGCTTCCCACTCCCAACAAAGGGGGAGATGCTTTTCAGGACACACTGTCACTGCAACTGCTCCAGGAATTGCTTTATCACACGTATATTTTAAACTCTTGACAACACTCACACAGAGATAAGGGAACAGGAACTTGGGCCACAGTTTTATAACATTTTCCCTATTTCTAGTGGTTTATCTCCAGAAAATATCAGTATGTCTCTCAAATCCTTACAGATCAGTGCAGCTGGCAATATCAGCCTCTCTGACCTCAGTCAGTACTGCCTGCAATGATTCACTCAGAATAATCAACTCAAAAAGAGAGCCCTTGTTCCAAAAGCCTCCAGCACTCCAACCACCAGGCACCCACCTCTGCAGCGAGACCAGAATTTCCTGGGATGATGTGCTGCTGTTTACTCAAAGCAACAAGCACACCTGCACCTGCCACACAAGGACCTTCGAAGTGCAGAACAGTGGAGGGTGATCCCGAATTTCCTTCCTCTCAGAGGTTACAGCGTGGGGGGAATGAAGGTGTGATCAGTGTCACACCACTGCACCAGCCACGGGCCACCGAGCACCTGGAAGGAAGGTGCTGGTGGCTGCTCCAAGAAGCTGTCACAGACCAAAGTCAAGGCAGATCATGCAATACACGGAAAAGGGGCCTGGGACAGAGAGATACCAAGCACACGGGCAACCCCAGCCAAATCATTTAAAAGCACACGGCTGGATCCTGTGATTCTGTACACAGCAGGGAGCAACTGGCCCCTGGCCACCCAGACATCCTGCGGCCGAGCAGGACCAGCACCTGGTGATGTGCTGTAATCCCTGGCACGCTGTGAATGCCTGAGCTCCCTCTGGATATGGAGGAACTAATCCTTGGGAGTGTGAGGAGCTAGTTTACTCTGCATGGAGCAGGACCAGCAGTGCTCATGAGCCAGAGCAATCTGAGGCTGCACTTTGGTGGGGTTTTTTTTTAACAAGCACAGACTGTGCCCACAAAATCTGACATAATTTGAGTTCAGAGATGCAATAAAAAATAGCACTCCCTTCCCAGAGCTTTTAGACTCAAAAATCTCATCAAAAAGAAATGCAGGTCTATAAATTATGCAGCCCTACCCTGCCTATCACATTCAGCTGATGCGTAGAGTCTCTTCACTTTCTCAGTGGGTTTCAATTACAAGAGTTGGTAAAAATGCTGAGGGCTCCTGCCTCAGGCTGTGGGAGGGCAGCCCTGTGCTGGGCTGCTGCCTGAGCTGCTGAATAATCTCATAGCCAAAGACAACGATTGCTTTTGCTGCAAATGCTCCTGAACATAAGGTTATCTGGCTCAGAGAGGCAACCACACTTGGGCAGGAATATCCCAGCCAAAGCATTCTCCTCACACTGGACAGCAGCTTTCCCTGAAGACATCCCCTGAAGGACACGGGCCCCAGAAGCACCGGGGAACACCGGTGCCAGTGCTGGGCACTGCCTGTGCTCACACACAAGCAGAACAGTGCAGCACTTTGCGCCGTAGTCAGATCTTGGCACAGCATGCGATGAAAGACTTTCAGCATTGCCAGTGTGCTGAATTTAGCAGAGAAGGGAGCTGGGGAGATGGGATTCCTACAGACAAAAATAGAAAGTTTTAAAGCGGCAGCAAAGAGAAAGACTGCTGGAACATGGAGTCCTCTAGCAGCATCCAGCCAAGCAGCAAGAACCAAAAGAAACCTATAAATAATATAGAGCAGATCTGCTCTGATCCACTAACCTACTTCAGGACAGGTTTACAGTGAAGAATAAAAAGAATTTAAGCTTGATTGTGGCGATTTAGAACATGTACACTGTTGATGTATATTCCTTGCCCTGGTTTCTCAGCTGGAATTAAACCAGATCACTAACTCCATGCACAGGGAAAGCAGTCTGTGTTCTCTGGTTCTGTTTTTGGAGAGGAGAGGGGAGGGAGTGCCTTGCACTGCCAGCACAGTGTGCTGTGTGGCTGCTGCTGTGCTCTGCTGGTGGCCTGGAGCCGTGCCCTTGGGGCAGGCAAGATCCCAGATGCTGTGACAAAAACACAGCAGGATTAGAGCACCCTCATGGGAAAGGAAAGCAAACATGGATGTCACCATTTATCAGTTTCCCAGAGCTGTCCTGGGACACGCAGCATGTGTAACACTTGTGTACTGACAGGACACAACATCACAGAACACGGGTGGTTAACTGCCACTATGGAATGTTTACGGTTACTTGACGGTGGGTGAATGGAGGCAGTAAAAATGAGCCCAGCTTTCCTACAGGGTGCATGGCAAAACTGTCAGCAAACCCAGGGAACAGTCTTAACTTTATTTAAATAATGGTAAGTAGTAATGTCCTTTATGTCTAGATTGAATACAGTAAAATGGTGACATGTAACTTTACAGGTATTGCTGGATGCCTCAGCCAAGAAATTAATGGCATGGGACCCCTAATTCTTGTGTTACAACCTCCTGCCCTCCCCTGCCCTGAGACACCTGAATGGGGTGCTGGATGCCATTTCATCACTGGCTAAAGAGTTCTTCAAAGAACACTTCCATGTTGGCAGCACCCCAGTCCAGGGCCCTCTCAGCCTTTCTCTCTCCTTTTTCCATTCATCAGCACCATCTTAATTTCAAGCACACTCCCCAAGGTAGACAGAGCCATAAATAGCCTCCTACCTCATGGTCTCAGCTCTCTGGGAGCACACTGCACTGGCACAGGCAGGGCAGCCAGCTCTGCTCCTCTGATGGGTGTGTGTGCTGTGCTTTGCCCAAGTGGGTTTCAGGAATGCATTCCACATGTGAGGAACACCCACCCAGAGCAGGGCTGGGGCCTGCTCCACCAGGAAACCTCAGCATGACTGGCACTTGCACAAACTTTAAAGATTATTAATTACTGTTACTTTCCTGAAAACGCTTTGAAAAATAATTGTGAACATGATTTGGGCTTAATGAGCAAATGTGTTTGTGCTTTTGACATAGGCACAGCCTAGACAGGTGGATTGATAGCTTGTAATCTGCTAATTTATTATTCCAGACTCTACTGATGTTCTTAGTGTCCTACTCTTCCTATTTCCCATCTATTTCCATTTCCTTTTGAGCAGAAGGAGATCATCCAGTTTTGCAGGTGTATGTTGCCATTTTGCCAGTCATTTACAGAATTCACAGAATGACTGGGTTGGAAGAGACCTTCAAGCCCATCAAGTCCAACCCAGCCCTAACACCTCAACTCAACCCTGGCACCCAGTGCCACATCCAGGCTTTGTTAAACACACCCAGGGATGGTGACTGCACCACCTCCCCGGGCAGCCATTCCAGAACTTTATCACTCGTTCTGTAAAAAACTTTTTCCTAATATCCAATCTATGTTTCCCTTGGTGCAGCTTAAGGCTGTGTCCTCTGGTTCTGTCAGTTCCTGGAGACAGAGCCCAACCCCACCTGAGCACAGCCACCTTTCAGGAGCTGTAGAGAGTGCTGAGGTCACCCCTGAGTCTCCTTTTCTCCAGGCTGAGCACCCCCAGCTCCCTCAGTGGTTCCTCACAGGGTTTGTGTTCCCAGCCCCTCTCCAGCCTCGTTGCCTCCTCTGGACGCGCTCGAGCATCTCAACGTCCTTCCCAAACTGAGGGGCCAGAACTGGACACAGCACTCGAGGTGTGCCCTCACCAGTGCTGAGCACAGGGGCAGAATGACCCCCCTGCTCCTGCTGGCCACACCATTCCTGGTACAGAGTGGAAGCAGACACCACGTTTTGGGTGGGGGGTGCTTGTCAGTGCCACCAGAGCAGCTCTCACAGTGCCAGTGCCTGTTGGTTCATGAGGGGTAACACCGAGCTCCTCTCAGGACTTTTGGTGGTTCCCACCTGCAGCAAACCAGCTCTGAGACACTCACTGCTCCAACCAGTCAAGAGACAGCCAGCAGGCAAAGGATCAGCAGCTGCTCTGTCACAGACCAGCCCTCCTGTCCCTAAAACTCAAACCTGCTCTGCAGAGCAAGGCTCGGGGCGCCTGGCGAGCAGTGCCTTGGGAAGTCACACGCTGCTGCCACCGAGCTCTCACGCACTTCTGTACAAGTCAGCCTGCTGCGTTTTGCCTACATGACATGCAAATTCACACGTTTGTGTGGGTAGATACTTTCCATAAAAGATTTCCAGTGATCACGCACAAAGTCTGGCACTTCAGAACAGGTTCCCGCCCTGTGGCAGCACCTGAATTTTTTTTTTGTTTGTTTGTTAGTTTTTTGGGTTCTTTTTTTGAGGACTCCAGTATGGCACCCATAGCCCACCCCAAGAACAACACAACCAAACAAATCCAGCACACCTCAAAGCCAAGCAGCACTTCATGGAAAACAAAAAGAGACAAATTTTAGCTCTGTGCTCTTGGATTTTTCTGATTAGAGAAGCCCATGCTAAACACTTTTAAAAGCTCTTCTGGCCCCAGGTAATTCCTGGCATAATGTCCTTCCCAGTAAATTGGTTTTGGGGGCGGGGGACTTGGCGCAGACTAATTCCCTGTGTTTTGCTGCCAGGTCTGTGACAAAGAACTGCTCCATTGTTCCAGAGTAAGGTAATCTCTTGCTCTCAATCAAACACAAAATCACAAAAATACATTCCCCCCTTAATTCAGCTGAAATCCTGAGCTCTTCCCCAGGTAATTAATAATGTTTGCAAATGTGCCTCCTTTGAAGGAATATTATCATAGTTTAGGTGACAAGCTCAGACTTGGATTCCTCTTTATAATTCCTAACATCTACTCAGGCAGCATTAATTGGATTCAAAGCAATTACAAAGGAGTCGGGTTGGCCACTTTATATCAAATTCTTGAAGAAATTTTGCTTTGGGCTGCTCTGAGCTGCTGTGCTCTCCCCCTCCACTGCCTGGCAGCAGCAGCACGGGGCACTGGGCAGGTCGTGCTTGGGCTCAGCAGAGCAGAGCAGCTGAATTTATTCACTGCAGAGCAGTGCCTGTAGTGTGGGGTTTATTATTACCTAAGGAAGGACCACGAGATGGAGATTGGTCACCTGGGGCCATGGTGGGTCATCCCACCTTGCTGGGGCACTGTGCCACATTTGAGAGAAATCCCTCGGCCTGGAGGGCTCCAAAGCCTCTGTGGACACCCCAGGAACAGATGTGGCTCCAGAAGGGAAAAAACCTCAAAGGGATGTCTGTGTCTGTGCAGTGCTGACCCATCTCCCTGGGCTCAGAAGAGGAAGTTTCTTGGCTGTTTCATCCTGCACAGACCCACGCATGCAGACAAGCAAAATAAACTGAACCCAAGGGCTTGATGGAGGCACGCTGAGGAAGTGTCTCGAGCAAAAACTGCTGAGAAGGGCCTAACACTGGAAAAACACCAGTGTGAGTCACTTATTTAATAATCATTTAAGATATCCAATACATAATTCAACAGAATTTGAGGATCCTGGCTGGAACCAGGACCAAGCAGTCAAGCCTGGTCTCATAAACTCTGCTGTAGAATCTCTGGCTGGTTGAACATGTTGGTTTTTTTTTTTTTTTCCTGCAAAATATAAGCTTTAAATTGAATTCCCTATGTGTAAACAAGATGCACCATTTTGCTCAGGAGCATTTTCTCTTTTCTCATCAGAGACTACCAAACAACAGAGATTATTTTAATAGCAACTCCAACACAAAGTCCATTTACTCCCAGACCTGCTGGGCAAGCCATGCTGCCAGCCCTGGCAGGGCTCCCTGGGCCCTGAACTTCTTCCAGGAAAGGGCTGAGACTGACCCAGTGCATGGGATGGGGATGAGGGCTGGGACGAAAGCACAAAGCAATCCTTGAGGAGGCAAGGGTCCAGGTCTGCCTCTGGGGTCCTTGCCAAGAGGGCTCCCCACCCAAAGTCAAAGCAGACAAAGGCACACCAGTGAGAACCCCAAAGAGCAGAAGGGCTGTCAGGAGGATGAGGAAGAAATGGCTGGATTCAGAGGTGCCAGTGGATCTGCCAGGGGTGGAGCAGAGCAACCTCGAAAGGTGCCAGAGCAGAGCCAGAGGCTCACACAAGGAACCAGGAGCACAGGGGCCCTGAGGTCATGGCAGTAAGACAGTATTAAACCCAAGGAAATACAAAACAATTTGGTGAGATGTTTGCACCACACCTTTTGTTGAAGCAGAGCAAGTTAAGCCCAGCTCTGAGCCATGCTGGTGACTTTCAAAATTTTAATACACTGACTCTAATATCAGCACTCCAATTACCCTGGGAACATGCAAAAAAATCCACATTTTGCAGTGGTTCCCAGTCATATCATGTGCCTGTGGAGGAGGCATCTGCAGAACCTGCTCCAATAGTTAATGGGCTGCTCTGCCAGAGTCTATTTAGAATTCCATGCAGCACCAATTTAGTTTTAATGGGCACAAATTCAATTCCAATGGCTAAAGTATGCAAATGACAAATAAAAGGGAACCACTGCTCCAGCAGCTGCTGGAGAGAAAATGAACAGGCGCCCAGCTGCCCACCTTGCCCTGAGCAGCTCTGTCCTCAGCCCATCATCTCCAGCAGAAGCAGCCCTGCAGTCACACGGGCAGCTGGCAGGGACAGGGCTCACCCCCATACTGCCAGCTGATGTATTTATTTGCCAATGAGTGCAGAAATGACACTAAAGGGCCCTCAATAATACCAAGCCTCATTAAATTTTAATCAGGGCAGCCTCACACTCCCTCTTTAAACACCAAGGTGTTGCAAGGGAGGGGATGTGATGTGGAGCCTCCAGTGGGGCAGGGGAACACCTTGGGAAGAGCCTTCCCAGAGCACCATCACTGCAACTCTGCCCACCAGACCTGGAGGAGACAGGCTGCTGCTGTGAGATGTGGCACTGGCATCACTCTGACCCTCCTGCCTCATCACACCACTGCCCCTCCTCTCAGGGGATCCCACACAACAGGCAGGTCTGTCCTACAGGGTCTTACAGGAACCAGCAGAATTGGATTTCTGCTTTGAACAATACCATAAAGGGCTTTGGCTTCAAACTTGAGCTCTGAGCTGCAGCTGGGGCAGATTTTGTCAACACTCAACATGTGGTCACCTCTGTACAACTCAGGAACAGCCCTGTCACCAATGTCTTCCCAGCTGGGAGCCATTGGCACTGGGATTCACTCATGGGTAAGTTGCATACATTCATCTGTACACATTTGTGCCTTTAACCCAAGGGCTGGAAACACCTGAGAATACAGAGGAGGTGGGTGAGTAAAAAATCCTTTCCTCACTGAATATCATACTGGCACAACATGGTGGATGCAACACACTCAGTGACTCACACTCTTGAATCTTGTCATGAGGAGAAGGTAAAAAATAAAGACATTAGAGACAACTAACAAGCTGAGAACAGACCACCTGGCACACCCCAAGCTGTTCTTCAGGTGAGCACAGGTTGGGTACCAGAAAGGAGCTGGAAAAGGCCAAGTCTCAGGTTTGCTACAGCACAACATGCCAGAGCAGCTGAGGAAACATGTCAGGAGTTCCATGGTACCAACCAAAGATCAAGTTTCCCCAGCCTGGGGTCCCCTTTTTCACTCTGCTGTTACAGAAGCTGAACTCAGATTGAGTTATGTCACACAGCTACACAGGAAAAGTGCTGAATTAAACAGCTTAGTAACTTTACACCCTCAAACCAGGGCAAAATGCCATAAAACATACTGAGCAATGGCCGCCTAATGTAGATTTCTTTCTTAAAAATGGCTAAGGCAGCAGAAACTAAACTAAGAAGGCAAGCACCAAGAGTTTATATCCTCTGTAGCTGTGGCAGACCTGGTCCCTCTTTGCAACATCATCTCTGCAGCCTCTCCTGAGATCACAGTGGCTGCAAGGATACCAGAGGGAAACCAGATGTCAGCAGCTGGGAAAGAGTTAAAGCCTAGCTTTATCCAGGGGAACTGAAGATGCTTCTCCCTGTTAATCACTTCAACCTGTATTTAGCAGGAAAAGGCTGCAGCAATTCCCTGACTCCGGTCCTCTTCCTGCACTGACTGCTTGCTTCCCAGCTGTGGCAGTGAAAGACTGGCCAGGGCACTGGGATTCTGGAAATGTTTGTCACCTGTGGGCATCCCCTGCTCTGCCCCAGGCAGCATCGCTCACTGCTGATCCCCTGGGTCAAGCCATTCCTCCTCTGAACTGATTTACTCCTTGACAAAGGCTCATTATGTCACCAGAGCAGCACCAGAAAAACACTGGTGGATGAAGGACTCTGCAAGGACACTCTCAGAGCATTCACAGGAAGCTGCCAGGCCCGGGAAGGAGACAGCAGGGTGATGTGCCACCAGGATGAAGAATCTGCAGCACAGGGCTGAGCTCGTCCTGCCCCAGCCCAGAGACTCTTCCATGGGATCTGTAACTCTGCTGTGCAAAAAGCTGCTGGTTACAGCACAGATGCAGCCGTGACTCCTGTGGGGCACTGCAGGGAAAAGGGCACACAGGGCTGGCGTGACACAGCACAGCCTGTTTGGGCCTGCTCTCGTGTGGGGTGACACTGTCCCCAGCGGTGTCCCCAGTGCTGCAGTGCCAGCACCAAGGGCCAAGCACAGGTGAGACACAGCACTTCTGCCCAGGGAAGGCAGCGCCTGCGGGCACACGGGGGGGGGCACACTGCCAAGCACAGCACCCTCCTGCTCCAAAAATCCTCCTCGCCCTGCCAAGAAGCAAGGACTCCTGGAAGGATTTTTCCAGCAATTGCCTCAGCAGACGTAGAAGGCATTAATATTGCTGTCTGCTCCCTGCAGGTGCACTGAGCCTTGTGCTGCCCATATGCTGCATTGCTCCCGTCAGAGGAACATCAGCATTCTCCTGCCGTGGCTTACAGTCACTCTCACGTGTTTCAAGATGGGGTTTTCCCTTAAAAAAAAAAGAATTCAAACTGGGAAGTGGTTTCTAGGAATCTCTCCAGTTTGGCACTGAAGGGCTGGCACTGAGGGCCCACAGCTCCAGCATGCAGGAGCCTCCATCATGCTGCCTACCCCAGTTCCAGATCCAGCAATGCCCCAGCTGCTGTGCTGCAACTGTCAGCCCAGAGCTGCCTCCTTCACTGCCCTTTTTCCTTGGCCTGTCTGTACCTGACTCTGTCAGCACAAACTCATCAGGTAAGGAGCCACAGGTAGGGATCAGGCTCTGGTAGCATCAGCAAAACGGAGAAGTTTCTCCCTTCTGCTCCAGGTACAGCAAGCAACACTTCCTTGACCTCAGCTGCCATAAATACTTACAGTGGGATTCACACACATTCACAGTATCACAACAGAAATGGAAATTGAAGTGAAATCATTAAGATGAAGTACAGGAAGCCTGGGACCTCTTACTCCAGACACAAGGAATGCCCAGTGCAGGTGTTCCTCAGCCCACTCAAAGAGTCCAAGCTGTGTTGAGCACCACATGCAGGCATCCCCTTCTGTCCCCTGTGACCTCAGCAGAGCCCTCCAGCACATTCCAGACACTGCACTGGAGGAGTCCCAGGAGCAGCTACAGCTGGACACGTGCAGGCCACTGCCAGACACCCAGCACACCTCATCTGCCTTCTGCCAACAACAGCCTGGCACCCTTGGCCTGTCCCTTTGTCCAGTTACCCAGGACAGAATGAATGTGTCCTCTTTTACCAGTAAGGATAACGATTTGTGAGGTGAAAAGAGCTTTCTGCGTCAGGAAATTGAATCTTATTCAAATTCAACAAAGATAAGGGGAGCGGAAGAAATGCACATCATCAGGGCACAGTGAGCCTGATCAATGGCTGCACTTACTGCAGCTGAAAAAAGGAGAGCATGGGTCTTTTCAAACCTTGGGCTGCAAAATATAATTATAACACCATGGGATTATCACAATCAGACATTTTTCAAAGACTGCATCTTGAGTACTTTATATCAGTGATTTCAGTTTAAATCTGAATTCACAATATGATTTCTATTTATAGGCTCACATTCTATTTTTGAGAAAAAGAGGAGTTTCTTTCAAAAGTAATACCTAGTGTGATGAAAGATGGTATTTCCAGAAGAATTAATCTCTAAAACTATGAGCACTGTTCACCTGAAATGTAATTTTGTAATTAATTGCTGCAAGATTGCCTTCCAATGGCAGAAGATCTCTTTAAAAAGTCTCTTCAAATCAGGGACTCTGGACTTTTTATTGTAGCACATCTAATTTTGGAAAGCACCAACTACACTGGCAAATGCTAATACATCAAGGAAGAATAGCATGTGCATTCTCCCCAGAAAGGAAGTGCCCAGCAAAGCAGAAGGTCAATGCTCAAAGCATGGCTGAGAAGGCAAAACTGAGAGAGAGAAGCCAGAAACAAAACCCATCTCCTGTCCCAGGGATTCTGAGCAAAGGGCCTGTCACACATCTGCTCATCTTCATCAGACAGGGAAATACACAGAGAGGAGCATTCCTCTCCTTCAGTGCTCCCCAGCAAGGACACCTCGCTCCTTCCTTTTGGAGACTGCTGTCCCCTTGGCTCTGGCTATGACAGTGATATTTCACACTCCTAATATTGGAAACAGGCACAGCATGACCCCTCTCTGCTGGCTGCACAGTGTCAGTCCCTCAGCAAGGACAGGGTCAGTGCTGCATGTGGGAGTAGTCACTTGGGGCATCACATTTTCACACAGACCACAAGGAGTAAATAGAAGAAAAAATCAGCTACTGCTAATTACATCTTGACGTTCTCACCTTCAAGCTTTTAAATCACAAGTGACATTTCCAAATCAATCCTATTCTTTTTTGGAGAGTTTAACAAGAAACAGTCAGTCTCCAAGAGCACTTGGATTTATTTCTTCAGTAATTTGACAAGAACCCATTAAAATCTACTGGAGGTTGCTTTACCCCCCACAGAGAGAGTTTAGTCCAAGGGCTTTTTCACAGTTGCCTTTTGGTAAAAAATGTAAATGAAAACTCATTGTAACAGGGCAGGTACTGGTAATGAGCAGTAAGATGCTAATCCAAGCATCCTTTCCATTCTGCACCTGATGCTGAGCTGTACCAGGAAGTGCTGGAGCACCTGTAGCAGCTTCACCCCACACTGCAGTGCAAAGCATCTGATCTGTTTCCTGGAATGAGTCCTAAGCTGGGAATGCCTTCCTCCTCAGCCTAAGAGGAGAGTAACCTCTGGCTCCCAGGTTTTCTCTTGTCAAGAAGAGAAATGTTCAGTTCCCCAGCAGGTTAAAGGTGCTTCCCATCAAGTCCTGCTGCAGCTTTTCCACTCAATGCTGCACATTTCTTTTACAATTCAACTTTACAGAGCAGGGCTTAACTAAGCTTATTTAGCACCAATTTGGGCCTGCAGCTGGAAAAAGCAACCATCTCCAGAAAAGGGGCAAACTTTTTCTAAAAGACCTTCCGATTAGCAATATTTACCAGAGAAAATAATTGGGAGAGTCAACACCCTGTCTACAAGGAGATCAAAGTGCAGATACAGTCACAAATCATCAGCTGACTGTGAACTTTCTTTAATTGCTGCCAGTGGATCCCCAGCAATTAATTCCTTATCACGATGCCCCCAGCTTTGTGCCTAGCCAAGGAACATACAAAGTGAGTGTCAGCCACAGGATAATTATGGGATGAAACAGGCACCACTGTTCCTGCTCTGAGCCCTGGCACCCTTCAGCAGGAACAGCCTGTGTCGAGTCAGCTTCATTAGGTATTGTCTAGTGCCCCAATCCTCATTTGTTTGCATCAATAATACATTCAAAGGGTTTATCTAACTTGCAAATGTGAATTCATTTATTGGTCCCATAAGCAAGAAAGAGCTGTGACCAGAGAAGTGTTTCATGTTACAGGTTGGGCACTAAACTGGAATGACTTGCTGAAATTTCAACAATTACACCCTAACATAAATGTTTATATTAGTGTAATTTCCCTGTGCACATTGTAATAATGAATTTTACCATAACATTGCCTGCAATTTTAAAGACACATATTCCTTATAAGAGTGGTGCAAACACGTGAACATTGAGAGATTTGTTTCTACAGTATTAACTTAGAAATAAAGTTAAGCAACAGAGTCAATAGAGTGCAATTTGCAGAGGCTTGGCAAACCACCTGTGTTGACCCTCAATTCCTCCTCGGAGTACCAGTATTTTTCTACACAGCAAATTTCAATTATAGTTGCCTTTTCTGATCTCACTTTTTACAATGACACATCCAACTTTGGTATTCCTAGTCAGTAAAAATGGTCCTTTCCTGCATTTTCTGCCCTGGCTGTACAGTATGAAGCAATACTGAATGCTGCTGTTCCACCTGAGATTACAGGTGGCCGCACATCCTGGATTTTCTTCTTGCTGTCTTCCTGAAAATTTGTGCAAGGATGCAGCAAACCCTCACAAAAATGGAAAAAGCCCAGAGAGAAATAAACATCAGGGACTGGTAAGATTCAGATTCTACCATTAACTGGATTACTCCCTATAAAAACTACCTAAAAATAGTGACAAACCTGTCTGAAATGACCACAACTCATAGCAAAAGCTGCCTGCCATTGCCACAGCTGTCACCAGCTCCAAGGAGCTTCTGAAAGCTTTTTTGTAGCAGTGAGACTTAAATGAAGATGGCAGGGCAATAATCTGCCATAACAACATGCTCAGAGGTTTCTGCCTGTTCACTGAGACATGGGAAAGCTCAGGGATGTTCTGCCACAAGGGTCAAAGTCCTCCAGGCCTTACTGGCTGCACATCAAAAAAAATCAAGAGCTGCAATTTGCTTTAAGGAAAACAAATAGAGGAAGTGGGGACTAAGAGAAGATAAATTTCTCTGACAATTCGTGCATCACTGATGGCATTTCCTGTGTCAGCAGAGCTTTCTTCAGTACCTGCTTGGAGGGGCAGGAGGGGGCTCAGAAAGTTCAACCTTGTTGGATTGAAAATTAATTCTCTGAGCTGGACAGCAGCACAAACCAAAAGCAGTGGCAGAGCCTGTGCTGGTGGGAGCCCATCACCCCCATGTGCTGAGCAGAATTGTGATTCTCACTAAAGGGAGGACCACTCCATTTCTTCTTTGAGGCAATTAAGAAGTGATTTGGCTCAGGCCAAGATGCCCAGCTTTGTGCTCCCCACCTGCTGGAGCTGCTGGCTTGTCCTGGAGTGGGTCTGGGTGACAGTGCTGGACAAACTCCACACCCCAGGGTCAACTCAGCAAGATGCACCCATGACAGCAGGACCCTGAGCCTCTGGAAGATGCTGACTCACTCTCTTATCCACTACTTAACTCTTCCAGGCAGCGATACATTTGGGACTTTGGAATGAATTCTGATGGTATTTCTGAGAATCAGCTGAAGTATGGATTTAAAAAGAGGCTCCCCAAATCAAATGAATGATGGAGCAATAGCTCTATCCAGAGATAGAGCAAACTTTCCTTCCTCTACCTCCCCTTCTCCCACCATTTCAAACCCTTTGATTCTCCTCCAGGCTTCCAGCACATCAAACATTAAAGGACTAACGTTATTTTGAGCACACAACAACCCTAAAGTTCAAGATATTCTGCAGATGGATTTTAAAATCTTTTAATCCATTGTGAAGCCAAAATCCTGCCGTAAACACTCTCTGGCATGCTCCAGTTAGCTGCTCATGCAGAGAGAGAAAAAGCCTTTCCAGCTTACTCTGCAGATGACCTTGCAGTCCCCCCATCCCATGTTTCATGAACCTCAGGGGACCAGCGAGGAATCAGATAAAAGGATTTCATTTATTTTTGTTGGCATTGTTTTATGAAGCTTTCATTTTATCGACACCTTAACTTCAAACCATTTTCAAACACCCAGCAAGGCACCAGAGATCAGCAGATATTCAAGGGACATGCAGAAGGTGTCTTGTCTTTGTTCCCATCAACTCTTCCTGTGAAGGGAACTCTATCTTGCACGTGGGCTGAGCTTTAACCTAAATACTGATGGCCCCATGCTGCTGCTCTCCTGCTGTGCTATCCACACCAGTGACACCCTTTGCTGAGGAATGAGCCAGGCTGGATAGCTAATTAAAGATCTGCAATTAAGCCTCACATGGTCCTGAAAGCTATTTCATCACAGGGCTAAACTCTGACCTCATTTCCCCAACAGAAGTCATAGCAAAAATTGCACCAGATGCTTTTGCCCAGCTTTTCAGACAAGTAGACGGTCTCTCCTAACACGCTGCATGCTCACACATGTAATCTTTCTCCTGGCTTTTCAGGCAGGGAACGTGGAAGATGCATGGCTGGTACTGCTGGAAATGGAAGGTAGAGAGATGCTGAGGATGCTGAGTGTGTGGGGGGTGATTACTGGCTACTGCTTCCCACACCACAACATGCAAACACTTCATTTAAGAGGTTCATGTATCACCAGTCTCGCAAGCTCCTGCTGAACATCTGATCTGGTCTCCTCTGCATGACAGGAACTTAGGGATCTCTCTGGAAGCCAGGCAGGAGGTAAATTCATGACCTCTTGGCTCCAGGAAGGGGAATGATTTTGTGTGGCATACCTCCCTCCAGCACACCCTTTGCTGGGTGATCAGGGATCTTTCTTTGTCCCCAACAGACTGACCTCCCAATTAACAATTCACTGCCAATCACTCAGACCAGTTAAATTTAACAAGGAAATACAAACATTTTTAAAAACATCAGGTTTTTTCAAATACGAAACCATAAAGACAAAGTGCTTCTGGGGCACCTGCTGCTGCTGCAGCACCTTCTGCTTTTGATTCACAGTTCAAGCTGCCATGCTCCTCCCCAGCAACTCTGTCTGCATGTGTCTGTCTGTGCAGTCACGTCTGCCCTGTGTTTCTTCCACCTGGAATAGCCCTTGGACCAGCACCCTCAGAGTTTTCTGAGATCCATCAGAAAAAAAACAGAACGCTGAGCTTTGTCCCAGAAAGCCATCCAGGCCTTCTTAGAACTATATTCAGGTCCAGAAAGCCCCAGCTGAAACTCATACACAGCAAAATGCACTGGGTTTATCTTGTTCCTAATGGGTATTTAGCCATTTAATAAATACAGTTGCTACTCAATGAAATTATCGAAGCCTGAGGCATCTGGGAGCTCTTCCTGCAAATCTGGGACAAGGAGAACGAGAAGCCTTGCAAGGGATGTCTGCTGGGAGGTTGGGTCTGCTGCAAACCAGCAGCGAGGTCCCAGGGAAGGGCTCTCCTTACCTTGCACTTGACCGTCACACCCTTCCTGTCACTGTGTCACACATCAGTGCCAAAATAGCATCAGGAGAGTGCTCAGATAATGGTGCATTTACAATTATAATTGCTCATGTCCAGGAGTAATCCAGTTTAAGCCCTTTACCATCTCAAATATTTAGAGAAATCCTGCCAGCTGCCTGGAGGGGAGAAACTTAGGAGCCCTGGGAGAGCACAACAGATTTTCATCTTTCCAGCCCTGACAGCCTTTCACACATAAATATCCTCTCAGCCCTGCTTCCTCCCTCTTCAAGACAGAGCCACTGTCCTGCCTGCTGACTGGCAGTCCCAAGTCTCACTGCCTCCCAAATCTGACCCCCACCCCACCAAGCCCCAAACCACCACTGTAGCCCTGTCCTGGCAGCATCCTCCAGAGAGAGGTTTCCATTTGGCTGGGATATGGATTTTTAGGGTTTTTTTAAAGTAGGCAGCATGTGTACATCTCCTAGACTCCCTGATGCCAGGACTGTCAGGGTCACCAGCACGGCTGCCTCAAACCCACACCCACCTCCAGCAGCATCCCAGATGTGCAATTCCAGCAGTTTTCCTTCTTTCACAAAGGCCCCTCCTGCCATGTAGGATCTTTGGGCAGAGGCCCTGCAGACCTGCAGGTTCCAAGAGCTGCACAGCTCATCCTGCAAACTCCTCTCTTTTCCTGCTTTTCTAGCTTTTAAGGCCAGGGAATAGCAGTGCCCACACCAATCCTCTTGACCACACAGTGACACAGATGGTGTATTCCAATCCTCAGCAGGGACCCTGGCTGAGCAGGACACACATCTCCCCACACACAGCACATTCCAGAGGGACAGTCCAAGAAGAGCTCTCACTCTCCTGGTAACTACATTCACCATTCATACAGCAAACACATGTGCAAGCTTTCATTTTGCTGACTTGGGCCCTGTGAGGTCTGTCTCTTGTTGAGCTTTTATCTGCTGCAACTGCCTCAATGCAAGTGCAGTTAACAGGCTCTGACTAAATCACTGTGTGGCTGCCTCTCTGAGCTGCTTTGTCCTCTCACCAGAACCTCTCCTCTAAACTTCTGTCATTTCCCACATTTAAAGCAAAAGGACCACGACTGGCTGCACATTAGCACTGCTCATCACAGAACTGAACAGTGTCCCCATGTCCCCAGATCTGGACATTCATTGCCCTGCAAGCCTTCTTCTCTCACCTTCTTTTTATGCAAAAGCTTGCTTTTCAACTCAAACATGTGCTGACAGCTCTACCCATCTCTAATCACCATGTTCCAATTAATTTCTGTGACCAATGTTCATCAATATTTATTACCCTGCAAAACTTCACAAATCAAAGTGGTGATGAAACTTGCAGGTAATGATTTTATAATTCCTTTCAGATGATTGATAAAATATTGAATACTACTCCAAAGCAACCTCAAAGGGATGCTGCCAGAACTGCCATGACAAACTGATAAACTTCCCATTAGCAAGGAGGTGGCTACTGGAAGCCACAGCCAATAGTCCTTGCACATGGAGTTGATGTTGACAGCATGGGATTATGTTTATGACAAAGTGGACCATGGCTCCAAGTTAAATTCTTAATCCTCTCCCAGCATGAGGTTCCCAGCAGCACAGGCCTGTGTGTGAGGCAGGAATGTCACACCTGGACACTGACAGTGACACACAGCATTGCCTCGATGAGGGACAGGACAGTCTCTACAAAGAGCAACAGATGCTCTTGCAGACAGTAACTCCTGAGGGGTGGCAGAGCAGACCATGGATATTCTCCACCTTTGAATACATTCAATGGATGCTCAATGGGACCTGAGGCTCCTTCCAAGGACTGCTCCATGCTCCTGAAGCATGCTCACCCCAGGGACCAAGCAAGACCTGGACAGGAGAGCCGTGCAGGCCGTGAGGCTTTTTTAGCACTGCAGCTGGAGGACACAAGCAGAATATTGAAAAATACATTTCCACATGCATCTCTAAAATGACATCCAGCATTTCTCTGCTTTGCATCACAACTCCCAGTCATCAGAGCACCAGCGACGTCCTGGTACGGGGGATTAGATTAAAAAATTATCATACTGGCTTCCTACGCTTTCTCCATTTGCCATCTAATGCTATTCTGGAGCCCAACAGGATGGAAAACCTTTGCATCTGATGAATGCAGACAGGCTGATATTAAGAACTGTGGCAGTTTTGTCAGCAAGAACCAATCAGGCCATCAATGCAATATTAAAGAGAGAACACTGGGAGCTCTCCTGAGCTTTTGTGAGAGCACAACCATGGCAGAGTGAATTGCCCCATCAATATTGCACTGCCAAAGAGAACCATTCATCATTACTGCTTCAGACTGGTAGGATGGAGCACTCTTGAGAACATGGGTCTTGTCCAACTTGTAAATCTCAGACTCAATCACAGAATAGTTGGGGTTGGAAGTGCCATCTGGAAATCATCCCACTGAACCCCCCACCAAGGCAGGGTCACTTAGAGAAGGTGACATAGAAAAGCATCCAGGTGGGTTTGGAACATCTCCAGGGAGAGACTCCACACCCTCCCTGGGAAGCTGCTCCAGTGCTCTGCCACCCTCTATGGAAAGAAGTCCTTCCTCATGTTGAGGTGGAACTTGTGGTTTAGTTTATGGTCATTGCTCCTTGTCCTGTCACTGGGCACCACTGAAATCAGTCTGTCACCGTTCTTTGACATGCACCTTTGAGACATTCATATTCATTAATGCAATACCTTCTCAGTCTTCTCTTCTCTAGACTAAACAGGTCCAGCTTCCTAAGTCTCAGGTCATAAGAGAGATGCCCCAGACCCCTCATCATCTCTGTGGGTGTCAGCCATGGTGATATGAGCCATCAGCACCAGGGAAGCTTTCTTGCATCTTTTCTCATCTCCTGAATTATTGAAGATGTTTTCTTCACAATGGAGTTGCACCTTTTTTTTTACAGAAGTGGCAGCATGGCATCCCAAACTAAGTGAAAATGGCTTGGGGAGAGGATGTGCGGGCTGGCTTCAGCACATCACCTGTGGACCAGAGGGAGTGGCCATGAGCACCCAGAGGCCCATCCCTCCTGCACCACCTGCTTCTCCTCCTTGCCTTGTTTTCACCAGGAAAACAACATTTGAGGTGCTGGCTCTGTGTGTGATATAAGGAAAGTAGGGAGAAGCATTCATCAGCAAAACCCAAAAGAGCCAGAAACATGGTGGGTTTGTCAGATGGGTCTGGTGAGCTGAACTCGCGCCTCTCTCTCAGCAGATATTTATCTAAGTCAAAGATAACAGGTTGCCATGCAATGGGAAAAGGAGAACTGGTCTACGTTCCACTCATCCCTGCTGTGTTGTCAGGTGTGTGCTGGCACTGCTGGGGGAGAAGGGGGAGCAGGGAAGGTGCTCCATGGTAATAGGCTCCAAAGGGACCAGAAGGTATGGCGCAGAGAGAGAGCCACTCTTCATCCTGGTGCACCTTCTGCTTCCTAGCAGGGTGATGAAGAGCTTGCATACCTAGAGCTGGCTGAGATGTTGCTGCAATAAGAAGATCCTATGACTGTCCTTATAGTCCTGATTACAGAAAAATGTCCTACATAAAAGTGGAAAAGATTTGCCACCAGCAGCCTCCTCTTCACAGTCCCCATCCGAAAGCACCTTATGTATTACTACCCTCTTCCTTGCTTAACATTCCTACAAATTCCTCCAGGCCTGCCACTGTTATTCTGCCTTATTTTACACTCCTCTCCTGCAGCACCAGTTTAATGAGGGTGCAGCTTCAATTAATGTATTCTCCAGAGGGAAAGGGTCAACCCACGTACGTGAGGAATTTCTGATCTGGTTACGCAGGAAGAGAGGGATCTCCTCTGACAACTTCTAACAGCACAGAAAAATTAATTCCCCTTTCCCACAGAAGTTTATAATGAGAAAGCCACAAAATCAAATTGTTAATAATTTCACAGGCACAAATTAGTGTTGCTGAGTGAAATCTCACTCCTGTAACTTCACTTTTAATGAAAGGCCACAGATGTTGGACTGTATTTGCATTACAACTTGAGAAATGTTCCATAGTTTAGACCTCATCTGTGTGGTTCTATTAACTCCATATCTGAGCTAATCTGCATAAATTTTCCCTTGTACACATTCCCAGTGGCCAGGACAGTTTCAGTGCCAAAACCCCAACAAGTCTGATTGACCACATTCTCACACAAGCTCTTGTGTCCTGCTGCTGCTTTAGGCTGCTCAGAGCCCAGCACAGGTCCCATGGCTCCACTACAACAGCCACGGTTCACATGGATCCAGTCAGCTTCCAACTGACATGAACTTTTCAGTTAAATGATTTGTTTGGTCTGTCCTTAAATGTAACCAGAGGATTCCATTATTCCAAGTAAAATGAGTTTTCCTTTCCTACTTATATACTGAACTGATAAAAGTTTAAACCGTGGTTTTCTGCTGAAAACCATGAACTCAGCTTCTCTTTCATTCAGCTTGTGCAAACCTGAGGCAACGTTGATATTATTGCAGACATCATTTGCATAGGAAGAAATTTTTCTTTTGATTAAAGACAAAAAAGCCTTTCTATATTTCTTGGCCTGCTTGTGGTGGAGACAACTGTGGCAGCTTCATCACTGTGCAGTTATCCAAAGGTCTGTGCAGTTATCCCAGGATCTGAGCCATCACACCATGGGAGTTTGCAGAAAGTCTGCTGAATGCATGAGTCAGCCCCCTGCTCTGCATCCCCAGATGCACAAAAAGCACTAAAAAGACACTCAAATTGCCCATTCTTACTGAACTCCTCAGCATGCAAAGACGTCTTCAGATATGACAGGAGCTCTGCTTCAGCAGGTGAGTGACAGAAGAGATTGAGTCTCTGTGCCCAGGATGCCACAGGTGCCTGGAGGAGCAAGGAGTAGAGGAGAGCCCACCCCTGCTTCTGCTGCTTCTTCCTGCAGGACTGAGGTACTGGTGCATGCCATGCTGCCCAGGGAATCCTCAGCTCCAGGCAGGCTCCAGGGCATGTCCACTGGATCAGGCTTGGATTCCAACACCATTTTGGGAAGTGCTCACTCCAACTGTTTTGCTGAGCCTCTCTATAATAATCACATCTCCCTCCCACTACTCAGATGATTAATGGCTGGACTTGATAGAAAACCTGGTGCCGTGCCCCGTTTTCCCAAACCTCCATGAGAAGAAACCTTATTCTGCTATTTTGAGAGGAGACCTCACCTTGATGCCCATGCCATTAATTGAATAACTATCAGTTCCAATTTATTCCACTTGGCTACAAATTAGATTTCAGCTGGCTACTTCCAAGTCTGCTTCAACACAAACTTATAAAGCTGAGTCCCTTGGCTGATGCCACTTGTCAACCTGCATCTGTTCTTGGGGTATCAAAAGACAACAAAGCCAGAAACCCGACAGTCTCTGATGAACAGAACCTAAAACGTTTGGCTTTGCTTTTTTGGAGTTTATCATTACTTTAATGGAGCCAACTAGGCTTAGTATTTCAGAGGCTCAGCCTGGCTGCCTGTATCCTGCAGCCCTCCCTTGAGAGCAGAGATACAACAGGAAGTCAAGAACTGATCTCAGGAAACCCAGGAGCACCAATGCTCCCTCAGAGCCGGGCAGCGCTGCGGGAGCATCCTCCAGCTCCTCAACAGCATCTCCAGTGCCAGTTCCAACTGTTGTTCTGTGACTGCAGCCTGATTTAATTCCTATTGGGGTATAAAAATTAATAACAGTAAAATGTCATGATCATCTCACACTAATTACGCATCTAATGAATAATTAGCTGCGGACACATTTGACATTTTTGGTCATTAATCTGAGCAAGTGTTTTAAGCCTTGAACAAAATTCTGAAAATGCAAACTTGGGGCTGAGCAGCTCAGATCTGCAGCATTGATGCTCCAGACAGAGACCACCATTGGTTCCTGTCCCCTTCCCTGGAAACAGGGGAGCTCCTTGGAGAGCACCCACCAGCTCCTGTCTCCCTTCCTGCTCACAAGGGAGCTCCTCAGATTTCATGGAGCTCCCATGGATGAAATCCATGGATTTCATGGAGCAGCTCTGTGTCTGCCACTAGGATATCAGTTGGTGGAAAAACTAGGATTTAGGAAGGCGATTTCTGCATGCCACCTCTCTCTTTGCATCAAACCTGGCTATTTATACATGTAGCTGTGAGAAATACTTTTTCCTGAACATGCCATGAATTTTGTATAAACCATCAAGACTTAAAATTTCAGTTGTAAGCTGTCATTTTTTAATGATAAAATCATTATACAAATGGTGGAAGAAGGCATAACTTTGCATCTTATATATCTAGGCACATGTATACACACATCTTCCTGGCTCAGGCTTTTACTGCTTCTCCTTTCCCTCCATCTCTAACATTTTGCCTGGAAGGTCTTTGGAAGGAAGGAAAACAAGAAGGAAACAAATCTCTCCTCAAGGGTAGAGATGAACTCTGTTCAAAGGTGCAACACATCCACAACTAATGAACAAAACATGTCTCATGTTTAGGATGAGGAGACATATAAAAAGGTCACAAAAGGCCAGAATTAGCACCAGATTGAGCACTAAAACCAAAACAGAAAGCAACAGATGTTTCCCTCCTAATTTACTCCATTAGGATCTTCTCCAGCTAGCATGCACTGCTGCTTGCTAATGAAGCATTTCCATCTCCTTGCTGCACAACTCGTAAATAAACCTCCCTGAGGTTGGCGGCAGGAACTCAACCACCCCTCCCGGGCAGGCTTTTTCTCTTTTTATAAACCCTAGTTTTTGTCAAAGAGAAAATAAAAATCTGTTCCCAAATTCTCAAGTAATTCTGACACAACTTCATTGCCTCGTCTTGCTGAACTGCATTTCTTGAACAGGGATGCTCTAACCCCACGGTGAACCCCTGTTTCCTTACGCTCATCAAAGCAACTCTACCCATCATGAACAGCTGTGGATGCACCAGGTGTATTGATTTTTAAACTGCAGGAGCAAGGCACAACAGACCTAAAATAACAAAGTATTTCACCTCCTGTATTGCCACTCTTGGTAATTTACACTAAACTGAAGAAATGTCCCCAAGTTGTTCCCTGTGGCAGACACCTCACTGCTCCATCCCCACCTGGAAACAGCCCCCAACTCCAGCCTATGGTAAATAAATCACCTGCAGAACCAACCTCAGCATTGAAACCTGCTTCCTGTTGCTGCCCCAGCCACCACAGGCACGTCTGAGAGCTGCAGCTGTCCAGTGAGCCAAAAGCTGGGGAGCTGCTGCCTTGGAGAGGTTGTTTTCCATCTCTCTAGCCTGTGAAATATGACCTGAGGCTGAAACAGTACCTCGGGGGCAGAAGTCCCCTGAGGCACAAGGCAGAGGAGCCTGCTGTTGAGACACTTAAGACAGACACTTCCTAAGCAAGACACACAATCAAAGAATGTTAAGTGCTTGGAAGGGTCCAACCACTTTAAAAACTTTTAAAAAAATCCAGTTCCAACCCCTGCTTGCCATGGGCAGGGTCAGCTATCCCAGGTTGTTCCAATCCCTGTCCAACCTGGCTTTGAACACCTCCAGGGCTGGGGCACCCACCACCTCCCTAAGCAACCACTTCCAGTGTCTCACCACCTCCCCAGTAAAGAATTTCCTCCATTAACCTAAATTTCTCCTCTTTCAATTTGTACCAATACACACATCCCTACCCATTGCGCTACAGCTTAATTATAATGCTCTCACAAAGAATTTCAATTTATCCTACCATGGGAACAAGCTCTGTAATGAAAAGGCTTTATTAAAATAGAATGTAAAACATGATATTAATTAACGAGGCTGTGCAGGTGTGTTCATGAACGTGGCCGAGCTCTGTTAACATTGAAAGGAGGTGGAGTAGGGTCAGGTGTGGGACAACACCCCCATGACCATAACGCCACACGCCCTTGTCGTGACATCTTACACAGCCAACACAATGCTGCTGCCCAGGTTTGAATTCATATGGGAAATACCATGGAGCACCTGGGGAGGAGATGATAAAAATGTGCTTCTGGCAGGAATTCAATGAGACTTTTAAAGCAGAACCAGCCTGTGCTGTGCTCACCACCACAGCGCCTGAGAGATCTGACCAGGCAGAATTTCGAGGTGAGAATTAACACGGACCAACAGCACTTAAGGTCAGAATGTCTTATCACACAGAAAAACATGAGCTTAAAGACAGGCCTGTCTGACACTGACATAAAACTCCTGCAGATGGAAAGCCAACGAGAGCCAAAATGTCACGGAAGACGCATCTAGCTGCAGTGAGGTTCTCAACAACTTGCAGATTGTGTGGGGTTGTTTTTTTTTTTGGTTTTTGACATTCAAATTTGTGTCCTTCATTATCTGGGTGTTTGCAAACCCAAAGCACCCCCGTGCTGGTGGCTGCTGGAGCTGCAGCAGAAGGACACCCTCACACGGTGCTGGGCCACAAACAGCCCCAGTTTGTCTCCTCTGACAGGAGCTCAGGGCACTGTGGGATGATATTCTTCACTCCCTCCAGCCAGCTTGTTTGCGGAAATGCAGCAAATTACACTGCAGCAGGTGCGAGCATTATGCAGGGCTATTAAAAGCAGGCTGTTGGTATCTTACTCACACGTCAACATAAGAAGAAAACCCACCCATGACACACGTTCAGATCCACGTTAGGCTTGTACATATTATCAGAGGTACAGCCTGAGTGCAATTCTGTTCTCAGGGTCTCTTTTGGTAGAACAGAGATATTTATGGCCAATTTTTATTGTGTGGGCCACACATACTTCAGTGAGTAAGCTAATCACTCCAGGTATGCAAAAACCATCAGCAGATCCACCAGTCAGCCCTGAGAAAGGCTGTGTCTGTCTCACAGTTCTGGTTCAACCTGACCCTGCCCTGACAGATCAGAACTCCCCCCGGGACCCAGCACCCCTCTGGCAACTCTCCCACATTTCTGCCAAAGGCAGCATTTCCTGACTTCCAAGCAATTAACTTTGAAATAAAAACTTAGCCCAATCTTACACTGGGTTTTAATACAATTATACAGAGGTCTATGTATAAATGCATGTGGGAAGTGTGGTTTGTTCTGCTTGCAGGAACTACATGCTAGCACCCCCTCTGCATGACAGAGCTGCAGCTGTTATACATACACACAGCCAATTTTTATGGCTCAGCTCTAAACCTCTGAAAAATAAGGTTTTTAATAGAAATCCTGACACCATCTAAAATATGGCAGCACTACTGGGTGCTGCTGGAATATGGCCCTAATTTATAAACCAGGGAGAAACCCTGTTCCATTTTGAAACTGAGAGACAGTAATCTAGAAAAAGGGTAAACCACAGGGAAAAATGGTAGTGTTGTCCATGAGCTATAGTGTCTAGTCCATCCAACAATTCAAAAATAAAATAGGATGCCACAATATTTAGGCCACGCACTGAATCTTGGACTGTCACAAAATAAAAACATGGTGTATCCTAGATGGGGGTATATTTCATAGAGCCATATGCCATTTTCCATGTTTCTGGGTAGTATTTTTCCAGTGAAAATCTGATATGAGAACACTAGAAGTAAAGAAAAAAAAATTACGAGAGAAGTAGAACCCAAACCTCCAGTTTTGCTTGATACAATAAATGTTTTTGCAAGAGGGCTTCAGTTTACTCCCCTCTAAATTGAAAGAAGTGGTGAAGCAGCAGATTGCTCACTCACAGGAGACACAAGTTTATCACTAAACCTTAGGAAAAAGCTCTCGATTGCCTTGAGGCTCCAGCTTTGCATTAAAATGCATTGAGGAGGCGGTGATTCAGGGGGCAGTGGACCAGAAACCTGTTTGAGATATTTCTGGTGCCCCTGAAACACTGAGCAAAGGATTCAGCCTTGGGATTTCTGTTTGAAGAATGACTCTGTGCCTGTTTGGGCACCACAAGGCTGGGACACCACTCCCAGCACCAGGTGGGTGGAAGCAATGGGACAAACACCTGGCTCAGGAAGTGCTCACTTGCAATTTTGGGAAAGAAACAGGAACTATTTGGAACAAGGGTCGGATATTAGGAGGCCAGTGAGGATTTCACTATCAAGTGCTCCAAAGCCTGGAAAGAATTCTGTCTCTTCTCCCCTACACACCAACACTAACCCATCCCAGGATCACATCCTGATACAGCCCAAAGGGACTGCATTATTCCCCCACCAGGAGCGGTGCTTTGGGGGCTCACAGATCTACCCTGCAATTTTCATTGTGGCCATCCTGGATTCCTTTTCTACTTCCCCTAAACCGTCTCCTTTTGCATGCTGAGCATCAAAGGAGAATAAATCCAGAATTATTGCACTTTACCTGCTAAAACTATTTCCCAGCAGACTTGTAACAATCCAAGCACACCGTGTTCTTGTCGGTCACATCACTGTCCACCAGCCTGGCAACATTTTACCTACCTCAGGCTCAGCCCTCCTGCTCAACTGAGCCCTGGGCCCTCTGCGTTCCTCATGAACAAAAAGCAGGATTTGCTTATGGAAAAAGCAGCAGCCCTAAGTAGCACTCCACACAGATGTGCTCCCCCCCAACCTTCCCCACTGGCGCTGCAGGAATGCCCAGAACGAGGGCAGGAGAGGGGCTGAACTCTTCATGAGCTGTTAGCAGGCTAACGAGGGCATCTGCAGGAGGAATAGGCACTAAAACTGAAACCAGATACAAAATAAATATCCCAGAGCTGGATTTCTTAAAAAAGATTCTGCTGAGCTATAGCTCCACATCAAATTTTTATTGAATACATTTTCTTCTGAGAATTTGTGCACTAAAACCAGTCAGAATCATATGAGAGGAGTATAAATTTCACGTACAGTTTTCACTGCAAACATCCTTCAGGAGAAAAAGCAAAAGCACTTTTTAATCAAGCCCACTTCACATCCTCTCCCTTCTCCCATGGAACCCAAGAGGGAGGGTGGGAATTGGAGCCCACGCAGCCCCAGTCCCTGCAGCACTGGGGCAGCGGGGAGCTCAGGGAAAGGATGCTCAGGGAAAGGATGCTCCCCACTCCCTGCAGGGGAGGGGGACACATTATCTCCCCTTTGCCATGCCTGAAGGCAATGCCTAGGTCTGCTTCACATGAAGCTGTGAAGAAGGGGACATTTCAAAGCAATTGATACTCTTAGCTGACAATGTGAATTCACATGATTTCAGTAAATTGCTGTTAAAACCCAAACGTGACACCTTCTCTTCTCCCAAATTCAGAGCTGCCCCTCCAAAATTTACTTGGTCACATTATTTTCTGAATCTGGAATGGATTTCCTGTCTGATTCTACAAAACCCAAAAATGAGGGGCTAGTTCCCTGGAAGGATGATGTTTCTCACTGTACAAGTGATTTCAGGTCACTTTGAGCTTGAAAAGGCTCTAGGATCTGAAATGCTATTACAAACAGAAAAGCTATTTTAGTCAACTTCTTTTAGCAGCATCCCAGCATCCAACACTTTTAACTTCTTCTCCCTCAACAACTACAAGGAGAACTCAGAAAAAAACTTATTCTCTCAGAGGTGTCCAGATTTGTGACTATAATGTAAACTTTAAACAAGCCTAAAATCGAGCACCTTTCAGCACTTGAGCAGGTCTTGGTGGCTGTGTTGCCCAGATGCTCACATGGTAGTTCTTCCTTGGAGACTGAGCTACCTGGACCCCTGAGAAGAAAATTACACTGAAGAAAAGGTCAATAAATGGCAGAGAGGAGATGATATCCCATAATAGTTATAATTACTGTTTATCAGAGTGCTGCACTGCACAGGTAGCAGGTTACAGGATGTATTTGCTCTATTTTTTCATTAAAAGAGGACACGGCTACAGGACTTGGAGTTGATCCCATGACACGTGTGTCTGCTGTGTCACAGGACACACCACGCAGTCACATCTCCTCCGTGGAGCCAGTGACCTTGAGATCGACCTTGCAGTCATTCTTCCTGCATATTTTTGTGATGGATTTATTGTTCAATAAACCCAAAAGAACAACAGCATTTGATGCTGGAGCTCTTTGTACCAGTGCCAAGAGCTGCGGGAGGAGCTGGGGCTGGATCTGCACCTTGCTCAGACTGTTCATTGATGTTGTGGCTCTATTCTCCACTGCAGGCCAAGGAGGGGATGAATCTTCCATGAGGATTCCTTTTCCTATAAAGTTTTACATTAGGTGTGTAAAGAAAATTCCCAGCAGGACAGCCCAAGGAAATGCAAAATCATGAGATAAACAAAATTTGACTGGTATGTTTCAGAAAGTTGTTACATATCTGTAGGGGGACACTATAAAACCAGAGACAGTGCATCTGTGCTGGTCAGTGGGGGTTGAAAGACTCTGAGATGCTTGGCTGAACCAACCTGACAAGGTTCTTGCACCCCAGAACACTCAGACACCAGTGCTGTGTCTTGAAAATAACAAAATCCCTACAGAAAGTGACTCAAGTCTAAGTTATAGAGGGGAATAAACACCAGCGTTCTGCATTCAGGAATAAAGACTGTGACTACAGAGCTGTTGACACCAGCTTTTGAAGAATGCCACAAAGATAATCGAAGAATGGTGAAAATCTTCACCATTCACCAGGAAGAGCAACCTCCTCTCTCCCTTCTCCAGCAGAGAGTGCCTGTGGTGGCTCAATTGAATGGTTGAGAGCTCAGCAGGAGGGCAGTGGTGGCCAGGGCAGCACCCAGGTACCATGGGGACTGCTGGGAGCAGCCATTCCCTTCTGCCATACAATATGAAGACACATTGAATCCAACAGATTTATTTTGTCCTAGTTACATTATTGGGAAATCTACTTTTCTGGGAAGAAGAGATTTTACAGCGACTCAAACTGATAAAAACTTCAACCTCTATTTCACTCTGTCATGCCTTCTTTGCTGCCCATGGCCAATAAGCAGCATGAGCCAGCAGACACTCGTATGATCCACGCCCCACGGCAGCACAAGGAACAGAGGCAAAGCTGATGTTTAATGGAAAAAAATGTATGGTGATAAAAATTGTGCACTTTTTCCCTGACACAGAAGATGATCCCCTCAGGAACACTGCCTGTTCAGAAGCAAAAAACATTTAGGTTGGTCCTTCTCCTCTGGCTTTTGCCCCTCCATTAACACTAATGAAGACCATTGCATGATCTCACAGAGTTAGACTAAGGCTGTGGTCCCTACACACCACTTCCACAGCCTCAGAGGTGAGCACAGCATTTTATAGTGCAGACCATGAACTTGGGGCTCTTTTTAAGAACCTTTACTGCCTTTCACTAGGGGTAGTGCACCACGTATGCATTCATGGGTCTGACAGCCACTTTGACATCCACTGGTGTGACCCACGACATCACCATGGGTGTGGAGAAAGGGATGCAGTGATGCACCCCAGATGGGATCAGGTGGCAGGATGCAGGTGGCAGCTGTGGGAGGTGACAGGGGTGGAGAGTCTTCACTTCACACCACTGAGGCAGTGCGAGACACAAGAGGCATCACAGCTTCATTAACCCAGGGCAGCACAGACATCAGTGACAGCTGAGGCAGCCAGCTGATAGAAAGGGAGTAGAGACTCCTTCAGAAATGAAAGATTATTTTGAGAATAAAAGCAACCGGGGTAATCAGCAAGACGTTCACAAAGGCAGAGGATAGAAGGAAGAGCACTCAAACCTGCAGGCACCTGTGAAGTGATTTATCCAAAACACTTACAGAAGTGTTCCTTAACAAATAAAATACAAGGGTAACTCACTGCAGGCCAAAACACTGCATATTAAAGGAAAAAATATCCTGCATTAGAAAGAGAGACTTCAGCCTTGGCAGCATCTGCTCCAAGTCCTTTGCTGCCCACGCCAGAACAAACTCCAGATCTCTAAACCCAAATTGTAATTTGCTTCACTACAGAATTCCCAACTCAAGCCCCAATTATAACTCTCCAGTGAGGGTGAAACTCCAGCCAACAGTATAATACATTCACTGACACCTGCAGACCTAATAATTGACCAGGGAGGATGTGGATGAGCTCAGCAGAATTGCTGCATTGCTCCTGCAAGGCTCGGTGTCCTACACCAGGAAACAGCTTCGCTACTGCAAGGTGCATAATTTAATAAACCATTAACTCAAACCTGAGGTGAAGTAAATTCAGCATATTATATATTTCAAAATAGCATTAGAATTCAATTTAAGTGTCACCAAAAGCCTAATCCTCAGTATACAGAGCATATTAATAAGTGTCTTGGAGCCTGTGGTTTGATTTCATTTCCAGCTGAGTTGTGCTGCTGATCCCTGCTGCGAGGATGTCTCGGTGACAGCATCACTGGCCTGAACCAGAGCAGAATCACAGGGATGACAGTCCCACTCTGTGGGGTCTTCCCAGGAGAACACAGGGGTGGGCGCTGAAGCAAAAGTAATCCTGCCAGTGGTGTCACTTCTTGGTGTCCCTGCTGAGATGCTGATGTTCCCCACTGACAGCAGGCTTCTCACAGGGCCCCTGACCCACCCCTGCTGTTGGGTCCCTTTGCAGCCACAGGGGCAAAACTCATTTTAGGTTAAGGCAGGAGCTCCTGTTCACGCTGAGCTGCTGGATGAGGCACAAGAAGGCCCTCTGTGGCTGCCCCCCAGCCATGCTATGGTGCATGATAGGCTGCAGACCACAAGGAGGGACAGAGCCAATGCTTTCCCTCCCCTGGGTCAAGCAGCCAGGGCAAACGGGGCATTATTTCCACCAAGAGCTGAAAGCACCAAACCTGTTTCCTTTCTGTGGGAGCTGGACATGTTTTGGCCTTTTCTCTGTCGCCCCTGCCAGAACTTCTCTCGATCAGCAACCCAGGCACATCCCCCAGCAGTTTGGGAAATGCATCTCTTCTATAAATGACAACAGATTATTTAAGCAACAACTAAAGCACTCTGACTGCTTTTTAGTTTGCTCGCATTAACGTCAGTCTCCTCATATATCTAGGGAACAAATCCGGGATTTTCTTTAAAATGGTGGAGAGCGGTACAAAAATAGAAGCCTGCTTGTCTAAAATAAAGTTATGTGTTTGAAAGGGCTGGAAATTGTTTTTTAATCACAGGCGTCTTTCTTCTGGAATATAGTCTGCCGTCTATACATTCTGCTCTTCCACCCAATTCCTCAGGAAAATGCAGCAAGTGCATTAATAAATAATTTATAAAAACATTACAAAAGATAAAGCACTCCTGCTAAAACATTTCCAGCCTTTGACACACCAGTTCATTTGTAATCCTCTTTGCCTCCCCTTCACTGGAATATCAGCACAGGGTTCGTGCTGCTGCTCTCACAGCCCCACTTCGCCCACCCTGCAGTCCTTGGGATCCAGGCAGATCCAGGCACAGTCCAGCCCAAGCCACAGCTCAATGTTATCTACTGTAGATTTCTGTCATGGAAAATGTTTCTCCTGGAAGCAACATCCTGATTTATTTTCGCCATCTTGCGTGAGAGGATGGCTGCAAATGCACATGGCTGTCCCAATAAACACAGCCCCAGGGTTTGTCCTTCCTCCAGCAGCACACAAGCTGTGCTCTCTGTGTCACTCCACAGGGTGCTTGGGAGCATGATGCACAGGACCCTTTGCTTCTCTTATATAGTTTCTCTGAAATTCTCTTTCAAGAGTCAGTATGTTAGGCATGCGACAAAAAAGAAAAAAAAAAAGAAAAATCAAAATAATGAAACTGGAAATTATTACAAAAGAGTTCATAGAACCCTTGGAATTTCAGTTGGACTGAGCAATAATTTTTGCACAGCTCCACCAATTCCATGAGTATTTCAGATCTTTAATGAACCCTGAAAAACATGATGGGAAATCTTGAGACATGGTTGTTCCAGTGACTGCACAGCAGCAGGGACACAGCAATGAGCACAGTGCCTTCAGGAGAGCTGGTGAGAAGATGAAAGGAGGGAAAGAAGAAAGCATCCTTCAGAGAGATCAAGTCAAAGGCATGTTAAGGAAGCACAAAAAGGGTATCCACAACTTCCTCATCCTCTGAAAATGCTTGTGCATCGTGAAGCCAAGTGATAACACAAGGGGACTGACTGCTGCATCCTGCCAACGTCTGGTACCAAAAGCACCTCTGCTGCTGCAGCTCAGAGCTAAATCAACACAGGGGACCATTCTGCTCACCTGGAACTGCTGTTTGGTCTCCCCACACACAGTCTCCTCTCCAGCACAGCTTCACATGCACGCAGGGCACTGGGAACAGGAGCCACAAGTCTGCTCTGTGAACACCCACCTGTATCCAGACCATGCTTGGGAGGTGCAGCCACACTGGAGGTGGTTTGGTACCACAGCCCATGCTTTGCTGTACTTCTATACCATTTAATTTCATCACACAGGCTAAAACACACTTTGGGAACGGGTGCCAGCATAGCAGCAACAGTTTATAATCCTGTTAGCAGAAATGCACAGGCTCATTGTGCCAACACCTTGCTCACACCCCACTCCCCAACACACAGGACCCAGCTAAGTGCCCACGTGCAGCACAGCATTCTCTGTACTTTATTGCCCAGCCACTTTTATTTCACCCAAATGAAAAATAAAAACCCATTACTAAGCAAAAGTCTTGAGAAATTTTATGAGATTGTAATGCTTCCAATTTATGTTGAAAAAGCCCCAAATCCTCAAGCTGTCTGTCGCTGATCCAGCCAGGGACGCAGGAGATGCTGCTGACACAGCACAGCACAAGTGATCAGAGAGGGAAATGCTACTCTGACGGGGTGCTATCAAAAATAAATGGGAATGGCTTCCTCTTGTTTAGGGCATAATGGAAAACCAAGGCAAAAAAAAAAAAAAAAAAAAAAAAAGAACAAACACTACATTTATGCAGGACAGTGACAGATGTCATGTAGAACATTTTAAATGAGTTTTAGGTCTCGATATTTTCTGCCCACAGCTTTCAGACAAGATGTATTTTAGGAAAGGAACACACTCAGGGGGCATCAAGCATCAATGCAGACATTCATAGTAACAAACTGCTGAATATTCAAGTGTATCCAGAAGGAAGAATTCAGGAAAAAATGGAGTAAAGAGAGACTATTGCAAAAGCCTCTGACATTCAATCAGTGCTTACACATACTCTGCAAAGCACAGCTGGTGCACACAGAACTGCAGGAACAGTAATTAAAGACCACTACCCAAATACTGCCCACCACCAGTGCCCCCTCAGCATCTCCCATTTGCTCCTTCTGTGACAGACATCCTGCCTGGATATTACACCTGGCATGACTGCTGATGTCCCTGACCTTCCCCTGCCATTTCCTACCCTACAGAAAAGTATTCCATGACTTTCATGGCTGCTGGGAGCATCCTGTGAGTGTGGGAGCAATAAAGATGAAATGCAGTTTTCCCCTAGGCTCCCAGAGAACTGGATTATCACATTTCAGCAATTACTGCAAACACTGGATTTACAACAGGGCTCTGTGGAGCTCTGGTGTGTCCCTGTGCCTGCCTAGCTCAGCCTGCATCCCACTCTGCTTCCTTGGCTCACCTGCCAGAACAGTGCCACTGACACTCTTCTGCACCAATTCTGAATTATTCAGTCAGCAGTTAATGCTGTGCAACGTGAAAACAGCTCTCTGCCACTTCTCTCCAAGGCTTGTTAGTCTTAATTTGTTTGACTGGCCAAGAGGTCTAAATTTACACGTTTTTAGCATGATCCTATAGCACAGTTTTGTACTTCTTATTTAAGAAAAAGGGCAACACTTTTAAAATACGTATTTCCTCCCATCCCCATAGCACCTGAACACCAGCACTAAAGGAGACATCAGTATCTGCTACAGGTGGAACACAATGAGCACCTAATGAGCTCAGCATCTCCAGCTGTGCAGCACAGGAGTGGGAGTGAGCAAGGAGCCCATCACAGTGCAGGGGTGAAGGAAAGCCTGCCTCTGTAACCCTGGCAAGCAGCAGCCTGCCCAGAAGCCTGGCAGCCAGGGTAATTTTCAGTTCCTGGGGTGCCAATTTCCAACACACAGAAGGGAACGCTGCATCTCCCTGCTCAGCTGTGCCAATGTTTGAAAATCATCCATGTCTGAGAATCCACATTTTCCCTCCATTAGTCAGTACAAGTACAAACAGGGGGATTTCTTCTTCTTTTTCCAATGACACAAAATCTGGTACTGTGCTGAAGGTCTAACATGGGCAGGCTGAGTCCTGCCAGTGACAAACCAATGCACTGAAGTCACAGCTGTGCCACAGCCTCTGCAGGAGGCCAGGACCTGCCACCACCCCCATCTCAGAAAAGGTTTCAGCAGCTCTGCTCCATGCTCAGTGAACTGCGGACAGCCAAGGCTCTGCATCTTCTCACAAGTGAACAGATAATGTAAAACAATAAAAAACTGAAGTTCTACTGAGGTGTCTTCCCCAGCAACCTGTGAAGAGGCCACCCATGTCCTCATCCCCATCTTCTTCTCTGCCTGTGTCACTCAGCATGATCTCCTATTTCTAGAGATCAGATAATCAAAAGAAAAATATGAGAACCAAATGTAGGAAACCACCACCTTGGGCATGCTTTCTTCATTCAGGCCCAAGAGTGAGTGGCCAAGAGAGCATCCATGCAAGAGGCTGCCAGTGCCCAGGTCTGGACCATGTCCAGCAGGAACATGTCAATGCTGGCTTGGCAATTACAGCACCTATTACAAATATTAAAGGTCTTTGGGGTAAGGCAGCACTTAAAATCCGTTATCAAGAAAGCTTGAAATGTCTCAAAAATGTGAAACCCCTTCAGAAGAGAGAGGAGGTGGGGGCCCCATGCAGCAGACCCCAGCCACAGCCGCCAGCACCATGGTCTCTGCCAACAGCCTAAGAACTTCCAGCAGAGACCCAGAAAACTGAATCATGCTGCTCCAGATGATTGGCTCTCATTTCTCATGCCTCTGACCAGTCTGCAGGGAGCAGGCACATCATGTCAATCATAAATGACAACACAAAGTTGTTTAAGAAATTGGATATCACCATATAATTAATGGCTACGACACCGTGCATGAGAAAGGTTGTGAGTCCCTGTGGCTGGTTTGAGTCCTGGCCTTTACGCTGAAAATGTGAGATAGAAAAGATCACAAATATATGTGTGGGGATTTTTAATCAATATCTAACCTGACAGTAGGATCTGGAGGAAGATCATCCCATAAAACATAGATGGCATCGCAGACTTTGTATTTACTCCCCATTGACCAGACACTGCACAGAGAGAGCACAGAGAGAGTCCCAGGAAGGAGCTGAATGTCTCCCCAAAAAAAGGGAAAGTCACACATGTACCTTGGTGAACTATAAAGCCAAACACATTGCTGGAGATTAACATTGCCCTGGCTATACCTATTTTTGAATATCAAACTCATCTACCAGGGCTGTTGAAGTGAAAGCTTCTGAAGGAGATGCACAAAACACCTTCTGTCTCTCTGGTGTCACTGCTCCTGAATTCACCATGGAGCTGAACACAAACACTGTGCAGACGATAGGGAAGTGTCATCTATTCTTGGCCAGCTCCTTTCTGCCGGCTGCATAACCTTGAGCGCATGACTGAAGGATGCCCGTTTATGCCTGGAGATGCTGCCATGAATCACAGACCCCTCTTCCTCCCACAGCGAAGGCACAGCATGTCCTTGTTGAGGAATACCAGTCTACCACAGCCACAGTGAGATGTCCTGCAGCACATTTTATAAATAGGCTTCTAAGAAATGTACTTCCCATCCTCTTGAAAAAAAGTGATTACCAGAGCAAAGAAAATGACTAAACATTGATGCACGCCCTGTGAACGTGAAGAGCCAGACCCCGGGGAACAGCTCAGAGATCCTACAGTGCTGCAGTGCACATCAGGGAGATGCTGGCCCAGTGCCACAGCAGCCAGGGCCAGCAGCACTTCTAGGGAGCACATCACAATGAGAAAAAGTAATACAAAGCTCAAAAATGAAGAGAGGAGAGGTGACCTTTGGGGCCAGGAGCTCTGGAGGAGGACAAGCACAGCCTGGGCAGGCGTAAGAGAACAGGATCGATGCAGTCACGCTGTGTTTTCAGAGGAGCCACAATTCTCCTCTGCGAGGTGCAGTGCTGCTCCCACCACTGCAGCCAAGCATCTCCTCTTTCCTTGCACACAGAATTTATATGCCACAGATGCAAATGGAGCTGAGAACACACAGATATCACAGAGGAGGGTGACATATGGTGTGTGTTTCCTTTGTTTATGTCCATGGTGTGGGCACCATCCTCTGTGGGTTGTAAGGGGTCTGTCCTGCCCCACTGACAGCAGCAGTGCCTTCTTTTTTAATATGGAAGTGCAATTGCAAAACCAGGGAGAAACAGGAATTATTTTCCATTTGCTTCTAGAAACAGATGTCACTTTCCTCACACTTGTTTGTTTTCAGGACCATGGGAGTTTAATCTTTAAAACAATATTTTTACAGTATGTGTCAAGTGCCATTTCATAATGAAAGAAAACAAATTACTTCCACTTTGTACACCATGGTAACCAGTCAAGAATGTGAACAGCTCCTCAAAGGTGGGGTCAGCAAACACCTCCCGGGCAAACTCCCACATGAGATCCTTCACACACCCCCACAGCCCCAGAGGAGCTGCCCAAACCCTGTGTAAATAAGAAGAAAATTTGGCTTGACTCCTCCTGGGATTTTGCTGTTCCCACAACAGCCAGAAGAAAAATCTTTGAGTGACTTCAAATGCTCCCTGGAAACTGAATATCTCACTGGAGGAAAGCAGATCCACTGCAGGGCCAGCTCCAAGGTTCACCCCAAATTCAAACACGGCCCCAGGGTTCTCCTCAAAGTCAAGCACAGCCCATGGCTGATATCTCTCCCACACCACAGTATGCCTGTGCAGCATTCATTTCTCTGGCTCTTGCCTTGCTTCAGGATGGAACTACACAACCAGAAACCTCCACAAAGTCTCACTTGAGCCAATTCCATGCTTAGAGAACACAGGAGCTGGCATCAGCTCCATATTGCTAGAGAAAATGTATAATCCCTCCAGAGACATACAACTAAGACCCAATTCCCTTTCAGACAAACAAAATCCCCCAGACAGTAAAACACAGGATGCTGACTCCCCCCCAGCAGCAGCTGAACGTGGCTGCAGCAGCTTGACCAGGTGACCCCAGAGAGAGAACTCGTTGTCATCCTACCTGCAGAAGCCAGTAGCACCTTCTGTGAAACGTGGGGATGATGGAAGAATGGACATAGCAGCCATACAGGCACTGGGGACACAAAAAGAGAGAAAGCAGAGTCAGGTTAGTGGAGGAACCATCCCAAGAGGCTGCACTGGGGACAGGGCAGCAGCGTGACCCACAGATGGAGGACAATGCTCTGCCCTTGGTCTGGGGCTGGTGATACACAGCACAGCACTGTGGCACCCTGGTGTAGGCACTGTAAGCTTTGCTACAGGTCACAGAAGGCTGTCCCCAACAATCCCTGCCGTGCTACCTCCACCCAAGGAGTGGCCAGAGCCAACAGGGGCTCCCGTGGTGCTCAGCACCACGACACAGACAGGGCTGGTCTGGGGGCTGCCTTTGAATCTTTGCTCCATGGTATTTTGATTTTTTGGCAAATACAACACGTTCATCTCTTTTCCCATGGTTTATCTCCTGGGTATTTCAACTGAAAATGTTGTGTTTGTAAACTGAAAAAATTGCTGTCAGATATTTTAGACAGCAAAAGGACAAAATATAGTTTGATTCTTTTCTTCTTTTTTTTTTTTTTTTGGTTGTTTTTTTTTGCTTTTTTGGGGTTTTTTTAATGAATTCTGCTTCACTGATTAACTGAAATCAGCAAGGCCGAGGAATTCTTTCTGCAGGACAAAAACCCATATTTCCAGTATGTTAGAACTTTCTGGTTGGAAACCAAGCCCAGTGCCAACCCAAACCCACAGAACTGGTTTTAATTGCAAAGATCCCTAGCGCAGAGGGGTGCCCGTGCTGCTGGACATGTGCACTCAGTGAGCACATGGGAGGGGGCAGCAGTCCCCCCTCCCCAGGATCACTGCTCACAAGGTCAGCCTGAATTAAACAGGATTTAAGGACTGGCTGCTATCACCAAGTTATTTTTAAAACACGAATGACAAAGATTAATAATGTTTTTAAAATGTGTCAAGGGTACATTCTACACACTGAAATGCAGGGAGGAAAAACAGAGGAGGAAAAAAGCCCTGCAGAAAATAATCCAAAGAAAAGCTTAACATTTAAATCCCTCCCGAGGGTTGGGGAACAGCTGCCCTGACAGTGACTCCTGCACACAGCACTGGGGGCTGCATGGAAAGGTCTGCAGTGTTCACTTCTGCTGACTCAGAGCTGGTCCCCCCACTCCAGAAAGCAGCTTGAGATGTGCAGCATCTCCCTGTCCAACCTGCATCCCAGTGAGGATGGGAAAGCTGGTCTGGAGCTGCTGGAGCAGCCTTCACAGCAGCCAGGGCCATCCACAGAGCCTTGTGAGATGTGTATCAATCTATTCCAGCACCCCCTGATTTGCTTCCCACCCCAATTTGCTGTGGAGTGGATCGAAACTTTGCCCTGATTAAAACAAAACCCAGCGCTGGGCTCTGTGCAGCTCGTGGTGCACAGCAGGCAGGAGCGCTGCCCTCCCTCTCCAGAGCTGTCTCGCAGATAATTCTAGAGCTGTCAATAATGAATCACACAAAAGCCTCCCACCTTCATGAAACTGGTTCTCAACATTTCAGCAAACCATTAAAAAAATCCTAACAGCTCACAGAATTCAAAAAGCACACAGAACGCAGAAGGGATTTCTTAAATTTTTCTTTCCTTTTTTTTTTCCTCCATGGCAGCAGGACATGGGAATCTGACTCTGGATGGATGTTTTGAGGCTGGATGTCCTAATCTGGGCAGCTGGGATAAAGGAGACCCACACACTGAGCAGTCTCCTGGCCTTGAAGAGACAGCAGGGACTGTCCCCACAGGCACGGAGAGGTACCACAGCAGCAGAGAAACACTGCAGGGGTGACACAGACCCTGGGAGCCCAGCACGTGGAGTGCAGGCAAAATGAGTGATGACAGCAATAAAAACTACATTAATTTTTGAGTACAAAGGCGTAAGAAAAAGTTGAGGATATAAATAGAAACCTAGGAAACCTCTGTGTCATTGTTTTGGAGGATTTTCAAGATTAATGGGTTAAGCGCTGTGGGCGACACAAAATCTGCAGCTCAGCACGTGGGGCTTGTGGGGAGGTGGGTGTAGGATATTCCTACACTTGGATCTGCTGACCCCTGCCTTTGGTCCAGGGATGGCCCAGGGCTGCTGAGCTACCAGCCTGCTCCACACCTCTCTGCAACTAATGAGGAGAGTGGAATTACCACCCTGCCTGGCCAGAGCAGACAGACAACAAGGGCAGAAGTAATACCTTTGGCTAAAGCAGCCTTTAAAATGAATTCTTGCTCAAAACAGGCAAAGAGGGTTTCATTAGCTGTGTTTTCTTTTATTTTTTTTTAATTATTTTTTAGTGGGAAGGTAAAAGCTGCAGAGGCCTGTGTGTCTGTGGAGATGTTAATGCCAGGCTGGGCACTCAGCCAATGCATTAAGTGAAATCGAATTCCAGAAACCAGCTTTAATCAGCAGATTTTTAAGGTTAGAACGACTCTCTCCTCTGCAAGGCTTGCCAAGGTTAATTCTGTCCTGAGCAGGCTGAATTAATGGGCTGGACAGAGGAGAACATTTTTTTTTCATTATTCTCTTTTAAGTTTACAAAATCTCCAGGAGAAGAGAAAAGGCATTTCTGAGCAGTGTGAGGAGGAACGCCACCTCGGCAGCTCATTGACTGCTGTGTGGAGAACACACAGGGGCTGGCATCAGCCTGAGCCCAGAGGAGCCCTGAGCAGCAGCAGCCGAGGGACACCCGGCTGTGGGAGTGCTGTGACCTGCTGCTGGGCGCCCATGGTGGTGGCCCTGTGGTCCCATCACCCGTCAGGGAGTGTGTCCTTGTCCCTGGAGATGACCCTGTGCGTGTGGCCAAGGATGCCCTGAGCACACGCCGTGTCCTGCCACCGTGGGGGATCCCTCCTGCGCAGCTGCCCGGGATGAGACCCCCACACTGCCCCAGGAACCAGCTACAGGCACCTTCTGAGCAGCCCCCACACTGCTGCTGGAGGGCCTGGCCCTGCCAGCTCTGCTGCAGCTCATCCCTTTACAGTTCCAGGGGTAATTAAAGAGGAAAGGCCTTCCCTGAGTAGCAGGGGAGAGTGTGCAATTACAGCTGCCCGCCCTGCCATTTGTATGCAGTGCACATTTGGCATTACCAAACTTCTGAAAACTGGAAGAAGGGAGGGGGGAGGAATACAAAATCAAATTATTAGTGGATTTTTTTTATCCTGAGCTCCTTAAAGTGATTGTGGCTTATTTAAAAATAATACAATAATGCTGAGGTGTTCTTTCTTAACAAGCATACCTTGGGAATGGAAATAAGAAAGCAGGAGAATCAAAAATTCAAGATAGGGTTGGACAGGCTTTGAAATTCTTCTCCCTGGTGAGTTACACTAGTGGATATTTTAAAAACCCTAAAAACCGCCTAGATTTTGTTCAGATTTTCACACTGAATTCCCAATTCCCTTAATAAGAAGCTAAATCAATCTTTAGAGAACAAATCACGTAACACCTATGGCTGTACATTATTAAAATATACTTGAGTAATTTTCTGGTGGTAAGGCTTCAGCTTTCGACGCCCCAGCAGCCTCTGGACAGCAGGAGCAGGATCTGTGCAGGTTACTGGGGATAAAAGGACTGCGCCCTCTGCTCCTGGCTCCGTGGTGGGATTGGGCAACATGTGCTCAGCCCAGCAGCTGATCAGCTCCCTGGTACACCCCCGTGCTGCTGGGATCTCCCTCTGTAATTACTGACCATTTCAGAGCTTCCTCACCAATTTCCATGAGGGAGCAGCACACTGCTGGCAGTAGCAGCTCTGCTGCCATGGATCAATCCTCCATGGAAAGCCAAGAGAGGCATTGGCTTCATTCCTCTCATCATCCTGGTGACAGGGTACAGGTCTCCTGAAGCAGTGGCTGTGTGTGAGCCCAACCACGCTCTGCTCTCACCCTTGCCTGCTGTAACCAGCACACACTGCAAAGGAGCTGCAGCCGTGCAGCAGCACATATGGATTCACAGGCATGGAAGGGAAAGTGGAAAAGCAGCCTGTATGTGCTCAGATGAGCATCCTTCAATGCAGCAACCTGTGTTTTGGTGATACAGTCAAAATGCAATGACAAACCCCACTCTCCCATCCCTATCATGATATATAGAATTAGTCTGTGATTTTATCACAGATATCTCCATGATCTGTTCTTACAGGTATCACTGCTATCTCATTCTTTTCAATAACATTTCCATATCCCAACAGAGACGCCATCCAATCTTCCTGAAACCAATTCCTCTGTATTTCATACAAATCATGACCAGAAGAATTTGTCAACTATTTGTAGTGATACATTTGTTTTACGTGTAGGAGCGATTGTCCATCTGTGGTTTCTGTAACCTGCACCCACAAAAATCTCTGCTGATCCTTTGAGAGGGCAGAGCCCAGCCAGAAAAGTGAGGCAGCTGAAAACTGGGTCTCTTGGCCACCAAATTAGCAACCACTGGGGAAACCCCTCAAATTTGTGTGTGTGTGTGTCACCTCTCTTCTCAAACAGACCTGAAGTGAGCACCTTCTGAGACTGGGGTATCTTGCAACATGATCCTTCTTTCAGGACACGGATGCTGAAGCCACAGCCACATTCCAAATCCATTTAAAGCTCAGATGAGGCTCCCCCCTGTCAGCTGCGGGAGCTGGGAGGCAGCGGCGGCTCCCGCCCACTCCGTGAATCAGGATGCAGCGAGAGAAGCCGAAGTGCTGCTGTAAACCCCCTGAGTGGATGCCAGCACCACGTGCCATCCATCTCCCTCGTCCTGCCGCAGCAGCGAGAGGAGCCGGGGAGGAGTGACGGGGGTTGTGACAACTCTGGTAGGGCACGAGCAGACAGGGAGGCGACAGGAGATTCTCATCATTCCCCCGTGCAGACTGGCCCCAGTTCAGCTTTTTAAAGCAGTAAACAGGGAGGGGAAACCACGCCTGAATCCCGGGGAATCCCCAGGGCCAGAAGGCTGCCGCCAGAGCTCTTATTTTGACTTAAGGAGTGTCACAATACAGGAATGCATCCAAAATTTCCCATTACTACTGCAAATCAAAACCAAAACACTGCTAACCGTGTTTTCTCACTCATCATCTTGGAGAAACACAGATATTAGACAGGTTTGGATTTTCCTCTGACGTTCATAAATAGTAACTTTGATTCAGCAAAGCACAAAACCACGTGCTCAGATCTCAGCCTGGGCTGAGACGCGCTGCTGGCAAGGTTCGCCTTTTATCAATGTCAACAGAACTTAAGCAATTGCTTGCAGTTTGCCAGGTTGGGTAAGGAGTCCCTGGTACTGACAGCAGATCCCAAAAACATTCTTAACATTTCTAGGCAGCTGGAAAACCCAGAGAACCTGACCCTTCACTTTTCAGCTGTGGCATCACAGCACAGCGCTGTGCAGCCCTGGGCACTGCCTGCTGTGCAGGCGCTCAGCCTGGTGCAGGCATTTCAGGCTTAATCCTAATGTCACTTCTTTTCCTGACACATTTCAAACCCCCCACATGCCCTCAATGCCACTGGCAGCCATACCCAGGTATCAGTTCCTACACTTGAGCCCAAGGCTCTCCTGTGACAGCTCATCAAGGGAGGAGAGGTTACACAGCCTGTGCACTGCAGGACCTCGTCACTTCTGGTGGCTTTTGTTAACAAATATTGTTCTGTTTCCCTCGCTACTGTTAGAAAGCAATTTTTGGAATGTTCAATATTTAATGAAATATTTAAATGTTTAATGGGTTCTTTTTCAAACCCTGTTTTCCCTTTGTGGGGTTCTGAAGTCTCTGCAAGGATTGCAAGGTTTTAAGTTTCTCACTGTTAGAAATGAATCCTCTAATGACATTGTCTTAACGACAGAAATCAACCTACATGGGGACTGATGCTTCCACAGGCAGCAACACCCATTGCCCAGCCCACTGCAGGATCATTGGTATGCATCCCCACACCCCCACTGCAGTGCCTGCCTCTTCAAAAATGCATATTTCTTTATTAATACAGGGATACTTTAATCTTAGCCTAATTTTACCTTTAGGGAAGCGCTATCCCAAGGCTGCCAGGAGCTTAGACCCTCCAGATGCAGTGGTGTGATTTGTATTCAAAGCAGCAGGTCTATCTGTCAACATGTTTGTCTCCTTTCTCTGCCAGCTCTTATTTATAATCCCATTCAGATTAATGAATGACAGTAGTTCTCATCACAAGAAATTTGATTAATCAATTTAAGTGCTTAATCACCCTGGCCTGGGTGAAAAGCGTACTGGAGGGATGCTGCCTGGATAGGGGCAAAGTTGTGAGATGTAGGAGGAAAACATCATCACTTTCCCTCGTGAGCAGCTTGATCCAGGAATGTGCACTGGATCCTTGACGGGATTATGAGCTTTCCAAGAGCTCAGAATTTTCTTAGGGCCAGCAGTCATGGCCAATTAGTAATGAAATATCCACCTCCTGATCTGACACAAAAGGCTTCCTACTACTCACCTCACTCCCTGCTACCCATGTCACTCCAACTGAGCCCAAAAACTGGCAATCATGAAACCCCCTGCAGGGTGCTGATGAGGATAACACACCTGGGCATCCTGCAGCATCCCACTCCCCATTAGTCCTGCCCATCGCTTTCCTGTACCTCCAAGACTCTCACAGTCTGGCTGTGCCACTAGCTTGAATACTCCAGAACAATCTCCAGGGTTTTCTGGAGACCTGGGAGGTATTTCAGGTGAGGGGTAGGAGCAAGGCTGAGCAGAAATCACTGATTTGTAGGACAGAGGCCACACAGTGTGAGCACTACCTGTAGCTGCTCTTGCAGATACTGCGAATGACACGATAAACCCCAAAAAACCCTGTAACACAGCTCCAAGCAAGCTGTGCTCAACCAGGTATGCAGGATATGGGAATTCTCACTGGGAAGGATTCCCACATTTACCTCCACTAGCTAAACTCAAAGGGACTCACCCTGGAGGGAGGTGACCCGTTTGGAGCTGGGTACAGACAGGGCAGCACGAGCTCTGTGGACAGACCATCTGATGACACCTGTGTGCAAGGGATCACTGAGAGCAGATCTGGGTGACACATGCTCCACATGAGAGCCAGGCTCCCGTACTTCCAGGTAAGGGAAGAGCATTCCCAACATCCCTGATGTGAGTGAGCAATTATTAGGGGGAAAAGAGGTGCAAAGGTCTGCTCAGACTCCACAGGCCCGTGTTCTAAACCACACTGCCCAGGTGGTTCTCCAGAGGGATACAACAACCTACAGGACAGGCATTACCTCAGTCCCTAAACACCATCAACCCCTCCAGTCTCCTCAGCCCGTGGCACCCCACGCCACCCCGTGCAAGAGCTTCCTGACTGTCACCACACGGTGAGAACTGTGAGCTGGAAAATCGTGGAGCATATTAATGTCACACTGAAATATGACACAATACACAGAAGTATTTTATATTTATTCTCTTTTAGAAATGTTAGAAAGACAATATAATGAGAACACTGCAAACAAGTCAAGCATTTTCCTCCTAATCTGGCAATAAAAATGTCAAAGAAATGCCTAAAATCCTAATAGGAGAACAAAAAAATAATGGGGTGGGCTATAACAAGGATTTAGCTGCAACTTTACTTGAAGGCTTTAATCATGTCTTCTACAACATCAATGGAAAATCAGATACAAAGCTGTATGAACCATTAATGTCTGTGTTGGTTGCCTCAGCTGCTGGGGGGCTGAGACTGAACGGATCAGGAAGAGGCTAATGAAGACAGGTTGGGGTCAAAATACCTTTATATCTGGGGAAACTTTGCACAAAAGAAGGATTACTGAGCTGGTCTTGGTGGAAACTTGACAAAGGTAGCAAAGGCTGTGACAAGAGCAGCACCACATCTCCAGCTCAGCAAACTCCACCGTGGCCATCATGGGCAGGCTGCACCCAAGTGGGAAACCTCGTTATTGTCTGTCTAATTCTCTTTTTTGGGAAAGAAAAAAGATCATCACAGCATGGGGGAACCAGAAAAAATGTGACAGTGCCCTGGGGAAATGCAGGCTGAGATGGTATTTTACAGACACACAATAGAAACAAGCTTCATCTGGAACAATCCCAGGGCATGCAGGGCATGAGCAGATCGTGTGAGGAACGTTTGTCTGACATGTTCACTGTCTGTCTGACACAGGCAAATAAGGACAAGTCTAACAAATCCAACTTATAGGAAACATATAAATATCTAAGAGACCTTTTGGGAGCTATTAATTATACATGCAGTTTTATCTTGGATTAATTTTGTGCTGGAATGGACAAGAAGCCTTTGCTGGGATCTTTTTTTGGCAACCTCCCTTGGGCAAAATCAGCCCTGGAGCTCTCTGCAGACATCCCACACTGCAAAGGGCTCAGGTTCTGGGTCCTCTTCTCTTTACTCCACTTGCTTACAATTAAGAGCAGTAGATGCTGCAGGGAGTGACTCAATGACCAACACATGTCCACCCCTGACTTCAGGCTCTTTGCAAAGGTGGCATGGTTCCACTGCAGCTCCACACAGCCTGAGCAGAGAGCACAGGGCTGTGGAGTGGCTGAGTGCTCCAGACAGGGAGCTTCCAGTGGAAGCTGATATGGGAAGCTTCCCTTCCCATTTCAGGAAGCCATTTAAAGTTTTCAGTAGCTCCTGAATTCTGATAATTGAATCCAAGTGCATAGAAAACTCAGAAGGGCCTGACTTTCAAACCTCTTTCCAGAGAATCCCTTTGTTAAAAAGCATTTACACAACCTAAACCAAATTATTATGTATGCCAATACTAAATCTTCCCATTCTGATTTAAAATCCTTACAGCCTCACTATTGCTCTCAAGCAATGGCAGGAGCTACAGTAAGCAGGCATTTAAGAATGTCTTTCTAGACAAGCTGTTGTAGAAATACCAAGTTTATACAGCTTACAACCAACTTATCAATATTTCATTTCTGTCTCAAAAACCCAAATAGAAAAACAGTAATTTCTCAAGATTAGGGCACTAAAATTTACTGAAGCTCACCAGCAGCAAACAGCTGAGTGTTTCTGACGTTCAATAAGCAGTGGAAAGGTCAACGTTTTACTTGTATTAATTTTTTATCGGAGAAGGGAAAGCTCATTTTCATGACAGATAATGAACATTGGAAAAGGTCTTTTATGGCAAGATACACAAGATGGGGGTACTCTCCATATGAACAGTGTCTGAACCCCAGAGTCCCTCCTGGTGCCTACCTGAGGTGACATTATCACTGGGATTTACCTGAAGTGACATTATCACTGGGACTTTGCCTTCTGAAGAGCTCTTGAAGGCTATTTAACAGTTATGTCACTTAGCCAGCTGGGGAAGGAAAATACAACTCTAAACACAAAAGCAAATATCTCCCATATGCCTTAAGACATTCTGGAGGGTAGAAACAGAGATGTCAAGCTAAGAGCAAATCTTCTTCTTGTAAAATAATGGTGATTTCTATCACTGGCATTCAAATTACAGCTGTCCAAAGAGGATCTGCCTACACATTTCCAACGAGTTACTTGCATTCTTTCAGGAATGGGACTAGGAGGCAGTGGCATCATGGACCTTGGGTCTGGACCATCCCACTCCTTCCTTTTGGGTCACTCCGCCTGGGGCAGAAAGGCTACAGGGCTGCCCTGCCAAGAGCTGTCCCTGCGCTCCTCTGACTGGACTGTCCTCCAAGAAACACCTGGAGTCCTGCCCTGTACAGAACACCAGCCAGCACCTGGGCCCAAGACCCTCGAGTTCTCTGTGCCAGGACCCTGTACCTGCTCCTGCAGCTCCCCAGCTGCAACCACAGTGTCCAGACACCTCTGTGAAGGTGCAGCCCCTCGAGATGTCACTGCCACTTCTGCACACAAACTGACCCAAAGGGATTTACTTTCGCTGTAACTGACTTGTCATCAACATCTAATAACAGACCTGGGGGGGCTTTGCTGATTAATTAGATGCAACGCTTCAAACAAATGAATCTTAATGGGATCTCACACATCCCCCTCCAACCTTTTGTACTCTTTAGCTAAGAAGCTGAAAATGCTCACAAAGGACATGAGTGGAATTGCAGATTCTTTAGGAGGTCATGAGGGTTGAAAAGTCTCCCACAAATGCATCACTGGAGGTCACCCAGGCCTCAATGCGTGGAGAGTGATGGTGGCAGCAGGGCAGTGCCTGGCTCCAGCACAGCCTCCTCCAGCTGCAGGGTCCCACCATCCCACAGCCTCAGGTGGCAGTGAACAGAGAAGGAGACCTGGCAGTCACAGAGCACTGACAAATGAAAGTCAAGTGATTAGCTAGTACATTCAACAGTTTTGCTTCTAAAGTGTGTTCTGCATATTTTCTCAATAAAAGCAAGACAGCGCTGATGAGCTATATGACAAAACAGAACGCTGAATCATTTTTAGTACATCACCTCTTCTCATGCAGAGGGAATCTTCTGTCTTCCCCATCACAGCCAATTAGAGCATTCACAACATTTCTTCAAGGCTGACAGTGATTAGAAAAGATCATGAGACTCGTAAGAGACAATTCACGCTTTATGTCCTTAGATCTGTTCTCTCCATCCTCCTGGTTTCCGGGTGTTTTACTGGCAATGGCAGAGCAGCATTTTGCTCATCCCAAACAATTTTTTCCTTTACTGCAATTACAAAGTGCAGCTTTGCTGATGTCAACAGAAAAAATGGTTTTCCCTCAAAACAGCAGGGGTGTATTTGGGGTGTGGAACAGCAGCTCTGAGCCCTGTCCCCTGCTCCTGTAGAAAGCAGCATCCTGGAAATCCTCTGTCCTTCTGCAGAGAAGGACACAGCTGGCTCAGGAAAGAGAACTGCTGGAGAATGGTGCTGAGCAAGAACTGAAATGTCATTTGACCATGAAATGACTGACTATTTCAGCTCTTTTCAAGACTGAAATGGTGAAATGCCATCCCTTGAAAGGAATCCCCTCTCACAAAACCTGGACCCATACATGGAAACTTGAAACACTTTCTAAAATGTTCACTGGCTGAATCCAGCTCAAAAGGAGATCAGTGCTCTCATGGGTGTCACAGTGTCCAGAGGTTCACAGTGCTGACAAATCACAAGAAGATTCACAATGACACATGCCAATTTAAAGTGTTTGTTTCATTTTTGTAAGCAGATACTTTTCAGCATTTGAGAGAAAGGTGCAGACACTCATGTGCTTGTTCACTGCCAAGAGAAAATGCTTTGCTGAGACTGAGCACTGGCTGCAGCACAAAACTGAACAGCAAGATTTTCTCTTGTTACTGAAACTAAGTTCAAGATTCAAGGAAAAGCAGAAGAAAACAGAAAATTCTAGGCTGCTTGCTTCCCAACCTCCCACTGACACCACAAAACTGTCATTAGAAATGAGTCCCACGGGCAGGCAGAAATCTGTTCCCTCGGCCACACAATCCATCATCTCTATCCAATACTCTGCCTGTAGGTTTACAAATCACAAGGAATTTACCAAGTGGCTTTCATAAGGAAAAGTGGACAATAAATCATCATCACACTGAAGCCACTCATGTAACACACAGCTTCATTCTCATGCCAAATTTCATAATTGGTAGCTGTAAAAAAACACAAACCCTTCAAAACTTCCTTATCCGAGCAGTCTTCAAAAATAATGATACAGTATTAAGGATGAACATAAATTGAATTATTCACCTATTCCTTCTTCTCTAACTCCACAGTGAACCTGAAAGGATAGGAACTCGGCCCTCACCAGAGCCAGGGCTGCACTTTGCCCCAAAGAGCTTTTGAAAACAACTGGTTTTACTTGCATTAAGGTTCAGGGTCTGAAGGACAGGGACAGTCCCTCTGGAACTCCTGTCACTGCTGTGCAGTGGCTGCAGCACCTCCTCAAACTTTTGATAAATCCTCCTCTAAAATGGCAATTAACACCTTTTGCAGGTCACTCCACAAGATTAATTTTCCAAGCACAGATTAATGAAAACGCAGACAGAAGTGTTTAGAAAATATTTTCCCTATTAATCTTCATCAGCAGCAGATTACCAGCAGGGTGGATAATGAAGACATCGCCTCGTTAAGGTGAGAGCAGGCAGGGAGAAGGACAGGGCTGTTCTCCCAGGCACCATAAGCAGCTCTGTCACCACCATGTCCCAGTACACTGCAAATTCCACAGAGAAACTACTCAATCTGTGCAAAAACACTGACTGGGTCCTACCCATGTGCTGAAGGGCAGCTCAGAGGAGGGAACTGCCCAAGAATCGCAACTGTCACAAACCCCACAGCCAACAGGTTCCAAGTTCCACAACAGGAGCACAAACAAAAAGACATTTTAAAACTTTCAGTCCCTTCAAATTCACCAACAGCAAATGCTACTTCTGGTTGAAAGTTTCCCCTTAGGACTGGGAGGCTCCTTTTTGACAGAACTTTTCTCTGCCACACATAAATCTCAAAGGGATGTTTAATTTAATTGGATAAAGAGTCTGAAACTAATACAAAGACAATCCTGCACAGGAAACCTGCCCCTGAAAGGAGCCCACGGTCACTGCAGAAGTCATGGATGATGATGGCTCTGTAAAGAGGATTGAGTGGTCCTACCTTCCTGAAGCTGGACTTTTTGACTCCCAGAATCCCTGTATTTCCCCAAATTACCAGAGAATGCTTCATATTTCTTTCTCTAACAACTGTGTCTCATGCAGTTCAAGCAAACAAGAGTTTCTCTCCTCATTTTATTTTCTTTTCCAGCATTAACCCTCTTTTAAATTGAAAAATGCTATTCTGCCCTTATTTTCCCAAGTTCATCAGTGGCAATGTTGCATTTTGATGCATCTGGTTTGGGTTTAAAAAGAGCAAACGTGTCGGTTTACGAACCCTGCCTCGGGTAAGGAAGCTCGCTCCTGCCTGCCTCACTACAGAATCAATCAAACCCGCACTTAATGGAAGGACAGGAAGGCAGTGGGAGGAGAAGCTGAAACCACATCCCGTCCTTTGTCAGCAGCACAAAGCTGCGCACTCCCGTACCCTTCAAAACTCCTTGCAGGCGGGTGGGGAACCACTGCTGAGGCGCTGCGGGTGCTTCCTCCCGGCAGCTCGCTCATCCTCCTCCTCTGCCGCCCGCACAGCCTTCGGACCAGCACCGAGGGCTCCTGCCAGCTCAGAGCTGAAATAAACAGGACAGCTGAACGTAGTGTTCGCAAAGGTGACCTTCAAACCTTTTTGGTGTTTAAATTCAGTGCGCACCCCTCACAAATTAGCCACTGCCTCTTTAATATGAGGGATGCCACTTCACCATGCCAGCGTATGCTTTGTAATATGAAAATATCGTCACTTTATGTCAGGGTTTGCTTGCAAGTTGAGTTTGTAATAAAAAGGTGTATCTCTAATGACGTCAAGGAAAAGAGAGGGATGGACTCAGGCTAAGCTGGATCTGACCGTGACTGTCAAGACACCAACTCACCTCTCCCTGGCAGAGCAGGGGAGGCCCAGTAAGTATAAAGTTTAATGCTACCCTGTTTAACGATATTTTCACTTCAACCGAACTGTAAAATTAACTGAGAACTAACATTAAAAAAGGACTTTTATTTTATGCTGATCATTAAGTAAGGAGGTTTCACACTTGAGATCTGTTACATTAAAGGGGGCTGAAATTGCTTGTATCAATTACTTTCTTCTAAGTGGACAGACTTCTTATGAAATACCAAAACTGTTTTGTGACTGTAGAGGAGAAAGCAGTCAGATCCTGGGTGGGAAGGGATCTCTGGTCTGTGGCTGCTGCCCGTGCTGCATGGGGCAGCACTCACCTCCCCATGTGTCAGGGGAGCTGCTACAGACCCAGGCTTGGCACATGGCATAGTCCCATGTGACCTCTGGTGGACCAGAAGCCTTATTTTCTGCCACTGAGACAATCTTCTTCAGGTTCTACTACCTAAAGTAAATGAAGGTGCACTCCACAGGAGCCCAGTAACTTTGCTGTTTACCTTGTCAGTAAATACATCTACGAGTGCAGTTTAAAAAATAACAAAGGAGCTCAGAGGAACCATCCTCAGCATCACCCAGACACTGAACAAGTGGACATACACACAGAACGAAGGAAAAGAATGGTTAAGCAGAAAAGCAGCAAGAGCATGAGCAACTGGGAGGATGCATAGCCTGAAGTGAGTTCTTCACCAAACTGGCTGCTCCAGCAAGCGAGAGTGAAACACAGCCCCTAAAAACTGATTCACTCCTCTAATGATCTCACTCTGGCATCTCTGATACAGCTCGGTGCCACTACACCGAGGTATCCAATTAATTACAGACCAGCTGTAATGCACTTTGCAAATGGAAATTCTATTAATATGTGATTATTAGTTCTACAAAAACATAATTATTAATTCCATTACTATACTGCCAACAGCACAAACCCAGTTTGAAATGTAAAACTCCTCTCAGGTAACTTTAAGGCACACAAAAAATGGTGCAAGGAAACAAAGTATTTGGAGGGTCCTCAGGCCACTAAAACTTTCCAAGCACAATGCAACCCACCCAAAGACCTGTGCCTGCACATCAGCACAGGCAGCTTTAGGAAAGTGCTTTTTTCTACAGGTTGTGTGTTTTGTTGTGATCATCCCCGTCATCCTCTTTTCTCTTAACACACAAAAAGAGGCACTTTCAGTTGCAGAAGGTGCTGACTTTGCAAGATCGGGCTCGCCAGTGAAGTATGGGTTATCCCCGTTTACACAACTGCACAGTGTTTATTTAAACACGAGCAAAGCTCAGCTGTGTGAGGGGGACGAGCACATGGCAGCGCCAGCCATCCAGCTCTGCTGCTGGCACCCACGAGCAGAACTGCTCTTTGTCATACACCCACAGCCAGGGAGGCTCCGTGAAGCCAAGCCCTAAATTTAGAAGTCATCATCCCAAAGCTGTACGTGAAACGATTCATCATGATGACAGCAGCAGCATGTGAAATGGAGTCGTTTGGAGAATAATGCAGACAGGTATTTGCACAGCACGTGGTGTTTAAAGTCTCATGAGTACATAACTTGCTGCTTCAGAATGGGTGGAGCTTTTCCAGGGTCCTGTAATGACTCTGCCACACGGCTTAACCTCAAATAACATTTCAGCCCATCCTAACACACAACAAAAATCTAATTATATTCTGAAGAGGAGAAAAAAACGAAATACAGTAAGAAGAAAAAGGACCCCTCCTGCCCAGAGTGGCCCTGCTGTGGCGTTCAGCAGCACCAACAGCTCCTGACCATCAAGCTCAGTGCTCCCATGTGTGAACACCATGGGCATCCTCTGGCCTCCCACCTGCTTCTGTCCTCATGAGCCCTGCAGCTGGCACCTGACTTGCACAGAGACTCGAGACTCCAACAAAACCAGGGACACTCTTGAATGTGCATTTACCTCCAGCCACTCTTGCTCTGGCCATTCCTGTGCCAATGCCAGCCCTCGTTTTACATTATTTTCACCTCCCTACTTTATTTCTTTGACATTTGTAGATGGAACAAGTGCATCACTTCCCAGCCCTGGTTTTGCCAGATTAAACAAGCTTTTTATTTCTTCTCATAAAACAGCCCATTTTCCTGATCTGACCTGTCGTTTTCTGTTCTGCTCTGCACCAATGTCCCCTGAACGCTGCACTCCTCCATTGTATATAGAGTTATAAATGACACAGTACCACCTTGCTCATGGCCCCATTGTGCCCCACTGCTGCTGTTATTCCCTCTCTGAAGCACCCAAAGGATTGCACATGCCATAAGAGCCATTAGCACATGCTGTCTGAGGTTAAGGAACTCCAAAGAACATTCAATGGGTGTGCAAGCCACCCTAAATTGACTGATGAGAGCTGGAAAGATCCTCCAGTCTGCAAAATGTTGGTAAACACAGAAAATTTAACTGAGCATGTCCTGCATCACCAGGACATCCCCAGGCTGGGCAGAGGGAAATTAGAACACACCTCCAAGAATAAAAGTGATGTAAATGCTAATCTCTCTCATTGCTATATTCCCAGTCACAAGCTACGTGTTCATTATCTCCCATTAACATATTGTGTCCTCTTCCTTAACTAATAAAACATTTATCTCCAAGGAAATTATGCAGAAAAGACTGAATTTGCATACACATAATAGACATGTCAAAATGTAAGATGCAAGGACTTGGTATTCCAGCTAAAAGTGTTATACATGATTTGTGTTAGTTTCCCTAAATTCCAGAACAGCTCCAGTGAATCCCATCTCTGCCAGTGGCACTACAGGACTGACTGCAGATCTGTTGCATTTACTGAAGGTACAACACTGAGCAGGAACTGCACATTTGGGCTACACATGCTTTGGGGCAATCACTCCCATTATCTAAATGCAACTGCCTAATTTTGCACTTCACAGAGGAAAAGCCAGGTGACAGTGAAGCACTAGGTGGGATAAAATCTGAAAAGTGAATAGTAGGGAACTCGTGTTTCCCGAGGAGGAGGGAAGGTCTGGAGGCAGGAGCACCACAAGAGCTGGAGCACTGGTGCAGCTGGCTGCCCCACAGCACCTCACATCACTGCATTAACCACCAATGCAATGGCTCTGTGCAAGGCAGAGTCCCAAAGGAGAGGAATCTCTGCAGATAATGATCTGCCACAATGGCTTTCTGTCAGAGCCAGAACAACCTGGAATGCTAAAGGTGAACTTCACTTACAGATCTGCTGTGCATTTTGCTCCAGACTGTGATGAAAACTTCTTCCCCTGCCAACAGCAAAGTCTACCATGAATATGAATTTTTTTTTTAACTATTTTTGAAAGCCCGCTTAGAAAATAGATGTGCTCCAGGGGACAGAGAACAGAGAAGGCAGCGCCAAATGCACGATGCAATACTGGGAGGCAGAGTTTAGGATACTGACATTATAAAACCCAGGTAGCAGTGGGAAATAGTGTTTTTACAAAGGTTACAAACAGAAATGTGAGGTCTAAGGGCAGTTTTCCAGATGCTGCTCAGTAATATGGTATTGCACATTCCCTCTTTTCCTACCAGTGAGGCAAGGAGAGCCACGCTGACCAGAGCTGTGATGCTCACCAAGCTCCCTGGCCACACTGGTCAGTGTTCTGTCACCAAGAGCAGGCCCATCCTTCCTTTCCTGGGACTCAACCTCCCAGGTGACAATTCCCCAGCAGGAGCAGCATCATCCCAGCTCCACAGCTGAGCCATACTCCAGTACATCCCCCCCATACCAATGGCTCCTGCAGTTCAGTTGCCGTCGTCTCTGCATCCATAAATCAACTTTATGGAATGCACCAATTCAGGAGCAGTGCAATAAAATACACCTGTATTATTGGAATATCAACTATGTTTGCAAAGAAACAAGTTTGTTTTTTTTTTTTTTTTCCATGAGTTCCCCAGCCACCTCCCCCAGTATCTGCAGAGCTGAGCACAGAACAGGACAGAGGTGACTCTGCAGATCATGGCATGGAGAGGCTGTTCACAGGCCCCCAGCCAGCTCCTCACACCCTGTGCTGTTTTGGCCATCACCACTGAGGAGGGGCAAACTGTGCACAACCCATGGTAAAATCCTAGATTACAGAGACTTCTCACATCCATATTTAAAAAAAAAAAAAAAAACCAAACTATTTCAAGTAGTCAGGGGGGCAAACTGTGCACAACCCATGGTAAAATCCTAGATAACAGAGACTTCTCACATCCATATTTAAAAAAAAAAAAACAAACTATTTCAAGTAGTTGGGCAAACATCACCCAGATGGCAAGTTTGCTGTATCCTTGCTGAAAAATACTATGCAGCCAACAAACCCATATGGCCAACCAGAGGAGCCACATAAAGATAATGATACGCCTATACAGGCAAAATGTTAATGAATTAGGCCCAAAGTACATAAAAATCTGCTACCTGGTCCATTACACCTGTTTATGAAATCAATACTTGTATTTACCTTAACATTTAGTAGTTCATAAACACGGGATGGGCAGGCAAGGTCAGTGCAAGGGTGCTGCCAAGAGGTCACCTCTGCAGCCCACTCTGCTTCCCACACCCCAATCTTTGCCCCCTTTCAGCTGGAAATGGGGTCTCACAGTCTTCAAACTCCCCTGAAGGGGAAAGGGATAAGACATACAAGCAGATGGTCTATAAATAAGATTCTGGAAAAATCTCTCAATGCCTGTGGATTTATCTCCTTTAAGAAGGTCAGCCCATTCGCTGGAGGGTTATTAAGCTCTCTGCCACGTACGTGCAGGCAGTAAAAGAGATGCAGAAAGGGCTGCATCACCTAAGCCACCGACTCAAACAAATGCCAAACACTGACGCTTTCAAGGCTCTGCCATCATCACCACCTTCTCCATGGCTCTCATCCATGCAAGAGCCATTTCTGTTGTCTTCCAAGATGACACAGAGCTGAAAAAGATGTGGAGGGAGATAAGAGCATGAATCTTCTCTATTAGGATTAATCAATTAAGTGGCCATTACATGAGGAGCTGTCAGGATGCTCGATGACCAACAAGATCTGTATTTATGCCCTGCTGCCTGGAATCCCCCACCAGTGATTTACACTCACACACACACGCGAGGCTTATCCCGAGCAGCCTGCTCTGCAAGGACGGGTGATCCATCTGACAAACCACGGGCGCTGGGGGGAGGCAGGGGGTTTTTGGGCGCCCCCAGCCACACGGCTGCCTCTCCGAGGTGCTGGCCGGATGCAGGTCACGGCAGCGGCTGCGACAAAAGGCTGACGCCTGGAGGGATGTGCGTGCCGCTGCCGGCTCTGCGCCGAATTATCGCGGGTGCCCCCGGCCCGCGGGGAGCCCGCGTGGGAACCGCCGCAGTGGTTTCCAAGGCAACGGCGCGATCAGAGGCAGGATTCCTTGCTCATCAGTGGGATGGCTCGAGTATCCATTACGTTCCGCGGCGGGTTGAATAACAAACATGAGCTCCAACAAATCAATGAGACGAGCAGGATTTTAAGCCCTGCGAAATGCTTGTTTTCTTCTGTATTCCCTCGAGCCCGAGGCTCCCCATCCGACTTAGAGCAAAGGGATTTCAAATTTGGCAAGAATCTAGGCAACAGATCCTCCTGAAGTGCAAATTGCCACAGTTCTACTGAAGTCAGCAGAGATATGACAATTTACACCCACTTAGGTTCTGCCACTGGGTAATTAGCACATTGCAAATAACTGGAAACAGATTCCCAAATAAGAACACTCTTAAGCTTGAAGCAAGAATGTTTAAAAAAAAAAAAATCTCCACAGTTTTTTCCAGGATTAAGGAAACTTGCAGGCTTCTCTGCTGGCTTCTTCTGCTATATTACTGAATAAAGTAAAAAAATGTCACTCTTTCTGTTCCCCCGATGACGGAGGTTGAAACCACAGCCGTGTTATCAGCCCTTCTGTACCTGACATATGTGGCTGACACATGTCCCCACCAGGTCCAGTCCAAATGCCCTTTCAGTACCAACTCCCTGCACTCCATCAGGGACCAGCATCCAAACCAATCGTTCCAATCATGCCCGGGTTTTGTCACCTGCCCCATTTTACACACTTTTATTTCAAACACAGAGGCAACAATGCACATGTTGATCATTTGCAGGATGTAAGAGGCAAGTTCTGTATAATTTCTCTCTTAATCAATACCAAAAAAGGTCAAGCAGAATGAACCCTTCATTCTTTCACGTTGGGCTGACTGGTCTAACATCAGTCCTGGGCAAAGCAGTGGAAAAAAATTGATATGGGATTCAATTAATAAGAAATTAAAGGATGTTTTAATGCATTTAATGCTCACCAATTTGGTTCCATGGGAAATAGCTTGTCAAGCAAACCTGATTTCATTCCTTCAGGAGGTTCAAATGCTGATTGACAAAAGCCACATATTTGGAAGGCACTTAAAATTCCGTATGGCATTTGATTCCGTACCAAACAGCATTTGAATGTTAAAAACACACACACATTTAATGGATTAAAAGCTGTCTAGCAGATAGATCTTGAAAGCAGTGGTCAATTAGTACCTGCAATTGAATTGTGCGGCTTCCAGAGACAAGGCTGCATCCCGGGAAGTGATGACCCTGGAAGAGTTCAGGCTTTGAAATGGACAAATGGCTCAGCCCACACGTGCAGGCAGCTGTGAAACCCAGCTGCTGTTGTGTCAGCACTAACAGCAGAAACACGTGGCTGGTGAAGGTTCCTGCAGAACAGCTGGACAGAGATACCCACAAATCTCCTCCTTTGCCTGTCACACTGGTTTGCCCAGTTAGAACAGTTTGAAAGAGGGGAAATATCTAAAGTGGCACAGCAAGGATGCCCTTCTCTGTCCTTTTCATGGGATATGGATTCTCCTTGCACCCATCCATCACACATGAGATGTAACCTCACAGCAGAAGGTGCAGACCAGCCTCTGCCCTTACCCACTGACCATGTGCAGGCACTTCACCCATCACCCACAGGTGAGCTCGCTGTGTGGAGCCAAAAAGGCAGTAAGAGGTCTCCTGGATCTGTTCCTTCTGCCACCAGCAGCAGATACTCAGGGATTCCTGAGAGCTGGAAAAGCTGCCCTGCCTGCAACTGATCTGTGCCCTGCCCCATCCCTGCCCTGCTTAGTGACTGACCAATAGCCTGCCTTTCTTCTAACCAGGTTACTCTAAATGCCAGAAGTGCTGAGTCAGAGAAGTTTTTTAATGTCATCTCTGCACTTCAACAACAAACAAAGCCACAAAATGTCCCTGTGCTCACCTGCAGGGCAGGGGATCCCTGGGAGGAGGGAGAAGTACTCTGCTCTGAAGCACACTCACCATGTCGGCTTAGGGGGGAGGGAGGGGAGGGAGGGAAGGGAGGCAGGGAGGCAGGAAGGAAGGCAGGAAGGAAGGCAGGAAGGAAGGCAGGAAGGAAGGCAGGAAGGCAGGAAGGAAGGCAGGCAGGAAGGCAGGAAGGCAGGAAGGAAGGAAGGAAGGAAGGAAGGAAAGGAAGGAAAGGAAGGAAAGGAAGGAAGGAAGGAAAGGAAGGAAAGGAAGGAAAGGAAGGAAGGTCTATGGCAGCTGATAACTCACTGTAAGGAACTGTGGCTGTAAGGAACATTCATGTTTTAACGCCATCCAATGGGGAGTGGGAGCTTGTCTTCCCAACGTCTGGTGTGCTGCCTCTGCTCACAGCAGAGCCATCCTTCCTGTGTCCCTCCTTGCAGCAGAGCCTTCCCTTCCATCCCCTCCTCACAGCAGAGCCATCCCTCCCGTGTCTCTCCTCACAGCCAGGCTCGTTATTAGCTGGGGAAGCAGAGGATGTCCGATGGCGAGGGGGGAATAAATCATTGTTCCCAGCTAAATGGAGTAGTGCAGATCTGCTGGAAATGCTGCTTTACCAGCAGTGCAAATAATGGAGATTGCACGCGCCGGGGCCAAGGCAATGAGCCACCACACTATTGATGGGGCATTTGTACATCTGCAGGAGTTGTGCTTCACAGCTGGCTTTAACAAAGGCAGCATGGCTGCTCAGAGCTGAGGATTAATTCTGCTCCTCACCATGCACAGGTTATCCCAGCCAGACCCCAGAGAAGCTGAAGGACACATGGCTCTTGCTGATGTCTCCCCCTCCGCCACTCCTGTGTTTGTGGGGTCCAACACCTGTGTGTGTGTGTGTGTGAGGGAGCATCCTTAAAATACATTGGTAAACAAATATTCACAGAAACACATTCTGTATTTAATCTGGGGGAATTATCCACTTGCAGACATGAAACCAAGCCATTACCATACTGGATCCATCCCCTTTTAGCCTCAGTTCCTGTTCCTGACAGCCACCAGCACAAGATGCACTGGAAGAAGATGAAAGGCACATCAGGACATGAGGAACACCTGAAGGCATTATCCAAAATCCTGAACAACCTTCCACGCTGCAGCTATTCTAGTGGCAGAGAGAATGAGATCTATGAGAAACATGATTTATGTACACAATTATAATTTACATTTTAATGAATGATGCTGCAAACACATCAGAGTATCTCATCTCTAGCATCTAATTATGTTGATGCCAGTCAACATGTTCCACTGTTCACCATTTTTACTTGAAATTCCTGGCACTGCTGGCTGTGTAACCTCTTTATTCCACTCCCCAGGTATCTGCCATCTGCATCTTTGCCCAAATTAAAAAAGGAAAGCACCCAAGTGGTTGACAGCCACTTCCCAGTGGGAACCTCGGTAGGAGCAGTGACTGGAGAATTCCCAGAAAGCCATTCTGGTAGAATTCCCAGAAAGCCATGCATTCAGTAACAGGACAGAAGACCTGAATGAACCCAGGGAGAGACTTACGGGCTTCAGTCTCTGCAGTAGTTTGCAGAAAGTGCATAACAACATATTATTAGCATATAAAGATGAAAGGCCCATAAATCTGTACAAGAAAGCCCAGAATGTCTACCAAAGAAATACAATGAAAAACAAAATTACAGATGAAAACTAGGCATCAGCTGTGACAGTGCTTGCTCAAGTCAGAAAAAACAACCAGGATGTCAAATCGGTGCAATAACTCACTCTTTGGGTTTACTTTTTAACCAAAGAACTGCAGCTTCTCATTGATTTTTTTCAGCATATTTAAAAATAGATTAGTACATTACTGCAACTGTGGTGGGGTTTTTTAAACAGATGAAGCAAAATAGCATTACAGATACTCCAAGCCTCCAAAATTTTTTAAATATGACATGTTAAGTAGTTGTACACATTAGTAGATAATTTTCTATGAAACAGAAAAGTCAAAGAGGCTTTTCCATTAAAAGCATCTCTGCCTTGATCACACCTGCTCTGCACTGGAGCCTTTTATTCCACTCTGTGTGTGTGTGTCTGCCCTTACAGAGATCCTGGAACCCTTGGGTTCAACTGCGCCTTATTACATTTTAAAGCCTTTGGATGGCAGCAGCAAAGTGTTCTGCACTATAAACCAGAACACAGCTGAGCTTTGATGGGTATGCTGCTTCTTTCTACCCCACAAAACACTTTCTAAATGCTATTAAAATTTAGCATACGCCATAATAACCAGGCTGCTTTTTTTTCCACATTTAAGTCAATTGACTTTCAAGTTTTATCTTTCCACATACTTTGAATCAAATAAAGTTGTTTCTGCAGCTCAGGAGGAGGATGTGGCTCATCTTGACGAACAGCAGTTCCATGAGAAAAATTCTGGGTAAGCAAATAAAACTGCCAGTGGCCAGTGGAGACAAAGTAGAAAAGTTCTACATTTTCTGTCTTTTCCAGCCATTAGATTACTCCAGAGTGACGGGGAACGCAGAAAGCTCCTGTCAGCATATTCTCAGGGGAGGGAGACTGCGCAGGGAGAACAGGAGCAGGAGGATGCAGGCAAAGGTCACTTTTCACATAAACTGGAGGGGTACTGATGCGAGGCTGGGACCAAAAATAACTCCTGGAACTACAAACCCTGGTGCAGTAAGGGAAGCGAAGCAGACAGTGGGGTCAGGGACCCTGTCTCACCCAGAGGGACCCCACGCTCCCACTTCATCAGGAGAGCTGAGCACCGCCCTCGTCTGGCTTCAAACACTTTTATATTTAACCACACTGTGTTGCCCAAAAGGCAAGTAATTCTGAAGGAATGTCACTCAGGGAAGACTCTTCAACTGGAGCTATTGCGCTCTGTCTCTAACGTTACAAATATAATTACAACCATCAGCCTGTGCTAACGAGTGGGAAGGGGAATGATTTGCATCCAAACTGCAGCCACGTCAAAGCAGAATATGCTTCTGAAACAGGATCCAGCAAGGCACTGAGCTAGTAAACCCTTCCATGTAAAGTTACAGATGATATGTAGGGAGTTATGATAGAAACTCCTCCTTCCAGCTGAGTCAGGATGCAGAGGCTAAAATGAGCCAAATGAGAGTTATCTTCAAAATAACCGACACGGACAATGAAAAACTCCCCCGCCAGGAGCTGGGCCCTGTCCCACTACCCATGTGGGTGGAAGAAGGATGTGGAGAGAAGAAACCATCAGACACTGGGACTAGGACTTATGTAGACTGCCAGAAATTTACAGTAGGTAGAAAGAAGAAAACTCTTCCTCAGCTCAGGCAGAACATTACAGAAGCCTCAGTGGCAGGATGATTTATCATGTGTCAGACTCACCTCCTGGCCCAGTGATGGAAGTTTCATCATTTGGAACACTGGAGTTTCTACAAAACATTAGGGAACACACCCCAGGGCATAATCCACCTTTGGCTCCAGCAGCAGGAGGAATCACCTGATAGATTTTCCCTGCATCTGGTTTCTATGATTCAAAGCTTTGGATTACAAAGAAGTGAGGAAGGAAATGTTGCACAGATCACATCTGACTATCATTTCCTTCAGCTGATGGCACTGGTGCCACAGAAGGGGGTGAGAACAAACTGGAACTGCATTGCTCAGTGGGCCACTTACACCCCAGCCTGCTTGCTTTTCACAGGTACTTATTTATGAACAGCCTGAAAACCTGGGGCATTTATCTTCTGGTAATTTCCTCCCAAAGCAGGTGACCACACAGATACAGTTCTTACCCCACAGTGACCAGAGCATGTGCTTGCTGTGACTTATTTGCTCACCAGCAGGCAGCCTCCTGCTGTGTGCTGGATTGGCTTCTATAGAGCACACAAGCAAGCCCTCCCTTAAAACACTCAGGAAACTCTTTCCCTGGATTTTGCCCCCTTTCTTAACCTTCCCATTTCCAGACAATATAGAAAGTGGGAAGCACAGCATCTATAAATCCAGGCTATGATCCAGCATCCCAGGGATACTCTAAGATACTCTGCCACCTCATGGGATCTGGGGATGTTTCCAAGCAGCTCTCCTTAGCCACGCACAGTTGGCTTGAGGAGGGTTGTTTATAGTCACTGGCAGTTCCACAAACATCCATGATTTAGTTCCCCAAATATTTGTCTCCCATGAAAGTCGGGAACCTCTCAATTTTACAAGAGTTGTTACAAGTCAGACAAAAGCTATTAATAAAGTGTGAAACCTACAATATCCCCTAAGGGGGATGGAAAAAGAAATCAGTGCTGGAAGGAAAGATCAAGTGCTGCTCCAGTGACAGATGGTGCTCCACAAAAGGTCAACCCTTGGCTCATTCTGCTGCTCATTATTTATTAACAATCTTTCTGACATTGGCATTACTGCAAGAGTCCAGCGTTATGCAGATAATAAAATGCTATTTTATAGTCCAAGGTCTCCTGCAGGTACAGCAAAAAGTTTGCAAAGTGATTTCAGTGTTGCAGGGCACTTTTGAGGATGCCTGTGCCAGAAGAGCGCAGCCAGCCTGTGAAGTGAAGATGAAATGGAAAAGTTTCACGGCTCACATGCCTGGCCTCTCGCTTACCCAGAGTTTTCACCACCATTTCCCACATCTCACACAGAACAGGACAGCCAAGGTCAGGTATGCCAGAGTCTTCACTGGCTGTAACAGCTCACGGGTTACATCTGCCAGGGTCTGACAGGAAACCTTCCCTATGCAGCTTCCCGACACCTGAGGACATCACAGGGACTGCGCTGCTCCTTCCACAGCAGCCACGACGGAGTCAGTGACCACAGCAGTGCAGCAGAGTGGGAGAACCTCCTCCACTCCAAACCTGGGAACAGTCCCTGTCACACAGGAGAGTTCTGTGCTCCCCAGCAACAGTCCCCTCTTTACTGCAGCAAAGAACATGCAGTTGGTTTTTTCCAGCTTCAGGTGTGAGCACTCAGGAAAATTAGCTCAAACAACAACACTGCTGCAAACTGCCCAGTCCAAGAGAGCCCAGAAAGAACCCACTGGCAAAATAAGAGACATTTCCATTGGAGTGAGCCCTCTACTGCCTCAGAGGAATGATCAGCATAAGTATGATTATATCAATAAAAAATAAAAACATCATAAAAAGTAGTCCAGCAGAGATAAGTTTATGACTAATTATGAATAGCACGTCATGCCCTGACTCCTTGTAAAATAAAATATAGTCTATTTTTACAATCTGCTCCCATGACTTCCAGATAATAGACATGTTTACTTCCAAGGTTGTTCCTTGTTTAACATGTCAAGAGTTTCAACCCCATGCAGAGAAACCACCAAAGGCTCCTGCATCCCACAGAACTCATGGGAGCATGACTGTGTTTGATCCTCCTTAATGTGGCTTATCAGTAAATATCAACTGAAATTCATTGTAGACACAGGTTAAGTTCTACATATACATCTACAGGATTTATGAAGTCCCAAAATATTTAGGATATTTAGGTTTTTATCCAAGAACTACAGGAGCAAGCACCAGCAAAAAATAAATACAAATCATGTATTGATGTTGGCAGCAGTTTGGGAATCAGAGCTACAAGCAGGGTGGGGATTCACATCAGTGACTCCAGTACCCAACCATTTTACTTTGACGAATTCAAAATGGTGATTTAACATTTGCACTATAGATGCAGACAGAAAACCTGCAGAATCCTCCCACCCAAATCCAGAGGGAGCTGCTGGCACTGCCTCTGTGGTGTGATACACCAAATTTGATTGACTCTTGAACAATGACACGGTGCTGGCAGCCAACACACGTTTTCTGAACCCAGTGCCCTCCTAACAGAAGCCCTGCTTTGGCCATCCAAATTGTTTTACTAAAACAAAGTCAGATCACTTGATCAGGAATGAAAAAACCTTTCATATTCTCCCCACACTAAACTCCAGCAATTTTCAGCAGTTTGAATTTATGTCTGTAAAAAGTTTAATGAACTTTCAGAGGATTCCAGGGAAGCAGGGAGTAGTGGCAGGCATTATCTCTGGGAATTGGTCCTCCTGTAGAGCAAGAGTGAACCAAGAAATGAAAAGAAACAGAGGGTCCCTTGGGCAACTCAGGAAATGGCCCAAGGTGTAAGGAGATGAATGACAATCCTTGCAGCCTCCTAATGGAGTGATAGCCACGGGACATTCCTCTTACTGTGAGCTTTTTGGAGCCCGGGTTCTGCTGACTGTGAACGCAAATGTGTATAAATAAACAAAGAGCACACTGGCAATGATGTTAAATGATGCTTCATATAATTATCGCTATTCTGTGGTACCATTAACAGGCAAAAGCACAGAATCTTAATGACCAGGTTCGCATGGCAGCCTGGATTTGTTGTCTGACACCACGTGGCCATAAAACCTCCCCATGAACACAGCTGCTGATGGCACAAGACCCACAGGCAGACAGCGAGAGTCTGTTTTAGCAACAGACAGCCCATTTTGTGCATGAAACCAGCAGAGTCTTACTGCTGGAACCTGACAAGAGCCAGGCTCTGTATTCCCTGCCCTGTGTGGGAATTCCCATCCAGTGTGGACCAGGATGCTCATGGACCAGGTTGTTTGTGGCCAGGGCCTGCATGATCAAGCAGGGTCCTGCTGACCAGAGGCTTTCCAGTGCCTCTGCCCTTATTTCAACTCTAACAAATCCAGGTATTTCAGAGTTCTTGAGATTCATGTGAGTTACTTAAAAGCTTCTCCACCGAGGCCAAGAGCTTCAGGCCAAATGTTTGAAGGTTTTTGTGGGCAGACTGCACACCACTTCTTGTTACAAGAGAAGCAGCAGCAGGACTGGACTAAGTCAGTGCTGAAGCACCTTCCTTACAACAGAGGATACTCTTTACATCATGTAGCTCTTACTGAAACCAAGCCACAGCCACAACACGAACCCTACACAGCTCCAAGGCACAAAGCCTTGGTATTTTATTTCTCAGCTGTATACCTACCACTTAACTCTGAAAAATATTACTTATAAAAGATGATTCCTAAAAGCAAAGTTTGGAATTTTATTACACCTCTGGGCTAGATTGGCTGATCTTTGAAGAAATAGGATTGTACCCTTTTCATCTGATATCCACAGGACAATATTTTAGCAGTGAGAGAGGTCAAAAGAAATAGATCCACAGGGCTCTTGGCACGTGATGCATGTTTAGCCAGCAAGGCCAGCACTGCCAGGCTCAAAGGGCACCACACAGCCTTAATAATACAACACTCTGGAATGTGATGGATTATCCCTACCAAAGTGGGAAGATACCATCCAAAAGGCCATGAAGCAGATGAAGCATGTGAAAAACACTCAGAAATGCAGACCAAAAAAAAAGAGAAAGTAGTGCAAGAAGGAATCCCTGTGACACCACACTCATTAGCAGTGACACAGAGACTTCTTAACCTCAATAATCAAACGTCCCTTCCCATTTTACAGAGCACGCAGATTATAATAACCACTTCTGCTATCACTGCTGTGTTTTATCTTCACTTTGCTGTGTGAGCTACTACAATTATCCCTTTCAGAGCTTCATTTATTCCCTAGAGAAGACAGGACTCCCAGGCAAAGATAGCCATGATGGATTACGGTGTGGAGGAGCTGCTGGACCAAACTGCCCTAGTGCTGGCAGGTAACACCTGTGGACCACGCTGGTGGGAGAGAGGGGCAGAAGGATTCCTCTCTTGTTCTGAGCCCATCCCAGCTGGCTGCTGCCAACTCCCCACCTTTAACACTCTACAGCCTTGAAAATGTCACCGTGTCTTCAGGAAGGACATGGCTTATTGAGAGATCATTTAGCTGAGGTCAAAACAAACTACTGTTTTAAACCCCCAATCATTTACACTTTTATTTCCCTACCATCCCCTAATTTCACATCTTTCCAAGTCTAGGTCTCTGCAGGCCATACTTCGGTCCAAGGGCAGGTGGTGAGCCATCCCCCCAAGGTGCTGGAACTGCAGCAGGACCAGCCAGGGACACCAAGGGAGCTGCATGCTGGGCTTCTTTCCCTTCTCTTCTCCCTTTGTCACAGCCAGCTGTGGCTTCTGAGCTGCCTTCCTCCTCTGCCAGAGGACCTGGGGCCTTGTCTGCATTTGGAACAGGAGAAACATTCCCGCAGGCAATGAGAGGGGAAAATCAACATGGACAACAGAAACAGTTTGGAATTGCTATGTATTGAAAATTAACTTCTATTTTAACTACAATTTAATCCATACTTTTCTTTGGTAAATATGCCGATAGGTGTTTGCTGCTTGCAAATTGTCACGCTAAGCAAAACATCAAGTCAATTTGTTTTAAAATAAATTGATTTGAGAGCATTAGATTCATCAGCATTCCCTTTTTTCAACTGAAAACAGGGTCTGAGTAATGACTCAATATTCTACCCCAAATCAAATCTTTAGTTTAACTTTTTAAAGTACCTGAATAACTTTTTTAAACACCTGATTAACTTTTTAAAGCAACCCATGTCTGTTGGGACACTGCCCATCCATCACCACGGCACTTCCCATCAAACCACTGCCGAAATGTTCCCAGGCAGGAGCTCTGCAGACAAAGCTGTTTGTCCTGAGCAGAGCCCATCAGCTCCAGCGAGCAGATCCATCAGCCCAAATTGCCTGCAGGTTGCCAAAGCTGAGCTTCCTCCTAAATCACGCCATGCCATGTCCTGGTTGGAGAGCCAGCTCTCAGGGCACTCCAGCTGCCAGGTGATGAGAAGTGCTGACATGTCGCTGCCTCCAGAACCATTGGTACAGCCTATGGTAAAAAATGTGGTGGAGCCCGACTCAGGGAAGAAATGATGATGTCTGGCTCCAGATCAGAAGGCTGAAGGATAGCTTTATTAAAACTATACTATAATACATTAATATACTATTTAAAGAGATATTATACTATTCTACAAACTTACTTACCTAACTAACAAACTTGTGACTCTGCTGAGAGCCCGAGCCACAGCTGGATCCCACTGGTCACTGACCCCAAACAACCTTCACCAGAATCCAACCCAGCAATCACTGCAGGTGAACAATCTCCATTCCACATTCCACATGGGGAAAACAAAGGAGCAGAGATAAAGACTGTTTTCTCTTCTATCTGTGCTTCTCCTGAGAGACAGAATTATGTCTCTCTGTCCAGAGAATGTGAATGTCACAGTACAGCCTGCAAGTAGGGCAGCTCTGAAATTCAGCTGTGCCCCACCAGCACCAGGAGCAGCAGCCTGTGGAGCAGGGCAGGTACGGCATCCTGCCCTCGGCCTGTGCCTGCTCCCACCAGCAGCAGCTGTTTCACAACAAACACCTGGCAAGTGTATTTTTAAACTGCATCCAAGGTTTGAAGGAGCTGCCTCCTGGGAAGGTCAGGAGAGGATGAAGAGGCTTCCCTGGGGCATCTGGCTGTTCACTCTTTACCATGTAGCATGTGGCCATCGCCCTGGACCGCACATCCTGTCCCAGGGAGGGGGACTGGCAGCGCCCACTGCTCATTTCACGGCACAGGAACTGCCCTCTGGCTGCAAACCACCTCTTCAGCTATGGGACCAGGCAGGTGCTCCCACCACAAGGCAGGAATGATACCAAAACTGCTTCACTGGGCACCACTGCCTCCCCTGCCAGACCCCCCAGTACCAAACTGCCATGAGGGCGCTCATGGAGGTGAACCAGCCTTCCACTGTAAATGTTTGGACAAATACTCTCAAAGCTTACATACTTTTCTTAATTTTGCTTTTTAAAACAACAGTATTAGAGGTCTCCCTTTCAGCATGAAACAAAGAAATGTGACTTTCCACTTCCCACTCATTTTATTCTGTGCTGACATTGCTGAAAATTCTATTTTTAAATAGAATTTCTTTCTGATGATGTATATTGGCAATCAAACGCAGACACAGCATGGTTTTCTGACAAGTTAAAATTCTATGGTATTTTCTTCCTAAATAGTCTTATGTACTGATTACTTAGAAGAGTGAATTCCCTGCAAAGCTGTACCCAGGCACTCGGTTTTTGCTCCAGCTGATAAATGTAAGCAATAAAAATATGTTCCATTCTACAGCAGTGCCTATTAAAATGTAAACACCACTGGAAGATTTTGAGCAGGCTACAGAAATGCTTTATTCAAAAGCAAAAGGCTGTCTGAGGCTGCCAAAACCTGGCACAGCGCATCCATTCGTCAAACAGCGCCTTCCGCCAGTCAGTGGGACAGTGCCACAGGGGTCACACTGGGAGCTGCGACTTTCCCTACTCGGCCTACAGGAATCTGGAGTTGCCATGGGAGCAGGACATTCCATGGGTGCACAGCACCCCGTGTTCTGCTGGGCTGATGGGAGAACCATGGCACCAGGTGCTTCCCCTTGGCCATGCTCAAAAGAAGCCCCTGCCAGAGCTGTGGGGAAGCAAATGTGTCCCACGTTGAGACAAACTTTCCTACCTCTGAGGTCAGAGGTAGGAAACAGCCTGCATGAAGCAGGATGCTGAGGAATAGAAATTCAAAATGTCCCTCATGAATAATTCATTGACTGTATGCGAGTAAGCTATAGCAGTGTAAATATATGTACTGCTACAAACAGATATGTATATATGCAAATTAACAAAGGAATGGCTCAAGTTACCCACATGGAAAAATCCCAGTGACCTGAGGATGTTTGCTTCATATGGCTCTGACACATCAAACTGTAACTAAAGAAACAGCCTGAAATTTATCAAACCATGGTGTGAAGCCGTTCTTGTACCGTTCATTTGAGACATAACAAATCCTCCTCATTTATTTATATTTGGTTTTTTTCCTTAACTCAAGTTATAGTCTCCCAGCCCACCATCTCTGCCACCCAAATGAAGTCCCAATTGCCCACGTCACCAGGAGCCATCAGCTCAGCACCACCTCGTCCATACTTGGCAGTGAAATTCATGAATAACCATTACCATGGTAGGCCAGCAAGTGCATTAAAAGCCTGGATTTCATATAAACAACACAAGAACATAAATGACAGACATAGGTGCAGGGTCCATCGATCATCTCCTTCTCCCTCACAGCAAGAAATGTGGGATCACATTAAAAATAGAACAGACACCTGCAACTAGACGGGTATTTATACAGAATATTGTGACAACTGTCATTTCACATTAGTCAGCAAGATCCCACAGGACTTGGAGAAGTATTAACTGTGCTGCATTTTTTTTTTCCTGGCAAAATATAACAAAATCCACTTTCTTGATGGCTTCCTGGTGGGGATTGCTCCTCTCCCTGAAGTCATTCATGAAATAAGGATGCACCTCCAAGAGCCTGGATAGAAAACACTTTACCTAGGCACCAGAGTATGGAGAGAGGGGGAGTTTTTGTAATTCTTCACTTGGGACTCTTCCATGCTTTTTCACGGTGTTTTGATGATGCCAAACTCAAAAAATGACCATGAATGACCCAAAGTCAAGGCAGACCCCAATGCATGATGGTTATCTGATTAATAATTTAATTTTGTGAAGATCAAATTGTGAAGATCAGAGAAGGACTGTGCACTCCTAAGAGCCTATTTATTGAACAAGTTCCTAAAAGATCTGGAAGAGGAAAATTCCAAATTCCATAGTCAGAGGTACAGAGGCACTTCTGTTTATTTACAGTAACAAAAATGCTTTGCCCATACAGATGAAGCATTTCAAGGTCTTGCTTGTTACCTTGAGCCTCATGCAATAAAAATAGGACTTTTGTGAAGGTCCTAGACACTCCTTTTATTTGGTGAAAAACATTTACATCACTGGAAGCAAAATGTATCCTCAACAGCAATGTAGTTCCTGTCAAAAAACACACTGTGCCCTACATTTTACCATCATCACAGTTAATCATTTATACACTGTGCAAAGGCACATGGTACTCACTGAGAAACACCAAGGCCCACTGTGTGTCCCAAAGAACATGGAGCAAGTACAAGCAAGGTGAATAAGGACAGAGGAAGAAATACCTTGGATACAACCTCTGATGGACAGGGCTGGAGAGACAGGAGATGATGGACAAGGAGACAGAGCTGGAAGGGATAAAGGGAACTAGGGAAACAAGGGTGAAATCAGGACAAGAATATGTGTTAACAATATAAAACACAAAAAACTTTATGGTGAAGAAGAGGGTCTTGAAACAGATGGAGAAAAGGCCAAGATGCCACCAATGGGTTCCAAAGAAAAGGTGACAGAATTGGGATGGCAGACAAAGAGAGTGCTGAGTGCACCAGTGGGTCAAGGGAAGCTATGGGAAGGAGAAGGGTGTTATCAGAGCATAGGAAGGCTTTCAGCAGCAGCAGCTGAAGGAAACGGGGGAACATCTGCAGTCTTCTGGAAAGAGCCACAAAAATGTTGTTTCAGAACAACTCACACAAGAGAAGAAGCAGAACTGCCCTGATCAGAACTACCAGTAAAACGTAATGTGGCACAGTGGAAAGCGGAGAACTGATCTGCCTGTCATTTGATGCCACCAGAAGCATTTTATAAACACACATTAAAATTCAGGTTCTGTTTCTGAGTGCCTCTCGCTGAGGGAACTGGAGAGGGCATGGCCTTGACTCATGTCCTGGCTGGCACCGAGGTCCCCAGCTGTGCCACTCAGACCTGTGCTCCTGACGAAGGCCATCTGTCAGTGGCCTCTGACACCCCAGTTTTCCCCTGCCTTGTCCCCATGCCCAGGGCATCTGGGCTTGTTTGTACCAACAACGCTCATGGTGAAGCACAGCCTGTCACACAAGAAGCACAGCCTGTCACACAGCTCCTTGTCATCTGGGCTGGGAATTGGCTCAATGATTCAACCACGCTTCCCTCCCATCCCATCAGTGGTTGGTCCAACCCCAGTCATCACCTGCCCAGCAGAGGGGGACAGGCCACCTGTCCCAGACTCTACAGGGCTTGGAGGAACCTGTCATGGCACTCTTAGCCAGGTGGAAGACATCCTGCTTGGGCTCCTAAAAGAAAGGGGATAGAACCAGCATGGCCATACACAGAATGTTTGACCAGTACAAGTGATCAGCCCCTTGGAGCATCATTCCCAAGCCTGCAGCAAGCTCTCCACCTTTGCCCATCTCTGCCTCATGACCAACATCTTTTTGGAAGATAAAGGCACAATTGAATTCAGGCATCAGTAGGTGGGATTTTCCAATGTGTGCTGTGCAGGCCAAAATGACCCTGATACCTTAAGTTTTAACTTTCATATTATCCAGATTCTGTATTGCATTAGTATATAACTCTGAACTCCATATAAAGTGTTAGCAAGTTCTCCTCACAGTTCAGTCACACAAAACAATCCTTTTCCAGCCCAAGAACCAAGGACACCGTTGCAGCTTCAGGCCCAAAAAGTGTAAACAATATCAAATTGAGGAGAGCAATCTGGGAGGATGGAACTTCAAACCTAAAGCTGTAATCAGACAATTGTAATTAATCCCAATATGTAAGTGGACCAAAACTTATAAAAGTGTGAAAACTCCTGACCCACCGTCCACCTTGGGGGTAGCTTCGGTCAGGCTCTTGCACTGCCCAAGGTGTATTCTTGGATGGCCTTTTAATAAATCTACTTTATTCCTTTAACACTGTCTAGCCTCTGTTCCAGGTAGCCTCTCAAGGCATCAATCCCAGCTGTTCCTCTTGACCTTGCAATCTCTATTTTAATTAATGTATTCTCCTGGTTACAGAATATCAGGGATATCAAGGAACATTACAGCTAACAATCTTGTACTTGGGGGTTTTCCTCCCACCATGGACTTTCAACAACTGTTACACATTTTTCTTTGATTTTGATAAACTAATGTTAAAATCACGACCTATCCCAAATCCACTGCAGATTTTGTTCATTTAATCAAGAGTTCAGCAATTTCAAATATGTTTTTACAATTCAAATACTGGGTGGTTGCACACTGAGACAATCCTTTGATATCTGAAAATCCAATGCCAACCTCACAGTTTTAATCTTCTGATATTGCAGGCGATCTAGTTGATCTTACAGATGATTCTGATTAAATGATCTTTTTTTCTCTCCAGTTCTCACAAAAGTATATAAAATATTTACAAATATGATACAATGAACTTTATGTTCTTCTTCTGCTTAGAGCAACACTTGGTGCACAGGTGCTGACATTTCTTAGTCATTAAAGAAACTAAACCTAAAACTCTTTAAAGCTGTTTTATTCAATACTCTATTGGGGTTTTCCTCTAACAGCCATTACTGCACAGCTCTCATAGGTTATATATAAGAAGAGTTATTTTTGTGGATAAAAGACAACAAGAAGTCAATAATCTTTGGCAGACAGCCTTCATTGTTCTGCTAGCACAAGCGCATCCAACAGCTGATGACCCTTAATGTTTCCCTGATATTGTTTTCTGCTATAAAATGGAAGATCTAATATATGCTGAAGGTCAGTCCCCACCAAAGACTGCAATCAGTGATAGCCTTCATAAACTCACTGAAATTTGTAATACTGTGCAACATCCTCTGTCCTGTCACAGCTGTGACTCCATCGATGTGTCCTCTGCCCAGGATGCTGCAGAGCTGGAAGTGCCCCCACTTCTGCACCGCTCCCTGTGCACGAGGAAAAGCTGATCCATAGATCACACCAGAGCACGTGGAAGCTGCTGGCACAGGCACTATAACCCCATAAACACTTGATGATGATACCTATATTCCCCAGTGGCCACCCCACCTCTGCTAGGGACACACACTTGCACTTAGGGCAACAGCAGCAGAAAACCCATCCTTTCAGTGATCAACTCTAAATGCACAACATCTTTTAGAAAAAAAATGTAACTAAAACCTAGACTTCTTGCCATATCTTGGAGTCAGGCAATTACGAGGGATTTTTAATAAGTAATTTAGGTAATGAAAAAGTCAAATATACAATATGCAAGAAGCAGCATCAGTGTGTCTCTGCTCTGTGGCACGGTGCTCCTGACCCTGGGCAGTGGCTCCAGTGGCTCATGATGGCTCCAGTGCCACTGGAACACATCATTGTGGCTCCAGGGTGGCTGCAAAGGGTTTTCCATCCGAGCCTGAGCTTGGCTCATGTTGGAACATGTCTGTCACCAACATATATAAAGTATATTGGGTAATTGCTGCTGGAATTCAACATGTGTTGTATCTCATCTAGGAGATGCAATTTACTGGCTGTATTCCAGTAAAATAACTTTATGGCTTTCTGTCATGATAAATAACTGTTAATAGCATAATGGAATTAATATTTACTTTGAAGCTATATTGTCTATTCAAATAAAGTTGCTATATATAGAATCATCCCCATGCCACTGGGCTTCTAAATGCTGAGAATTGACAAGACAACAAGTAAATATTAAATTCCAGTTCCCTCTAGCTATTAATAAACCTTTTGATTTTGGGTTTGTGATTGAAACCCTTCTGTCTATTTTATATGGCTATGATTGTTCAAGAAGTGTTAATTCAAATGTGGGACAGACGAGGCAGGAAGGGTTTTTGGGGTCTGGGAGCTCCCTCTGCCTGCCCTAAGAATGGAGACAGTGTAGATGGTGGCTCTGGATGACCAGGCTTGGAGCTAGGGGCAGAAACCTCAGCAAGTGTTCACAGGCAAGTTCATGATTTAACACACAAAAATTGATCATGTTTTTTGTCATTATAAATATACTTTTTGTAATTCCAACAAGGAGAGATTAAAGAGATGCTGAAGTCTAACCATGTCTCTTCTTCATGGGCATGAAGGGAAGTACGCAGAAGGCAGAAAAGGAGATGGCATTTCACCTTTTAAAGCTCAAAACCATGCTTCCTTTTAGTAGGAAAATGCTAAAATAAATTGTCCTGGCTATGGTAGGACATTGCACACACAATGGAAACCTGCCTGCAGGGACAACAGTGAGCCTGACCAACAGAAGGACAAGGAAGGGCCAAGCCATTGCTCCCATCATGCTCAGAAGTAGTGCAGCAGGAGGATTAGCAGTGCAGCAAAGTCACAGGCATTGCAAATCCTCCTCACAGTGTTCCAGCATGCTCGTGTAACCTCATCCTGCTTTTATTCAAAATTTCTTCATGGCAACAAGCACACAAAAACTGCAGGCAAAGTGTAACCATCAACAGAAACGCCCACACAGTATCAGAGAGTGTCTGGGGTCAGACAGAAGGCAGAATCTTCACAAACATATTTATAGTGCTCTAAGACGCTGCAGTCCTCTGGAGCACAGGGCCTTTTAATGGAAAAACACCACGGATTTGTCGTGGCAACTGACAAGGAGCCACTCCAGCAGCGTGGTGCTGTCCAGCGTGGAGGCAGAGGGATGCCGTGGTGGGGGCTGCAGCAGTCAGTGCTGGCCGGAGCAAAGAGGTGCTGGGGCACCCAGCCCTGCCACCACCAACACATCCCTGCAGAGGCACCAAGACATGCCCCAAGAGCCCTCAGGCTTTGCACTGGGAGATCAGAATCTTTAGTGATTGATTTGGATGCCTGAACTCTTCACCTTAGAAGCGTTCAGAGCTACTGTACCTTATTCTGAGAACTCAGCCAAACATTAAACCAAGTGCAGCTCTGCCAAGCGCTGCAGTTAGAGATGGACATCGAGCCCTCCCTGGTGCGTGGAGCTGTGTCCAGCTCCTGTCCATGGAGCACGGAGGGACTCCAGCTGTGGGGGGAGCATCACCACAGCACTGAGCAAGGGTGCAGCAGAGGGCTGGGGGTCCAGGTCCGGCTGCAGCTGTGCCGCCGGCAGCCCCCCGGGACGGCAGCGGGGTCTCTCCCGCACGGAGCACGCTGCTGATCCCCGCAGCCACGCGATGGCAGCAGAAATGTGGGAACACCGGAGCGGACGAACGCATTATCCCACCGCTCCAAGGAAAAGGTATTCCGCAAAGACGAGGCGACTGCTACATGTGAGACAACGTCTGTGATGGTTTTAGGGCAAGCAGAGAGTAGAAAAACAGTTTTTCTCCCCGAAATACAATAATTTACACTCTCTGCATTCCTGATATTACCAACAGGATCACTCGGGCTCCCCTGCTGTAGCGCTGACACAATACAGCCGTTTCCCCGGCAGCTTCAATCCTACAGCAGACACAGCAAGACTCAGAGCACAGCTCCTGCTTCACGCTAATTCCTGGGTCAGATCCTGGCTAGGACCCAAGAGAACCCCTTGCTGCTGGTGCTGCCAAGCGCACCCCTGCTCCCCTCTGTCATGTCTCCCTTTCACTTCACCCCAGGGTACTAGTGAGCAATTAATGCTTTTTATGTCCAAAAAGTGTCCAAACACCATCTAATTAATCTTCATCCCTTGCCTATAAAAAAGGGAAGTAAATAACATCCTACAAAGGTGTGACCATCCAAACATATCGGATGTCTCTACATTCTAAAATCCCCTCTTGACAGGTTCTGTGTCTGTGGTGCTTGCTGGGGACAACACCAGATTGTGTTTAGGAACTCCAGCACCTTCAAACCTTCAAACAAAACTCTGCTCTCCCTGATCTCCCTCCCCATGCACACCTTGGCGAGCAATATCCCACTTTCCAACAGGAACTCAGGAAATTAAAATGTTTCATGCACCCTGATGCACACAGAATTAGCAGCAATACAGCAAAGGAGGTTTGCCTTCCTGCCCAACAAAGAAATAAATAGAGAGGAGCTCACTAAAAGCCAGGCAGGGAAGGCAGAGCCACTGAGGTTCCTCGCTTCCCACGGAAGCCCTTATCTCCGTCACAGCCCACAATGCAATTACAAGATTACAAGGCACATGCTGCTCCAGCATCTGGATCCTCCATGCAAACACAGGGATCCCTACAGAACCAGGAAACCTCTTAATCTTGTGAGGAATGGCTGGGATTCTCCTCACAGCACGGCTCCCACTGACCCCTCTCCAGGCACCACTTCCAGGGACAGACATTGTCTGGAGTTCATATTTGTCCACACAGGCACAAAAAGAAACTGTGTGGTCAAAAAGGTAAATGCTGACCACCAACTCTGGTCCAAAAAGCACTGATATTTATTTTGTTTTGCTGTAAACTCATCTACATTGTAAACCCAGGGATAAAGTCTGTACCAGTACCCCTCCATCCCCATCCCAGTCCCCAGCATGTTAAACCCAGACCACAGAGCCAGCAATCCAATCTCCATATATTTTATTTTCAATGTATTTCATTTCTGGCCACCAATCTTTATATCTCCTATTGGATTTTGTTTTCATAAATGGATTTTCCCACAGAGCTGGCAGAAAATAGATTTAATTTCGAATTTCTCTAAACTGAAATAGTCAATATAAATGTCAATGTGTGTTTGTGCCATGCAGCTGGTGAGGTGACACAAGCCTCACATTTCAAAGGGATGCGGGGACCTGCCAGTGTGTTTTGTGTCTGTATACTTGTTCTAATGTTTTCCTTCATAAGGATGACTAAAAGTATATATATATATTTATTAAAACTTTTGTTTCGCTGTTTTGTTTAGGGGATGCAAAAAGCAGTATGATGTCTTGCACTTCTTTGCAGGCAAGTCAAGAGGCAAAATTCAGTATCAGCAGAGGATTCTGCAAACTGACATCCCCACAGACCCATCACAGAATGGTGTGGGTTGGAAGGGACCTCAAGGACACCCTGCCATGGGCAGGGACACTTCCACTACTGTAGTCCCTGGTTCCCTCTCTCCCCCCAGCACATGGTGCAGTTGCAGCACCAATTACTCAACAATTCCAATCTAGCCTGATGTTAATGTCATTAGTCCGCAGAGATCCTTTTGGAGTCATTTACATCAAAACTGTCTTTTTACATCCTAAGTGAAAAATGCTCAGACTACAGTGAATGGGATTTGAATTACAACCCTACCACATGTGGCTCAGCTTTATTCACGCTATTTATTAAACAGGGGAAAAAATGATGATGCAGTCAATTACAGAACAATTACCTGAGCGCTGCTGCAAACCTGTTGCCTTGCACTGCAGGGATGGTGGATGCCCTTGATTTGGGCAGAACTTGCCCAAGGACCTGATCCCAGCTGAATCTTCATTCTGAGACACCCAGATACTAGGAAAACTTCTACTGATTAAGTTAAATAAACTGTGACAATTAAAGTATTAGGAATGTTATGGGTCTTGTGAAGAAAAAAAATCTTCTGGACATGTACAGGGCATTAGGAAAAGAAGCCAAAACTCAAGAGAAGTTGCTGTGACTTCATGTTACTGCAGGAGAATACATCAGGGCCCTGATATACAAAAGGATTATTGATATGTATGTTCCCTTCTGAAGAGACTCCCAGGAGATCCATTCTGGATTTAACAATAATCCATACTCCCCTTCAGAAATGGCAAAACAATGCTCCCATTTCCCAGGACTGCCTCCAACACAGGAATCATTAAGATGCCATCACAACCCTGCATTCCAGGTGCCGTAAACACCAGCTGGAACAGGAATAAATCCCAACCACAGCTCATGAGCAGTCAGCACCTCCACATTTCTGCACAAGCATCTGCCTGTGGTGCCCACTGTGGAGACGTGCCCACTGCAAAGGTGAGTGTGCCACAGCAAAGGTGCGTGTGCCCCGGCAAAAATGGGGAGATGCTGTTGGTCTCTAATGAGCTACAGGGGGTTAATGGAGAGCCTGGTTATAAAGGGGATCAGTGAAATCTCAGGAGAGGTGTCAAGACAATGCTATTTGCAGCAATGATGAAGAAAAGTGCCCCTCCTTGTGAGCAGTTTCTCCCTTGTTCAGGGCCGCTTGTTTGTGTTAATGTATGCACACGTGTGTGTCATATTTCCAGAAAGCCTCTCACATTAAACTCTCCTTTCTCCTCCAAAGCCATTCCACAGTATTTCTCTGAAATGCATTAAGCAGACTGACTGAACAATGTGATCCTAATTAGTTTGCAAACTACACAGCTCACCTCTGAGGGTGAGCAAAACCCGTGTAAATTAAAGTGAATTGCAGTGAATTGGCTCAGGCTGCCTAAGGAATCACTCACCAGATTAGGGCTGCTCCAACGTGCCACCTCCAAGGCTCCCACCCTCCCATGACAACTGAGTAGATTTCACCCACGATAGGAGGGAATAGAGAGATATAAAACCACTTTGCAGTTCAGTATTCCATGGTGGGGCTCTTGTGCACGATGCAGAGGAGCCCATTTGGTCATTTACCAAAAGCAAAAGTCTGGGCCTTCGCAGGTGCCCCAGGCTGCAGAGGCCACTGAGGCCATCCCCACTCTGGTGACCCAGGGTGAGCACAGGGACACTGCCAAAACCCAAATGCTACGGAAACCTGTGCAAAGTTTTGATGGTGATGTCCCAGGGTTTATGCAGTAATTGAATAATCTAAAATTTTCATTCCTGTCCTCATGGACTAATCTGCAATAGTGTTAAGGGACTGTTATGATATTAATTAAATACAAGTCCTGCATACAAAATTGATACTTCGCATCTCCATCTCCACGAGGGAGTTTCTCTCTTAATAAGACTGAAATCAAGTTTTACTTTTTTGGGTGTTTTTTTTTGGTTTTTTTTTTTTTTAAGGAATTAATAAAGATTACCATATTGTGCCAAGGTAACTAACACCCAATCTACAAGAGACCAAGCTATTTCAAATACAGAAGATCTGGTGCTTGGAGTGGGACTAGGGGCACAGCTCTGCCCCAGCCTTGGGACAGCCCTTCTCCATAACCACTTCTCAGGCACTGGGGTTTGGAGAGACTAAAATATCCTCAACACAGGATAAAGAGCAGCTTGATCAGTGTCAACCTTCCAAAACACAGATGACGAGAGGGAAATTCACTATAAAAACATGACCTCGTTTTAATTCTGGCATCAGTTTACTACAAATTCACGTGAAGGCGCAGTTACACTCTCCTGGAAAAGTTCACACACAAGAAAAGGCAAAACGCATCCTCTGAGCCAGGCGCCTGCGACACGGAGCAGCACCATCCAGAATCATGGCAGAGCTATTCCAACACTCCCCTTACTATTATTTATTAGTTAATATTTTTAATTATGTGAATTGATTAGGAACACATCACCAGGGATCCTAATTAATTAGAATTTTAAAAAGGATCACAGACTAGAGATTCCACAAAGAATTGCACAAAGTGGTGTATTAAGGGAAAGGCCAAATTAACTTCTCCTTTCTGGTTTATGCAGCCTTTTCTAAAAGGACTGTGATCAGATTAACCAAGTAATACCCAAATCCTTCCTGTACAGCAATGCTAACCAAGGCAACAGCTTGAGGATTTCAGCCATTTTCATTTAACATCCACTTGGTTAAGTAGTTTATTCCTCCTAATCCATATTTATTTAAATGAGTCAAAGTAGTTTATTTCTTATTTATGTCCTAAATTTGTTTTAGCTGCCTCACCCATGCTCACCAAATCCTTCTATAGGGTTCTGATAGACATCAGCATCCCTCAGGATCAGATGTAGACTTTTTGTTTCAAAAAATGTATTTTACTATTTACCCAAAACTTGGAAAGACAAAGGAGCCATCACATTGACAACACTTGGGAAGGAATCAATTATTAAATCTTCTAACACAAATCCCTGTTCAGAACTGGCTGGTCAGTAGTTTCACAGGCCAGCATGTTCCTCTTCCCTGCCTCCGAGCTGCCATTTCCAGAGCAATGTTTGGATGCTATTGATGCTCTTGGCTGTCGGCTCTGCAAGTACTTTTCCATCAGTGCGACAATGATCCCTATTTATCTTCTGGCTGCAAGAGTTGCTGAGATGATCTGGCAGTGCCACAAGGCAGACAGTTATTTCATGCCCTGTTAAACCCTAATGCGGCTAACTACAGTATCACTCCAAATTTGAAAAAAGCCTTTTTTTTTGTTATTTTAAATCTGCTGCCTACGTGTCCAAGTTGAGAACATTGCTTCCTTTTAGAATGGTATCAGCAACCTAAACCCAAAATGCTGTCTGTGAAGTAGAAAGGTGTACTGATTGAGTAATTAATTAATTAGGTTAAAACTACATCATTCTGCCCAAGAAACACCTGCAAGTCAAGAAAACAGATGACTTCTACATCGTTCAGAACAGAGACTGGCAGTGACCACCCAGGTGCTGCCTGCGGATGAGAGGGTGCAAGTACCTTCCTGAAGATAGAAAATCAGGTACTAAAGGGCTCTCAAGCTGGAGAAGGATGTAAAAATGAATGGCTAAACCCTGGTACATCCAAATCACAAAGCAAATAGTTTAACACTTATTTTCCTGAGTGGTGAATGTGATCAGCCACAAGGAGGATCCCTGAAAGCTGCACTTCCTCCAGCTCCCATGATGTGCCCATCTGTATTTGTTACATTCCAGGAGACACACTTCAGTAAAATAGAAATTAATGGGTTCAGTGCAGGGTCCTTTGAGCTAAACACAATCACCACCTCATTCATGCAGTCAGGCACTAAAGGGCTGGATAACTCCAGCTTTGGAATAACCCCAAGAAAGTCCCATTTATTTTCTCATGTGCTCATGCGGCAGCCAAAGGTCATCAACAATCTCTTGCTACAGGTGAAGGGACAGCATAGGGTCTGGTGTTCTGCATTGTGAGAGTTTACAGAAGTTAATTAAATCACACTCTGCAAACCCGAAACAAAAACAAGGCACCACTTCTGTGATGATGACTTTTTTTTCTTTTTTCGTGCTTGTCATAATAAAACATTGTTATTGGATGTAAAAATTATGGAACAAAGTTATGCCTCTCTGGTGTAATATAATGCAATCCATTTAATACTATTTTAAACCCCAAAACCTCATTAGAGCAGACAGAATGTAAGAATGACAAATGGGCTAGGAGGAAGCTGGAGCACGAGATGAATTCTGGGCACTCGTCCCCTTCCCGTTGCTGGCGCTGACTTCGGGGATGCTGGGGGAGTGTCAACCACCAGCACCACGTGGGGAGAGCAGGGTGCCCATCACCCCAACAGGAGAGAGGTTCATGCCTTGCAAAGCATCTGCCAAGGCAGGCCTGGGGGTAGCTGTAAAGCTCAGCTTAGCCCAAAGTCCAGCCTGGCAGCTGCCAGACAGGCCTGGAGACACAGGTGAGGCTCTGCCTGTCATGGACACCCCAATTACCCCGACCCCGGCCAGGCTCACAGGCTGTCAACTGTAAAATCAACCTACACACCCGGCAGCCTCATGCTCCTTGGCCAAAATGACACAGCTGAACACTGCAATTACACATTTTAACAGCCTTGGACCACTTTGGCCCCAAGTTTGGTATCCAGTGTTGGGAATATAGCCCTGCTGTCTTAGGAATGAGCTGGGCACAGTTCTGCGGGTGGGCTTCTGCTACCAGAACAAGTAATTGCTATTTAATAAATATCAAACTTGGATAAATGCATTTGTTATCCACACCTGTGCAAACCTTTAACATCAGAAGTGACCAGAGTGATCAGAACAGCTCTCTCCTCATGCAAATGGAGGTTAAGAAAGAAAAGTGGTGTCAAACAATGACATATTTTAGAACAAACGAGCTTATTCCAAAAATAATGCCTCAGGTGCCATCACTTGCATGAATGTGTCTGAGTGGCTGAATACCACCAGCAAAGGTTCTCTCAAAACACACACATGGATTCTGGGCCAAATTCAACAGAAATTCTGTTCCTGCATACTGCAAGAACAACACTCTATCAGCACACAAAAATTACAGCAATTGCTACCAAAACTTAGCTGAGATTTGTGAGAATCAAACTGGACCCATTCCAGCTACCATGGTTACAGAGTGCTGTGCAGCCCACCCTGAGGTGTCGGGTTGCCCTTGGGCAGTGCCTGTGACAAAAACCACAGAAGATGCTCAGTGTGGAGACACTCTACAGTCACACAGCCCAGCCAGCAGCCACACAGGCAGATGGTGAAGCTGTACTCACAATTTGCTCAAAGGAGTAATAAAGGACAAGTATATTTGCTGGGAGTGGGCCAAGTTGGGGTTTAACCCCAGCCAGAAACTAAGACTCAGGCCGGAGGGAGCAGGTGGAATTCAGTAAATAGGAGTCGTTTTCTCAAGGTGTGGACAGCCTTTGTTGGGTTGAGGTGTCTTGAGGAGCCATCACCTCCCAGCCCAGCACAGCCCACAGCCACCCCCACCATGCTCCTACCTCCACTCCTTGCACCTTCAGTTTCATGTGATCCTCTCTGGTGGTCTTCCCGTCTTTCCTTTTTTTCCAGCAATATCCATCTTTCCTGTATTTCACTTTCTTTCTGTTGTACAGGATCATAGAACCATTCTGTGGTCTAAAAGCAAGAAACAGGTTTGGGTTACATAAAGCAGCAAAACCAGACTGAAACCAGACTATGGAACAATGTCCCACAGACCAACAAAAGGCTCCACAGAACAGCAACAGTCAGGATTTGGCATCAAATAAATGCTCCCCTTTTGCTGCTGTTACCTGGCTGGTGATGTCTGTGATCTGCAAACTCTTCCATGAGGATCTTGTACCTAATGCAGGAAGTGCCAGTGACAGGTTAAAGAAAAAAAAAAAAAAGGAAGTCTGATAAATAGCCAACGTTTTCACTGGATGTATTTTGACTGCCACATGCTGAAAATTAGAAGGAAAGAAAATTTAGGGGGGAAAAAGGATTGTTGTTATTTAATTACAGTTTCTTTCTCTTGCTAACACATCAGCAAAATGAGATTCCAACCACCTCCAAGGCTGCACCAGGACATGGATGGTGGCTTAAAATGACAATAAACAAGCAAAAAAGAAGGGAAGGATAAAAGCACGAGCTTATACTTTGGTTTCAGTGTTTTGCTTAGATCAGTGCTAGACAGGGAGTAACCTGCTCCGTTCTGAGCACCTTCTCAACTTCAAAGACACAGGAAAACTTTTTCCACTTAAAAACTACGAAGGCAATTTGAAATGCCCTTAAAGGCATGGTGATGCCCAGCAGACAGGAGCCACTGTAGTTTGGGTGTAGAGAGATTTTGCTGTTTGCTAAGCCAAATTACAACCGAGGCAAGTCTGTTGTAACACAGAAATAACAAATACCTTCCAAGCTGGGAGGCAGTGAACATTTTTTCCACATACACACAAATATGTATTGCTTGTGGCCAGAAACCCAAGCCCCATCCTCCCAAACTACACCTCCTCCTATCCCCCAGGTCCCAGCAGCCTGAACCCAAGGGCTCGGGGAAGCTACTCCTCCTCTCTTCCTCCTCCGCATCACCCTGAAAATAAACACTCGAGTGTCAGCACAGCCATGGTATCTGTTTGACAGCACTGGAGATAGTGTATTAATTCAGTGGAGGTATTATGTATCTCATTTCAGTGTTTATTCTATAAAGCCCCAGTCACTGCACGTGTCAGCTTAAACCCTTCTCACAACACCAGAGATCCCCCAGGCACCTTCGGGCTGTGTCCCGTGGCTGAGGAGTCACCCGCGTGGTCAGGGCAGGCAATGAAAAGCCAGAGAGCTGAGCTCCTGCCTGTGCCTCTGCCCTCACACGCATGGTGTTTCACAAAACACACTCAGAGGACCTGGAGGCTTCTGAAGCCAGGGAAATCCTGCTTCTCTCGCCCCCAGTGCCACGCGGGCACAGGCAGGGCAGAGCTGAGCTCTGCAGCCTCGCTGCTGATCTGCAGGGCTGGAACCGGGTTTGTTGGTTGATTTCTGCAATGAAAAAGGAACACAGTGAGAGGGCACTGGCAAAGCAGTTAACGAGATTTATAGAAAATAGAGCCCAATCAAACAAAATCTCTTAAGGATCTCTGGAGCGGTTTTCGATTTTGATAAGAGTGTATCGAGCCGCTTTAAGGCTCACAGAAAGCAGCTGGTTTTTAAAGATAACTTCATGAGATGAGATGCAATTTTAACCTGATCTACACTGCTGCTGCATTTCATCCACTGTAAGGAAGAAGAGAGGAAAGCTCTGCCCTGCTCATCCATCCCTCAGCATTCAGACATAGCCCAGAGCAGCCAATTGATCGTGTGGGAAGACACAGCAGGCGAGGCCTGCCGGGGATTCCCAGGGCATGACAGATGTGACTCCAGCCCAAATCTCTGGGGGTTTTGCCACTCAGACTGAATTTGGGGATTTCCTTTTTCCGTTTGCAGATGAGAGGGACAAAGTCACAAGGCTGAGCGCAGGCTGCAATTCTTGATCAGCTCTGGATTTCCTCTCCTTTAGGAGCCTGTGGCATTTAAAAGCTGCCTAATCTCTATTTTGGTTTCTTGCCTGTGGCCTGAGGGAAGGAGAGGGAAGGACAGGAAGAGTAATTGCAAAGCAGAAAGCCTTTTGTCTCAAGTATTGATGAGATCTGGAATGCTTTCCTCCCTCTCACCCTGCTACTATCACCAAGGCTCCCACGAATTGCCACAACGGCCTAAAAGGTACATTTGCCCAAATTGTTCCTGCTACAGCCAGGAAGAAGATCCTAAATTCTATTTTCCTACTTATTTTTAATGCAAACAATCATCCCCTGCAGCTGATGGATCTGAGAACCTGCTCGTTGCTTTGGCGACCCAGGGCCCCTGACAGTGCTCAGGAGTAATCCAGGCCACTGGATAAAGCAGAGTTTCCTTCAGTAAGACAAAGAGAGGGAGGAATGGAGGAAATGGGATTTCCAGGGATGATTTTCCAGAGAGGTCATTTTGGATTTGACACTCAACTCAGCTGTGCATACTGACCTCTGGCTCTAAGTCCTGCTTTGAGTGGGTTTGGTTTCTTTTGGATTAAGTCCCTCACCTGGGTTACAAGGAATCTAAACCGACTTATTTTCTTGTTAACAGGAACCAGGATGCAAAGAGGGAATAAACAGAAAGCAAGTTAAGTTTAGGATATTTTGGTCAACTGATGCTTCATCTATCTCTCCATTAGTGCTCAAATTTAGGTCCCTCTGGCCTGAAGGACAGAGATTTACCCTTAATCACATTACTGCAATATTAAAAATTCTTTTCAGTTTAACCAGTTCCCTCTAAATTGTCACATCGAGATGTGGTAAATGTCAGACATATCAGTTAATGAAAACTACGTTTTACTGCCTCAGGAGCTGGGGGTGCCAAAAGGGAATTGCAAATACTGCAAATCCAAAAGAGTCTCTCTTTCAAGATAACAGAGCAAAATCAGCCAGAACCATTCCTTGAGAAGGTCCATGGCTCTGAGAGTTATTTTTTATATCATCTGCATTTATTCCAGTTCCAATCCAAGGAGGATATTTAAAGGACAAATATGGATGTTTAATATAGCTGCCATAAAGCAGAGGTACCACATGCCAGACCCTCCCTGTACCTCACCAGTGCACAAGCAGAAGCTGCTCCCAGTGCCTGGGTGACAAGCCCCCTCCATCCCTGCCACCCAGCACACTGAGAAATGGCTCCTGCAAACAGCCTGGCTGATGCCATTTTTCACCTGCATGATATTTTTTCTGGCTATGAAGTTATCATGGAGCCAAGGGACAACAGGAGGGGACTATCTTCCATCTTCTGCATCTATGCATGATAATAATGAGAAATTAACTTCCACTTTCCCAAAGGAGCAACCTACTGATGCAGAAAATGGCTGGGAAAAGCTGGAGTCCTGGAGGAAGACATGAAAAGAGACAGCCTTTCAAGAAAATATTGCACCAAATCCTTGTCCTCATTTCCTTAGGAATGCAAAGAAGACCAAGTCTTTGAACCTGTCTTCATCCAGGCCAGCGTGGGAATGGGGAGAAGTGCCAAGAGTGAGTGTGACAAGGTGCCTCCCACTCAGCTAGTGCCCTGCCATGCAGCAGAGCAGGCAGAGCTCTGGGGCTAGCAAACACTGCAGGTGATCAGCTCCAAGTAACCATCTATTTCCTTCTTCTCTGTGCTGTCCTCACACTGCAGCAGTGATGGACAGGGACTGTCAGTCAGGACTGACATCATGCTCTCAGAAACACCTCATCTCTTATTTCTTGTTTCTGCCCAAGAAGAGTATCTGATGACTGAAGTTATTTCTCCCCTGAGGAATGCTGTTCTTGAAGTCTTCATTTACCTTGACATTTCCCCCCACTATACCTGTGGCTTATCAGAAGATTAAAGCCCAAATAGAAAACTGAAAGAGGAATCTCAAGCAGTTGCAGCCCTTGACATCTCACCTGCCCTTGGCCATGCAGATACCTGGACACTCACTGCTGGCTTAGGAGGTCACCCAGACTAGTTAAGGATGGAGGCACCCAAGGCCAAGGCAGATCCATAACCCCTGTCTCAAGGGCATCACCCACCAGCCCAGGGGTGCACCTGGAGGATGCTGTAATAGGTAGATCTCTTCCATACTGGCAGAAAGCTTTAAAATTATATTTACAGGGAGAAATGTTTTCAAGACTGTGGGGACTTTGTCCATCACAGCTGTAACTCTGGCAGATCACACAAAAATTTGTTTGACAAGCACTTTTTCCCCCTCTCCTAAATAAATGCTTGGCTTTGACCCTGAGGCAATGATTCACACTTGCCCTGAAAGAAAAGAAACCCCAGCATGTGCCCAGCTGGCACCAGTGGGACCAAAAACCAAAGAAAAGCCCCTCAAAAACTTGTAGATATTCAGACTTCACCATAACTGCTGGAAAGCCATGGCATCTCATGGGGAGAGGCTGCTACCATTATAACCTCCACTCTCCTCACTGCAAATTGGGATTATTGGCACAGCAACTGAAGGAATCACAGATTATATGTTTGAAATTTGTCTGATCTTTGAACTCTACAGTGATGAAATAAAGACTTCAGATAAGTCTTCTTATCCATGTAGTAGGAGGTATAAATCACAAGGAAATGTAAATAGGCTGCAAGTTTTTTTTATCTAGAATTAAATGTCATTTCCATTTAAGATGTAAGTGAACTTCCTTCATATCTACAATATTTAAGAAGTTAAAGTTGAAAGTCACAGACTTAGCAATTTTATCCAGAGTTGCGGTTAACGCAATGGCTAATCCCATCAAGGGGGCATTAATTGGTGTCTAGATGCTCCTTCTCATAGCAGCAGTAGGCCATAAAACTTAATCCTTACCTCCTCTTTCCAGCATGTAGCCTCTGTGTTCATCAATAAAAGTAATGTGATTCATTAAATATGGGAGTAATTACCTGCGGCTCCAACAAACAGGACTGAACAAGCCATGCCCGTGCCAAGTTGGCTTTTGTGCCATCGCACAGAACTGCCAGGGGCTGCCAAGGAAAGCCCTTCTGCAAGATCAGGATAAATGCTGATGGCTGCAACACAAGCTGCAGACCACTACACAGCTGCTGGGCATCTCCTTGGTGTGGGCTGGGATACCCATGGACAGCTCCTACCCCAAAAGCAGCTCCTTGGGGCCACTTAAGGAGTGATCAGGATGCTGGTGCCACAAAACCACATCGTGAAGATATTCTGTTTGGTACAGAAGTGAATCCCTAGAACATCTGGGGCTCTGCTGACGGATGCAGGACCCGACTGTCCTCCCAGCAGTGATGTCCTGCAGCACAATGCAGGCAGGTGCCAAGCACGGCAGCTTCAGCTGAGAGTGACAGGGAGGCAGAGCCTTGCCTGTGCCCCCGTGGGTGTCCCTGTCAGGCTGCAGAGGCCGAGAGCAGCAGCACCTTGGTACAACAGCAGTGCTGACCAGCACCACTCCTTCTGTGCTGAGACCTGTACTCACTAATGTTTCAGAAATTAACCTCTTTGCTCTGTGTCCTTGCTCTTGACACAACTACAAATAGTGCTACCAGCACTAATAAGAGTGAGACAACTAACAACAGGATCTGACTTCTCAGTAGCTACTTACTCTGCTGCCATTTAAGTGTATTGCAGCTGGCCCCTAAGTGTGAACTACACAGAAGACTCACACAGCACCTCTACCTATCATGGCTACTCAGTCTGATGAATTCCACCATTATAATTTTCCTTTTAGAGCAAATAAATAAAAAAAAACCAAAAACAAAAACAAAAAACAGGTTAAAAACAAAGTAGATCTGTTATTTACCCAACCAGGTGGGTGAGCTCTGCTCTCCCAGTGGCATAGCAGGTAAGAACTCAGTTCAGCACCTTGTCTGGACCTCCCTAGGCAGGAAGATACTTCCAGAAACAGCACTGTCCCAAAGCTGCATATTTAGTTCCAGCAGTTAACAACAGTTTTCCCCACATTTTACTCAGCAACATGATAATTCAAATGTTGATCACTCCGAACTCTGTAACAGACTTGAAAATGAAATTAGAAACCATCTTTATGAACTCCTCAGCACACCGAGCAATTGAAGCCTCCTCGTAACGATGTAGGACCAAAGACAGAATATTAAAATTGTCATTAAGTGGAATGCACATGAAATGTTAAAAAGTCTTTCTGCAAATTATTTCTTGATATAATGTCATGCTGTAGAACTAAATCTTAGTACAAGGTATGAAAAAAGCCAGTTAAATCAACTTTGTTCATTTAAATATAATTTTAAAAGAACTGGCATTCATCTCTTTATTGCTCAAGGATTTTTATCAATTTCTTTAGCCCTCATTTATTTCTCTTCCCTACTCCTATGGGGCTACCATTTGATTTATTAGGAATTAATTCTTATAATTCATGAATGCTTTAAACTATTTTCAGATTAATCACCACCATCTCCACTGGTGCACCGAGGAGAGCCCCGTTCCCTCTCTGTGCTCACACAGACCAAAGGGCTCCAGCCCCCAGGTGCCAGCAGCCATTCTGCCTTATCAATTGCTCTCTCCATGGACACAGATTGTTACGGTGAGGACCAAGGGCTCCAATTAACTTTTAAAAGACTTATTTGGAGATGGCCGCCTCCTGCGGGTGCTACTTCAGTTCTAAATCTGGTCACTTCCCAGTGCAGCAGCAACACATGTGTGTGCAAACACTGCTGCATTCTTATGTGGAAGGAAGAAAATGGAAGAAAAATTCTATTTATTTAGTTAACTTACTTCAATTTCCCCACTTGTAACAACACCAGTTCCAGGCTAACAAGGTTTCCACAACTGTGTCGAAGTGGGGCTGTACCTTGGTTTTGTCCAAAGCACCACATATCAGGGAAATTTGCCATGATGCACATGAACAGTGTCCTTGGGCTCTGGCAGGTGTCACCTCCCCAGCACTGAGGCTGGTGGGAGCCACATGGGCTATTTTGGTAATTGGGGAAAATCTCACTGGGGATGAAAAGAGAGCAGAGGTCTGAGGAAGAAAAAGGGTTCTCCCTCTGCTAGCAGCACGCAGCTTGACTCATGACTTGAGACGCTATAAAAATCCAAATATTTAAAAATTGAATAATAATAAATTCATGATAAATTTTAATTCAGAACCACTCCAAATCATAAATGCAGTTCAACAGCTGATGAACTTCTAGCACTGCAAGCAGCGAAACAGCAAAGACTGGAGGAACTGGTGATGCTCGTATGGGAGGGAGCAACTCCCCAGCTGTGGTCCAGTAACACATCTGTCCATCTGTCCCCCATCAGCACAGCCAGGCTGGCAGAAGATGGGCAGAGCACTATGGGAAGGGCTGGAGAGGGGACACAGTGCTGCTCAACAGCCACCACCAGCTCACTCTGTCCAGGCAAAAACATCATTTGCAATATTGCAATTCTATTAAAAATGTTGATTTGCCTTGGACTCCATCGATTGCTGGGACTCCATTGATTCCTGATTAAAAGTAACTATGTACATAAATCTGGATTAACCTGGAAACCAGAGACTCTCAAACTGTCCCAGAAGCTGGGCTGACTGGGATGCCTGTCCTAAACCCACAGCCAGGACTATCAGCTCTTTGTAGGGCTGAAGCTTAGGACTGAGCCAGCTGCTGAAGTCAGTTTTAAGATAGGGCAACACAAGCAACTCCAGCCCTGTCCAGGCAAAGTGAGTGCTCCCAGGGAAGGAGGGCAGAGCTCACTGTGCATCCTCCAAATGGGTTCACAAGTGGTGGCACCAAGCCTGAGCTCTCTTCAATAGGCACCGAGAAGGCACATGCTGGAATGGCCCGCAGCAGCCTGTTCTCAGCCCTTCCTCTCTTTCAAATGAACCTCACAAATATAATCTGTTTATTTATATCAATTTAGTCCCATCAATTAATGATGACAAGGCAATTAACTAGAATGCCAGACAGTAAAAAATAACCACATAATGCCTTCTTTAGAGGAAATCTATTATGTAATTCCAATCGGTCTTCATTAACACAAAGTATTCCAGTAAAAGGTAGTAATCTAGTTATAGTCTGTGAAATATGAAGATCCGCAAAGTAATTTTTCAGAATTAAGGGTATTTTTTAGTCAATAAGAAGAAAACCTGTTTGCATTTTTTTCTGCAAAAAAACTTTTTTGCAAAAAACTACACAACTCTGTAACATAAGGTGCTGGCGCTGAGCAGGCTGTGCAGTATCACCAAAGAGGCTCTAAATTCCATTCATCACCTCCCTTCCCCACAGCGTTTGGGGCCTGGATCAAGCTGAGAGCGTGGCTTGCACCCATTTTTTCCATCCCCCATCCAACACTCGCTGCACAGGTGCTGGCAGCAGAGAAAGGAGTCTCAAGTCACCAGTTGTAGTGGTTTTCAAACACCCTGACAAGCAGGTATGGTGCTGATTAGTGTTCAAATCAGCGTTCACAGCTCTGTTTAGATGATGATGCAACGTTGACCCCACTCATCCTAGCCATGAGCTCTCCTTCACACACTGGCTCCACAACTGCCATGAGTGACAGGAGAGTGGCACAGCATAACCTGACCTGGATCATTCCTACCTGATGGACTGAGCAAGTAACTTGTGCACAGAACAAAGACACCATACTTGCTTCAGTATTTCATGTGAGGCACTTCAGAATTACCAGTGTTTTAATGGTACTAACCTAATTTATCAATTGTATATATTAAAGATTCAATTTTTAGGGAAATGAGATGAAAATCGTGAGCCCACAAAACAATCCGCTTCACATGGAAATACACATTTTCTAATTTTAAGCCTTATTCCCCTTCAAACTTATTAATAAACTAGTAGTTGATAAGAGAGAATTAACCCCAAATATAGAAAATCCTGCAAACAAAGAACACAGACAAATATAAAAGTAGTCAACCACTTCTCCAAAACATTCCCAAGCTGTTAAGTACTCTTGACTTAAAATCTCTAATGAAGCAGCTTAAAAATCCCAAATTCCTACAGGAATGTGTTTACAATACAAACTCAATTATTGTCTTATTCTGATGCTTATCTTTTTTTACACCCTCTCAGCTCATCCTACTTTGGAATTTAATTACATTCCACTATTTTTAGTTCAGATGAAATTACACATTTTCAGATTAATTTAGCCTAAACCAAGTCTTATTAACAGCAAATCCTTTTTCTATCATGCCCTAATTTGTGACCCTACAAGTCAGCATGAATTGCTCTTTTAAACCTTGTGTCACCCCACCATAAAGCCATGCCACTGTCCCCAAACCCAGCACAGCACCCAGCATTGCTGGGTCAAAGTTTGCCCAATTTCCTTTGATCAAAACCGTCCTTTTCCTCTTACCTCTGTTATTTTCCGAGCTCGGTTGACAGAGAACAGTCAGGGGGTGACTGTTCCCTACACACTGGTGCAGGGAAGGCGCGACCTTTTCTGATTAGTTAAAATCCAAGGACGATGTTCTCACAAGGACATTTCAGCTGAGCTATCACAGAAGCACAAGATGGGAACACGGGCCCGAAGCAGGCCCGGCACTCGGCTTCCCCCAGACCAAATCCCAGGACATGAAGCATTCCCTGATGGACACCTGATGCTTCCCACGGAACGCCCTGCCAGCACCGTGCCGGGAATCCCGGCCTCTCCCCAGGCTGCCTGAATCCAAGCACGGCCTCCACAGCTTTCCTCTCACCTCCCTCCCACCAGTTATGATCTTATGCAACTGTCAAATCCCTGGCATGTTTGAAACCTACTTGTTCAGGCGCCAAGTGGAGACTCATCTAATCCCTGCAACGAGTCACATGCTGCAATTGTGCTAATGCCATGCAAGACTTTCACTTTCCAGAACTTCACCAAATTTTTAATATCGGCAAGGAAGTAGGATTAAATGTTAGCTCCCCTATGAACTACATAACCTGAAGAAAAAACCCCAAACCCTAATGATTTGATCTTTTTCATACATTACTAGAGTGCCCTCATGTCCCTCCTGAGGGCAGAATCCCCTCTCTAACTACTGCCCACTCTGGCACATCAAAACTACAACAGTGGGGTTGTGTCCACACATCACCTGCTTTGGTTGATTTCCCACCTGCACACGTACCTGGCTCTGACCAAATACTATCTCACCCAATATCAGGGATTTTGGTAAAGGCAGGTGGGCAGACTAAAGGAAGTAATAATAAATATAACAGTCACTCCAGATCTGGGATCTATGCAGGATTAGAAGTGACTTTTTTATAAATTTCAGGAGTTGAGGAGATGAGAGTAAGGATTGAAGAGGAAAAGAAACCAGACAAGAGCAGCAGTTAGAAAAGCCTGGGAGTAAAACCAGCAGGAGAAGAGAAGGCAGAGCAAGCACACAAAGCTGCAATTATAAAATCCTCCAAATCTTTCATATCCTAAATTTAAAGCAGCGCACAAAATACTGCCCTGCTCTTGGCTAGCACTGTTCTCAAAGGCCACAGTTTATCAGAAAAAGTTTGCTGCAGAATTTAGCACTGGTTGGGTCTTCTAAAGCTGTCTGGGATTACAAATGCCATTGAGCAGGCAGACAGGTCCCCACACCACATCACCACCAGTGTTACCATCCCTGGCCTGAGGCATCTGCCTGAATACTGCAAAATGGAATTAAGAAGCTGAACAGTGGAAGAGCCATGTTCCACCCTGGCACTGGGAGTTGGGACTGGGCACTACTCAGTGAACCCTACATCACCTTACACATGGAGTATTTTCTTGGCAAGTGGTCCAACAGTGTCACCAGTTCTTAGTTGTTGACAAATCCTGTTACACAGCAAAGATTTGTACCAGAGCTTTCATTTAATTGCTGTAAATAAACCAAGCAACTTGGCTGAATGGCTTCATGAGTTAGAGGCCCAGCTGAGGGCCAAGACCTGTAATCCTCCTGCAGCACTGCTCCACGTGACATCCCAGGTGACACACAGCTACAGCAGCCACTGCTTCCAAAGACCCAGACAAAGCCTTCAGAACAACTTGGGGTTACTGCCACAGAGACACTGCCCCAACCCTGCACCAGCCCATTTTGGCTCCTGATTGTACTGTGCTTCCAGGAGCAGCCCCATTGGTGCTCTGCAGCACTGGTGCTTCCAAAGCCCTTGCAATTGTGTGCAGGTCATGATTCCAGCCCATGCTGCTGTGAATGAGCTTTGTGAGGCTGCAGAGAGAACTGATGGCACCCCAGAGAAACAGGTCAAACAGAGACTCTTGGACATGCTGCGAAAAGAGGTTTTGTCTCTCTTAAGGAAATGTGGAAAGGTTCCCACAATTATCACTTTGCTTCCTCTGCTTGTAACTGTGTAAATGAACCCTTAATACCCTGTTTACTCACTGCAGCAGCATAAGAGCAGGGGGAAACACAGGAGCCCTTTAGCCAGAGAGAATTAAATAAAATAGTGGGAACATCCCACAAATACCAAAGTCAATTAATTCATTTGTTACAGGGCAAGAGTCCTGCATAATTTGTCCTCTGAGTAGTTTATTTTACCTAATTGCTTATCCAGCAAGAAGATCTCCCCTGCATGACCCATTTGCTGTGCAAGAAGCTCGACTGATGAGAAATAAATGGTCACCTTCCAGAGGGCACGGAGTGACAGCAGGGACGCTCCATATGCTGCTTTGGTCCTCAGACCCACATCCAAGGAGAGGAATGCACCCATAACCTGACACCTCATAAGCAGGGTTAGTGTTGGTATCCAGGTTCTCCTAAGGAAACCAGGAGACCACAGTTCCCCTTTCCAGGACAAGCAGGAGAAGGGAAGGCTGCAGATAAGGCACACCCCCCCTAAGGCTTTACTTCCACCCAGCTGCATCGCTGCAACTCACAGCAATGCATTCATTCATCACTTGCCTTTTACAACAGCACTTAAGGCAACACAACAATTCCAGTTGTGAGGGTGGAGCTCTTAGTCAGCCACATCACCCTCTACTAGAGACAGACAGAGCAGAGGCAGAACCAAATGGCTTAATGCCTCACCTGTACATCCCCTGTCTGTAAACGCTGCTGGGGAACAGGTGGAGCAGAGCTGTCAGACCCACAGCCACCTTCAGCTGGCCAAAAGATGGAACCAGGACAGATGTTATTGGTCTCATCAAAATTTGGTAAATTGAACAGCTTTTATTTATCTTAATTTAGTTCATCCTTGACATTCATAAAATAAATACAGGAATAATACTATGGGTGCAATTCACTCTTACTGATGACAGCAACAATCACATGTGCTCTGACAAAGGACAGGGAGTGACATAGCTGCTGTCTGCTGGAAGCAGAGGTGAGGGTGCCAGAGGATCCCCAAGGGATCCACCAGTACCTCTCAGCTCAAAAACTCCCTGCAGCACCAAGTACATCCTCGCTGGACAGAGACAGGCAATGCTGAAAAGAGAAAGGACTGCAAGATGATGCTTGGAGATTGGCTGGGCAGCAGGTTTTGAGTCACCACCAAAGAGGCAACAGGATTTCTGTCAGGAAAGCTTCCAGTTTTCACATTCCACCGGGAGGCTTCTGATGGGCTTTTACTGATGCTTCATCTCCCTCTGAATCAATAGCAAACAATAATCCCACAGCTAGGCATAAATCATGTTGCACAACTCGGCAAATCATCACGTGGGATGCCTCCGGACAAGGCCACTTCTTTATTTCGAGAAACAGCACCATTAATGGTTTCTGCCTGCCAAGCAACAAGATTCCCACTTCACAGCACTGGAAATCTCCATCCTGCACTGAGCCCAGCTACTGTCTCCACTTACTGTGGAGCAAATGTAGGCAAAGCTCATCTCAGCTCATGGGTAGGTGGTGGGTGTTGGTGCTGGGGACGAGCCAGGGAGGCAGAGGGGCTGCGGAGGGACAGATGCCCACCCATCCTGACACAAGTCCTGAGATGTGCCCACCTGCCCTGGGCCACAAAGCCACTCCTCACACCAGTCCCAACACACACCCACCTGCCCAGGGCTGCAAAGCGGCTCCTAAAACCCCTTTTACCACTTGTCATCCTGGTGATGCCGCTTCAGGTGCAGCAGCCCCAGGCGGCAGAACTGCACTGTCTGTTTATGGGAAAAAAAGCTGCTGCAGCACGAGTCAGAAACTCAACGCTCCCACAAACAGCAGCTCTGGAAAACCCCGGCAGCACCTTCCCTCATGTCACTTTACATCCTGTCAGTAACTTACAGGAAACAAAACGGCCCATCAGAGTTATCCAAGGGTGTGAGACTTTAGGTACATCTGTAATTAAAACACAGATACCAAAGCTGCAAAGCAGCGCCATAAAGCAGATCATTTTACAGCTGGCTGGGCTCCCTCTGATGTACTTGAGAACCATTTTTAAGTGACATAAAGTTTAACATACCGGTACATCTGCCTACCCACCAGATTCTACACGGAATTTAAAATTTAATTATATTAAAGTATTGTTACAGTGCGCATAGCAAGAACGCCAACCAAGTGTAACTCAGGAGAATCTTTGCCAGATTGTTGTGAATCTGTGTTTTCAGGACTAGGAAGAAAAAGAAGAAAAAATTAAACCTGAACACCTGTATCAGTGCTCTCAGCTTCATTATTGCTCACCCACCAACTGCTCCACATTTGGGCTGAGCAGAGTCACACACTTGTCCAGTGTTTCACTACAATGTCAATGCACACCTACAGCACCTGAGCCTGCTAAGCAATTACTCCTCACACCACAGCAAAAGCAAAGCCTGCTCACTGCCTACACATGCTTATTCAGCACCAAAAGGAAAACCTCAACGTCTGCAGGCAGCTCCTCATCTTTCAACAACCACAACACAAACCAATCTGTCCTCTCCAGGCTGAGCAGCAGATCCTCTGGGATGCTTCCAGCTGCTCTGCATACACAGGCACAAACATCCTCCCCCCAGTTCCACGTTACCAGCACATGCTGGCTAACATTCCAATGGGCAACTTATATAACACTGTGCTTGTCACATAAGACACTGTCCCCATCATGAAATCAAAGCATCAACCCCCTGGCACAAGGCACCCTCTGCCCTGGGCTCAGGGGGCCCAATCCCTGCCAGTCCAAGAGGGTCATGGTGCCTTGTTTCAGCACTGCACTCCAACCTCAGGGCCAGGTTTCCTGGATGGAAAAATCCTTGTCAATAAATAAAGAACCCAAATAGTTTGTTTTTCATCAGTTGCTGTTTGCAGCCATTAAAATGCAACAAGCAGTTGCTGGATGGTGTTTTTGATGCAGAGAATGTATTGGAAGAAACAAGAGAATATCATTAAGGGTCAATTAGGAGCAACTTAGAGGTTATTTTTGCATAGCTTACATCCTGGACAAAAGAAGGTTCTTCAGTGCCATATGAGAATATAAATAAAGTTGCAAAAATCTTTAAAATGCGACAAAGACTCATTTTGTTGCCATTTATAACAGCCTGAAGAACAAACAACAGGTCTTCTGCCACTCTGCAGCCTGCACATATGATGCAGGAATGACAGGTCCAAGGTGGTTCCAAAACAGCCATCAAGCCCTGTCCTTCATGGCCCACTTCCATGGGAAGCACAGAATGCTGGACAACATGGAATTGTCTGCCAGCTCTGGGTGTGACCATCAGAAGCCCAGCCCAACAGCTCTTCCAGCTCCTCTATTCTACCCAGGACAAGGGCAGCTCCTCACTGATCTGCCTTGCAGTCTGGGAACCCCAATCACAAGCTCAGTACATGGGGCTCACACACACCGAGCAGCCTCCTCAACCCTAAGCATCCTCCTGCATGGGATCAAGAACAGTCAGAGCCTGCCAAATACTGAATGTCAGTGTTGCCCAAAGCCACATTATCTTCCTTGGCCATACCCATTGACAGAAAAACCTACCAAACCTTGCTGCAGGCAGATGGGTTTGCTGAATGACTTCACTGCTTTGTTATCAGATAATTGCTTTTTGTGTCTATTCCATGTTTTCCAGAGTTGTCTTCTCCTCCAAGGGGCAATACTGCAGGACTCTTATGAGTCCATGTAAAGAGGGCACCCCAACACTGTGTGCCTGCAAAGCCAGGCAGTGGGGGCAGATGTTAGTGTGCGTGGACCAGCTGTGGAGCCACCATCTCTGACACGTCTCCCTCTGACATGTGAGAAAGCCCAAGCCTGGTGACCATGCACAGGGGCTGCAGAGCCATTGGTGGGCTGGAAGAGCCAAACTTCAGCTTCTGTGCCAGATGAATCCACAATAGAAACACAGACCTCTTGTCTTGGATGTCTGAGTTGGCCAGTGACATCTTCTGCTGTGACACAGCTCTTCTGAGCTGCCAGCTGGATACAGAGGGAAACCAGCTCTCCCAGAGGACCAGCACACACCAGGCTGGATTTGCCATGGGAAGAATTTAGAAGGAATACTTGAAGACCATTGCCTGAGTCAGGCCAGGCATCTGGATGGTTCCCAGCAACTGTGCCCTTAGGTCACTTTACAATCAACACGGTGAGCTGTTAAAAGAATTCATTATTGGTGTCTCAACACCCCTGGACCACAGCAGCTAAAAATCTATATGAACGAAGGACTCTTAAAACCATTTGTGCACTGTTTATTCTCTGCAGGGACAATAAAGAGAAGGAAATACTGAAAGCAGTGAGAAGAAAGTGTTGAGAGTCATGAAATCTATAAAGTGTAAAGAGAGATGTGCCACATTTAGCAGGGATTATGTCAAGCAGCATCCTGAGCCAGGAGTGCTGACAGCACACACACGCTGCCTTCGACAGAGGAAAATAGGTCATATGCAACCCCAAACATGCCAGCAGAACTCCCTCCAGCACAAGCAGAAAACCCAAATTTCAGCACTGCCCACGGGCAAGGTTATTGGTCCTGGATCCTATGGAGAGTACGAGCCACATGAGAGAGCAGGACCTTTAAAACGTGCCTTGAATGTCTAAACAAGGTCTCGAGAGGACTTTTATTTGCAACAAGCACAAGGGGAGAGGACAGAACTTTTGCCACCAGTCACAGCTCTGGGCAGTTGCTATTCCACAACCTTCAGCTCCCATGAGCTTCTCCACGGGGAGCCTCTGTCTCATTTCCCAGCAGCTAGGACATCCTGGCAGCAGCATCCACACATGCAGTGGGACAGCTCTCACATAGAGCACACTGGAAAGAAGGCTCGCAAGGTAATGGCCTAACACAGTGAATTAATTCCAAAGCACAATTGTTTTCAATCTTCATTTAAACCCAACCTTACCTAATCTCACTTTAACGACATAGGAAATGGAAATTCCCTTAATAATGTAAGTTATGAATATTTATTACCGTATTTTTACCTGAAAATTGAGTAATTCAATTAATTTTACTATTAATTATTTAATACAGAATTAATATACTGCAAGATCCTAACTTTTCTTTACGATGCCGCTGATATCACAGTTAGGGGATGTTCCTTACGCTGGACTGATGGACAGGTAAGGCACAGGGTGTGCTTCCTGGGCAATGGGCACCTGGACAGGAGGTGGGGAGGCTCCAGGGACTGCACCCATCCTGCTCTCACTGGGGGCTGGTCCCCCCAGCAATCGCCCAGCGTCCTTTCCAAGACATGAAGCAGGAAGGGGCAGAAACACATCTGAACTGCATTCCCAGATGGAAAACTGACCTTGCAGCTTCTGGGCACAGCCAAGGCTTTTCCATTGCCTGGGGCCCACATGCAAAATAGTGAAATCACCTCAGATCGTTCAAGAATATTTTTAAAATACTGTACAAATGCTAACGGCAGAAGGCACCTGGAAACAGAGTAGCAAAGTATCTTCCTCTGGCACAATGCTCCTGGACTCAGAAAATTGACTTTGTCATTGAAATTCCAAAGTAAATAACAATTAAGTTCTACTTGATATATAAATGTCAAGTAATTTTTTTTTTTTGTCATCGTGATTTGCATTTAAACTTGGAAATGTCAGACACTTGGCCCTGCTGCATTAGCAGAACGCTTCCCCCGCCCCGCTGACGGAACACCCGCTGCGGATTACCCGGCACATCATCAAGTAACCAAACACCATTCCAAGGGAGCCTCAAGGTCGATGCTTACGAGGTGTACTTGCTAATTTATGTTGATCAACTGGAGCGCTCAAAAGACTATTGTAATAATGCTCCAGTACATTTATATCCGTGTATTCAATCAATTGGAGTCGTTCAACAAGAAGTTTCATAAAAAAGTAATTTTAGGGACCTTTTCCAAAGGTTTGTCACAGCTCCTTCAATGCCATCACAATGGCAAGAGGTCCTCTTCTCCATGTCCATGACTAAAGCAATACCCAACCGTGCTGTAAATATGGGAACGTCTTTTTGGGAAAGAGATGAAAACATTCAGAACTGCAAGCCTGGCTCCAAACCAGCTCATCCCTCATTGCCACACTCTGCCTTAGCTGCTCAGTGACCTGTGAGGCACCACAGCCCAGCCTGGCCTGACCCTCTGCAGCAGTTCCCTCACCAGTGGCTGAGCTGGACACCAATATGAGCCCTCTGCCCACAGCTGCAGCAGCACCAGCTCCCAGAGGCAGCGTCCAGCCGCGCCCGGAGCCCCCGTGGCATCATCCAGCAGTGACTCCTCACAGCACACTATACATCATCGTATTAGGAAACTCTGTGTGTGTCAGTGGTGCAATTAATTTTTATTAATTTTGTGAGATGAAATTAGTAGCACCCACAGCAGCAAACAAAGAACGGGGAGTGTTCCAGTTCAGTGCCAAATCGATGTCATTAATTCTGTAATACTGGGAGCCTTGATTGTAGCAACTCAGCATTTAACTCTTCCAATTAATTTTTATATTTAAAAAAAAAATAGAAAACTAACTGAACAATTTCAGAAGGACCTTGAACTCATGTCACAACTTTCCTTCTCCTGGGACGTTCTTTCTTCCAAGTGTAAACACACAAGAGGAAGGTAAGGAAATGTTCATCAGAAGATTATTTTCATGCATTGCCTTTAGCAAACCAAGCTCTAAAGATCAGAAGATGCTGCTACAAAAACATATATAATCTCCTATCTTTAATGATACCATGTACAGCCAGACTAGTTAATGTGTTTTCTGACCCCTTAAAAGGCTTCTCTGGCAAAGGTTCAGCCAGAAATTGTTTTGAATTAATTCTGAAACTGGGATTACCAACTCAGAAAAAACTATTGCTAATATTTAACTGAATTACCTGCTGTTCTGCAGCCAAGGACAGCCTCACAGCTGCCACCAGCAGGAAAGATCCATTCAGGCCCTTCCACCACCATGACAGCTCCAGGTCTTGGAGAACCACTGAGAAAGCAATTGGGTTTCCCACATCTCCTTCCCAGGTGCTACACGCTTTAATACGACAAGCAAATGCATTACTTACCAATGTCACAAAAATGTACAGTCTGGGGGGGAGAAAGCCCACAAAAGTAAAACAACACAGCTCTTTTGTTCTCATATTTCATGGAAAGCAGGTCCTCTGTGCGCCCCGTCTGCAGCTGCACTGCAGAGGTGCAGAGAAGGCCTCCACGTCCATCCTCTCTTCAGCTGGGTGCTGTGGAACACCTGGAATCAATCTGTGCTATTCGTTAGGGTGGCACTGCTCCCCGTGTCCCACTGTGACCTCTGTCCCTGCTCATGGCAGCAGGAGGTGATGCCAAACCTGGAGCACGCTGCTCCAGGCACCCGTGGCACTGGCCCCTGCAACGGATGATGCTGGGATGCAGGATGCTAGAATAGGCTTTTCTCTCACCTGGGTCCCAGCAGGCTCCTTCCAATGGCCCAGCCCTCTGCAATATGAAAACGTGGATTGGGAAAAAGAAAAACAGCAAAACCCCAGCAAGACCAGAAAGCAAGAGTCGTTCTCTGTGTTAGTGAGACGTATGGAGCCAGAACATAGCTGAAACAGCAGGAAAACATCCACAGCCAAAACTCCATGTCTGGGTTCTCAGGGGAGCGAGAAGTTAAACATTTATGGCAGCACGAAGAAGACATGACATTTACTGAATAATAAACTGCAAACATGTCTGTTAATGCAGCTTTTTGGGACCTCCTCACCATCAAACACTTAACCTCAGCAAGGGAAACACCAGAAAGCAAACAATCCCCATGCCTGTCTGTGAACAGGCAGCGCATGGTGGGGCTGGTGCTTTTTTATTTATTTAAAGTTAGAGGCAAGGGAGCTCTGTCAAGATAAACAGCCCGCGACCTTGCTCAGAGACTTCAGATCTGCTCATCTGAAGGGATACAATTAAATCCTGAGCAATCGGGTTAAAACTTTAACCTGCCAAGACTGTAGCTGTTTCATTTTTAATCAATCTGATTTCATTCAATAAAATGCTCATTAAGGCAATTAATGAGAGTTTGGTGTCACAAGCCATCAGGCATGACTGGGAGTTTCCACTTGGTGGTCAAGGCATTGATCAGTGAGTCAAGTCATCAGCGCGAGAGAGTCAATGTGCTGAGCAGGAGAACATTACCTGGTTTTGGGGGAGGTTGTTAGCCACTCCTCATGCTTTTCAAACGTTATTAAATAAGCTGCAATTTCCTGAAAGAGAAATGCAGAAAGAAAACAGAGTTACTTGCATGGCTGTGCTGGGAACTGGAAAGTTTTATAACAGAGACATGGAGCCGCCTACCCCGGGGCCAGGCTGCAGCTGAAATCGGGTTTTGACTGACAGAGCGCACCCAGTAAATGTTCACATCCACGCCACCAAGGCCAGGCTTAAACAGGACAATGAAGAGATGCAAATGAGGAAAGGCATTAACATTTTCCAGCACAGAGAATTTGCTGGTAACTGTGGTGACCACGGCATCGCCGAGAGCCCGGTATGACGTCAGGAAGCAAAGGGGAGGGTAGCGACAATACGGACACAGGGAGCTAAATAAAATATTTATAAATAGAACAGCATCACTGCAGAGAGAATTACTGAATTATTAATCGTTGCCATAAAAAGCCAGCGGGTGACATCAACATAAGTCATTGCTCCCACTTGCAGGAATGATACGGGCGATTACTTCCAGATCAGAACCGATTTGTTTGCAGGAAATTATCGGCGCCAGCGACATAATTCACGACAGTGCCTGTAAACAGGCCTGAGGAACATGGGACAGATGTTCATCCATTTCCTGGGTACAAACCCGGGGTGGTCAAAAGGTGACAACTGTCACCACACCAGCAGTGTCCCGATAGCTAGGGACGGCCATGGACTCCTGAGACTGTGCTGAAAATAAGCCCTCTACAATATAGTCAGAAAAATGTAGGGTTTTGATGGTTATCTTCCAAAAATTACCACCCAGCTCTCAGAGGGGCCTGCACAGCAAAAGCTGAACAAGTGAAGTCAGTTAAACTGTCTTCAGTGTACAAATGCCTCAAATCAGACCCCCAAACCACATGCAGTGTCATCTCCAGAGCCACTGCAGCACAAGTGTCCCCAGGCTGTAACTCCCAACAGCACAACACACGCCTGTGCCAGGGCTTTCCACCAGGAGAGGTGTTTTTATTATTTTTTTTTTAGCTAGCTCTATATAAGGGCTGTCGCTTACAGTACCAAAGCTAAAAACCCCCACAATGCTCTCCAACCAGCTGGCCCAAGCATCTGCTAGAGCCACAAAATGCAATTATATTACTCCCAAACGAGACGTAAAAATATCTTGTTTCCAATACTCTTGGTTTTAAGACTCATACTTAATGTCCTCTGGGCATTGCGGCGGTGCCAGATCTCCGTGTTATGTACTTTATTAGAGCTGTGTGAATGTCATATTAATGACTCCTGACCAACATGTTTACACTGCAAATAAATTCTCCTGGAATCCATCGATGCACCCCTTGTTTCCCAAGCCAGTCTCTGTAGGTTTAAGGGATCCCCATACACACAGATGACAGAGCAGTGACACAAAGCTCCAAAAACGCCTCTTTTTAATTTATGCCAAGTGGCTTATAGCTGAATAAAATTCAGCATCAAAGAAAGCCTGTGCAGACCTCCACCACCAACACTGATGACCTTCCCAATCCTGACAATTTCATAGCAGCTGTACCTGAATCAGATGCAAGTGCTGAAATCTGGACACTGCATGGCCAAAAAGTCTGACCCCAGATCTCCAACAGGCTAAAACCACATAACTAAAATTCTTCAGAAAATATGGAAAAAGATCTCTGGGGTTTTTTAAAGCCAGTGCAGTAATTCCACCAAAAATGCAGCAATCAGCAGAGCTCTATTCCCAACCCATCCCACATTATGTGTTCTCAGCTCACTATGCTACAAACCAGTGTCACCTCATGCTGTACAGTGAGATGAGCTCTGGAGAGACTGAGAAACACTTGGGAGTTCCCTGCACATCCTCTTCAGCACCAGGCAAGCAAGCATTTACAGAAACAAACCCCTTCAATACCAAGATGGTTTAGGAGGTTCAGGTTAGTCTGAGATTTTGCCTATTCCTTACTAAAATTCAACTGCTGTAAGGCGAATTAAGCCATTTTAAACTTCTGTGGCTGAACAAATACATTGCTATGGCATAGAAACCCAAAGTATTTCAGGTGAAGGAACTCAGCCTTACCCATGGCTCATTCACTCTGCTCCTTCCTGCCAGCCCATGCCAGGCATATGTGAAAACCTAATCCCAAATCATCACCAACTGGAGGAGCTGCAGCAACAAGAGGCTCCCATGCAAGGCAGAACATGGGTTTCCACTCTGCTGGCCTGGCCCACTCATGCTTGGGCAGAGAAAAGGTCAAGCTGCCAGTCAGTGCCACAGATACACATCGGGGAAAGAGGATGCACTTCTCTGCTGAAAAACCCCCTTAAAACCCCATTCCTTACATGTTCTGCTTTTTGTAACTACAACTTTGTGTCAGCTCTGCAAAGGAAAGTGCTCAGCCCAGCACTGGTGGTTGATCAGAGGTTTGCACAAGATGCCTCTGCCCACTGGCTCCCTGTCTGCTTGGTGGGGCACAGGCAGGGCTGGGGTTCAGCAGCTGCATGGGCCGATTATCCTGCTGTCACACCAACACCCTTTTTCCCTTTGAAAAAAGAGGGAAGAAATAGATTTATCACCAGAAGACACAAAGTCATTAAATAATTAAAAACAAAACTATGGGCACAATAAAAGCTCTCTGATAAAACCCTGCATTTTAATGTGTGTTAATTCCCCTAATGATTCTTTCTGTGTCTCACAGGGTCAAATCAATGTCCTCACAAAAAATATCCAATTATATCCCATTCATCGTATCTTTGGAGCAAGGCTATTGTTTGCTTTTGTCTCCTATCAAACCCTTTTCCCATTGCTTCTTGCCCGAGACTACAAACAAAAGACAGCATGGCACCAGCAAGGTCAGACGAGAAAGAGCTGGCTCTGAAACCCCGGCTGGTCCTGGCTCCTCTGTGATTGCACAGCGAGCAACAAAAATCAAGGGACGCCTGCACGCGACACAAACGCTCAATCTTGTCACCAGCGAGTCCCCCCGCAGCACCAGTCAGGCCAGGTGGCACTAGGTGGACCCCAAGGCCACCCAGGTTTATCTCCATGGGCAAGGGCACTAGACACCATGGGCAGCAGCCCCTGTGCCAGGATGTCCCACCCAGACCCACATCCCCTCTATCCCAGCTTTGAAATTACTGTCAGCATAAACTGAGTGAGCATTGCTGGGAAAGGGTGAATCACTGAAAGCTGTGTGGATCCAGCTCTCCTTCCGAGTGTGTCGGCCAATCCCAGGGCAATGCTCAGCACGTGGCTTTCCCTCTCTGAGTGCCTGCAGGACTGAGCCCACCACTCACACTGGTGAGAACAGGCTTGACTGACCATCTCAGGGAATCACACCATACAGCAATGAGATTATTTAACATTCAAATCACTCGAGTTGTGTTTTATCCTAAACTTGGTCAGATACTGCTGTGTTTAGTTTAGACTTGGTTTCTCAGGCTGAAAGCATTTTATCTAGGTGCGCATTTATTTTTATTTTGCACTTGCCAGTTTGTTTAGATTATTAGTGTGAATGCACCAGGGAGCCACCAGCTGGGAAGCCCAGCGAGCTGCGTGAGCCAGGACACAAGCAGCTCCACCATCTCCAGACAACTGCCACCAAGGAGGTTCCCACTGCTCCCTCAGCCTCGTGCCAGTGTGGCACCACTCAGCCTGGCGTTCCTGGCTCAGGCACGGTGGCAGAGCCACCACACGCTCCCCCACCCAATGCTACGTGACTGCAGCTCCTCAGACCCTTCAATATTTAATGTCAGCACGAAACAGCCCAGAGCTGTGGCACATGGGTGACCTGATCTCACCCGCCATGTCCCAGCTGCCGCGGTGAGGACAAGTGGCAGTGCCGCAGCCAGTGGTGCAGGGACAGGGACAGCAGGGAGGAAGAAACTCCCTCGGTGTGTTCAGTGCTGCCCAGCAGCTGCTGCAAAGCTGTTCATGCACAGGAGCTGGAGAGGACATGGCCACAAAGCACAGGACAGACCGACGGGCAGGGATCTGGCGGTGTCAGAGAGGCTCATGGCCCGTCGTGCACACAGGAAGGTGCCAACTCTGCCCCGAGCTGAAGGGTTTCCAGTGAACACACATATTTTTTGGTAGAAAAAGAGTAAGTTTAAAAAACTCTGAAACAGACAATTAATGGGTTCCCTAAAGCCATGGACTGAGTGTTGGTTCCTTCCTCCCACCTCGATTCCTTCCAGGTCATCTTGCTTTGTCACAAGGTATTGGCAATTCCCACCTCACCTCTCAAAATAAAAAGAGAAACTGTAAGAGAGAAGGATTGCAGAATTCCCTAAGCCAGGCAGCTCTGGTCACCATCTGGCCTCAAAGTAACATGTAATTCATTAAAAAAAAAGCAGTCTGAATTTCAAGTTATTACTTTGTATGAATGATACACACCCGAATTAATAAGCCTGAATCTATGCATGTGTTAGGAGAAAGCAGAAGAGTTTCTACTCATCCCTAGATTTAGACCACAGAGCTAATAAAGCTGCGATCCCTTAAGCGAGCACACTTATTCTCTTAGGAATTCACCACGTCCTCTCTGCTATAAAGACAAATTCCAGCCCATCACTTCCTTATTGTCCTTCTGCTCTGAAATTAAAATAAAAATTCATGTTGACTATGGACTATCTTCTCAGCTGGAATTGAGGCATTTTCATTTTCTACCCATCCCCACTCTCAAAGCTATTAATATTCTAAATATCCCAACTACAAACTGCTCCAAACACCAAACACACAGCTCACACCACCTTTTTCAGCATCATGGAAACAAAAATCAAAATCCCATTGCATTTGCCCAGTTGTTTGGCCTAAATCAGCAACACCATCAAAGGGATATTGCTCATGAGCTGGGTGAAACAAGGAGCAGGAGAAAGGCAAAGCGAGCCCAGGAGTGTCCAGCAGGGACAGGAGGGTCAGGTGACTGCAGGCTGACAACACCTGTCAGTGACCTGTCAGTGACTCCTACACCAGAATGTCTCACTGCCACTTCAGGCAGGACTTGGTTTGGTCTTGAAGCAGTACCTGTCTGCATCTTCTCAAAGCAGAAACATTGATCAGCCTATGCTGAGGCTGAAAAGGGGATAAAGCTCAAATATTGCTGCTGTTTTGCTGACAGTCTGTGTCAGCAGTACAAGCTGTGCCTGGGGGTCAGAGGTTGCCCAGGGCTGCCCAGCCAGAGCATGTGTCAGGCCGGACTTGCACAGATTTGGTTTTCCAACTCATGCCAAGTGCAGAGGCATTTATTCATACCTGTGAAAATACCACAGACTGGCTGAAGCCACACTCTTGGTCTGTTGCCCTAATGGATGAAACCCTCACCATTTTGGGGCCCAAAGCGTTGCCTTCCCTTGGTTTGCAGAGAGCAGGAGATGGCCCACAGCCCACTGGCTGCTGCTGTCCCCCTTACCCAGCCAGCCTGGCTGAGCTCATCTCTGCAGGAAAGGCCTGAGGGCAGCCCTGGTAGCACTGTCTGGTGCCACAGGACAGTAAAGCCTCCAAGTGGGAAATGCCTGTGGTTTGGGAGATGCTCGCCTTGGTTCCCTGCATGGCAGTGAGCGGTGGGATCGCAGGAGGGGGGGAATGTTTTCATTAATAATGGTGTCTCACCAACCATCTGCTAAAGGTCCACACTATTAATTTAAACAGGAAAAAAATGGAATCGATTACAGTTTTCAATTAAAGTACATGATGTCTCCAAACTGCAATCTTAATTAGATATTATAGGGTGACATTTAGGAATCCTGAGCTGTGATGGCTGATCAAGTCATCTGACTGCGACGGTGTTCGCAGCACTGCTGGGGCCTCGTTCACCCAGCACTGTCAGGAGAGCTGTCTGTCCTCAGATTCCAGTGCTGGAGCAGCTCTGACAAACTCCTGGGGTTAAAGGACCACAATGGTGAAACCCATGGCAGCCTTGGCACAAAAGAAAACCAGCTGCAAATCAGAGTGGACACAGTCCCAATGAAAACTTATGGAAAGGGGCAGAAGCAAGGGAAAAAAGTAAACAAAGTGAAAAAAAAAGAAAAGTAGCAAATGGACAACTATTTTCAGGGTTAAACCTAATATGAAAAAACTAGATTTGGACAAGAAATAACTTTCTCTAAAATACATGAAAAGGAGAAGGAAAAAAAAACCCAATCAAGAGCACAAGAAGTGACTAACACACACTGGAGCTGAACAAGATCTGCTCAGCTCTTTAACCTGTCAAACACATGGACAAGAACAAACTGAGACACACACTGGGTCTTTAGAAAAGCAAGAGCATGATGGGGCACAACTCCCCAGCCATGGCTGCCCTGAACCACTCGGAAGTGCTGTTAGTCACAAGTAAGAGCAAAGTCAGCCCTTGCATCAGCCCATGCCTAATAGGATTAGGATGGATTTTATCTTCCATTTAGGCCCCACACTGAGGGACAGTTAGTGAAACAGAGCAGTAACAAATAACGCCCAATCTTGAGTTACTGGAAAACACCCACAGGTCATTATGTGATTTTTTTTTTTTAATGACCTTGGACTAAACCCTGTGATTTAAAGAACCATGAACACTGGCATCCTGCTGGCACTGCTGGTTCAGTTCACTTGTCCTCTGAATCTTGAAAGAGTCAAATACGCAATGTGATTTAAAAAAAAAAAAGTCACTAAGATCTCTGTGTTTACGATGCATTAATTATAGCATAATAGCAAAAACCTCAATTATTGTACACAATTCTAACAGTCACATGTCTTGAAGATGCCAAAGTGCATTCCCCTGCTCCGGAGTGAGCATCTGCCCTCAGAGATGCCCTGCTCTCAGCTCCCACAGAAACCAGGAGGACCATGGAATGTTCTGCAGCTCTCCTCCACCAAGTGGCAAAGTCTAACTGCATCGTGGAGGATGGGGCAGATCCCCTGGGAACCTGCCCATGGCGTGGCGGTGCCTCCTGCCCCGGGGGACGCACCAGTCCCACTCTCAGCAGTGGGACCGCTGTGCCCAAGGAGGTGAGAACACCAGGGCCTGCTCCATTTGCCTTTCCTGCATGGAGACAGCAGCAAGCCCTTCCAAAGTCCTTCCAATGGAAGGATCACTAAAAGGGAAATATCCCCAGAAATTGCCCCTTTCTACTTACTCCTCACTCTCATATGCTCTGACATAATAATGTGCCACAGTCCTGCAGAACTGTCTTTTCAGCATGTTTTTACATTATGCCTAATTCTGTCAGAGTTTTTCAGGCCCACGTAACGACAGCTCAATGCAGAGTCAGATATAAATCTGGCTTAAGAGACTCTCACCAGGAATTCATTTAAAACTGTAAATGTTAAAAGATTCTGCTGCTGATTTATGGCATTTTCTTAAAATATACATATTCAATCATGATAAAAGCTGCATTCAAATGATGCTGCTGGTCTGACTGAGAGCCACAAAGACCAGAAATCTGGGAATAGCAGGGGAATCCAGGAATAGCAGGGACTGGGACATTTTACTGGTTCAACCAGTGCTCTGCTGTCATGCCACCACCTCAGTCTCACATCTTAATTAGTGCAAACAGGAGTCCTGGATGCTGGTGCTTTCATGCTCCATCTATCCCACTCCAGCCCAAGCACAAGGATCCCTTTTCCTGAAGATCCAGTTGAACAGAGAAGTTGCTGTACCTGAAGTCATTACTGGACAGGTTTATTCATTTTCCATTGTTTACACTGAAGGTTTTCCCAGCTCTGTCAATACCACACAAGTGTCCTGTATCATTGTGCAAACAAATTTAGTGTTAAAAAAAATTACCCATGCTACTCATTATCATCATTCCTGTAAGAATTGTTCATGTTTTGCATTTGTGAACAGAGAACCAGGTAGAGCCTTGAGTCGCACAGCCCTGTACCCAAGCATGGCCAGGCTGATGAAAACTCAGGAACAGTGTCTGGAATGAACCTGTGCAGCACCAGGACAATTCACAAAGGGGTTTTAAGCATTAAAGATGCCAAAAGAACCACAGTCCATGAGAGGGTCATGGCTTCTGGCTGTCCTTCCTGGAGCACATTGCCCAACCTGTACAGGAGTCCCTAATCTCATGCTGCTCCACTGAAATAAAAAATCTAAATGGAAGGACCAATATCAAATACAAGAGTAAACAAGTAGAAGTAGCCAGAAAAAGCATTATTCAGATATTTATATAACTAATTGTTCATTATTCAGAAGCTACAGAGCCATTAGCAGAAAGCCAGGGCTCTCTGCACTGTACTGTGGGAGATGCCTCCAACACCTCAGAGTGGTTCTGTCCCAGGCCCAGCTCAGGGGCTGATGGCCCAAGCCAGTTGTGCTGATGTCCCCAGCTCCTGCCTGGTGCTGCTGGGTTGGTTGGTTTTGGCAAGGTTTTTTGGTTTGGGGTTTTTCTCCCCAGATCTTCCCTGGTAAATTCAGAATCACAGACTATTCTGAGTTGGAAGAGACCCTGAAGGATGATAAAGTCAAACTCTTAACTGAATGACCCGTATGGGGATTGAACCTGTGACACTGGCATTATTCACACCATGCTTTAACCAAATAATCTCAGGGTCACTTTGATGGATTCTTCACAAAATCAGGAACAACATGTTCAGTTTCTGGAGGCAGCTCCGAAGTGCTGATCAGCTCCAGCAAACTCACAACACTCAGAGCTGTCATCAAACCATCCTCCCTTCCATGGGGGCATGAAAAGGGAAACATTTCTGCCCCATGTCAGGATCCAGCCATGATGATTAACCAGGGCCTATGGCCTGGGGGACACAGCAGGTCTGCTCCCAGAGTGGCTGGCAGATGCCAGCTGGCTCCCATCTGTGGAAACTGCCTCTCTGACCCGGAATTATTGTGTGTGTTGGCATTGCAAGGAAACAACCATAAAACCAGAGCAGCATCAGGGAACTGTAAATTCCTTGTGAGTTATTTTCAGACTTCCAAAAGTTTAGTTAATCCTTGCCTTTAAGAGAACACATAAGAAAAAAATGACAAGGCAAAAAATGACCAGAAAAAAAGGATGTTTGTGTGAAAAAGCCATTTCCCATTCTGAGCAGTGCCAGGACAGCAAACTGCCCAAAGTGCCCAGGATTCCCTGTATTTATCCTTGGAAAGGGGTTGACCAGAAGGCTGATGAAAGGCAGGGCTGATGCCATGTCACGCCAGTGACCTCTGGACTGCCAACCCACAGAACACTGCTGCAGGCTGTGCTGAGGCTGCTGTGTCCTTTCTCACAGACAGGAGCCAGCACAGAGCATGGATGCTGCTTCCCAAAGGTTAAGCATCACAGGCGATTTCATGCTCTTTATATTTCTAAGTGTTGTTTTGTTTTTTTTTTTTTTTTTTTTAATAATCATAAATCCCAACATCTGCTCCCAGGGCGAGAGCCCTTTGGCTCTGTGCTCAGCCAGGGAAGGGAACGTGGCTGCCAGTGGCTGCTGCAGGTGTTATTTTTAGTGCGACAGCTATTTACCAGCTCCATTCCCAGAAGGAATTCAGGGAGTAAAAGGGATGCTGATGCATTTCTTACTAAATATAGAAAAGGGGGCGAGCCACCACAGGCAGTGTGGCTGCAGCTTCCCTCTGCCATGGAGATGTGGCCTCAGCCAGGGGGATGCACCCCAGTGGTACCCGACACCACAGTGGGGCCACCCCGGCACAGGCTCCCCATTCACCACGTTCTAGCTAACCTTCAAGCTGGTGTTTAGAAAAAAGCTTTTTAAAAGTAGCTCTTATAACTAATTGGCTTCACTTTGAAGCCCTGATCCTGTAATGAATGGCTCCCGAAATCAAACAAAGCATTTTCAACACCAACAAAATTGCCTGTTATGAAAAGCAGAACGTTTTTAGGGTAATATTGACTTTAACGCTCTGTCAAGGCACATTGACAGCAGGATGAAAACAGCCCTCCCTCTGCTCACCCAACTCAAATCCAGCTGCTGAGAGGGGACCCTGAACACTTGTGCCAGGCTGTGCTTTACATCCCCAGGAGTGGGTTCATTTCCTATTAGTTTAAAAATATATACCTTAAAAAAAATTAAAATCTTGCTGATAAAAGAAAGGGATACAGTTTAGAATTACTCTGCTCTTCTCTGGTTTTAAGCCTTTAAAGTTCTGGAAAGGCAGTTTTGACAACCAGGAGCTCTGCAGGCCCAGACAGATGGGGATTCCTGGTTGAACTCCTTTTATATTTCCTTTATTGCTTCATATTTACCAACGACCTGGAAATGAGCAGTGTGAAGGTGCCACTTGAACATGACAGAAGGCATTTCCGAGTGAGGCTCAGACAGGCTGGAAAACCAGCCCAGAGCCCTGAACAAACTACAACCTGGGCAAATGACTGACACGACACAGAGTGCGTGGGATGCAAAAAACACAAGGTAATGGGGATTGGAAGAGCAAGATGCATTATTCATCCAGCCTGTGAGGGTCAGCATTAGTGGCATTACCACTGAGTGAGGGCATCAGGGCACAGCATGGTGGACACCTTGGATGCAGCTGCATCACCGTGAGCCACACTGGTCACCCCAGATCCACTCTGTGCTCCCCAGGGCTGCTGCTCTGGGCAACCACCCAAACCCCACCCATGGGATACAGAGAGATCTATGTATCCATAAATCTATACATCTCATTACAGATACTCAAAACACACACTCCTTGGGACACTTTATTTCCCTCTATAGTTTCCTGAGACCATTTACAGAGCAGAAGAAAAAGAGTTTAATGAATTACAGTGCAGTTAAGTTAGGCAACACCTAATGAAGTCACACCTTAATTGGGTATAATTGAGAACCCAGCCCTGCCACTGTTTGGATTATGAACTGCAACTTCTGGTCCCATGGAAATTAGCAGATACCTCCTCCCAGAGCAACCTGCTGAGAATGAAGTGCTGGTCACTCAATACCTGTTACAGCCCTCTCTGCTTCTATGGGGGAAAGGTTCCCCCCTGCTATTTCCCATTCCCAGTGAGCTCTACACTGCCTAACTTGGCCCTGATTTACCCAGCAACCATCCGACAGCAGTGCCAGCTCAGGGATGCCACTCTCGAGGACACCATAGGCAGGCTCAGCATCCCCAAGGGCAGCCCAGCCACAACTCTGGAGAGCCAGCAGTGCTGCACAGGGATGGCATCCAGGCTCCAGTGTGCCACAAGGGACAGCCTGGCAGGCCCATCCCAGGGATGGGCTTTGTGCCAGGCCCAGCTATGCTCCAAGAGTACTTCAGAACTGGGCAGCTCCCAGACCCTGTGAATCGTGCTGCCAAGAGGAGTCTCTGGCACGTGCAGACAGCTTCTTGTCTGCACTTAAAATACTACTTGATTAAAAAAAAAAAATGGAAAAAAAAAGGAAACAAATCGTGTTTTGTGGGACTGGGAGCATCAAGAGCAGGAATGGCAGCAGAAGCAATGCTTACTTGAGCCATGCTGCCAAGCTGAAAACACTTCAGCTGTGCCTGTGTGTGCCCTTGCCTTCAGCTGGTGTGGCTCCCATTTGCTTGGCTCCAAGTGGGGAGGAAAAATGCCATTTCCTCAGTGCCTACCCTGGAGCACTGTGAGGAGTGGCAAAGAGGAAAGGCTGCACTGTTCCAGATACACAAAGAGTACACAGAAGTAGAAAAACGTCATCCCATCACTTAATATATGCAAATTATGTTAAATATTTCATTCATTAAATGGCTCAGGTTATTACAGAATTGTACCTTAAGCTGTTCAGAAAGTTCATTCTTCTTGCACTTGCTCAGTAACATGAAATAACTGACTGAAATGAATATTTTACAGTTTGTGCAGACAGAACATTTATTAACAATTCTTTCCCTCTCAGAGTCCCTCTCCTAAGGAGGTTTCAGGCACCATGTGACTTAAATTATCCAGAGGGAATGAATTTTGGTTTATTTTTAAAAGTTTGGTTTATTCCCAGTTTGGAAGAGCCCAGCAACCTGGAAGGACCCAAACACAACCCTGCTGGGAGAGAAGAACAGACACAGAGCTCTTTCCCAAAAGGCAGTGGGGAGGGGGAGAGGAAAGCAGCCACAGAATTTAGGGATTTCCCTTACTGTAAGCCCAGACAGCTCCACTGCTCACAGGGAAACAGCTCCTGCAACAGCCCATAACGTGCCACGGGTCCTCTGGGATTTCACAGGAGTAATGTGAAGTGACAGAGCTCTGGCTCCCGCCATCCCCTGTCCCTGCCATCCCCGGGCCAGCCAGACAAGGGGGAAGGGGCCACTACAGGCAATTCCAGCTGCTTCCAGCCTCACCAACAGCCCAGGCAGCAGCGTTCTCCCCCATGGAGGCAGGGTCATTACCAGCTCCAACTAGGGGAGCAGGTCCCAATTAACCCACCAGCACATTCCAGCAGCTCCCAGCCCCGTGGTCCAGCATGCAGACCCCCTCTCCTTGGGGCAAGGGCAAGACACAACATACCCCAACACACACCCAGAAGACTGGCATCACACAGGCCTGAGGGGTAACACAGGCAGCCTCCATCACCCTCCACGGCAGCGCCTCCCACCACGTCGCCAGATGATTTTCCCTTTCGCACGCCATGGGCAGCTCCCAGGGAAAACCCACAGGGCTTCAACACAGCTCCTAACACGGGGTGGCAGCCACGTCTCTATGAACTTCCAGGCTTAGAGGAGACAGATGGATAAAAATAATTATCACTGGAATGGTGGCTCTGGCATCTAAGTCAGTCCCTGGCCAGTGACCCGGGAAAGGCGGCTCCCTCTGGCAGGAGCGTGTCCCTGGGATGGAGGTTTACAGCCTCAGCAGACACCCTGCAAGGTCTCATCAATCTCAGCTGGGAAAAACCTTTCCATTTCCAACGGGAATATGCAAACCAGGCTCCACACTGTAAATCTTCCTTTGCGGCGCTAAGGAGATAAGTAGGACCTATTAACCTCCCATGTTATTTCCAACTTCATTATTGGAGCTGACACAGGGAGAGCACTCGGTGACGGCTCTTTTTGGCAGAGTGCATGTAAATCGCTTTCTCAAAGGAAATTACTTCTCTGGGCTGAATGTTATTAATCTAAATTCTCCCTTAGTCAAATTGTTGCCCGTAATAAATATGGAACAGGTTGCTACGCTCATCTCTGAGGGCATCCTAATCCAGCTGCAGGTTTTCCCCTCAATTTGAAGGAGCTCCTGAGGATCTCCTCTGTGAGAGCAGCCTTCACCTAAGGATGGGACCATCCACCCCAATGTCGCTCAGCACAGGAGCACCCTGTGATTTCATAATGAAAATGTATTTTGGCCCTGCCAGCATCGCATGCTCCAGCAGTAAAGTGTAAGCAGGAGCAAGCCAGGGCCTGTGAGGCCAGGGAAGGGACACAAGGCACGGCCTTTTCCTGCAACATGATGTGGTGGCCTTCCATGGCCAACATCTTTCATGGCTGGTGCTTCATTTATGTCAGCTTTGCTACTGTTAAAGCAGCTCAACTTACAGTGTTCAGGACTTTGTGCTCTTTTGATATACACTTGATATCATTCTTGTGCAATTAAAAAACCCTGGAGTTGAAGCACAAACAGATCAAAAACCCCATAAAAACCAGATCCAAACCCAAATTGAACTTTGCCAGAGATGGAGCTAGGAATTTTATTTGCAGGAATTTTATTTTCTAGGAATTCCTTTCATTGAAAATCGACTCCTTGCCCGTAAAGATTTTCACAGAAATCCTCACAGAACACCCCTGCACAAAAAGCGACAATCCCTTCTGCTCAAAGGCACACCCCAGGTATGGAGGGGATTTGGAACACTATAAATCCAGTGGCACACACAGCCCTTCTCCTCATTTGTTACCAGCCAAGTGTGAAAATGTTAATGAAGGCAGCTGTAATAATCTACGGGAATTTCCCAATTAAGATTTTGTTCACGTCCACCAGCTCCCGCTCTAACGCAGCCTTGGAGCATCCCCCCTTCCACCCAAGAGCAGCCCTAATAGCCAGGCTCCATGCAGGCACCCTCACCTGGCCACCCCAATGAGGGAAATCACTGCCACTCTATTAACTCCAACTTCTACTGCATGTATTCCTAAAAGAAAATTAATGCAGAGAGATTTTAAGTGTGTGCCTACCCCCCTACATGAGTATGTTTGCAATATAACACACTGACAGCACTGAGTCAGGCAATACCACATCAGCCACTTTTACTGAAAAAAAGAAAAAAAAATTAAAAATTAAGTTTTGGGGGTGGCTTATAGCAGCCCTGGCTCGTGGGAAGCTGTTGCCTTCCTGGTTCAGCAAGGCAAACCCTGGGAGCCTGTCTGGGTGTTGGGAGCACATCTCTCTCCTGGAACAGCAGAAGGGAAAGAGACGCCATGATAAAATGAAGGCATCCTCACAAATAAATTACTTTTCTACCACAGTCGTGTGATTTTTAATTTTCCTCTAATTTCAGGACTGCAGCACTGATATAAAACCCCTCTAAGTGTTTTAGGGAGATGGTAATGGTCCTATACTAAAATAATTCAACCAACACTATAATTTTAGTACCACTATCAAAATGAAATAATGGCTGTTTACTGTGTTACACCTTTCAAATGACCTTCATTTGAATACAAATTGTGGCTCCAAACTCCAAAAGCCGCTCCATTTCAGGAGGCAGCAAATTGAGGATGTTTACCCAGGGTTTATTCTGCCAGCAGATTCCTCGGCATAACCACAAAGGCCAAATGTGTTTGGGGGGGTTCTTTTCCTCTGAAATTGTCAAAGACCAGCCTAAAGGACGCACCTGGATCTGACCAGAAGCTGAGCCACAGCCCTTCACTCTGCTCCAAGCATGATGGGAATGACACATTCTGTTTTATCTGGAAATATTTATTGGTGATGAAACTGTTCACTCACAGCTCCCTCTCTCCCAACCATCTCACCACCCTAGACAAAGAACTAAGACTACTCTGCCAATAATCAGGTACCCAGATGAAAGGAAGAGGTGGATGGGTCCTGTCTCAATCTGGGCCTTGAAAACACTTTACTTGATTTTATTTTTTTATGGCTAGGCTCTGTCTGCCCATCATGGGCTCTCACACTGGTTTTGGGGACCCCGTGCAGCCACCTCTGCCCAGAGAAGCTGTGGGTGCCCAGGTTGTGGGGACAGACCTGGGCAGCCCGACAGGGGCTGCTCCAAACTCCTGTGGCTGTGTGGAATTCGCAGCTCAGCCCACACAGGCAGAGCGGGGGTGGTCACAGGCGAGGATTTGCAGAAAAAATTTCATTACAGATATTTGCTGATATTCATTCATACACCTGGGAACCCCAGTCTATCACCAGCTATTTCACTCTAATAATGAATTTCTGCCCTTTCATCAACATTAGTCAGAACAAGCTCTGAGAAAATTCCCATTTGGTGCCAGGAACATAACAGAAAACATTGACATGAATGGCAGCAAGCAAAGCCAAGCAGTGTGCCCAGCTGCAAGGCAACACAAGCTGCCACCACCCAAATCTGAGCCCTTCCAAGATCACTCCTAAGAAGGGGAAAAAAGTACAACAAAAAAATTATCTTTAAGGTGCCAGAAGCTGTGCTACAAACTCCCTTCCTGTGGACACCAAAGGGCCATGATCCCATGCTCAAGAGCATTCCCTCCCCTTCTCCAGTTCCCAACAAACCAGTGGTGATCCAGGCACCAGGCTGAGCGCTGCTTTTGCTGCTGCTCACAACCCAAGTGCTACAGTGGGAAAATCCCACACGTCGAAAATACGGAGTGTCTGTAAACACTCCTGTTCCGAGACACCTACGTGTAATTACTCACGATGAGTGAGGAGGAGGAAGAAAAACCCACTTTTTGTTTTTAGTTCTCTTCTTTGTGCATAGAAGCTACTGCAAGAGAAGCCCTGGCCAGCCAGCATCTCTGGAGGGGAAGAGCAGCGTGTGGCCACAACAGCTGGAGTGAGTGAGGGCAACAGTGTTTGGACAGCAGTGCCATTCTGGGGAAGCAGAAAGGGAAATCCCTTTTATTAAGGATGATCTCTGTCTTTCCCCAGAGCTGCCTTTCCTTGGGAGATGCAGCCCTGCCAAGGACAGAGCCGTGCCAGCAGTGGATGCCCCAAATGGAGATCTTGACCCAACACCCACCTCCACTGTGGTGACATGTGGAGAAACAAAAGGAGTTTAAACAATAAGTGGTGTATAAAACATCTGAAAACAAGACAAATTAGTCATTAAAAATTAATTTTGTAAAATTACAATCTTGTTAATAGACACTGTCGTGACTTTGCATGTTCCTTTCCAGGCAGGAGGGAGGAAGGGGACTCAAAACTCTTTTTACTGTATTTCAGAAACTGAAGAGGTAGATACCCATGCCTTTGGAAGCCTGTGTTCCACCACACCATCCAGGTGCTGGCAGCATGGCCCTGTATGGAGAGGTGCCAAACAATCTGACCAGGGCAGGTGAGCACCTGAAACCCTGTGCTGAAATCCCCACCATGAACCTGCCTGTGGGATGCTCCAATGTTATTTTCATGTGCTCAACAGCGAGGACTATGCCAAAATACTCAAGGTCAAGAGACCAGCATGGTTCGAGGCAATCTGCACCTCTTAAAACAGTGACAAATATGTTATTTAATTTTAATGAGCTTTTTTGCATCTCCAATCTAATTACAGCATTATCAAGCACTGCTCTGAACTGCAGGTGGCTGCTCATTACTTGGGGTAAGGCTGTCACAAGCATTTTTCATGAATACTAAAAACTACCTCGTTTCACCACCCGCTCTGAAATATCCCCAGCTGATTGCTCCACTTCTGAATGTGGGGTTTGGTGTGGTTAAGAGAGAGCAGCACCCACAAGCACAGCTTTATGTGCCTGCCCAGCTCTTCTGGCCAAAACCCTCAGGGGAAACACCACCACATCCACCAAAAGCAAGTGAGTTTTGGTGTGCAAAATACTCATGCCAGAAGCGTCCCCCAAAAGCAAACATCTCCCTGTTCTGCACACAGCAGTGAGGACACCCTGTGTCAGGGCACTGAGGAAAACCCCTGATTTCCAGATGGCTTTCTATTTTTTGCTTTCAACTAAGTGGGGTTTTTAAATCATTATTATTAAAAACAAGGAAAATTCCAATGTCAAAAGTATTTTGGCAAGATCAAAATTCTTCCATTTTCCTCTTATAAGCTTTGCAAAAAATCAGATTTTTCTGTTCCTTTTTGGCCAATTCCTTTGACCACCTCTCCTCATGGGCCGCTGTCTCCTCCATGCAGCTCAAAGCTGCTGGAGCTCACGTTCAAAAGGCTCAGTAACCAGCAAGAATCAGATATTTTAATCCTCCCCAAATCCCCTTTTCCCTGCATGGTTTGGTGAGCACAGGCAACAAACAAGCGATAACTAAACCCCAACAGCAGCTTTTCCTCTTACAAAGCAGGAAGGCAAGCAGGACACCCCCCTCAACAACCCCCAATCTTCATCCCTCAGGGAGGCAGGAACTGCCCAGCTCACCCTTGGATTGCCTTTTCCCCTCCCAAAAAAAAAAAAAAAACTGGTCCAGCTTGTGGCAGCCCACAGGTCTGCCTGACCAGGAGCGCTCACTGGCATCCAGGGGGGCACAGGGTGACGGCAGGGGACCGAGGGCTGAGGGGACACCAGGCTCTGCACCACAGGGACACCCCAGGAATGCGAGAGCATCCCAGACAAGCTCCAGGTTCGTCCGAGTTCCCCCGGCAGCCTCACCAGTGCTCACTAACAGCAGCTGGGAGAGGCCGGGGCATCTGGGGCTGAGGCAGCTGGGCAGCAGCACCTGGGCCACCTCCCACACGCCAAATATGCACGTGTGCATGTGTGCATGCAGGTGTGTGTCTGTGTATGCATGTGTCTATCTGTGTATGCACGTGTGCATGTGTGCATGCAGGTGTGTGTCTGTGTATGCATGTGTCTATCTGTGTATGCACGTGTGCATGTGTGCATGCAGGGGGGGGTGTGTGTGTATGCATGTGTCTGTGTATGCACATGTGCATGTGTGCATGCAGGTGTGTGTCTGTGTATGCATGTGTCTATCTGTGTATGCATGTGTGCATGCAGGTGTGTGTGTGTGTATGCATGTGTCTATCTGTGTATGCACGTGTGCATGTGTGCATGCAGGTGTGTGTCTGTGTATGCATGTGTCTATCTGTGTATGCACGTGTGCATGTGTGCATGCAGGTGTGTGTGTGTATGCATGTGTCTGTGTATGCACGTGTGCATGTGTGCATGCAGGTGTGTGTGTGTATGCACATGTCTGTGTATGCACATGTGCATGTGTGCATGCAGGTGTGTGTGTGTATGCACATGTCTGTGTATGCACATGTGCATGTGTGCATGCAGGTGTGTGTGTATGCACGTGTCTGTGTATGCACATGTGCATGTGTGCATGCAGGTGTGTGTGTGTATGCACGTGTCTGTGTATGCACATGTGCATGTGTGCATGCAGGTGTGTGTGTGTATGCACGTGTCTGTGTATGCATGTGTCTGTGTGTATGCGTTTATCTGTGCATGCACGTGTGTATCTATGTTCTGGCATGTATCTCTGTGCCTGCATGTCCATGTAACTGCACACACTCACACAGAGCAGAGCTGCCCAGAGCATTGCCGCTCCGTGTTACACCGGCACACGCTGGCGGAGCCGCGGTTCGTTCCCGGCGCCGCTGCGGCAGTCCCGGCGTGTCCCCCTGACCTTGCTGCAAACCGCAGCGGCCTTTGGCACACGGGATCGCAGCCCGGCTGTGGGAACGGACGTGCCCGCACGCTGGGCCGGGGGATGCCATCGGGGACCCCCCTTCGCAGGGACCGGCGAGGCAGGGACGCTGGCCAGGAATTCAGCACTGGGCTGGGAGAGTGCGTTCCCTGGCGGAGCGGGAGCTGCGGGAGGGAAGGGATGGGGCAGGGTGAGCGAGGGTGTGGAGAGACCCGCGTTTGTTCAGCCAGGCCCCGCAGGAGCACCCGGCCCTTTCCTCCGGGCCCCTCTCCAGATAAGCACACTGCCTTTAGTTAAAGTGTGTGCCAGCTGCAGCCCCGCGACCAGAGCAAGCAGAGATGTGGCGTTGAATGATAATTAAATACATTCGCATCATCTGTCATTTTTTACTGCAGGTGCCGGTGTAATAAATCCGAGCTTGACTCTTCTGTCAGCTGGCAGCGAACATGTTTTAACACCAAATCCCGGGGGAAGAATTCAGAATGGCTTGGCCTTGCACAGGGAGGAGCCGCCTGTAACAACGCCAAGTGGGTAACGCATACTTGATTGCTTTCATAGTATTTTTATTATTTTGGTGACACGTGCCTGATGTAGCGTTTCAACCCCACTCCCACAGGGAAGGCAAACATTTCCACCACCGTCTTCCTGCCACACCCCAACCCTCCACCCACAGCCGCGGCTCTGCTCGCCTCAGCCCTTAGCACTGTCCCAGCATCTTGATGTGCCTGTGACCTGTTTAGGGTTATTAGGATTTTGATCAAAGAGAAAAAAAAGTCAAAAGAAAAAGGCAAACAGAAAAAAAAAGTGTATTAATTTAATTAGAACAACGACAACTCAGAAAATTAAACATTTAAGTTACTATGTTGTAAAACCTAACTCATCCCTCTGGTGCACAGTTTCCCCATGGATCTATGTAAACTTCTCCACAGTCATCCTGTGCAGAACAGCGAATCCTTCACTGCAGGTATTGCTGAGACACCCCTTATGACACTATTTTCCACAGACATCCACACACCTGTGATGCAGCACCAGCCTCTTCAGTGTACTGACGCTGCAATAATGAACTGTTTCAGTTTGAAGTCGATTCATTATTTTACCAATAGTTTTCTTCTCCTTGCCTTCCGCACACGGCCCAGTTGATGCACAGATCAGGTACAAATCCAGGTGCCGCAGGATGCTCGTGTGTCCAAGCTGGCCCCTGTCCCACAAAGGATAGCCAGGCCTGGCTACAGGAACCAGTCCCTGCAAACCCAGGTGGAAAAGCGTGGAGTGCAAAAGGAGAAGCCAAAACCCAAATGAGAACAATCCTCCTGATTCTCACTATGGAGCACCGGTGCTGCGGTGTGCCATGGCTGGGGCTTGCCAACTGCACCCGCTATTTATAACCCTGGCACTTACACAATTACAGCTCTACAACTCACAATACAGGCCTGGAAATCAGAACACTTTATTTACCCAGCCAAAGCTTTATCGGTGCAGTTGGCTTTCCAGTGAGGGAAGTTGTGTTTATGAAGCACTTCCTTGTAGGTGCCTGTCTGCCTTCAGCTGCCCTGAACAGCATCTCCCTTCTGGCAGCACAGGCTGGTGGGAAACACAGAGGTAAATCTTTTGGCAGCACTCTCCATCTTCCAGGACTTGCTGCACTTTTAACCTAATAAAGTCCTGATTCTAATTTGAGGCAGAAAATGCAACTGAAGGGGCAAACAGCTGTGGGTCCTGCCCCAAAGTGGGCACAGGTGCCTGCAATTCCCCCTAGGTGGTTTCTATCCACACTTACTGAGTGCTCCACTCCTTGTTCAGTTTTGACTTTGTCATAGTACTTTGCCAGCTGAATGTGTGTCTTGGAGCCACACGTCTTTTTTAATGAATTACATTAAATTAAATCATAAGTAAGCTGAGTGGCTTCAGAAGAGCAGAACCCCCCTTTTGTATGCAGAACAAAACCCGGTGCTGCCTGCTTTGCGGTTTCCTTGGCAAGCACACGGCTCTGCTCAGCTCTCCCCTGCTGGAGCAGCAACAGCCCTCTAACATCATCAGAACACAGGGACGATTCTGAATTCAGGGGCAGGAATCACTGACACTGAACTGATAGCATGGTTACAGACCCCTTCCCAACCACAGACTGTCCCAAGACGGGGTCCTTGTCACTCTCCCCAGCATATTCCTAAACCCATAATCCCCAAATCCAGGATCCACCAGTGCCAAAAATTCCTGGTGTGGGTTTGCAATTCCTCCCACCAGCACTACTGCCTGCAGCATCACCCCGTGCTTTAAACAAAAGCATGGTTTTCCTTTCATTAAAAACATTCCCACGGATTAAAGATTTGGAGGCCACGGCAAAGCAAGTTAAACATTTACTTTCTATTAAAACATCTAAATGAGAAGATTAAAACCTGTTTTACATTTAACAGGCAAAGTCAAATCAGCACAGGAGCAGCTTAGTGCGTACTTAGAGCCAAGGCATTCTGATGTGCAGAGGTAATCAATTTACAGAGGGAGGGATTTCCTAAAACTACTCAGAAAGGGGAAAAAAAACCAGCACGCATACATTTGAACAAATCTTTCCCTTCTGTCCCCATGGCCGCCTCCCAGAGCTGTTTTGCTGCAGCTCCAATCAGCTCGCTCTCACTGACAGCTCTTGCCCCAGATTCCCCCATAAAATATTTTCACAGCTGATTAGTCTATTTAGCACGTTGCACGCTTAAGCTCTTTTGTTTATTTTTCATTTGAGATGGCAGGAAGAGACAATCCAGTGGAATGCAGAAGGGGGTTATTGACTGTGCTTAATGGCAACTGTTTGCAGGAGTAGCAGTTAGAGGTCACAGAGGTGACGCAGACACAGCTGACTGCTGCAGGAATTTCTGCTCTAATTTTCTAACATCCAAACAGACTCTGCCTGGTAACAGAAACCACTGAACTACAGCTGGTTTCTGCCAAGGCAGAATTCCCAGGGGAAGCTGAAAGTCTCCCTTTACAGGGCCAAAATCCAAGTCTATTTGTATTTGCCTGCAGCTGATCTAACAGCATTCGGATACGAGACCAGCTCTGTCCTGCCACGCTGAGGCAAAGCCCCCACTGCTGCCAGGCACCTCTTCCACAGCGTGTATTAGCCAAACTTTGGGATCACCCATCCCACCAAAAGGGTTTTTTGGAGATGCCATTTCAGATGAGTGCCAAACCCACAGAGTAACACAAAGCACCAGCACTGCTGGACACAATCCTCCATCCAAAGACCTGAGATCCAAACCCAGGTACTGAACCAGAACATCTGTGATGCCTCCATGGCCAGCAGGGAACCCCGCAGGGACTTGCACACAGATCTCAGTCCCAGGTTTCCAAGTGAGGTGCTCTGATGCAATGAGTAGCTGATTTTATACCCCCTCTCTACAACAGCTCCATCAGTTGATCCTGCTGCCATTAAAAGGAAGGGATCAGAGCTCCCACACTCCCATGTAACAGAATTAGACTGAATCCCCCCTCATGTCCTAGAGGCCATCCCAAGGTCTCTTCTTCAGTTATATAATCGTCACTTTCAAAAATTTATTTAAAAAGTGAAAAGCAGCAGAAGGAAGTGAGGGGCAGAGCGGATGTGTGCAGCCCCTGGGGTGGAGGGTTGTTTACTTTTAAATGATCACACAATTTCAGGGTGAAGCAGCACACAGCTAAAGGGAGAATCACGTGAACGTGCTGCTTAACTGGCCTTGTCAGACAAGTTTTTTGGCATGAGCATGTATTATGCAAAAGGAATAATCCCTTTAACTAAAATATTTGAAAGAGGGTTGCACAGCCAGGAACCAAAGGGAGGTTTTGCCATTATTTCTCATCTGATCACGCTGAATAAAATGGTCCAACTTACAAAGTATTTTAGGACAGAACTTGGATACTGTCTCTACTTGCAAGCAAATGCATTTTGCCACTTGTGCAGACTAAACATACTACATGCAGACAGGAAAGTAGCTGGGTGGCTCCAAGGCTCGCTGGAGAGAAGCCATACGACCCGTTGCCCACAGGTAATGCTCACAGGGGAAGGGTCCCAGCACCAGCCACGAGCAGGAGGCAGGAGAACAGCCCTGGGACGCTTTGCAGCTCCCAAGCCCTCGACTCTGCAGCAGCCGAGTGTCAGTGCTGCCGCTGCCTTTGCTCACACTCCCACGCCGGAGCCCACCGGCACGGCAGCGCGGTGCTGCGAGCTTCAACAGCGGCCTCCCCCCGCGCCCCTCCCGGGGACGGCCGAGGCGCTGCCCCTGCCAGAGCCACGGCGTTGGCTGCCCTACAATCGCCGTCTCCTCCAAGCCCTGATCTTCCCTGCAAACCTGTACATTCAGTGCCTTCGCAGCACCCTCCTGTGGGGATTCCGCGTCCGTACAGACACGGGGGCAGCTGGAAACGGGCCGCGATGGAAACTCTCCTCTTCCTCCTCCTCCGGCGAGGCGCGGGGACAAGGCAGCTCGGCCCGCGGCTCCGAGGCGCCAGGCCGTGCCGCCGGCAGGCGCCACGTCCCGGTAGCGAGCGAGGCCGGGTGAGGAGGCCAAAAGCACCCGGGCCGCTGGCACGGCCCGGACAGGCCCGGCAGCCGTGGGGGCTGCGGCCAGCGGTGCTCCCGGCGCTGCTGCGCTGCTCAGCTCGGCGTGCAACCAGCCAGCGTTGTTTATCTATAGCCTACGGACTCACAAAGCCGAACAGTGACAGGTAATTACAAAAAGTAGTAAAAATTAATAAATTTCTTTGCAGCAACCTCTGACATATAGAAAGTGCTCCTCAACTCCTTCCCTGGGGTGTGCAATTGCCCCCCCACGGAGTGTATCACTGCTTAAAAACCTGCTCTCAAAACCAGGAAAACCTTCATTTAGCAGCACCTCGTTTGGAACCACTTTTGCATTAACACTTTTGTTTTCATGGTGATGCTGCATTTTCATTCAGCTACTTTAAAGCATTTTTGTCACAAGTTGCAGTGATTTTACACCTCAATGAAAACCAGAGCGCTTATTTTTAAGAGAAAGAAGACTTGAGAAAGTTTATAATTATTATGTTACTAAACAATTAAGTTTTTTTTAAAATTTGTGTTTACACTCTTAATGTACAGCATTCAGAGTGGTGCCAAGATACACAAATCCCAGATATTGCAAGAATTCTGCAAAATTAGACTTGGATAAATCTGAAATCTGAATCACTGATTACTCTCCAGGTTACACAGTAATTCAACATCCTTCAGCATGTGACTTGCAGAGAGCACACAAATCAGTTCACTTGTGCAACGGGCAGTAAGAACACGGATATGGCATCATTCATTTTTGAAGCCTTTCACACCAAATTAATTCATCTTAATAGATGGCACTTCTGCAGAAACAAACCAAATTTTTGGCTTCCCAAATGAAGGATTTTCAAACAAGTCTGGCAGATGAGCATTAGGTGAAGCACAGACACACTACTGACACACCTCTCTAGTTCAGATGCTCTAAAGCAAGGCAAGAGCAAATCGTGGGAGAGATGATAATCCCTCATCTACTTTTTCCTCCACCTAACAAGAGAAGTTCTTTCCATACCCTCATTGCCTGGCAATGACCGCTTTCACCTATCAGGAGTGGCACATTGCTCCCATCCCTGGAGCACTCAAGTATCCTGTCATGGAAAAGAACAGGCCATAGAATCAATCAGACAGAAGCTGTCAGAGAAGAGCATCTAGTCTGGAAAACTCAGGTGCAAAACTGCAATTAAAAGCTGCCTTCCCATTGCCAGAAATCCTTTCCAAACCATCATCCCGGACAGGAACTAAAACCTTCTCTTGAAAGTTAAAAATTCATTGCACTTGTCAAACTCTGAGAAAGGAAGAGCTGCTCAGCTACTTAATTCTGAAGACATAACTGAGCCTTGCTCTTCCAGGGCAAAGAAAGGCTGAGGCTGATGAGAAGGAGGTATGGAGGCTGAAGGCAAAAGCAGAAAATCCATCCAACAGAACCAAGGAAGACAGGGAATAAGATGTGGCAGAACAGAGCAGGCAAAGTTGCAGCAAGATGAACCAAGCACATTATTTTTGTTGTTACTGTGCCATGAGGTCTGTGACCAGGGAAGGCATGGATTGGGTAGGAGAGGAGAATCTCATCATTACCGGATATACAGTGTGACTTATTACTACCAACAAAAACTACAGCACCTTCCCAGCGGCAGCAGCAGGATTTTCTGGATGAGAACACTCCATTTCTACCTTGAAGAATATAAATTCTTCCTCCACTACCCAGCCCTGCTCAGGGGATAGTAGAGCTATTCCCAGCTACAAAGAAAATGTGTCCTAAATAAACGGAGAAGAGAAAGGCAAATAAAATGTTTGATAATAAAGTCTTGAAGCTGTAGGCTTTTACAGGAGGGAAATAATTTCCACAGCTGGAAGGACACCTCTCCTGGCATCAAGGTCAGAACTTCTTAAGGAATGGAGGCCACTAGGCAGCACAGACTGGCTCCAACCCAAGTGGTACCTCGGGAGCAGTTCCCTGGCTGCTGCGTTCTGCATATCCCACAGAGGAAAAGTGAAGCCACAGCATAAACCCTGTCTACCAGATCATACGTGGATCCAACTACTGAATCAGTAATTCCTCAGCCCACGGCCCTGTAACACACAAGGGTGGAGGGGAACAAGAAATTAAGAGAGGGACCTGGGTGACAGGGCAGCAGAGCTTCTCACTGGGAACAACATCGTGTGACATGGCATTTCCCAGGCCCCTTGCAAAGAATGGAGAAAAGCAAGTTGTAGTATTTGTTTCATTCGTTCATCACAACAGGAATATCAGCCAGATCTAGACTAGGTCCAAGGGATAATCACTGTAATTAGCACTTCGTTCATATAATTACCAGCAGACCCTGTAACATTTTACAATGGAGGTAATTACCCACATTTTACAGCTCAGGAAACAGATACAGTGCAGGTGAGTAACTTAAAAGAAATCATCAGTGAAACTGTGGCACAGCCAGAGGCTGCAATTATCCTTATTCCCAGCCAAGGCTCTCCCCAATAATCCATGCTGAATTCACTTCTGTCTTGTGGGAAGGAATCCAGAGAAAATAAACACAAACTGGAATTTCCAATGTCTAGAAGAGCTGAAAAGCAGACAAGCCAAACCTGAAGGAGAAATAAAAACACATGTTTATCACTGAGCATTTTCTGAGCTGAATGTGCAGCTAAGAGCAGGGGACAGGCAGAGGACCCTGCTCTAGCAGACACAAAGCCAATGCGGGGTGTCAAGGGCTACAGTTCTACTTCTGAAGCAGAGGAAAAGCAGAAGCACAGGAGAGGGTCAGGGCTGGCTGCCCAATGGCACCAGCTCAAGCCCTCAGCCATCAGAGTCCGTAATGCATGTCGAGAAGTTAGAGATTAAAGCAGGAGCAATAATTAAATTATTTAAGGACTTTAAAACCAACATACACCCAGAGCAGCAAGCAGGGTGATAAGCCTAAGAAATTCACCCCCACCCTAAAGAGAACCTCCCTGCAGAATGGCTGCCAAGGATCACAGTCCTGCCCCAACAGCCGGTGCCCCGGTGCGAGGCCAGAGCAGCACTCAGGCTCTGCTCTGGAAAGGGGGAATTCCCTTCCCCTCTGAGCACAAGAGCAGTGGGAGCAGCAGGATCCATGCCCAGAACCCACCAGCCCTGAAACACAAGTAAGGTTAGCTGGCACTTAGTCAGTTTATTGCATAGGGTCAGGTGCTGCACGGAAATCTGTGTTTTCTCAGACACAGTCTTGGGCAGGGGATACAGACCTGTCCTTGTACTTTCATCCTGCACCTCTGGATGAGTTTCAGTGTTAATAGAAAATGGTGTCTTTATGCTGACCAATAAATACATCTGATTTTCAAAAGTAGACAGACCAAAGTGAGCAATTTGCTGCTGCCTGTGTTTTATTAAAAAAGCAGCACATGCAGATGACACACACGTGTCTATTAGGTTGAATAAAGCAGATTAGGTTAATCCAACCCCAGCTGCATTACCTGAGCTGCAAGACATGCAATGCTCTGAGTCTTGTATGTGTGCCAAGGATTTCATTTCAACTCTTCAGCCTTCTGTTAAGGTTAATACATAAAAGCCTCCAGCAGCAGAAGATATTGCATAGATTTCAAAATTAAGACTTGTTTCAGGAGTGGATGTTGTCAACATTCTGGCTTTGAGTAACAGAAAAACCTCATAAGCAGGAACAAATCTCTCAATAGAGTATTCTCTCAATATCTAAATAGACAAATGTTTTGCTTTGCAAACATTTTGCAGCATTTGTGTAGTTCTTTGATTAAGTGTTTGATGAAAACATGTATTTGAGTTACTGCTCAGTGAAAAACAAGCTCAGTAAAGTGAATTAAGTTCCATCATCTCTTGACATCCAAGGGTCAGCTGTTGCTGTTCCTGCTGTATCCTGCAGCACTGCAGCAAAAACTCGGGGACAGATTTTACACTGGGGCAAATAGCAGTGCTGTTGCTGGGTCAACAAAGCAGTTTTTCTTGCCAATATTTACTGTGTTTTTAAGAGGAAATGGGGGAAAATTCCTATTTCTCCCTTCCCAAAGGCTGTAAACCTCCTCCTCCCTCAGCAGTTCTAGCATCCTGGAAGCCCATGCAATAGCTGAACAGGCATAACCCATATTATTTACACCAATTACTGCGAATAACCATCTGCATCTAACACAATACATGGAAATACCACAACAAAGCATGCATCACTCTGTCATCCCACCACCTTGGGAGCTACACCCGGAGAATGCTATGGGTCAGAGTGCTTACCTTATGAAAGAAGGCAGGATGGACATGACAAAACATGAAATGAGACAAAAAAAAAAAAAAAAGAAACAAGACATTCTAACCATCTTTTAAGCTCTTTTTTTTTTATTATTGACTCCAATTCCCAACATCAGACATTTTTATTCCATTTCTTCATTTTCCCTGCTATTTGTTCTAGCAGGAGGCAGCCAACAGTCAGCCTCTGCACAGGGAAGGAGATTTCCTTCAGTTTCCAGACATTTAAATAAAGGTTTTTAAGAATTGCTGCCCTGGAAAGTCAAGGCATTCACATCTAACTGCTGCCAGCATAAAATATGTGTTATGAGGAGAAAAAGAGTCTTCAAGGGGTTTTCTTGTGCAAAGTACATATTTTTTCCCACTGAGTTTTAAAAACCCTGTTCTGGAGACTGGAGAAATGGCTTAAGATGGTTTCTGGAGGATTCTTCTTCTCAGGATGACAGGTAGCATTAAACCCAAGCCAAAGCCAAATCCCAGCTATCCCAGACAGGCTCGCTGAGGAGCAGCAATCTGTGTACCAGAACTGACAACTCCAGGTCTACAAAAACAATTACAGCTAAAATTTGGAATAGGAGGGGAAAGGAAAATCCACCTGAATGCTTCAAACACTGATGGAGGCTGGGACAGTCCAGCACAACTCATATATAGCCACAGGGTTAAAGAAACTCACAGAGTAACACACAGGCGCTGGGCAGGGAATTCTGTGAATATTGGATCTGCCACTATTTTTAGCAGGCAATTCTGCCACACAAGGGCAGTTTAAAAACAGGGATCTTGCGGTTAAGCACAGAGATCAGTGCTGGAAATACCTTTTTTAGGCAGGGATGCCAATTCAAACCTGTTTCCTGAATCAGGTTCTGGTGTTGATGGTGCATCCCCACTGTCCAGGTAGAACCTGCTAGGGCTGAAGCCCTCAAGACTCACGGAGGACTCAGGGGGAAGGAGACAAGTCAGGCTCAGCCCTGGAGGTCAGCAGGACCCCCAGAAAGGGGAGCAGAGCCAAATGCAGTTCAGTTTCCTTGGGGAAAGGGTCAGCAGGAGGGTGTTCAGGTGAACTTCAGGCTCCTCCAGAGGCCAGGCACCAGCAGAGCCCAGTGGCTCTACATGAACAGCTCGCTACAATTTTAATCTGTAGTCCTAATGAATGATATAAAGTTTTATAAGCATCAACAAGGCTCTGAGAAGACCTAAATCCATTTCAGTGCTCATTTAGCAGCTTCATCTGTGTGCAATTAAAACTTCAGCATTAAATGTTAGAGAATAAAATAATGAGACACTTAAAAAGTAATCTGTACTTCAGTAGGCTGTGCTCAGTGGATTTCATATGATCATTTACCAGATAAAAATAGAATCTGGCCAAAATCTGTCTTATCCACTGCTTCCCTTTCAGCAGGAAAATGGAAAGAACCAACTAAGCTTTGGGGGCTTTGCCATCCCACGTACACACAATGCTGCTTCCCTAAGCAGAGCCGTGCCTAAAGCACAGCTCCAAGCATTGATAACTTCCCTTTGGGCTCCAATGATAACAGAAAAATAAATGCAAATTGAGTTTCAAGTGAGATTTTCATTTTGGTCTGAAGCCTAATCTTTTATTAAAACAGCTATCAGTTTGGAGCTGATGGTTAGAAAAAGTTAACTTCAGGACAGGAAAAAAAATTTAACAGCAAAGAATGGTTCTTATTTGTAAATGTATCTGAAATGCTCCCGATGTTACTTCAAGCTATAAAAGTTGACTACAGGGGGACTTTGATGGGCCATGGACAGGCCATGAGAATGGGTTTTACTGAACAAAAGAACTGTAGAAAAAATGTGAATTAAAAGCAAAGGTGTACATAAATATCAAAATAGATTGAGTGGGAGAACACAGATCAAAAGAAGTATTATACAGGCAACATACACACAGTTAAACTTAAAAGAACCAAAAACCAATGAAAAATATATATTTTATTAAAAACTGAAATAATGTTTATTCAAGAAAAGGCAACATTGCGCATCCTCATAGAAAAGAAAAAAGACATCTGGGGAGGTCAAAGAATGCTACAGTTTAAAATGATGAAATGTTACAGCTTACACACCAAAATTAAAAATGAAATGAAATTAAAAAAATGAAATGGTTACCAAAGTAATGCAGGTCAAGGAATCAAAGGTGAAGGGTCACACACTATTAAAAAGAAATCCAAAAGGGCGTCTGCATCAAGATCTCTGCAAAACAAAGGAGCTTCAGTGAGTAAAACTAGAACCTTCTATGGAAGCACATCAAAGCTCTTGCACTCCACACCCAGCCCACAGCAGCACACTCAGCTGCTCTCCTGTGCCGGTGGCTACTGCCCCTCCTTCAGCCACTGACCCTCCTGCAGCCACACTGCCCTGGCCACACTGGGCAACTCCTGTTTCCAGCCACTTTGGCTTGTTATTATTAACCTCCCTGCAGACAGGCTCCTTGAAGTTTTCCCATTTCCATGTTGGAGCATTGGTTTCTTGTTTCACAATCTGTTTTCAGCGCTGAGGGTACGAGGCGGCACAGCCCAAGCCTCACCTGCAGGTCCTGCACTGGCACTGACCCTACCTGTGCCGAGGAGGCTCTGCTTATGTCAGAACACTCCTGGCTGTCAACACAACTGTTGGATTGCTGCTTTTCAGAGAAAGCTTGACATGCTTTTTCAACAGTTTTCTTTATTCGCTGTAACTGTGGAAATCTGGTAATTATTGACACACACGCACACTGAACCCCTCACATTGTAACGTATTGCTTTAACACTCCAATAAAAAAGTAATTCAAATGTGGTTTCCAAGACAAAGGCCTCTCCTCCTGGAATTTCAATTACACAGAAGCTATAAAACAACCTTTGGTACCCATTTCCAAGCAAGATGCAGTCAATTATCTATACTAAATTTATGCAGAGAACGTAATATTTACATCAGATAACTTTTGGAGAAAGACAACCACCAAGGGCATTTCCTCCCTCTTCATTCCAGCATCCCTCCCCCTGCCTGGCAAGGCATTAAGTTTTGGGAGACTCTTATCTGGACCAAACCAGCCCTGTGCTTGAAGCCAAGAAACAAACTCCCTGAACAAAACCCTGCCTTTGTAAAGCAAAGAAGCCCCCAGTGTCAGAGAATCACCATGTATAACACTGAGACATAGCACAAGGATCTAATCTGCCTGGATGTTTATCCAGAAAACATCTCATCTTTCCATGTCATTCCTGCTTCATGCGTGTCACAGTCAGGAACCTGCTGGAGAATGCAAGAAAGTCCATATTCCCCTTCAGCAATCGTGTCTGGCAAACCCTCCTGCTAAAGGTACTGCTTGTTGACCTTAAAACTCAATTCCTGCCATTATTTCCAGGATTTATCAATTCCACTTTCTGTGAGCCAAACCAGTAAATCCACATTTCTGCTGTTCCCTCACTGCTGTGCTAGGCTGCCTCCTCTCACCACAGCTCACGCTGCAGATGCGCCAGACAACCTCGGTATCAAAGAAAGCAGTTTGGGAACCCAGCAACTCTGCAATAACTCAACAGCACAGATACAGACTTGCAGTGACTCATCAAATAATTAAGTCTGAAGGCATCAACATGAGTTGTGTGACCAGGAACTCCCCGGAGTTCAGGAACCTCAGAGGTGCATGACAGGGATGAGCCAACAACATTGTGGGGTTCCCTCACAACTTCTCAGGTAACAGAAAGTTTGCAAAGATCAGTTTAGGCAACTCCAGGAACATCTTGGCTCTGGGACAACAATGATGGGACACAAACCCACGGTGGGACACAGGGCTCTCCAGTGCCTGGCCTGGTCCAGGGCTGTGTGCTGCAAACAGCAACCAGCTCCTGCAGTCTGTCAACAAGGCACAGACACCAGATACAAAGGAATGAGCACAGACACTTGGTATTTCTTTCCCCTCATTGCAGTGGATTATGCCCTCTCCTGCTGTCCCTAGGACACTGTTTCCCACTGCTCCTTTCCCCCTTTTCCTTAGGCAGAAGAAAACATTTGTTTTCATTGGCACTAATTTTTCCTTCATATCTAATTTTTCCTTCTAATCTAAAGTTTCTGATTTTTCTCTTCCAAATGAAACAGGCACCCTTAGAAGCAGCAAACCTGAGACCAAGATGACAGGATTTCAATCCCTTACAAAATATAATCTCCTTGATTCCCATTCATTTTCCAAGTAAACCAATTCCTGCATACATGTCAGGCCCTGGCAGAGAGACAGAGTTTCTAAATTGACGCTGTTGTACCATTTTCCTTGCATAACATGGAAGTACACCTTGTGTAACACCAGCGAGTATTTTACTCTGCTGGGCAAGCCAGAGACACAGACACACAATGCAGTGGTACCTACCACTACTGCTGGTGTTCCTGCAGATAAACAGGTAAATACTAACTGAATTAATCCACTTTCCTGACTCCCTCATGTTTCAAGAAGAGTTTCCACAACTGGTAATTCCAACTTTTTATTCCCCACACACCAGATTCCACTTTCACTTTTGATACTACATTTCAGGATAATCATGTACAGTTAACAAGGACAAGCCACAACAGATGACACAGGTTAGGAAAAGCACACGAGGTCCATCAACTGAAGGAAATAATACTCCACCTTATATTCCCACAAGACAGACAAAGGATTTGGAGCCACTTTACAGCCACTGTCCAGGAATCTGGACACACATTTGTTGCTGCTGAACTATGCCATCTACAACACCCACTCTGTGGAGGAACATGGAAGTGTCAAACAGCAAAAAACCCTAATACCACTGACGAATATTCAGAGGTATTTTGACAGATTACTAATGACAGTCAGGCGGTTAAATACCATCAATATTTTATACTTTGTGTACAATAGGCTAAAACTAACTATGAAATTTTTTTTTGTTATTTAGGCCATCATTAAGTGTAAAAAAGTTAATTCATTAATTTAATTTATTCAAAAGAGTTTAACTTGGAATTAAAAAAAAAAATAATGAGGGCAGTGAATTACTCCAAACCCTTCATCTGTTTGCTCTGCTTTACAGCAGTCACTCCAGTTCCAGCACCCTGACATACTAACTCCCCAGCATTACAAGATCAGCTCTTTTTCACTGACCCTAACATGAACGAAAGGGAAGGGAAAAAAGCCAGGTTTTCCTAAGAGGAAGATGAGGATCTGTGTCTGAGCATGAACAGCATAGCATGAAGATGTATTACTGCCCTTGCTCAAAATCACCCGGGTTGGTAGGTAACCTTCCAATATTGCTCAATCCTCAGCCCGCTCACAGCAGTCACTAGGGCTGTAAACACAACTGAGGAACTGCAAACACAACGCCAGCAACACATTCCTGCTTTGCACATTAAGCAAAGCATAGAATTTCATTAATTTCACAAAATAAACCCACAATTAAGTGCTTCTGTTAGAGAAATTGCCGTCTCATTCACCGATCAGCCTCAAACCCCAACCACATGCGCAGCGGGAGGAGCCGCCCCCACATGCCAGACAGCCCCAGTCAGGTGTACGAACACTTTGCTACTGCTCTCCTCTGCAAACACTGCTTCCCCTGCATTTCACTTGTCAAACTCTTTCTTCTTCAAAGCAAGTGGGGTTCCTCACACTTCTGCTGGTGGCCAAGAGGAGGGGCAGGCTCTGGACGAACAGTACCATTGGCTGGCAGCGCAGGCACGCAGCTCCCTGGTGACAAAGCCAGGTGGGAGAGAACTCTCCGAGGCACAGGACCTCACAGACCACCACCACCACTGAAACAAAGGGTGAGAATCGACACTGGCACTCTGGATTTTATGGATGCTCTGGCTGCTGCAGCCCTTGGCAAACACTTTGCCCCCAGCAACCTGCCATTCCCAACCCCTTGTTGTAATGTGCCTCAGTCCCAGCTCAGCACCACACAAAGGGCACCCCCAGGTGCCAGAGCAGCGGAGGCAGGAGGAGCTGCTATGTGCGAGCGCACACAAGCTGGTCCACAACCACTTCCTTGCTGCTCCTCCAGCGGGGGATCATCAGGTGGAACAGAACCCAACAGCATTTCTAGTAACAGCATTTGCCATTACCATCGGAGGATTTTATACTGCGATCACGTGGGCAGCAGGCAATTAGTCTAAATTCAATATTCTTATTGCTTTTGAGAAACCCCAGAGCTGACACAGACCGCGAGGATGTCCCAGCCCTGGGAGTGCTCCTAAGCAGGCACAGGGCTCTCACAACAGCCACCAGTGGCCTCTGGCTTCGGGAACCCCACGCTCCAGCTGAATACATCTGAATGAATTGATGTAAAGCATTTAAAAAAATATGCTGGACTTCAGAGTCCACAGGGAGCTGTACTGAGCACTGCTCCTTTTCCACTGAGTTTTGTCATCTTGAGGGGACACTGACCTGCACCAACAACCCTTCCCTGCTCCAGCTGGGCTGGTGACAGAAACTGGTCCTATACATTTGCTCAATATCACATATTTGTAACACATTCAACTACTTCAGTGAACAAGGAATGAACTGGAACACGCAGTGAAGAGTTACAATACACCGCACTGTCCGGGGCAGCCTTAAACAAAACAAGGAGGGTTTTTTAAGCTTTCTTATGTAAGAGTCGATTCTAAAAGGCACTTAAGAGACATTAAAAGTAAAAAAAAAAAAAAAAAAAAGCAGAAAAAAAAGCAGTACCAGTAGCCCTGCTGCCGGGTCTGTAGCAGAGTGGGGCTTCGATGTACAAACGTGTGGCGACAGGAGCCGGGCGGTGACCAGCTGCCGGCCGAGGGGAGCTGGAGGAGCAGGCAGCAAGAACGCATTGCTTTCACTTCCTCCCTGCCAGCATTTCAGAGCATCACAATCAGCCTGAAGGCTCCAGACCCACTCCCCCTATCAGTCTGGGTCCCTCACGTCCCTCAGGCAATTCTCCAAACCTTCAAGATCTTCTCTGTGCTTTAGAGAAAAGATGGCAAATAACTCGTTGTCAAGTAAAAAGGAGAATGTCACTGTCATGCGAGCAAAGCAAGGACACCAGAGCACATCGAGATGTCAGTGAACACGCGACTCGGGCCCCCAGGCAGCAGAGGCAGAGGATTTCTTCCTATGCTAAATAATGCTCAAATACAGTTTCATAATTGCATTATTTGAATACTCTCCCAAGCAGTACCTGAGCCTGGAATCTGCAAAATGTGGATGCTGGCTGACTCTAGAGAGCAGGGCAGTTCTGCCATGCCCCTCCAGACAAGCCTAAGCACATGGAGCAACTGCTGCAGGCTTTTTCTACCATGGAAGTTCTGGGCTTCTCCCAAGAGACTGTAAATAGAGAATCCTGTTGGAACCAAAGCCCAAGATAGCATTTTACATTTCCAATGTTTAACTTTTTCTTCTTTCTCGCACCGTGTCATTAAGTGTTTACAAGGATGATTAATGACTGCGGCTGCCAACTGTTAACGAACGGCATCTCTGTTCAGAGCTGCACTCCAGTGTCTGGCAAGCACTGTGCAGAGACAAGGTTACTCCAACATCCTTGAGCCCCAGCACCCTGGGAAGCTCCTGCTTCCAAGACAGAAGGCAATGGGATGCATCTCCTGCAGACAAGGTATCTTGCTGTCCAAAGTAGCTAACAGGTAATGAGGCAGCAGCTTCACCACCTCTGTCAGGGAACACGGGAGTTCAGCTGGGGCACCTGGAGGGTGGCTCTGTGCAGCCCTGCTTTGAGAACCCAGCCCCACTCCCATGGAAGGGAGCCAAGATCCAGTGCTTGCAAAATTCTCACTCAAGCTGCACTGCCAGCACACCGAGCCAGAAGCCTTTGCTCCATCCACTCACTGAAACCAAACAGGATCTGCATTTCACAAACCCTAAAATGGTTCATAGTGAACAACAACTTAGAGTGAGGAACTCCCTCACAAGCACAAAGCACTGCAGAAGTTTCTCACAACTATCTCATTTGTCTTAATGTGAGAAATAATATGAAAGCCTCATCTCTATCCTCTCCTAGAGCTGGAGAAATAAGCACAATGCACCTTTGCAGGCATTTAAAAAATGTAAATCTGTAATTAAATTGCTAGGCTTAACTTAAGATTTTCTATCTCTGGTAAAAAAAATTGAATTAGACGGAACACTTCCTTCAGTAGGAAATATAAAACCGCTATAAACTTGATTTAAGACAAGATGACATCTTGGTATGGAAATGTATTTCCATCAAACATTTCAGTTGCAAATGCACGATCCGATGGAAAGCAAGCACCTCAATAACATGTTTGAACCATTTTTAAGCGCTCCATTTCTCTCACTGCTCATCACGTGATTTTACTACATGGAAAGTCATCCACAGCCCACCGAGCTCTCAGAGGACACAGTTTCTCCCTCCCAACTACCCAACCCTGAGTAACATCTGACCATCATTTTCAAGCTGCAGTCCTAAGTGCTCAGAAAAAGCTATTTGCAGTGTTCCCATGGCGATGCTCTACCCTGGCTGCTCCTTGACCTCTGCACCAGCAGCACCAAGAACTCGATGGGAGTCCAGTCCCAGTGGCTGCACATGCTCATTCTGCTGCCCACCACCCCCACAGCTGGGAACACCTGTGTTCTGGGCTTTAGGGCCACAAGAGACAGGCAAGAGCTGTGTTCAAGTTTCCTTGATCCATCCCCATGCGAAGGAGCACAAAGGGAACGCTTAGGAGTCGGGTTGTGGCTGGGTTAGGGGGTTTGGCCCCCACCACCCTGGGCATGAACCCAACACCAATGTCTGCTACACTCAGGCTCTGCAGCTCGTGGTGAGACTTGACACCCGTGACTGCCCAACATGCACCATTTGAGAGAGGACAGCATTGTCACACGTGTTCAGATCTGTAAGTTGTTTAGGCATTTCATTTCTTTTCCATCTTTTACTAAACTTCCCTGTCCAGGAGACACCTCAAACACAGGACAAAGGATTCTGAAATCAGTACAAAAATTCTGGAAATAACACTGTATAAAAATACAACTTTTTCTTCTCTATTTTACAACTTCTGTCTTCACTAGCACAGGCAGAACACCTGTGTACTCAGATGAAAAAATTTATTCCCTTAGGAATGCCTCGGGAATGTGGTCCAACATTATTATTCAATTATACCCTAAGAAAATTTCAAGTTTTATAACAGTGCACAGAATTAAACTTTCAGATTGGGGGTGGGGAAGGCAGTAAAATCTGGAAGCTCAGCTCCTTCCTCCCCCGTAATTAACACAAATTTCCAAGACTTCATCTAGGCATAAGACTCTGGCTTTTTCTATTTTCCCCCCCCTCTGAGCTAGTGGGGCCAAAAAATCTCTGGCCACAAGAAAAGCTCTTTCATTTAAATCATGCAACAGGGATACTGCACCAGCCACACCACACCACAAAGGCTGGCAGAGTCAGCACGAGCTACAACCCATGGACAGACCCAGCTCCATATCCACATGGCATAACAGCCTCAGTGAGAGATTTGTGAAGAGGGGATACAAATGAGAGAGAGGAATCTGACATTCAATAAGACTGGCAGGGGCTGAATCTGGTTTTAATGTCTCAGCTGATGACCTGTGTCGATCAGCAAACAATCCATCCAGAATTACAGCACCAGACAATCCCACGCCAGCAATATACACTGGCAGAGCTGCTCAAACCTTGCTCCCAAAAACACTGACACGACCCTTAGGAGAAAAGCCACACTACCAAATTCCCCTCTAACCTAATACACCACACCAAGCACCTACACATTCCTGCTTCTGCTCATGAATAATAACTGTTTTCAGCTGCATAATGAACTTTGCCACATCCTGCACTCACAGGAAGCTCCACACACCAATCCTACCCAAAGCCATGTGTGCACAAAGTTCTACACTGGGGACAGCAGCAACATTAAAGTGACTAAACCCCACCACAAGCAGCTCTTTACAGTAAGAGGGAAGAGCATCATTCTGTCACAAACCTGTGCAGAGCTTGCTTGCCCCCAGCTGTGTTTGTCCAAACATCATCCGTCAGAGCCACTAGAATTGTCACTGCTCCATGCCCTGTCCCCATCAATACAAACATTATCACAGAATAAACTGCAACCCACATTTTCTATGATTTACATTTTAATTCAAATGATCCATGACAAAAACACCTACACAAAAAAGCCAAGGCCAGCAACTGCCCCGAAGACCCGATTCATTCTCTCACAGTACTGGGTATGTTAAAAATAAATACCTGATTGTAACTTCCAGACACCAAAAGGAAGAGGGGTAAGGACTCCAATTTTGAAAAATACACACAGTCACTGCTCTGTTATTGATTCTACGCTCAGCAAACACACACACAGAAGTGAGCTGTGTTTGATCCTGCACTCAGCTGCCACTTGCAGGTGTTAAACTCATGAGCACAGGTTCTGTTAACAAGTTTAGATCTACAAACGAGGGATCAGAGGAACAGGACCAGTCAGCTCTCAACAAGCAGACACTAACTGGAGTTTTACAGTAATTTCTCTAAGTGGATTTCCTCTATTATTAAGTGATTCCCATAAATATGGCAAGACAGAGCTACTAAAAACTAAAACTACACACTGTGGGTATTGCCATGGGACATTCAGCATTGCTGCACAGCAGGAATAAAGCCTAGGGATTGTAGAGCTACCTAGGTTATTCTTTAACTTCACCTTGGTCCACAGAATTTAAAAGACTTCTTTTTTATTTAAATTACCCCAACCATAATGCAGTAACAGGTGATCTGTGAACCAGCATACTCAGAGTAACTGGATTCCAGTAAAAAACAGCCAGTTCTATGTTTTCCTTATTCTTAACGAGATTCTCAACTCAGACAGAGGTAAGCTGGTTATTTCCCAGGACCCTGGGCGGCAGGAAAGAACACACACCACTTTTTTGTTCGTAAGTCTTCATGCACAGGAAAGTAACACTTTATTCCTCATGGTACAAACACACCTATCTAATTTTAAACCATTTTGAAACAGGTCATTAAGGTGATGTGAAATTTGACTCTGAGACAAGTCACACACACAAACAATAGACTCCTAGAAGTCTAAAATAGAAGTCAACTTCCACATTTGCCTTCAAGTCTCACTTAAAGCTTACTTTCAGTACGTACTAGGACTCATTATTTATGGAACAGGTTCCAGAGCCAGGGAATTCATATCCTGTAACTTGCACGGCATGCTCTTACGAAATAATCCATAAGCATTAAGTAAGCTGGTACACTTAAGAATAAGTAAGAGATTTAACTACCTCGTTAGTGTTCCAGCGGTGCCTCTCTTTCGGTAAACTTGAACATTTTGGTAGACATTCAAGCAGCTTCTTCGGTAAAAAGATTTTTACATGACTGCCATTGCTGTTCCCATGATCATCTAGAAAAAAGAGGAGATACATGATGTATATACAGGAGAATGCATGGCTGCAACCAGGAGACTCAAGCGATGACAAGACTTGGAAACCCCCCCAGTTCTCCTGTCCAAAAAGAGCAATTTGCCATGCCAATAAGACAAATAACTTTTTCTGTTGAAACTGCAACTTTATTTCAGAAATATAAATACAGTTTAATTATTTCCGTTGCAAAGTTTTAGAAGAACTTCAATGAATTTGGACACAAGGAGCCTGCGTGTGCTTACCTGTGGCTATTTTAGCTCATTATTTCCCTCAGTGGCAAATTTTAAAAGCAACAGCAACAAAACACTGTAGAAGCTGTGACCACAGCGGCACGACCTGCCAGGGAAGTCATAAATGAAGTTCACACTTGACAGGATTTGCAAGTAAATAAGCACCGAGCCCCAGCACCTGCTATAATTTTGTCAAGCTGCAGCAGAAATGCAACTCAAGCTCTGTTAGTTCATTTAAAACTAAAACACTCCATACCTGATCAAACCCAGGTTACTTCTATTTCCATTCACAACTCAGAAAGTAAATGCAGTTCCTCAACATAAGAGTGAGGAAGAGGAATGAAAATTTTCCTATCTCACCATGCTCAAGGGTCTCAAAAGCAGAAATTCTAAATAATACAAAATTATTCTTTTTTACTGCTAAATATGTAGAAGGTGCATCAATTCCCCTTAAAAGACCCAAATCCCAAAAAGCCCACACCAGCATCACCTTGAAGGTGTCTATCACTCTCTAACACCATTGAAAGAATCAAAGCACCCATGAAAACCACGTGTTTATCAACCAAATCAGTCCCCACAGGAAAGGGAACTGGAACAGCAGCATAAGAGAGACTGTCCACAATGCAGAACTTGATCTGTTCTCCCTCCAAACACACCATATCTCTGTCATCTTCCACCAGCCTCATGCATCCCATGACACATCCTGGGCAGTGCTACACAAGCAGTACAGTTACTCACTGGCATTATACCCTACAAAATTAATTTATAGTCATTTCCCAGTTGGAAATGTACAGAAAAAGGATATTAACTTCATTTTACACATATAACCATTTTATATCCTAAAGCACATGCCAGCACTATGATAAAACTCCTCTGCAATTCCGTACAACACAGACATTCCCTGTGACCTGCAGTGAACCCGACCGAGCCTGGCCCACGATCGTTCTTAGGAATTACTTAGGATTGCAGAGACTTCACACCAGCATCCAGACATCCCTGGTATTCTTAAAGCTTGATTAGACTCTTGGATGTGTCAAGTTCAACAATATACATGCTGTTAAATCAACTGCTCGTGCAAGCCCAGCAGATGAGTTTACAAGATAAGCAGCGATGTGTATGATAAACGTGAGCTGCTCTGTAATTTATGAGTCCTGCACGCTCCCTGAGTTACTGGGAACTTTACTGTGCAACTGTGTTGGACTAAATCAACAGGGCTGCCACTTCCCAACTTCCTCCTGGGCAAGGAGCAGCCAGGCAGGATTGATTTCTGCTGGACTGCTAAAGAAATCAGGGAGAGGGTGCTCTCCATTACGCCATTCCAGGATTTCTATCTGGATATTGAGTATTTCAGACCATGACTCTGTTGCCTTTAGTTTTAGCTTTCATATTTGTCAGATTCTGTACTGCATTAGTATATAACTCTGAACTCCATATAAAGTGTTAGCAAGTTCTCCTCACAGTTCAGTCACACAAAACAATCCTTTTCCAGCCCAAGAACCAACCGTTGCAGCTTCAGGCCCAAAAAGCATAAACAATAGCGAACTGAAGAGAGCAAACTGGGAAGATGGGACTGCATAACCTAAAGCTGTAATCAGACAATTGTAATTAATCCCAATATGTAAGTGGACCAAAACTTATAAAAGTGTGAAAACTCCTGACCCACCGTCCACCTTGGGTGTAGCTTCGGTCAGGCTCTTGCACTGCCCAAGGTGTATTATTAGATGGCCTTTTAATAAATCTACTTTATTCCTTTAACACTGTCTAGCCTCTGTTCTAGGTAGCCTCAAAAGGTATCAGCTCTACAGGGGTTTTGGCCACATGCTTTCCCCAGCCAATCCTCTGCACGTATGACTGTCACCGCTATTTCCCTGCACTTGGGCCACTCAAAGCCTCACAGACACCCAAGTTGTGATACCTGGGGTTATCCACAAAAACACAACTTGCCTGTGGCAAAGACCAGAGCCAAGCAAGGCCTGCCATGCCAGCAGCTCCCAGCCATTTCCAGATCCACCTCCCAGTGCAGCCACTACTCACTTCTCACTCCCTGCATTCATTTTACACCATTTCCATTTCTCATTCAAAACATTGCACTGCTCTACATTCAATTCATTAAGGCGCAAAGTATTTTACAGCACACATTATTGCTTTTATCAGCCAAACTACATCCCAGTTACATCTCATCAGCTTATTTTCCATGGGCACATTTTAATTGACATTAATTGTATTACTTCCCCTTACCTCCGTATCAGTCAAGCCCTCTATCACTCATTCCATTATTTTGCAGGGCTGGCAGACCTCTAATTATTCAGCTCGTTTTATTAACTTTCTTCCATTGTCATCAATTATCAGTATTATTAATCCAGAAAGTGCCTATGGATAATAGAGCCCTTTAAAATGTTGTGGTAGAAGTTGTCAGAACTTGCTGACGCTAAACCTTCCAACTCCTGTTGTTAGCATCTCCCACCTTCTGTTATTACAGCAATGGAAGGTCATTCTCACCATCCTGTAACACGACTACATCTCACGGATGCCTCCCTTTGCTGCATTTAGCAATGGCATTTCCTCACTCCAAAAAAATCCCCTATGTGAAAAACAACTGCCTCCTGCCTCAATCCAACCAGCTTTTCGTTATGGACTCCTGAAGCCGTGCGGTCAGAACAACACACAACCATCACAGTATGGGATGCAAATCCTAAATCCAGTGACCTCTAAACCAGGTCTGACCTTGGAAAAGGATGAAATCAGCCAACCAGCTATATGAGTGAAGAACCCAAAGCCCCAAATGATGTACACACACTTGCTTTCCAACTTGCTTCTCAGTCCTCTGGAATGAACCCATAGTCCCAAACGATGTACACACATTTGCCTTCAAACTTGCTTCTCAGTCCTCTGGAATTACACAATATATTCCTACAGGGAGGAATGTCTGGGGAAGCTGGGAACAGGAGAGGAGAAGAGGATTATTCACCCAGTAGCACTGAGGGTACTGGTGGAACAAGAGGTCCCGTTCCTCACAAATAACACCATGACATTTTTAAGGAGGTGGAGCAACACCCCCTCACATCAAATCTGCCATTGCTAGTGCAGCTGATGAGCCCATCCACCACCATGGGGGCTCCTGGTGAAGGCAGAAGAACAAGGGTCCACATTGCTCTGCAGCCCTGCTCATCCAGCACGGCAGGCAGAGTACCCAGCAGGCAAACTCCTCCATTTATCGCCAAGTAAAATTTCTTCGGTAGCTAAAAGCAGGAGCTGCAACATCCCAGCACTGATTTGGTTTTAATATCTGCAAATTCAGATTTTTACTTGAACCTTCTCCTCATTTATTTTTGCCACGGGTGCAACTAACAACACCAAGATCTGCAAATCAATCCAGTGTCAATAAAAAGTGTCTGTGCAAGCAGAGCCACAATGCACGGGAAGGATTTGCCAGTAAAGCTCTATCAACACGGGGGTTTTTAGTGCAGAGCTGGCCACAGCTCAAAAATGTTTCCCAAGGCAGGCACAGCCACAGCTGAGAACTCAAGTAAGGAAGCTACAGACTAAAATACAGCAGCCTACAATGTGTCCTGTTATAATTCAGGATGAAAGTGCAAAATTTAAGTTCCATTAGCAATCTTCAAGATTACTTATTAGCAAACCAGAAACTCATGTAGAATTAAGAAAGTGTAAGTATTATAAAGTTCATGGAAAGTTCCACATTAATTATACCACATAAACCCTTCGTCATTTTATGGGTTTCTTCATGCTCCTTGCACTTTATCCTCCCAAGGGATGCACCACGGGCCATAAAACTTTGAAGTGCACAACAGCAAATCACAGAGAGTCTGTGCTCTACCCCCACTCTCCAAACAACCCCTTACCCCCTTTTCTTTTTCTTTAACTGGTTCTTAAATCTTTGGAGATCCTGGAGGTGAATTTAGACCTGCAGCCCCATTAACTACCACAGTTTGCCTATATAATATGTAATTAGAAAAGAAAGAAATAGCCAAAAGGGTGTTCATCAGCTGGTGATCTGCAGACAGGTCTATTCTGGAAATAAATAACAAGTAAGCTATAAACTCACAAACACAAGTTTTATAAACCCATTATTATGAAATAATAACTTAGGGCTAGTCATGTCCTTAACAACCTCAAGAGAGGGAAGAGGTGTTTAAACATTACAAATGGGCACTTTAGTAGAAAACAAACTACTAAAATCCCAATATCATGCTTATTTGGGGAAGGGACAGGCATCCAGCTGACCCTACCACCACTGACCAACCACTGCAGTGGCAGAGTTGCAGCCCTACAGTGAACAAGTGGTGCCACAAAAACACAGTGCACAGAGGCCACCATAGCCACCCAGTCACTTGCTGACCTCCAGACACAGACAGATCCAACAAACTCCACCTGGAAGAAATAAATGCAAAGAATTACTCCAGATCCAAACAACTGCAGGACTGCCATGCATATTTCTCACAGTTAAACTTCAATCCTGGCATCTTCCATCCATAAACAAGCAGCAACAGAAGCAAACCCAACAGTTCTTGGTCTGTTTGCTAGAAATATTTGTATCATTACAGTAGTAAATCTCTTGGCAACAAAAGCAGATTTCTAAATATCAATCAAGAGTGGCTAAGAGAAGATAACCAGGTCCAGCTCTGCAGTGCTGCTGTCTCAGCAGGGCTCCGCTGGATGCCAGCACTCGGTCAGACACTGGCTGAGCAAATGCATTCCCAGGCCTTCAGCACAGGATGCAGCCCAGGGCTGAGGGGAGCACCAAGGAAAGACTAATCAGTTCAGGCAAAGGTAAAAAATATACAAAAGGAGCAAAAAGACCAACACAAACCAGCATGTGCATGGCCATGACTGCTGCCTACACAGAATAAGCAAGGAAGGAAAAAACCCAGAAAGGATGAGGAGGAACTCACAGGAACGGTGGCAGTATGAAGGATTAGCAACAAAACAATTTTCCTCTAGAAGTTACTGAATCTAGCCTTAGTGCCTTGGAATATTTGTGATAAATACTTTGTTGCTATGACAAACTCTACAAACAATTCTAAAACCATAAGAAACACAAATATAGCTAAAGCTGCTGTTGTGCATCAGTGGCCCAGTTCTCCCCACATGCTACACCAAAGTCCCGTTGTCCTTTTCACATAGCATACAGTTTCTTGACATTTTATAACTAAATTCAGTGTGAACACTAGTTAGGTAAAACTGCAAAGGGCGCATTTTGGGGAAGGGTTGAGAACCAAATTTTCCCTAATGAAGGCCCACACACTGGCTGAGGGCTGGGTGACACAATCAGCTGTTTATTTCTCATGCCATACGCTCAGCGCCCAGCGCAACACTTCGGAGTCTACTTTCCCCCACCAGCAAAACAAGCTCCTCTTTCCCTCTCCCACCTAGGCAGGCTCCAAGCACTTGCTAATGGAGCAAGAGGAGAATTCCTTTACAGTCAGAAGGTGCATAAAAGGACCTACTCTAAAAGCAAACTTTGGGAGTGCTCAAAGAGCGCAGTCACTTCAGCCTCTCCTTGTAGCTTCTCATGTTCATACCTGACTTTCACTGCTTTGCTGCTGAATCTGACAAGTGCACCAGAACGATGAAACCATTGCTCACCACCACCAACTCTGGCTGAGACATGTCATCAACTCCTTCACTCCTTGGTTTTCACTAAAATTACATCATCAAATTCAACGGCAATGAAGTCAAAGTGTGGTGGATATTACTGGCCACGTCTAGCAAAAAATCAACCATCTTTCCAATACTACAGATGTTCTCAACACTCCAACACATTTCCCAGAAGTCCTCACATATTGGCTAAGGCTGGGGCAGTTACTTACTTTGACCCTACAGGCTGGCAGCCACCAGCAACAGATATTTTAACTTCTTTCTTTTCATACCACAAAGAGTTTGATTTTGGAAACCCACTTGGAGAGCTGGCTGGAAAAACCCAGCCCCCTGAACCAAAGCATGCGTTGTGAGCAGAAGGACAGCAAGCACTCCATGTCCAGTGAGAACAGTCTGCTGTCATTCATCCAGAGCCATGACTGCTCCTCAGCACCGAGTGGCCCTTCAGCATTGCCCTGGCAATAGGGCAGGTGCCGTACCCCAAAGGCACCAGCACCCGCAGGCAAACCTGCCTTTCCAAACCCACGGGGTTTAACACAGCACTAACACAACACAGGGCTGCCAGGAGCCAAGGAAGGTGAAAACAGGATGCAAAATGAGGGGAGAAAACTACAAAGCGAAAATTCAGCAAGGTGTGGAAGCGGAAGGCAGGGAACACCGAAGCTGCAGGAAGCTGCTGGAAGCACTGCATTTCAATTAAACAGCCTGGTATTCCACAAGCACTCCACCCAGCCTGGTATCACTCCTTAACAATGTTTGGGTTTGTTGGTTGGGTTTTTTTTCCTTTCAGACACATGTGGCTTATTGAAGCAGAGACAGAGAGACATTGAAAAAGAAAGGTCAAATTCCAGCTCCCTCTTTCTGAATGCTGTCTGGACAGAAGGAGGATAGCTACTGCCCCTTCCTCCAACAACACCCACCAATGTAAGGAGGTCTTTATAAGAGCCATTTAAGACCACTAGTAATGTAAGGTCAGCACTGAATCTTTAAATACTAAATTTAAAGGTATCCGATTTAACTGTACTTCTACATCATCGCTTCACTACATCATTTTCTGAAACAGAAAATGAAATCTGAGTTAATACAGCTCCAGGAAGATTTCCTACATATGTAGCTTTAAAATTAACACAAATAAACCAAAAAACCTTTAAGTAATTGTGAAAAATCATTAACAAGAAGAGATGCAGAATTAAATTTAAAAAACAGAGTTTTAAACAAGTCCTAAGCCTTGCATCAGGAATAACAGGATTGTAGTATCAAAACTACTCAAAAAACTGACCTCACAAACATATAGTTCCTCCTATATGAGGAAAAAAGGAATGAAACTCACTCCCTGAACCCGTCCTGTTGGCTGATAGCCCATGAAGAGGGTCTAGAAACTTCACCAGGAGAGAGTTTGCTTTCAATTCTGACAACAGAAATTTTGGTAAAATCCCAGTGCTGAGATTCAGCAAAAATTCTGGGGCAAGGAGTGGACTGAGCCGAGCGTCAAATGCTGCCTCCTCCCCGTGACAATCCAATCCTGCAGCACACAACCCCAGCCATCAGCACATCCTAAGTTCAGGTTTGTTTAGTAATAAAACCTGAGGTAACACTTCCACAAAGGAAGTGAATATTTTGCTGTTTAACAACCAAATCTGGAATGTTTTGTTGTCAAAAGGCTGTTGTTCCTCCAAAGCCACGAACATCTGAGGCTCCACTTGCCCTCTTCAGTCCGCCACCAGTACCCTCAGCTCAAGAGCTGCTGGCAGAAACACCACCTTCTCCTGCCATCCCACCTATGACCCTGCCTCAACTAACAGACAGAAAATTCAACAACTGCACCTAACCGAACTCAGCACACAACAAAATTCCGGGCCCCTGCACCAGCCACACGAAAAACACACAGGCACTACTCTCTGCAAAGCTCTCCGTTAGAGGTACCTGGCTGTGAGAACGCAAAATTAAAAGGCCGCCTGTGTACATTCTTCCCCTTTTGAATTTTAAATTAGAAAAAGGAAGTTTTTAGAAGGACCCCCTCCTTAGCACCCCCTGATCAAGTTCAGAGCTATCACAGCTGCCAAGATGGCACCGCCAAGGGTCAGTCTTCCCGGCTCAGCTCAGATGCACAAAACACAGCAGGAACTACAAAACCCACAAACCCTCTGCTGCAGGATGGCAAGAGCCGCTCGGTCACTGAAGCAGCCTTATCCTGCCCGAGGAAACCAGAAAAGAGGAAACTCACCCGAGTTTTCCAAGCCGTGGAACTCTCTCCTGCAGCCAGGGGACAGCGGCGCCAGCCTCATTCCAAACCTCAACTCCCGCCAGGGATCTCCCGCTGCTCCCGGAGCACAAAAAACCCCGACAGCAGCTCGGCAGGGAGCTCCAAAGCCAGGCAGGTCTGCAGAGCCGTGCGCTGCTGCTCAGAGGCTCGTCGCTGCTGCACCGCGCTGGGGGGATGGAGCAGGCGGCTCCCCAATGAAAGCAGCGCCGGCCCGTGAGCTGCCATTTACATCCGCTTTTAACTCATTGAAGTAACTAAAATCTAAAGCAACTTGTGTTCTCTCCACCAGCACCTGCACTACTGGTGAAACACTCTGCTTGAATCATGCCTTAAAAGCATTCCCATTTAAGTTTCTGACAGGTGGAGTTCAGGTTTAAGGAATGAATGGTTTATATGTCGTCTCCTTGAAAATCCACCGCAAAAGTAGGTCAGCGGGGGAGCAGCTCTGTGACTTCGTACGAGATCACCCCGGGCGCCGGTGCCGAGCCGGGGTTGCTCCGCTCCCACCTCCGCGATGCTCTGCACGGGCACAGAGCAGAGACAGCGCCGGCCCAGCCAGCAGAGACACCGGACAGCAGCGCCAGGCACACCGGCGGCACTGGCAGCTCCTGCACAGCCCGACTCGAAAGAGCAAACACAGCTGCTCAGCAAAGACACACCTCACCCGCTGCCCCCTTAAACTAGTTGCCAAGACCAAACATGACAAAAGTTGCAGTAAATAACAAGCGGAAAGGACAAGTTACCTTCCCAGCCAGAGAGCACTGACCTGCCTTGTCCGTAGAGCTGCAGCCTCACAGAGCTGAGCACACTGAAACCTGTGCTTTACACCGGAAAAATCCATCGTATGTTGGCACAGGAAGCCCGAAAAGTAAATCGAACCCGACTGTGCTTTAGTGACAATACTGTTACCCCCAAGAGAATGAAAACGTCACAATCTGAGCCAGGAAGTCCAGGTGAACGCTCGCTCTCTTCTCGCTCACACCTCCGTTAGCCAGGTGGCATTTCACTACTTCAGCGCAGCTAATCATGTACTTCAACGCAAGTGAGAAAAGAATGAAGCCCGACGTTTTCCAGACCAAAGCAAAGATCGAACTAATGGATTTGGGAGCATCAAAGAGATTAGTAAAAGATGAAGCCAACAACACTCAAAATCACCTCTACTACTTAAATTTTAGATTTCTGCAGTGCCTTTGAATTTCACGGCGCAATCAAAACTCAAACCTATGCCCAGAGGGCTCTACAACCACCAAGAAACAACCCAAAAAATATATTCCCAAAGCAATCTGAGAAAAAAAATCCAGACAAAAGGTGGGATAAGAACCCGTGAATTCTATGAAGGGGTTTCCCAGTAAAGAATGCAAATGGGTTGCAGGCGAGGGTGTACATGTGCTGTGGCGAATAAAGAAAAAAGAATCCCTATTACTTACTACTAAACACCGTTCCTTGAGGTGCCCAACTACCAGGCCAATCCCTGGGGTGCTGGAATGTTCAACCGGATTTAGGCAGGGGATGTGAACTGCCCTCTGCTCTCTCCTCCCGCCCCTGTAAAATGGAGGCGGCGACACCGGTACCGGCCACGACCACCCGGCCGGCGGAGTCCGGGGTAGCACCGCTGCCCAAGCGGGCCGGGACAAACTTACCCCAAATAACGCGAAATATCCAAACCGCCTCCCGGCGAACCCGGGCCACGGCCCCGCTCCCGCCGGGCCGGGGGCAGGAGCGGCAGCAGAGCGGCGCTTCCCCCTTGCGGACGCGCCGGCCCCGCTCCCGCCGCGCCGGCAACTTTCGGCCTCAGTCGGGCGCCCCGGGGCTCCCGGCGGGGCCGGGCCCGCGCCGCGCTCACCTTCGCGCCCGCCGCTCCGCCCGCCCCCGGCCCGCCCGCGGCGCGGAGGCCCCGGTCTGGCGGGGCCGCGGCCAAGGCCACCCTGCTTCAGACGAGCGCGCGCCCGCGAGGCACGTGCGCCGCCGCCGCGGGGGGGGCGGCGGGGGCGGCCCGGCCCGGCCGTGGCGAGCGGCGGCCCCGCGCCGGCCGCGCCGCCGGGGCCTCCATGTTGGCGGCGGGCGGGCACGTGCCGGCGGGCGGCGGGAGGCGGGCCCGGGCCCGGGCCCGGGCCGGCTCGGCCGCCGCGGCCCCCGCGCCACGCGGCCTTGCTGCCGCACATGGCCCGCCCGCCGGTCCAGCCCGGCCCGGCCCCGCGGGGGCGCCGCCGCCGCAAACTTCGCGCCGCGCGGCCCGGCCTGTGCCGCCGCCACCGCCCCGCGGCGGGGCCGTGGTGGGGGGCGGGGGCGGCCCAGCGGGCAGGCCGGGCGCGGGGCCCGGCGCGGGGCGGGGGCGGCCCGGCCGCGTTCTCACCTTCCGGCTTGTTTTCGGCGGCCATTTCCCCTCCGCGCGCCACATCCTCCTCCGCCTCCTCGCGACCGGGACCAGGCGCGCGCCGCCTCCTCCCGCGCCGCCGCCGGCCCGGCCGCCCCGCGCGCACCGCGCACGCCCCGCGCCTCCCATTGGTCAATCTGCCGCACTGACATCCCCGGTGGCCAATCGTGGCAGGCCGGGGGCGGGTCCCCGGAGGGGATGGGCGCGATTGACACAGCGCCCCGCCAATGGCAGCGCGGCAGCGCTTCAGTGGCACGCGCCTCAGCCATTCAGCGGCGGCGCTGGGCGGGCGAGCGGGGGCGGGACGGAACGCGTGATCGACGGCCGCAGCAGCCACTGGAGGGCCGAGGGCACGCAACCGACGGCCGCCGGGACCAATCGCTCCGCGGGAAAGGCGGGACTAAGCGGCTGACGCACGGTGCCGCGCGCGCCGGCGGCCAACCAGCAGCGCCGTCCGCCAGACTGACGGCGCGCGGCACCAATGGGGCGCGCGGCCCGCCCGGCCGGCCGGCAGCGGCCCCGGCCCCGCCCACTGGCTGCGCGCGGCCCCGGCCCCGCCCACTGGCTGCGCGCGGCCCCGGCGGGCACCGCCCCCCCCGCGCCCGGTGACCCCAAACAAAGGCGGCGATTGGCGCGGCCGCCAGTCCCCGCCCGGCGGAGCCGCCCCGCCCCGCGCACCGGAGCCGAGGCTACACCGGGAGAGCGAAATTACCGCCGCCGAGACGCCCCGGGGCCGTTTTGTGCGAGGCGCCACCTGCGACCCGCGTTTGTCACCGCCCTCAGTAACGCCGAAGCGGCGTGCCCTGGTCAGAGCGTCTGCCCCGCTGAGCCGGTCCCAGCGCTTCCGGGAGGGACGGAGGAGCCCCTAGAGCGGAGAAGCGAGGAGCAGCTCCCAGGCTCTACCCCCTTTCTAAGTGGCGGACGAAGCCCGGGAGCTGTTGCCCTGCCCTGACCGGCGGCCCCGAGGCTGCAAAAGTTATCTCCCCATTTTTCAGTAGTGCTGAATATTCGGGGTGCTGTAGGCCCTCTTCCACAACCGCATCGTTCTGGGGTGCAAAGCACGTTGCTCGGGTGAAACAGGCGTTCTTGGCACTGTGCAGGGAGATGAGGATTTGTGATTTGCAGAGAGAACCAAGTTACAGTGGCCAACGGAGATGTTAAGGGTTTAAGGGAGTCCTGCCCATCCCTCGGGCACAGTCTGTGAGACAGTGTCACAGATCCCACTCGGCATACACTGCATGGGGCCGGGGGGGAGTGAAGGGGCTCCCACGACATGAAGGAAATCGCTCTCTTCTTCTCAAAACTGACGTAGCCCAAGGAGTGGCATGTTCTGGCCCGGCTGAGCCTGCCCCATCTCTGTCAAAGCTTGATGAGCACGGGCACTTCAGCCTCCTTGAGCAGAGCCCTGCAGAACTGCACCACAGCTAATGCCTGCACAATGCAAACCAAGACTGCAACGGTTGTTTCCTTTGATGTGTGTGACTAAACACACAAAAGGGATATTTTCCCTTAGATCCTCCTGGGAGCAGAACTTCTTTAAAAAGACCTGTTGGTGCTTTGGCTTTGCTAAGGACCGAAGCTGTTTCCAAGCCCAGACGAAAGGAGGATGGTGTGATGGGCCTCTTCTAAGACAGAAGAAAGGAAAATTCCTTTTTCCTATTTTCAGCAGCTGCTAATCTCGTGGAGCGTGAAAGGCACATTGATGAAGAGGCTCCAGAATGACAGGCTCACTCCCGACGGTCAGAAAGCTCATCTGGTACAATGTCCTATAAATACCCACAAATACTAATGCAGCCACAGGATCAGCTAAGACAGTTGTTTCCTTCAGCGTGTCAAAATATGCTGGAAATGGAAACTTTTCTAGTTGCCACACTGGCAAAGAGCTACCATTTTCTTGAGGAATTCTAGGGAATTTATGTCTCTCCTTGGTTATTCTTTCAAGGTGATCCATATGCTTAGCAGAGACATGATGTAGCCATACAGCTGTTGTACTTCATAGTTAGCATTATAGCAGAAGATAATATCAGATTAACAGAGGCATCCCTTGGTGCTGAGGGACAGGAAGCAACTTCCTGATGCAAGTCAGGGACCCTTGGTTGATGCCTCACAGAGGTGTGGAGGGCCAGTCCATGCTGAGTTCCTCCCCAGTACTCCCCTCAGAGTGGCAGGTGCTGGAGCTATGGACAGACCTGCCTTGCCACCTCTTCTTCAGCAAGAAATGGGCACCTGGCTTAGCCAAGGAGCACAGCCTGCAGTGCTTCTGCCCTGAGCCAGCTCACCTCCAGCCCCTGTGATATCAGGCCAGCATTCCTAGGCGGCTTGAGTTTCCATGTGGGTATCCAGGCAAGACCAAGTAATGAAAAGAGATGAGAGAAATTATGGGACCAACATTGACACAGCTCCTCACTGGTACCAAACACAGGGATGCTGGAGAGCTGTTGGGTTTGTTTTTGCAGCCCCCCCATGCAAGTGGCAGGAACTCAGGCTGCTCCCCGCAAACACACAGCAACTGCTGCCACAAACAACCTTCCTGTTCTTGCCAAGGGAATCTGGCACAACCGTTCATTCCAGTCACAGCCCTCGCTGCAGTATTCACTGACACCCTTTGGACAGGGACTGTCCATGTAACCATGGGGACTCCAACATGGGTCACATCACCCTGACATCACCCACAACCTAAATGAAATGCCAAGTCAGCTCTGTGTGTGCACATATGAGTGTACATCTGTCTCTTCCCTCCAAGGCTTGAGCAGTTCCTTCTGTGCTTCTATGGCTCATTAAAGCAACAAGGTCCATGCTCTGAAGGACAAGGTTGTTCAGGACTCTGCCTGCCTTCTCCTGGCCTGCACAGCCTGGGAACATAGGAAGTGCTGCTGCACTAGTTGGGAACAGCTCCGCTGCCAGGACTAACACAACCACCCTGACTCCACAGCAGTGTGTACCCCGCTCTATCTGTCTTGGGGAGCACTGCCTGGCTTTCCAGATCCTTCCTGGTCTGTAAAAACAATGAGAATTTGTGTCTATGAGGATGAATAAAGCATTTTTAAGGGGTTACTTGAAGCAGTGTATGAACTCTGTTCCATCTAGATAATGAATTCATTCTCCTCCTCAATAAGAGGTTTTCTACCGGGAGACACAAACCCCTAGTGAACTGTATCTCCCACACCTGAAATTACCTAATGTTAGGTGTTATTTCTGTACACATAGGTTACTACAGCAGTACATAGTTAATGTATACACACAGGTTACTTACAGCAGTGTGACCTATGTAATACCAGAGATACTACATGGGGAGTTTTTTCATCCAGCATGCCAGCAAAGCCCCAAATATTTTCATTTAATTCCTGTTCAATAAAGTGATAAGAAAGAAGCCATTTGAATTGAAGTGCTGCTGGTATCTTTGAAGTTCCCCAGCTCCCACTGTTTAAAACTCAGACCAATTGTTATCAAGGCAGAGAGGTACTGAACTGCACAAGACTCCGTGCATGGATGGTGTGGGATAAACTTGCTCGCTGTTACCTTTCCAGGGGCACACGCATAGAGCAACATCCAGCTGATAAGCAGCAATAGATGTGCCAGGAGTTTGTGCAGTCTGAATCATGAATAATTTTTATCAGCACACTGATAAAAGCCAATGCTGCGCTGGTGATTGGTGTCTGGGTTGGTATCATTAAAAGGGAGGTGAAATACCAAGTTCTTTTAAAATTCTTAATTGTCAATCCATGGCAGATGTGGGTCTGGCTTGGTTAATTAGGTTAATGTGATGATTTGGCATAGTGAGTTATATGCAGAAGTAAAACTGTTAAGAATATATTCAAATATCCTGTTATGGATATTCAGCAAATTACACATCGCTGTTGCTATGGCAAGCAGCACAAAGGAAAACAGTTCAAACAGGTTTAATAGTCATAATGACAATATTGGAACCCCATTTCTTGTGAATTGTTTGCACAAAGTTACTTCATTATTGAGAACAAGGAATGCCAAGTGTTTTCACAAAAATACTCTCACAAGTGTGAGAAGAGATGATTAGAAAAACTTCACGTGATAGAAATGAAATGGTTTTGCCCTTTACTCTCTCCATGTACAGAATCTAAAGGTGTTTCTTCTAGGAATAAACCCAAGACTTAACAAAGGCAATGTGTGTGGACAAACCCACTGTTACAACATATCAGTGCATTTGTGATGTACAACTGCCAATTCTTAGGTTTAGCAAATACAGGTAAATATTCCAAAACATGCACTTCTTCCAAAAAGTTCTCCAAAGAAGTATACTCCACCTAACGCTCCACCATCCAAGTAACTTGTCCAATTTTATGTGGGGAAGTTGAAAAGAATATACATTACCAGGAACTAAGGATACCAGACTCAGAATGGACAAAAGCACATACTTCCCTAGCAGGAGGTCGAGCTCAGTCACCTTCTACACTATGGGCTCTGAATCCATCATTCTTGCCGTTCCTTCTGCAGTTCTGAGCCTATTTGTTTCCCTCAGAAATACAAAGACTACACTCAAATCACCTCTAGTTTGAGTTAAACTCTGCTGGCTACAGGAAATACACCCCAGGCTAAAATGAAGTACAACTCCAAAGTCCCAGCTCCTTAAAATGGACTCTCTGAGGAAAGATGGTTTTACTGTGCAAAGCCCCATAAAGAGTTTGTGGATATTTAAACCAGTAGCCTCAAGACAAAACAGAGCATTTACCTGTTTAACCAAGAACAGGACCAACAACAGATGCTCTACAGAGGCACTAGCTCCAGATGGGAAACTGAGGGTGTTGCAGTGCTGGAGCCTCAGTCATTCCAGTATAGTGTCACACAGCTCCAGAAGGACAGACACGGGTGCCAAGGGCCAGCCTTTGCTGCAGACAGCAGTGCCAGGGAGCAGCTGTCCCACCATGCCCTTCACACTGCCCCTGTAGCCCTTGGCTTTTGCTCTCTGTGAGACAGCCTGGGGTCTGCCTTCACTTTGCTCCCAGCAGCCCAGTGGCACTAAGAAAGTAACAATCATTTTGCCCTAATATACACCCATAAGCCAGTTAGAGGAGAAAAAAAATGAAATATGAGGTAAATTAAAGCTTCCAACTAAGGGGATTTACCAGTAAGTCACCATAAAATTCAGATAATTTATTTTTTCAATTCTGCAGCAACTTTCTCCAATTCATTTGGATTAGCTATTAGAAATTATGTCTCAAAAATTAAAGAAAATGTCTATTGACCACTATATCAAATTCTAATTTTAGCCAGGGAAAAAAAGAATAATTAGGCTGTGATTTACCCTGGTAGTCAACTTACATTAACAATTTTCCCCCATGTTTATGTAATTCTGGCAAAATCAAATAATATATATAGTGCTCATATACGCTGGGCTAGATTTAGTAAAGACAATTTCCTACACTACATCCAGGACATTTCTCTTTGCTTTCTGTTCTAATAAGACAATCGAGTTGTTCTGTGTAAGGAGGAAATATGATTGTCATGCGTGGCCTCGGTTGGAATTTTAGTGCAGTCTTCAATGAGGGTCATGGAAGGATTAGTTTTTTAATTTCTTTTAAGCTGCCATCCTCCTGTAACAAGCTGTATAGCATGCTGCTCTCTGAGAATGGCTTACCCCACACCCTAACCCTTCTTCCCAGGGATAAAGTGTAAGTCCTGCAAACTCTCAGTGCCAGAAGCCATCATGCAGTGCTGGCTCTGCAGTGGATGCACAGCTCCCAGCTCAGCACGAGTGAGTTTGGGATTGGATCTCTAGGCAGAGCTGGAACGAATCAGGAAGGGTGTTTAAGATCCCTGAAGTTATACTCCTAAAGTTGTGTTCCTGCTTTTAAACAAGTACCTTTTCCAACTCCTCTAGAAGTGGAGTGCTGTCTACCTTAACTGAATAAATAGGGATCTGGGAGCCAAACCAGTCACCAAGGTATGAAACTGCCAACCTCAGGCACTGAGAACAGAACAATGAGTAATGGAAGACAACAAAGGAAGAACAGGAGAACCAAAGGAAGTAGAACTGGTGATGGTAACAGGCAGAAGGTGCTCAAAATTACATGGATTCCAGAAGTAGAAGCCAGAGGCAAATTCAAATTTACCTGAGTCAGTTTGCTCAGACAGCACCACCCCATTACTGCCCATTGCCCAAAAACCCATCCTTGCTCTTGTGAAGCAAGTCTGTCCTGTGATTCCCTCAGGGAGCATCATTAACACACAGAGCACTCAAGCTTTCAATTAAAAAGCATCATTGCTGAAAGCATTATCCCAAATCTTTAAAGGACTCCATGCCGTTTGGGCTCTGCCCTGTTATAAATCCACAATGAGAAGGAACTTCCCTGACTTTTCCTATCATTATTTATGATAGGTAAACCAAATGGAAAAGTAATCCCAGTGTTACAAACTAGAGTTACTCATGCTTTGCTCCCAATGGCACCATGGCAGAGCAGCTGCTCCAGTTCTCTCGGGGTGGCCCAACAGTGCCTTATCACACAAACCCTTCTGCTCTGCCAGCAAGGGTACACAACACTTCTTATAAGCAAAAATGATTGGATTAATATTTTCTCACTAGTTTTAGCCACAGAGCAGGTTTTGTCTAGGTCTGCCTAGACCTCATCTAACCTTTAAAACTATTCTTTCCCATGTGACCCATGAGAGTTGTACAGAATGAGAAATATATCCAAACAGTAGCTGCAGAAAATACACAGAAATAACTCGTTTTCACTGAGATGGGTTCATTTGTGAGTTCTGCCTTTCCCCTGAACTTCCTCCCCTGAAGGACTGGAACAGTAATACCAGTGCAATAATACTTTTTCTCCTGAAGTGGAGTAAATCAGTTCCTTGCTCTCAGTAGTGAAGTGAAAATTAAGATGAAAAGGAGTATAGAATGCAGAAAACCCCTATTACTCCAGAATAATACAATTTGCTGCTGATCCTCAGTTGCTAAGACAGGCACATCAATTATTTATAGAACTCGGGAGTGTGAAATATGAAGTTTTTCAGCCTGGGACACCACGAAGGTAAAGCCAGGAACACAATCCTGTCAGCACTGGCAGACAAGGACAGAATAGGCAAGCACAGAATATTTCTACACAGATTACCGTTTTTATTGAACTACAAATTGCAAAAGGTCTCTATGAAATGCCACTTTCAGTGTTAAGTGAGCTGTATCCTCCTTTTGACAGTGTCAGTCTGTATTTAATGTTTATTTAACATTTATCTAAAGGGCCATCTCTGCCAGGGAAACAATATACAGTAAGTTAGCATAACTTCACCTGAATATTTACAGGAAGCCCAGGATCTTCTCCTGGATCTGTGCTTATGTCCATCAACAGCCTGTCACACACGCTGTAAAACCTGCTCCACATGACCAAACTTTGCCAATTTTGATCACAATCAAAATTCCAATTTATGTTCTTAGTAGTGACACTAAAATTTATCTGCACAAAAGCACTTACATGGTTTATAGCAAGTTTGTTGAAAGCAAGTATCTGGAAAGGTTGTTCATAGCTCATCTGAGGAACTAACGGTACTATTCAAAAACATTCACAATTTCTTGGGGAAAAACCTAAAGCAAACCAAATAAAACCTCACAGACAAAATCACAAAACCTTGGAGCCCCAACTTCTAGCAACCCTTCCAGCCCCAAGAGTCTAGTAACACTGATACATGGCATGGCCTTGCTAAAATGCCTTGGTGGGTCCATGCAATATTCTATCTCAAGTCAAGTATTTCAAAGTTGGAGGAATTCTACGTGCATCTCCTCCTCCTGCCTTGCCTCTAACTCTGAGAGCAAGAGCTTCAAATACAGTGGCTAAGAAATCACAGGAAAGGACTAGCACTGAACTTTCAGATCAAGGGATACAGAGTGATTCACATTTCTCTTCTGACTGCTTGCGAGACATGGGCTAAACACCAACAGTCAGGTGCTCTGAAAAGCTCCACCTCAGTAAGAGAACTTGCATCAGCAGTGAGGCTACAGGACCCAAACAATGTGACTCTCCCTTAGACAGGCTCCCTCGCTCAAGAGCTCTATCTGTCAGCCCGTGTCACCAGAGAGGTGACACCCACCACCGCCCACTGTTGCCAGTGCTCACTGATGCCAGCGTTTGCAGGACAAACAGCAGATCAGAACAGATATTGCCCATCGCTCTCCTGCAAGTGAAAACCTGAATGCTGACACGACTGAGGGAAAAACCAAAAAACCACAAGCTAGCCCAGCAGGCTACTGTCTGTCCCCAGGGTCACACCAAATACCACGTGCTGGAAGGAAGCAGAAGCAGCGGGGACTTGGCAGCGCCTGAAGCACAATGCCTGCAGAAGTGATTGTGCTGATGCCAAATCTGGTCCTTTTGGAGCTTTCCAGCCACTGCTGAGTGGACAGCACGTGTTGCAATGCTGGAGCTGGCAACGGCAGTGCTGAGCACAGCTAGTGGCCACTGGCCACCTTAAAGCACCAGCACCATGCAACTGCCCTGAGCCAATGTTTAGCAGCATGAGCAGTAAAATAACACATCTATTGAGCTCTCAAAACTGTGGCAAATATTGAAAAGCCTCCCGGTTCCACATTTCACCCAGCCTTGTGGGTGCTGTAGCCACCACTGCTCTGTGCTGGCTGGGCACCAGGGCCCCAGCCAGGGACCAGGAGGAATAAGGAATGGCTACACGACCTGGTTCTGGGGAACCAGCACTCCTGTAGGGACACAGGTCCTGCCAGCACTGGCTGTTCTCCAGTTTTACATACTCAAAGCTCTCCAGACTGATGATGAAGAATTTTGAAACCCAAGGAGTATAACAGATTCACATCCAAGTTTATGGAAATAACTGAAAAATGTATCAACAGCCTTCACATACACATATGCAGAAAAAGAACTAACAAAATTATCAAATCTCCCAAAATATGGATTGACAATAACAGAAAATTGCTAATTACTATTTTTAGTATCCTTAAATTCTCATCTCTGGTGCTATTAAACTAAAAATTATATAATAATAGATTTGAACTGTACGACAGCTTATACAAATTAGGACCATTCCAAAAAAGTCAATCAGTGTTTCAGAGTATATTCAGCAGATATTTTGAACACAGGCAGAGCAAAGAGCTCTGTCCATGACAGGCTCTTGTCATATCGGGCTGGAAGGCTCCAAGCCTAAGAGCTCTGGCTGGCCAAATGGCACGAACACCTGAACTACATGTAATTCCTCCCTGATTGCTGTTTTGAAAACAACATTTCCAGCAGAAACTTTTATGTATATATATCAACCCATTACACAGTACTGACAAGATCCTCTGCTTGCCCCAGAAACACCCTGTGTCCCACACAGCTGCTGCTGGAGAGAGACGAGAGGCAGGGGCAACAGGCAGATCATCACTGCAAACCTGGAACATTTGCAAGGAGAACATTTGCTTCTGACTTTTGGGGGACTTAAGTCAGCCTGCACAAACAAGCATGAAAATACCCCACGGAGAGCTACATGACTAATGAAGATTTTCTTGCTCCTCATCAGTTGCTTCAGCCACTTCTGCTGCCACTGGATGAGCATAACAAGGCCTTTCTAGTGCATGGTGCTCTGCAGGTATGACTAAATCTGCCTCTTACCTCCCCAAGTCCCCAGGAAGACTATCACGCCTCCATTACAGAGAGAATTTCACAGAATGAAAGAGCCAATAAGAAGTGTTTCCTCTGGGCATCTCAACAGCATTATCACAAAATGCAGTAAAAGGCATCAGAGCAGCAGAAAGCGATTCAGCCCTGTCAGTGTCACCTGTTTGTAGAACACTCCCAACACTGCAGCCGTGTGCACCTGCCAGGGCCACGGCCACAGCAGGACAGGCCATGGCTGACTGACCAACCCTCTGGAGCATGACACTGGCTGCAAATGGACTGGTCCAGTGCAGCTCTCATTTCTGTTTTTGCCCTCAGCACAACCATGGCAGCAGAGGCGTGGAGTAACTGCTAGGCTGGTGGGGCAGGGAGAACTGCTGCACCTGCCAGGGCACACATGCAGGAGCAGGGTGGAAAGGATGAGTTGCGTGGGGTTTAGATACATAATGATACAACTCTGGGGGAAACCCGAGCAAAGAGAGAGCAGGCCAGGAGTGAGAGGTGGCACTGGGACTTCATGCAAAACAGAGGAGGAGGGAATTCAGAACACTGAGCTCCGGTTTGAGGGGGTGTGCCGCTTGCCTCGTGAGGAAAGGTACCCCACAAAGTCCCACAGGCTCTGAAATGCACTCAATTAGCTGTTCCTTTTACCTTTTTGTTCTACCCAGCATTTCTTCAAGAGCACAGTCATCTCTGGCTTTGGCATCCTACTCATCATCTATGAATTCATGTTGCCGTTTCCTCCCTGAAAGGAAAAATCCCATAGTCAGTCAATTGCTACACAGAGGAAAGGACAAATCTGACAGTATTTTTGCCACTGTTAAAGTTCAAAGACCACCTTGCTCCTTGAGCAGACAACATTGCAAGTTGTGCTCTGGGCTATGGTGTCATTCAGCCATGATCAATCAGTGTGTGCTCACTCCAGAAACTTACCACAAATTTACCTGTAAGCAGCTGAAAAGCTGCCAGTGCCTCAGCCCTGTCTGGAGAGAAGGAGCAGGGCAATGACTCGCTCAAACTAAAAAAATTCCCACAACAACAAGAGAGACTTGTGCCAGACAAATATCTTTATTTTACTTTAAAACATTCTGAAAGTATTAATCTATATGAAAGAGAAGCAATACAAGACTGAGAAAGCATGTTTAATGTTAGGGAAGCCTTCACATCACATGAGCCAAATTAAAAATAAGACTAAACACAAATGTACAAAGCAGAGACAAAAAAAAAATCAATTTTCTCAAAGACATAACATAAGGGACTCCCACAGGGGCCAGCAAATTCTGGAAGGGAGAAAGAGATTATATTTTATGGGAAGAGATTCAATAAGCATTCTTTTCCCATAAAGCTAGTGATGGAGGATTGTCACTGCTCCATAGACACCCTTTGCACATTTCAGGACAGCAGTAACAGGAAATCAATAGCACCTTTTATACGTGCAAAGACATTATCTCTCTGGACTCCTAATACTAACAAATGGGGCCAAGAAAGACCTTTACTAGAATTTAGCAGTCAGCATTACTCTGGCTGAAAACAGAGGGCAGGATGCTGGTCTACACCCTTAGATTTTTAGGTATTTTTTTAAAAACTAACTCTGCTCAGAGCATCACCCTCAAGTGGCACCCAGGAGCCCCCGATGACAGTACATCACAAGTGTAACGGTGCTGAGCCCCGGCACTGTCACCCCATCACAGACATCCCCTCCAGCTGACGGTGTAGTCATTACAGGCAGGAGCTTTGTCAGGGGGTAATTTGACAGCTTTGACAAGCTCAGCTGAATTTATGGCACTTTCTAGTTTTTCCCTCCATTGAGCTGCGATGGAACTAAAGTTAATATTACCAAACCCACTCTGCAAGGGGACAGGTTCCCAGCGCTGAGACCACGATCACAGTCCCTGAGAGAATCTGCTACACTGGGCCCCTCACAGTGTCCCCTGCCACCCTCAGGGACAGGGAGGGCAGCTCCATGAAGCCCACTTGCAAGGGGAGATTCCATGATGAAGGTCTCTGGTATCTTTGGCTCTACCACAGCAGAGGTGAATCACCACTAGTAAGGCTACTCAGAGCTTACTACAGAGCACTGAAGCAGCAGCCACAGTGTCACAACACATGCCCAGCTAAACCCAGGACCTGAGTCCTGGGGACTGCTTCTCTTGCTGCAGGGACTGTGCCCCACACAGCACCACAAAGATTCCACCTGCAAGTACCAATGTGGGAAGAGGAATATTGCACCCCAAGCCAAACCTTGGCAAGTCAGTAAAGCACAAACAAGTACTTTTCTTTCTTTTCTTCCTTTTTCTCATCAGATAGCTTTTTGCCATAGATGTTACATTTCCTCTGTTATAACGCAGGGTTTTAAAGAGCTCTCTCTACATCCTTAGAAAGCACAGTTCATATTTAGCTCCCTAAACTCGTATTTCTCTCTTCCTATATTTCCCTGCCAAGATGTGACACCTGTGGAACGTTCCCAGAAAATTCCCCTGAATCATCTGTGATGCAAGGGAACAGCAGCCAGCGTTGGCAACAAGCAGCTGGGTCTTTTAGGAAAGCGTCAGATCAATCTGGTGAGGGGAAGGATCCCCTGTAACTCTGTCACTAATCATCCCCAAGGATCACAGAGCTCCCAAATCAGTTAGAAAAAGAGCATAATTACGACAGGACCAAAATCCATGGGAAATAGCGTTGCCATGGCAACTGGCATCCTCACAACTCTAATCTCCTTTGCATTCTTGCACAGGCTCAATGACTCCTAAACCACGTGGAAAAAAAAAAAAAACCTGTCTAGCAGGTGGGTTCATTGACGAAGAGCAGTGCTAGAGGTGCTTCCCTGCAGAACAGACCCATGTCTGCATGGTTTTCAGAAAGGGAGCTTTTGTGCACCTCTTGTTCCAAGCATTGCACCTCACTCACCAGGAGTGCAGGGGAACTGCTATAACACAATCAATACTTCCTTGTTAACTACCCTTGTAGAGGAAAAAAAAACTTATTAAATATTAAAATGTTCCTGGTTTTAAATAAAAGTGACATGAAGATAACATCCAAAGCAGACTAGCTGAGTTTTGAAATGGGAATTTAGTTCCAGCTTCACACTGGGCTGCTTAGTGGTCTTTCAAACACTGGTCTTTACAGACAGCAGTACCCAAAAACCATTCCAGCATCCCCACACACTTATCAGATCCAGCCACTGGGCAACATCCATACATGAGCAGGAAAGGCCTTATTTTTCTTCCTGACAACGTTAGCATTAATACCCAGTCTGTCCACCAGCACACTTTAAACGAGGCTCACGTTAGCAGACCAGCTGGGCAGCCCTTTTTTGCTAAAATCTCCGAGCTCTGCACACTTTAGGGGCATTTCCCTTCCATTTCGGTACTGGCCGGGCCTGGGGAGTTAACCCACCATCAGGGAGGGCAGCACAGCGTGAACCCCAGGGCCGTGTTCTCTACGCCAAAAGCCAAAGCAGCGTTATTGATCCAAGGGAAACTGTTCCAGATCTGCTGGTGACAAAGGAGCACACGCTCTGCCCACGGTGTGCCCTTGCCAGCCGCGCTGTGCCCGTGGGTCTGACATCGCTGAGCTCAGCTGTGCTCGCCTTCGGGCGCCGTGCAGGCAGATCTGCCCCGGGACCCTCCGCTTTACCGGGCTGCCGGGCTTCCCCGCTGCCCTCCGCCAGCCCCGCCGGAGCCGGGAATCGCTCACGGAATAGCGACTCGATGGTGACAGCACGGAAATCGCCCTCTTGTTAGCGGGGAGAGAGGCCTCGTGGCAGCGTCTGCACATACAGGTCCCGTCAATGACCGGAGTGAGCGACTGCCCTTTAGGCAGGTACCGAGGGCCCTGCGGCACCGAGACGGGCACCGGGAGAGGAACCGGGGACGGGCACCAGCGATCGCCCTCCCTCCCGCTATCCCCCGGGAGCGGGTCGGACGGAGTCCCCGGGCACCCACGACACCGCCACAGCCGCCGCTGGGGTACGGAGCGACCGCGCCGGCAAAGACGCCTCAGAGTGCCGGGGCGAAGAACGAGGGGCAACGTGGCCGGAGCGGAGCGCGGCAGAGCAGGTGGGTGCCGGTGGGTGCCGGTCCGTGCTCCCGCCTCGCTCTCTCCCTCAGTCCCTCCCTCACTCACCCCTCGCCGCCGCCGCCGCCGCCGCCACCGCCTCCCGGCTCGCGCGCCGCGCTCACGCACGCGCACGCGCCCGGCCTGCGCGAGCGCGGGGAAGGGAGCGGGGGCGGGGGGGGGGGGGGCGGTGCCCGCGCGCGTGCGCGGGCGGGCGGTCGGACCGCCGGGCCGCCAGGGGGTGCCGCGGCGCGCGGCGCGGGGTGAGAGGTCGGGACGATGGCGGCGGCCTTGGGCGAGGAGGCGCCGGACAACGAGGACTACTACGGGCTGCTCAACGTGCGCCGCGAGGTGCGGCCGCGCGGGGCCGGGCGGGGCCGGGCGGGACGGGGTGAGGCGAGAGGAGACCACACCAGACCCTCGTGTGCGTCCGGCGGGAGCGGCGCCCCTGCGGCGTGTCCTCCGCCCGGGCCGGGCTGCGGCTGCTGTCGGCGGCGGGGCGGGAGAGCTCGGCCCGCGCCGCGGGGCTCCCGGTTGAGTGAGAAGGGTGAGCGCCCGCCGAGGCCGAGAAATGCGTGGTTTGCTCCGAATTGCGGCGGTTCGGGCGCTCCTGATGCAACTCCGCGCACGCGGGGCACGCCCGCGCCCCCTCGGGCACGGCTGTGGAGGCTTCTCGAGCGTTTCCAGTTTGGAAACACCCGGGGTTTTTCCGCCAGAAAAAAAAGGAGGTTCGAGAATCCTTGATTTCGCTTTTAAGACTAGACGGATACTAATCCGTGCAGGTTTGTTTCAGTGGAATAGTTTGGAACTTATTGGGAGATAACCGCGCTTTTTGTAGTAATTATTAGGCAGATCTACAGAGATCTGGATGTAGGAACTGTGCTGTAGTTTGTTTCAGCAAGAGCAACTGCAGTGTAGATCTGTTACATATATGTGTGTGTGCATAAATATGTATAAAAAGCCCTTCAAGTCCATCAGCCTGGGTGTGGCAGTTGTAGCTGGACAAGGCTCGTACTGAACCGCCACTACTGCGTGCAATAGGATATCCAGACTTGGAAGCGATTCAGTCTGATAGCTTGGAAGAATTCCCTCTGGGACTCCTGTCAGTCCCCGAGCTGCGGGGACAGTCTCCTGTTCCTCGTGTGTAGGAATCTGCTGCGTTCCCGAAGGAACAGCGTGTGATGGTCACACTGTTTGCAGAACTCCCTGATGCTCAGCTCCTTTTAAAAAAAAATTCAAGCCCTCATCTGGTTCAAAGCCGGCAGGGCCATGCTTGCACATTCCTTGGGAGCTTTCGTAATTCCCCTCCAAAACGTCAGCTGCGTGCAGAGGTTAAAGCAGAGAGGTGGGAACCACGCAAGGGTTGTGACTGCTGGGGAAAGTTTAATGGTTAACTTAGCCAGGCTTCCAGAGCAGGACATTCAGGTTTTGTACAGCAGGGAGCTGGAAACTGAATTAGAGGGGTCAGCAAGGGAGTAATTCCCACAGAGAGGAGCAGGTGCTCTGTTAATTGCCCCTTGCTAATTACCTTGAGCAGTGCTGTCCTGCAGTGGATGTGGTGAACAGCATGTCTGGATGCTGAGCACAGGGTGATGTGGCAGCTGAGCTTGGAGCTGCAGTGACCCCATGGAGGCAGGATCCTGTGAGCAGGAGTTGCTCTGTGTGTGTGTGTGAATGGTTCATCTTTTAGACATATTAGTCTGCTAAAAACGTGGTGCTGTGTTTGAGACCTTAAATGAGGCCTTTTAATGTTGACCAGAGTTTTGGTAATAAAAATGTAACTTACGTGCAATTATTTGTGACTGCATTTCCTGGCAGTCTAAAAATGATGTCAGGGTTTCTTTAGTGGTTTTGAAGAGGCTGTTGCTCATGGAATATTGAACCAATGACCCAAACTACTCAGTGATGATGAAATGCCCAATCTAACATTTTATTGAACATGGCATTTATGAAAAATGAACCTGCTCATTCCTATTATATAATCAATAGCACATTAAACCATTTATCATTAATTTGATTTTAAAATGCCATTTTGGGCCTATATGTTCCCCTGCCTTCCCAGTCCAGTTTAAATTTGATATCCGAGAAAGCACAAGGTAGTAAAAAGAAAAAAACTAATTGTAGCTGTCCTTACTGTCTTAGGACCAGCAAATTTGGCACCTCCCCTTTTGCTGCATCATTTTAAAACATTGACAAACAACAATACAAACATGCAGAAAAAACATTCTGAGCTGTCCTCAAATCCAAACGGATTCTTGGCATTGTGACACAAGCGAGTGTGTTTCTGTGATGGAAACCCTCCTTGCCACAAGTGGGTAAAAAAGATGTCACTTCAAGAAATTACCTTTTAGGAACTTTATTTCCCCAGTGAAAGCTAGGAACCTGTGACAGCTTTGCTTCTTGAAAGGTGTTAACAGTAAATGGAATCTGTGTCTGTAAATCCACTCCTCACTGACTGCACTGGGTCTTGACTGTGGCAGCCCCTGGGGACAGCCTGGACCATCAGGTTTTGGTTATTTTACTCTGGATGTTCCTCCTGGAATGGTTTCCTGTGCCCAGGAACTGTTTCTTGCCTGGACAGTTTGGGAACTGGATGGTTGGGCTCTTTCAAGCTCTGCCTGGGGGAAGTTCTGGTTGATTTTAGCAACTGCACTTCTGAAAAATAGGTGGTAAGCAATCTCTAAGGAATGGGCAGGAACTGCAATGCAAGGGATGTAGCAGGGTGAGGTGAGAGAGGGGAGATTATGGAGACTCTCTAGAGTCCAAAAATAACATTGCTGGGAGATGATAATGGAAGGAGCAGGGGTGTTTCCCTCTTGATTCTGAAAGAGCCATCCATGTCCTTGGAACGAGGTCAGGTCCCATCTGAGGTCCCAGAGTGGTTGCAGTAAAGGACAAGGTTTGTTCTCGATGCCTTGGGTGGCACACTCTTCTCATGGTTATCTGTCTGTGGCTTTGTGGACAGGTGATGCACCTGCCTTCTTCACAGCACAACACAGACCCTGCTGGGGAGCAGAATGGGCTACTGGGGAGCACAAGGGAAGTGCTGGGATGACAGCAGAGCCATGGGTTTACATTTCCTACCTTTACAGCTGTGGAAAGTCTGTGCTTTTAGATAGTTGCAGTGTCCTCTTGAGGGTTAAGATTGAAAGATGAGTATAATTTGTTGTACATCTCTGGATTTATGTATTTTTATCTGAGATGACTTTGCTTTTTCTTGCTCTTCTGATTGGGAGGGGGTAGTAGTTGCCTGATACAGCTAAAGTCTGAACACGGATGGTGGGGTTTTTATATCATTTTTTGTACCTGGGTAAACACTGATGAGCTATTGAGGTCCCTTGTTGCACTACAGATAGAGTGGACAATCCTGATGTGATAATTGAATATTTTATTAACTTACGTGGTGGAGCAATAATCCGTTCTTGATTTTGGGCCAAAGTAGTGCAGTGTAACAGCTGACTGACTTGCCTTTCAGGACTGATTTGAGAGTGGCCTTTTGGAAATGGCAGTGGCTGTCCTTGAGTTCGTTTTTGGTGGTTTCCACAGGCCTCCCAGGAGGAGCTGAAGGCCGCGTACCGCCGGCTGTGCATGCTGTACCACCCCGACAAGCACCGCGACCCCGAGCTCAAAACCCAGGCTGAGCGGCTCTTCAACCTTGTCCACCAAGCCTATGAAGGTCAGGGGGAGGCTGAGCTTTGCAGAGGGGTCCTGGGAGAGCTGTGTCTTCATGCTTTTGGGAAAGTAATAATTAAATGTGCTGATACTTACCAATGCTGTTTCCTGCTTCTGTACCATATGTCAGAGGAGAAATGCCATATAAACGCTGCAGGGAATGAGATGTGGAGTGTCTGTCTTACCTCCTGCATGTTGTAAATGATCTTCTCATCACTTCCCTTACTTCTGAAGACCTCTTCCATAGGAGAATAAAGACTGAAAAGCTTCAGATAGATAATTTCTTATTGTACTGATGAACTACTGCATCCCTGGGTTCTGTTCCCTGTCACCTGGCTTTGGTCTCTATTTCCAGCAAGTTCTTCTGTATGCTCTGACTGAGAGGAGGACAACTGATTCATAGCAGTTAGTTTATTCTTGTGCCAAAGCCCTTTTCAAATACTCTGAATTCAACTGAAATTTACTTTAATCCTGGTGTGCAAGTTGCACCTGGAGTGCAGGTGGTTTAGAAGCTGGTAGGAGTCATCCATGTTACAAACCTGGTGCACCCAGTCCTGGAGCTAAAGAGAAACTAAAGCAAAATGCTGAATAAATATTCCTCCATTCAACCTCAAAGATGAGTGAATATTTTTTACACCCCTAGTTTTGACTGATAAGCATTTGTTCCTTCCAGTTGGACTTGAACATGTGTGGAGTCTTTCCTGTTGTCCCTAGGTTAGGTGTTAGGACATGTGGAAGCTTTTGCTGGGAGAGCAGGGAAAGTCTGACCTTGATGATGTGCAGAACAAAAACTCATAATGCTTCAGTAATTTCATTTTAGTATGGTGAGTGGCCTTACATTAGAGGCAGCAGTTTCCCTTTGAAATTTCTGGCTGCTCTTGGCTCTGCCTTGCAATGAACATGGAAATTGATGCTCGTTTAGTACCAAATGTGAGCGTAGTGAGCAAAAATTTTGACATCTTGGAAATGAGCCACTCCACCTCCTCTCTATTTTCTTTTTCTCCTCTTCCATCTCTTAGTATCACACAACAAAAGATTCATTTTATCAGAATTCATAAAAAAACAATGTCTGCCTGTGACATTTAGCAAGTCCAGTAATATTCCACTAGTTCAGACCAAAACTCAATTACCAATATAAGTCTCTTTTTGCCTTACTATACTCCCCCAGCTCCCTGGGGACACATCAGTTTTCCCACAGTCTCAAGAAATACATGATAATGATAAAGCTGGTCTTAGAACCCTGGAGGAGGAAATAGCAGTGATTTTTAAATTTATTTTTCCTACATAAAAGTGTGTTATAGGAACTTATGCATTTAAATATGCCTTACCCTTTAGAGACTCTTCCTAATCCTGTGCCTAGTCTTTTTCTAAAGTAACTATCCTGCAGTCTGCTGTTGTATTTTGTGTTGTCCATTTGTTGGGTGGCATTTTGGGAGGTTAAGATTCTACACACACACCTTTGCCATTACCCCTTATTGATGCTTGGCAAGGTGTGAACTGCCTCGTGGAAATTGGTTTGTTGGTGCTTGGCATGTACCATGTGTGGGGACTAGGTGGGAAAGGATCAGTGGACTTGGCTGGTGAGGAAGATCAAAGGAAACACCACAGAGCTTTGAAAGCCAGACAGAGCTGGATGGCAATTCCAGGGACTGCTCTGGCCAATTTTTCCTAATCTCCATGTATGTTAGAGGGCTTGTGTCACCTTCAAAGAAAGCAGTGTTAGAAACGCACCCTGCACATTCACTTAGGTGCATGTCTCTTGTTTTAGGAAAAGAAGATGAAAGGAATTGGATTTGTTGCAGGGAAAAGTCAGTATGTCTTTTCAGTAAAGCACGTGGATGCATCAGAAGGGTTAATGTGCAACTGTAGAACGAGATGTTTCTAGATCTGTGCTTGAATTCCAAATATCTTGAGTGTTTTGGTCTGAAATCTGAGGAGAAGACCAAAAACTGAGTTCTCTCCTCTCTTTTGGTTTTAATTTACAGTGCTTAGTGATCCACAGACCAGAGCCATCTATGACATATATGGGAGGAGAGGACTGGAGATGGAAGGCTGGGAGGTGAGAGAAATTGAGCATGTTGTGGCCAGTGGCCTTGACTAAGCCCACCTTTATCTGCCATTGTTCTATCAGCTGCACTGACACCTGGCTGGTAATAAATGCCTGTTGGTTTGAAGGCATCCTTGGTTAGTTATTTCTGTCTCTCTCTGTCCCTGCTGGAACACCATGATGGATTCTCAAAGAACCCTTTGGTTTTGCACTTGACAAGAGAACAATAAACCTGACATTCAGAGTTCCCTGGAAGGATATTACCATGACAGGCAACATCTTTATCTGAGACAAATGTGTCATTATTGTCCATCTAGTCCCTCTTTTTCATCCAAAACTTGTTTTTTTTCAGCATCAACTAGCTTCTGAGTTTGAAATTACTTTTTCTTCCTGGGCTTTTTGGAGTGGGGTGGAGTGGGGTTTTTTTGTGTTTTCGTTTAGGTTTAGTTTTAGTTGGATTTTATGGGCTTGGAAACAGAACTTGTCCGTTCATGTCTGTCCAGCTCTTGAGTCCCTTGCTGGCCTCTGCCAGCCCTAGTTGATTGCACTATGCTGCTTGAAGCAGAATCCTGTGGTATTGGGCCAGGTCAGCACCAAGGTCAAACTTGGAGTCAGTTGCTAGAAATGTGGAGCAGATCCAGGTTGTAGCAGATGCTTTGAAAAACAGATTTTTTTAACTGCTTTTGGCAGACTTGATCTTATTTTGAAGAGCCAAATCCAATACTCTTTCTATCCATTCCAAAACTGGGCCTGTATAAAACCCTCATTCCCTGCCCCATGTCAGGTAAGCAGCTGTGAACCAGCATAGCCTAAAATCACACAACTCTCACAGAATCAATTTACCTCAGGCCAGAGACTTTCAGTTATTTTCATTTTTGTGTCCACACCTGGTAGAGCAGCTAATGGATCGCTGAGGGTAACAACTGCACTGCAGTGTCTTGTAGTTGTGCTTGGACAGCTCTTTGCCCTGGTTTTGTCAAGGGAATGGAAATAACAAAACCATTTTCCTTTCTCTCAAGGCATGGGGTTTTCTCTCATGCCTGCCCTTTGATCTGGCCCGGGTGCTTCATTCCAAGCTCTGACTATTGAAATTGGTGCAGGGTGGCTTTCAGCAGCAGGGCAGTGTGTTAGTGTATCCTGCATCCATCCTGACCCCCCAGCACTGCAATGCCCTGAGCAGCCTCTGTCTGGTAATTGTTTGGTTTTCATTTCTTTTTGAGCAGGTTGTGGAACGAAAGAGAACTGCAGCTGAAATCAGGGAAGAATTTGAGCGTTTGCAGAGAGAGAGGGAAGAGAGGAGACTGCAGCAGCGAACTAATCCAAAGGTAAGCAAAGACTTAATCCTGGCCTCAAGAGTGGTCTGTAATTATCACCCGTGTGCAGGGTGTGCTGAGCCTAGGTGAGGGCCTGTAGGAAAGAGCCCCTCAGGTGTCTACACTTGCTGCATGACTTTGTCTTTTGCATATGCAGTTTCTCTGCATAATATAGGGTGAAACAGCTCATTCTTTGAACAATCCCCTACTGAATATTCTTCTTTTCTTAGCGAAACATGTTGAGACAAAATACGTTTTTCAGCAATTTTCAGAAAATAGATCTAACACTGAAATATTTATGATTTCTTTCCAAGTTTACTAAATAAAATGTAACTCACTGCAGTTACCTGACAGGTTTTCCCTTTGGCATTACTGCAGTGTCACAACAATGCAGGGAGCTATTCAAATGCACCTTGAAACCAGCAACAAATCTGAGGCATCACTAAGCCAGCTGGGCAGCAGCACAGTGAGCAAAGTCAATCTGAACAGGGTTGAGGGTCTGCCAGTGTTGTAGTTAGTGCCTGATTTTGGAAAGCATGACCGTGCCCTCAGGATGAGAATCATCCTGGATGCTGTTCCCATCTCAGTCTGTTTGAGCAGCAGACTCTGACCCCGAGTGACTCACCTCAGCTAACTTTGGCTGGTCAGAGGTGCTCAGGAATACCATTGGGATGGCAGAGGAAGATGGACATGGCAAGTGGCCAGGGTATCCATAGCTCAGACTTGCAGTGTCTTTGCTGGCTCTTGGCTTGATGAGTGTGTGAGGCAAACCTGGGGTTTGTCAGGATGGTCCCTGACTGAAGTTTCAAAGCTTGTTGAATCCCAAAAATCTTGGTACTTATGCAGTGATTAACATTATCCAAGAGCTGCATCTACTATTAACTAAATGAATTCATATATTAGTGTAAAATCACAATGTCTTCTGAGTGGACAGATTAGGATTGCAGTGTTGCTTAGGACTGAATCTTAAGGAAAACATCCATCTAAGTGGAGTTGCAATATTTTGAGACATTCACCTTGGCACTAGCTTTGGATCTGCATGCTCTTAGCAAAGCAATTGGGCTGTACAGATCTCCAGGCTGTGGGTAGTGCATAGACACTAAGAACTGGTTTGTACTGGAAGGGTAAACAAGCATAAAGTGTTGTGTGAGTATCTGCTGACAGCTTTATTCCAGGGCAGGAAGAGATTTCTGTGTGCCACAAGCCAGGCAGGGCAAACTATCCCTGCTGGAGGTGCAGGTGAGTGGGGTCAGAGAGATGTTTTTGGAAAGGAGCATGGTTATCTCCCACTCTGCTGCTCCCTGCTTCAGGAATGTGACATTTTCCCTGGGCGCCTCGCCGTGGCTGCGAGCTGCACTGTGAGCCTCAGCCTGTGTCCTGGGATAAAATTAGCCATCTGGGTGTTTACAGCAATTGCAGGCTGGCAGCCGATGGAAATGCCTCTCCAGGCAGTGTTCCCGTGGAATTGGGGAGCACAGCTGTGATCATTTCATACACGAGCACAAGTTATTTTAAAATTTCCAACATTTTGTCGGCTCTGTAAAACAGTTTCACAAAAATAAAGCATTTTAACCAGAAATGTTGAGCAATAACCAGATGTAGGCAATTTGGAGAGTTGAAATTGAGTCTCCTATTTGCTTTTAGAGCTTTGTTTTTGCTTTCAAAGATGCGCAGAAGGGTTGAAAAGTTCATTACTAGGTTTAAGAAGAACCGCTTCCTGTTAGGAGAAATTAAATCCAGTTATTTTCCTGCTGCGGAAGGTCAACATGTAAGGAACACAGGTCCCTCAAGGCAAAGCCTGGCACAACTTCCAGGTATCACCTTCCTAAAGGTAAATCCCTAAGTAAAAAGTAAGGAGGAAGTATATTTTCCTCTGGCAGATCTACAATTCAGTATTCACGGGCTGGCAAATAAAGGTGATTTTCAAAGCTAATCCCAGCTCTGATGGTTCCATAGTGCCACTCGTGCTTCCTGCCCTGCCGAGCGTGGGCACAGTGTGGGCACCACTGACTCCTGAGCAGGCCTTACAGCTCTCTCCCGCTGCCCTTCCCTCGGGGAGGGCTCCTCCATGGTCGGAGCAGGTGGCTGATGGGAGCTGGGAGCAGCAGCAGTCCCCTCCATTATCCGGCAGCAGAGGGGTGCTCTCGTTCTCTGGGAATATTTTTAACTTTACCATCTGCTGCTTTTCCTGTGCTTGTGCCTGAACCAGTTTCCTTGCCAGGATCCACAGATCTCCGAGGGTGACTTCACCTGCTTGGCAGGAGGTGGAGGGTCTGCCCAGGGTCCACCTCTCACCTCAGGGAAAGGCAGAAGAGTAGGAGCTCTGCTAGGGAAGGGGAGACACTCCTTTTCTCTGAACAGATCTTGTGGATTTTCATGGAGAGGTTCAGGTGTTTTCCATTTTTCCTTGGGAGGAGTATTTGCTGTACAATTCATACACGTGAAAAAGGAAATCCTAGCATTTTGAGTGTGTTTTAGAGAAAGGAGGTGCAATGAAATTCAGGAATGCATGTGGATCTTGGTGCATCTTTCCAAAGGGTGCATCATTGTGGCACCAGTAAGATTGTCTCCAAATGTTTGCTAGCACAGGACTGCACCCTTCCAGGGTGGTTAGAGGTTTTCCATTGCTTCCCTGTTCTTTTGGCCTCGTTTCAAGGAACAGCATGGCATAGGAGAGGACTGAAACTGGAGAAGCTGTAGGATCTGGAGTCACTTGAAGGTGACTTTGCAGATAGTTCCTGAAAGTGCAGAAGCTGGTTGTTGGTGCCACCACCACGCAGCACAATGAATGTAATTGTTCTGAAATTCACCAGCTGCCAAGGGTGGTTAGTAAACAGCTGGGGCACAGCCCCTCTTGCAGGATTCAACTGGAAATAACCACACCTTTCAGTTTTAAAATATTTATCCAATTTTTGCTTCATAAGTAATCAGAAAATAAACACTGAGAAGAGGTTGGGAATCTCCACAGCAAATAGATAGCCTGGGAGCCCAGGCAGAGAAAAGGTTCCAGTCCTGTCAGACTCTGCAATTTTTCCTTTATTTACAGTCCAGCATTTGATTAGATCAAGGAAAAATGCTCCCTCAGACTGAAATAAGGATTTATTCCAGCTATGCTTGGCCTTAGTGTGGGTGGGGTTTGTAGCTACCGAGCTATTGAGTTTCCATATACAAACTGCTCAGAGTTCAGTCTGTGCTTGTGCACAGAGGGGGGGTTTTATTGCAATCCATATGTTTTATAGGAGCTGGGATGCTGTCAGATGGGTCCATAGGGAAGGTTTTCAAAGCCTCTTGAAGTTATATGACCCAGACAAGTACCTAATTGTGCTCTTTTCAAAGATACACACTCCTGCAGTTAGTCTGAGGGAGCACAGCAGCAGGTAGCCAGACTATTGTGCTGTGGCCTAGTTTTTTGTAGGAATAAGTTTTTCTATGGTCTGAGAAAGGAAATACTTACCACTTGCTAAAAGTATGTCTTTGTCAAATCTTCCTTCTGATCACAAAATATAAACTAGAAAAAGAAATCAAAATATTTTACTAACAAGGTCAATTGCAAGTGAATGATCAGTTCAGTACTAAGTCGGTTTAGGTAACTCATAAGAAGAAGCCTGTAGAGGTTTTCTGACCAAGTTCCATTGAAGAAAATCAATTTCTAGAATATATTACTTCAACTTTTAAATACTGACAGAGCACAGTCAATTGTGGGGAAAGAAGAAACGTGCTGTGTAAAGGTGTTCTACCTGCTTCTTTAATGTGTCACAATAGAAAAATGACCTCCTGGGATTGAGTTTGTACCGAAAAACTCCCTTTTCTCCAGTCTGTTTGATGATTTATACTGCTGCTTTGAAACATTGTAATCATTCACTTCTGTCTTGTGCATTAGGAAATGCATTATAGAGTGGTAAAAGTAATTGCAGAACATTGGAAATCTGCACAAAAATGTAATCATACACCGGGATGGTTCAGCCACTTGTTCTGCATATGCCAGATGTTTGCTAATGCTAAATGCCTGTTTCACTTGTCATCCCTCAGGGAACAATTAGTGTGGGAATAGATGCCACTGACCTGTTTGATCGCTATGACGAGGAGTATGAAGATGTGCCTGGGAGCAGCTTTCCCCAGATTGAGATAAACAAAATGCACATATCCCAGTCCATCGAGGTGAGGGGGGTGAACGCTGCTGTGCGAGCGGGGCGTGAGTGAATGCTGCACCTCAGAACACAGAACACACTGCTCCTGGCTCTCAGCAGGATTTGGGGGGGACACGGTGGCCAGCACAGGTGGGAAGAGGCAGCCTGGGGCCAGCAGAATGGTGGGTTGGCTCTGTAGCCTTTGGGCAACCAGTCTGTGGGCTGCAGTGGTCCTGCCCTCCTGGCAGTGGAGATGCCCAGTGCCCAGTTCTCACTGAATGGAATGTGTTCAGTGGATGAAAGCAAATGGCACCCAGTCCTGAGGATGTGCATAAGGAAAAGGATGGGAAGCATTTCCTCTTTCAGAGAGCTGTAGAAATTTAGTCTGCTAGAGAGATGAGAATGGTTTACAGCTCAAGGTCAGGACTTCAAGGTGGTACATTACATTGTCAAAAGTGTCTGGTACTGTAAGAATTATCTGACTTTTTGCCATGCTTGATGTTTGACTACAAAACCATTTAAACTCTGCAGTGGTGATTATGTCCTTGCAGAACATGCACTAAATGTGTGAAATGGGATCAGAGATACTTGAAACAATATATTCCTTTTTCAGGCACCCCTGACTTCAACAGATACAGCAATACTGTCTGGTAACCTTTCCACCCAGAATGGGAATGGAGGGGGATCAATTAATCTTGCACTGAGACGAGTGACATCTGCCAAGGGATGGGGAGAGGTAAGAGTACACCTGTTATGCAGTTTTATATTCAATCTATTACATGGTGTTCTATTTTTTTTGGGGGGGGGTGGAACTTTAGCTGTGGTTCATCTCCCATTTTCTATGTTCTGTAAAATGTAGAAAAATGAATTCTTAAAGGAACTTGAGACAAAGGGAATACTAAACCTTGTTTTTTTCTTATTTTTCCCCTCTCTCCATTTGGCCATGCAATTTGGACTTCACCTGTGCAGACAGAATTGTTACCTAGTCTTTCTCTCTAGTCTTTCTGATTGCTCTGTCTGAAGGCACAGTGCTGCGAGCAGGCCTTTTAGGGCAGTGTAGTAGTTGGCCTTTTCTTCCAAAACTGCTTTGCTTGCATGGGAAGAAGTTATGGGGGAAATAGTTTGACCCCCCCCACCCCAGCAGATCTGGTCTGAGCAGCTGGAAGGTCCCATGTTGCACCTGCAAGCTGGGCTGTGCTTGAGGTGCTCGTGGCATCACTGGTATAGCTGGAAGCTGCCTGTGCCTTCCTTCTTGCACATGAGCTCCTGCTAGCCTGCTTCCTCAGCTTGGGAGAGTGGGAGTCTTCCTCTTGTTTGAGATGCACACACTGGAGGTTTTTGATTTGCATCAGGATCTTGTGAGGGCAGAGATTTCCTGATTGCATCAGGATTTTTGTGGGAGTATTCTCCACATTCCCTGGAGTGACCAAAGCAGGTGCCAGTAGCAGTCACCTGTAGCTTTACAAAACTGGCTTTGTTTTACCCATGAGGTCCAACTCAACCTTTTCTCCTTCTGAATGCAAAGCTGAAGAAAAGGGAGGGTGCTGAAAGAGGTGGTAAATGTTACTCAGATGTGTAAAACAGCTGTGATGAAAATGGTGCTTATGACATACTTTGTCACTATTGTAAAGGATGTTTTCTTCTAATACTCTGGCACTATGTGTTCCAACAGTTGGAGTTTGGAGCTGGAGACCTTCATGGACCTCTCTTTGGGCTGAAGATATTTCGTAATCTTACACCAAGATGGTAAATATTAGAAAAATGGTTAATATTCCACAATAAGGAGCTAAATTACTTGAATTCTCTTCCACATTAATTTTGGATTCATTTTCTGTCCTTTCACTTTACACTTAAGGTCATACTTATATTGTCAAAATGCCTGCATTCTTTCTGGGTGTTGGTGCCCTCCCTTTTCATATTTCCAGTTTAAGGAAGGTCTGTGTTCCGCATCCTTAGATTTGTACTTGATTTTGTCATGACTCATCATAACTGAGGCAGAGCAACAAAAGTTTGCTCTGGGAACAGAACGAAAAATGGGGAACTCTTCTGAGGTTTCCATGTGTGAGAGGGAGTTTCTGACAGCAAAACAGGAGATGATGCATCATATTTTAGGAAAATAATGCCAAATTTGCCACTAGTGTCATGTCTGTTCACAAATGAAGTCTCAGTTTGCAAAGGAGAATACAAGCTAAGGCCTGTGATTGGAACCACACGTGAGAGCATCATAGGAGCTCGTGTAGATAGATTCCTTCTGTTTACATTTTCAAATTTAGTGGATCTGCCATTCCTTAGAGCTTGTACAGGATTCTTGTTCCCCAGAGGGTGATTTAGCACTGGTTTTCAGAGCTGATGCTCAAGGATTATTGAGTAGCAGGGCTGCTCTGTGCCAGCAGCCCAGTGTGCTGTTCTGCAGAGACCAGGATGTTATCTGCACAGGGCAGGAAGGGGAAGGCTGGGTGCTTGGGCACAGACAATAAATAAACCAGGGCACAGCCTGCTCTCCTGGGCACTGCTGTGCTCAGGGCAGTCCCAATTAGTTTTTTTTTTTTTTACTTTTCCCCAAAAGCCTTGAGCATCATGCTTTTTGCAGGATGGTCTCTGGGCACTGACGAATTTTTCACTGACTAATTTTTCCTTTTTTTTTTTCTAGTTTCATCACCACAAACTGCGCCCTGCAGTTCTCGTCCCGCGGGGTCCGCCCCGGCCTCACCACGGTCCTGGCCCGCAACCTGGACAAGAACACCATGGGCTACCTGCAGTGGCGGTGGGGCATCCAGTCAGCCATGAACACCAGTATTGTCCGGGACACCAAAACCAGCCACTTCACCGTGGCCATGCAGGTGAGAGCCACAGGCAGGGCAGGGATCCTGCCCCATGGGAGGGAGCACCCTCACCTTCCTGTCCCAGCAGTATTTTGCCTTGGGATTAGAGGCTAAGGAAGCAGTTGGTATGTCTCCTGATAGACCTAATATAGGTAACCAGCTGTTTGGCAGAGCACAGCTCTTGGCATTGTCATAGGTGACGTGGGTCAGCTTAGAGCGGGGTCAGGACAACACGGACAGCAGAGGTTGTAAGTGGAAATCACTGCTTTGTGTTCTGTGTTTCAAGGTTGAGAAAAGAAACGGGGGGGCAGCAGTGGCCAAGGGTATGTTCTGATACGTTTGTGCCTCTTGTGTTTCAGCTGGGAATCCCCCATTCTTTCATGATGGTCAGTTACCAGCATAAGTTTCAGGATGAGGATCAAACACGAGTGAAAGGTTCTCTCAAGTAAGTGCTCAAGAGGGAATTTGCATTGCTCACAGCCTGAGGACTCTGTCCTCTCCTGCTGCTGTAGGCCTCCAGGTTCCACATAAACCAAATGCTTCTGTGGCCTTTGGGAGCCTGCTTTTCACTCTTTAAATCTGGTAAAGGCTGAAGTGAATGTCTTGGAGGCTTGGCCCTGTGTGCCTCTGCAGTTAAGTGGAACTTATAATACTTGTGTATTATATCTCTGTGTCATCCCCAATAAGAAAGCCAGAAGTTCTTGTTTACTACTTAGCAAGCTGGAAGGTCTCATTTCACCTTGGAGATACTCTGTGAATCTTCCAGAGGCCAACATCTGCTGCAAACAGATGTATTTCCATGCTTTACTTTCTTTGGGAATTACAGGATTCAGTAAAGAGAAATTCAAGTGTCTTCTCTGTCTTAACAGTTCTTGGTTCTGTCATTCTAGGGTGGGTTTCTTTGGGACCATAGTGGAGTATGGAGCAGAGAGGAAGATCTCCAGACACAGTGTTTTAGGAGCCACTGTCAGCGTTGGTGTTCCTCAAGGAGTGTCCTTGAAAATCAAGTCAGTTCAAGATCTCAACTCTTTATTGCAGAGGCTGACCATAACCTCCATGATTCTATTTCCAGTATTCAGGTGGGAAGGTCCCAGTCCCAGGTCATTACAGGTGTATTGATACATCACTGGGAGAGGGTGCAACTGCCCTCAACTCTAATGCAAGCTGTAAGCCCATCATAAACAGTGGGTGCTTTCCAGTAGTGTGACTCACAGCCTGAGCCACCTGTCTGTGTGTGTGTGCATCATAATATTCTGAAATACAGCTTAAAGTGACATTTGGAGCACTCTGGTAAGTGAATGGAAGATTTCTGAAAATATTAGTAGAGATGGATTCCATGTGTATTATGCTGTATACAAGTGAATGCTTGAATTAGGGAATTACCATAACCTAGTGCAGGTGACTGTACCATTAACAAGCTGCAGGTCACAGAAGGACAGAGCTCATTAAGTGTCCCTGTGCTGTGGTGCACTTGAATTGGGGCCAGCTACAGGTGGGGTGCTGAAGAGCCCAAAGAATTCAGGCCCAAGGAAACTCATGTTTTCTAAAAAAAATATTGTTACAGACACCAGAAAAATATTCATGTACACCTGCCCTGAAGGCCCATGCCAGTGTTCTAAGCACAGGCCTTCTCTAGAAGCATTTTCTCTTCTTTCATGAGGATGTTTGTCCCTTTTTCTGTTGAAATTAATGACCAAGCAAATTCTCCTAAGATTAAAAAAAGAACTTTAGAATGGTCAGGTACTATCACGAGCTGCTACTTCAAAGTCTGGCTCTGGCTGGTGTCAGCTGCCTTTTCTGCCGTTGGCTTTTTCAGTTTATCAGGCTTTCACATTTTGAGCTCCCCTTGGTTCATCAGCAAGCACTGCTGCTAAGTGTGCTTCATCAAGCACATCCAGCTCTGCTTTTCCTCTTACGGTCCCTCTGCTCTTCTTTGTTGCAGGCTGAATAGGGCCAGCCAGACCTACTTCTTCCCTGTCCATCTAACAGATCAGCTGCTTCCCAGCGCCGTGTTCTATGCCACCGTGGGACCTCTCGTTATCTACTTCGCCATGCACAGGCTGGTCATCAAACCCTACCTCAGGGCACAGAAGGAGAGGTGAGCTTGCACATTCCTGAGGAAGTCTCACGTGGGCTTATTTGTGTGAGGCTGTGGGTCAGTTGTAATTGGGGTGGGTAAGCAGACCCTGCCAGTTTCTGCCTGAATCCCAGCCGTGTATTCCTGATGAGATGTTGCTTTCCTTCTGCCAGAGAGCTGGAGAAACAGCGGGAGAGCACAGCCAGCGACATCCTACAGAAGAAGCAGGAGGCTGAAGCTGCAGTGAGTCTTTCTTGTAACTCAGTCCCCTAAGTGAAAGGAAACTCTTTTCACTCTGGACCATTCTCCTTTGGCCACAGTGTCTGACCCTGCGTGATTTCTGCTCTGCCACTTGTGTCGTGACAGGTCCGGTTAATGCAGGAGTCAGTCCGAAGGATAATTGAAGCAGAGGAAGCCAGAATGGGTAAAGATTATGATATCATTTACTTGTTCTATAAATTTGGAGAGAAGAAGGAACAATGCAAAGGTGTTTTTTCTTCATTCCCACTCCTGATGAAGTGCAGTGTAGTTGCTGCTGAGCACATAGTGGGGGAGCCCCAGTATGACTCAGCTCCAGGTGCCTGAGCTTAGGAGGGATCACAGAATATTATGTTGGGACAAGGTGTGAAGTGGATCAACAGACTGAAGACAACAGTCTGGATTCACCTCTTCCCCAGAGAGAGGTGTGTCTATAAATAGGTGCAAAAGTTGTAGTCTGAAGTTCAGCTTTCACTGATTTCTCCCTTACTTGGTTTGCTCCTAGATCGGAGTGGGAATCTCATCTCTTATGGTTACTAGCAATTTTCCATAGAATGTTCCAAAATGAACTGAAATCCACTTGGACTGTCACATCAGTGTGGCACCAGGGTCCTGTCACTCCATTCTAGTGCTGAAGGTTGATAACAAGCACCCAAGTAAAAACGTTGTTCTTTTTTGGGAAGCGTGGGTCCAGGCTAGGAGAATTAAATCTCACTGAAAGCAAGAGAAAATGCTGGGGTGGTCTTTTTGTCAATGGAAGCCTTCCATCACAGTTGTGATTTCCTGGGAAATGCAGGTCTGATTGTAGTGAATGCCTGGTATGGGAAGTTTGTTAACGACAACAGCAGGAAGAATGAGAAGGTGAAGGTTATAGATGTGACTGTGCCTCTGCAATGCTTGGTGAAGGATTCTAAACTCATCCTTACAGAGGCCTCCAAGGTACGTAGATGTTCTGTCAAAGCCCAGATTCAGGGACTCAAATGTGTGGCCCAGAATTTTGTTTGAACCATGTGGTGTCCTGCCAGGGGATCTCTCCAGTGGCTCTGGATCAATTCACAGATGCCATTTACATACCAAGTATTACAAACTTCCAGGAACTTCTGTTTCTTCCTCTCCCAGTGCCAGTGGAACAGTGGGTGTTACAGACCTTGGGGCTGTACACCAGAAACTTCCCAACCCTCTGGTTTACTTTCGTGCACCAAAAACTTGTGGAGATGATTCCCCAGTGTTTCAACTTGCTGGCAGCAAAACTCCTTTGTTTTTTTTATGACACCTTGTCCTTGGCAGTAATAAATGTTTTTGGCCAGCTGGAGAGCTGTGAAAGTCCATTCCCTGATGCTCAGTCTGTCCTCCTCTGATTCAAGGCTGGGCTGCCAGGCTTCTACGACCCCTGTGTGGGTGAGGAGAAGAGTTTGAAAGTGCTTTATCAGTTCCGAGGAGTTCTGCACCAAGTGATGTCAGCTGACAATGAGGCCCTTAGGATACCAAAGCAATGTAAGTAGCACAGACTGCCCAGCATCTTCCTTGGGGAATCAGTAATAGACAACTTCAGCTCTGTGGTGAAGCACACAGACCTGGGGTTCAGAACTGGGGTTATTGGAATGGACTGGCCATGACTTGCTTCTGGACTAAGGTCCAGAAGAACTCAGCAGCAGCTCTGCAGCTGTTTGTACCAGCTAGTCTGTGTCTCTAACTGGGGCTGGAAGGAGAGGCCTCCCACAGGTGCCAGTGTCCTTCTGTGCAGTTTGCTGCACTGGGTGGCCATTTGGGGACTGAATTTAATGTATGAAGGCCTGAGTCAGATTTCTTTCTTGTCCCCATTTATCTTACCTGCCAAAATATTTTCCCTGCTGGAATAGATCTGTGAAACTAGTGCTTGTGGCAACTTTTACTGGCACTCCTGTGGGTCTGGTGGGTTGGCTCAAGGGCACAGACCTTTGTTTGCTCTAGACCAGCTCCCTGCCCAGTGTGAGCAGCACATCCAACTGACAGAGCTTCCAGAAGTGCATTGGAGGCTTATTTGAGTTGTGTCTAATTAGCGGCCAGAAGTGTTCCTGCCTCTCCTTGGAACAATGGTGGGCTCCAGCGTGTGTCCATTCCTTGTTCTCCCTGACAGCTCACAGGATCGATGCCGATGGCTAATCCGGGGAACGCGCATCTCTCACGGTACCTGGGTCAACGGAAACTGCAAAACCTCCCCCGGACGCTGCGAGTTTGAACAGAGACTCTTTTTATTTTTACTGTCTGTATAGCAGGCGGTGTCCTGCCGGTTCTGTTAGGGACAAAAGGACAGACCCTGCTGCTCCAGGCGGCTCCCAGGCAATATCTGAGTTGTGGCTCGGTACCCAATAAAGCAGCGTGACTCTGAGTGCACAGTGCTTTCTGCCGAGGGGCTGAGCGGGCACCCTGCTCCCAGCTGGCCACGGCCCGTTCCTGCACTCACACCTCTCTCCTGGCACTCAGCAGGGACGAAGGCCTGTTGTTCTCACTTCTCCACGTACTTCCTGGGGTAGGTAACACACCTTCTTCCTTCTCATCAGGGGAATTTCAGTTCTCTGGCCACCTCCTGGAAGTCCCCTGTGCAAATATTTTGGAGAGAGGTCAGTGATTGTTTCAGTCTCAAATCTGTGTTTGAAATGCACTTGTTAAGAAAAGTATGTGCTTAAGTATGAATGAATTTGCCTTTTGAAGTAACATGGACCTCTTCAGCACCCATCTGTCCAGATGCTCATTTCCAACACTGCTCTTCCAGACAAGGACACAGTGTATCATAGTTTTATTAATTCTTCTGCCACCCACAACCATGTATTGTCAAGGATTTCCAGAAAAGAGGAAAGTGAGGGAGAAGGACAGCAATTAATTTCAATTGATTCTGATGCTGCGACTATCTCTTCACATCTAATTTATTTCTAGCAAAAATAAATGTAGTTCATAAAGTAAACCATACCAAAGTGAGGAGAGAGGCCAAATGAATAAAGAGCTGAAAATGTAACACTCATCTGCCCTTTCTGAAAAGCAGCAGTTATGGCATAGATCCATTGGCTTTTTCTTGCCTAGAAGCCCTGCCCTGCAGAAGGGCAGTCCTGGGCTGGTGATACAGCAGCTGGAAACAGCACCTTGTAGAATCTGCTACACACTGGGCACATCAGCACATCTGAGGCTTTTGCAGACAGACAAGGAATCGTGGTGGCTGTTCCTTGATCTTAATTTTGCTCTGGCTAACTAGAGATCAGCCTTCATTGCTCATGGGTGAAAGCAGAGGGGAAAACATCCATGTCTTGGCAGTGCAGAGTTGCTTTGGACAACTCCTGCCATAACTCCTTTCCTGACATGGACCTGGCCCCTCTTCTGTGCAGCTGTGGTTCTTTGTGCTCAGGTCACTGCACCAGGAGAATGACATTTCCAAAAGAAATGCTTTCCCCTGTAAAAAACAAGGTCATATTATGAAGGGGTGTTCATTTGTTTTTATTAAAACCAAAACTCAGTTGTGACCAGTTCCTGGTGCAGGGCTTTATTTCAGTTATGGCCAGCGTTCTGTCAATCTCAAAGTAAATGTAAAATGTGCAATAAATTATATTCAGCTGAAATGCAGCTCCCATTCCCTTTTCATCTGTAGGAAGTTCCTGAGATAAAACCCCTGGAAAACAAGGGTTGCAGGTCTTGTAAAGGTAACAGCACTCTCCATCCCATCCAGCTTAGTGACCTCTGCTGGGTGGGAGTGGGCACAAATGTACATCTCCTCCAGTTCCTTTTTGATGTCACTGTGTGAGGTGTTATGGTCAGAAGTGCCTGTAGAGACAAGGACATGGCACAAGAGCATCCCTGAGAGCCAGATGCTTGGTCAGTCTCCCCAGCCCCCTCCTCCTTTCTTCCTTGCTTTCTATCAGTGCCAAGCTTTGCTAAAACTGTAATAACAGCCCCACTGCAGAACCACAGCCTTCACCACCATATTCTGCTGTGAGCAGTTGCCATTTTACATCCACAACTCCCCTGGGACTTCTTTTTATGACTCTCTATAATTCAAAATTACCAGAATTAATTAACAGAATTAAGATAGAAGCTCTAAGCAAGCAGAGCTGAGCTTCCAGTGTGACCTAATGCCATTTCCAAAAGGTTGAGCTACCTTTTCAGTTTGCCAAGGTGTTCAGGCTGCTGCTTTGACAGCAGCTGGCTGAGCAGCAGTGCCAGTGGGGTTGTGGCACATACACAAGCTGCAGGGTGGCACCAAGGCTCCAGCAGCTCTTGGGTGGTTTGGAGTCCTCTGTGCTGCCCGGTGGTGGGGAGGGAGGGAGTTCTCTTTCAACACAGCTCCCAGAGAGTTCTCAGGGGCTTGGTCTGTCTGGCCAAGCCTCCAGTCCTTGCTAAGGGGTGCAGTGCTGCCCCAGGGCTGTTTCTGACCTGCAAGGACCTGGTGCCAGGACTGTGCACTCCAACACCATTGGCATCCTGGCCTGAGCCCTGTCCCCCAGCTCAGTCACTGCACCCTTCAGCAGGCCCCTGGCACAAGCCCAGCACGCTGTCCCTGCTGTCTTCAGCCACTCTAGGCAGTGCCTCCCTCCCAGCCCTCCAGGGCTCCATCACCACATCCCACATTCTAAGCAGAGGCTGGCAAGGAGCAGCTGCTCCACAGAAAGGTGGCCATACTTGCCAGCTCTTCCTATCCCCACCTCAGTGTATTGTTTTGGGAAGAGCACTTCAAGTGTTAAGTCTTCCTATTGCCTGGCACAACAGCTCACAAACCAATAAATCATAACAGCAGACTCCTGAGTTTGGAATATAACAAACTCATTGTTCATTTGTCTCACGTGTAAGAAAAAAACATGGTTCATTAGAAGTTTTAATGAAAAAATAAAGTTCTGAATTAAACTATAATTATACATGGCTGAAAGTGATGAACTAAAATAATGGAGATGTTACTTTTTTATTTCTCTCTGCTGATATTGTAACGTGCTGGACACCATCCACTGGGATAAATCCAAAAAGGGGACAGAACAAGAGTCAGTCACACTGATTAGTGTTGAACCTCTGTGAAAAAGAGCCAGTTCACTTGACAGTGCACCATTTCTCCCATAAAAGCTTCAGGAACACAGTCCACAGAGGTCCAGTTGAACTGCAGACACGCTGTAAACACAAGAGATACGAATTTCAGACCAGGTCCAACTCTTGTGCAGTTGTGGCCAGGATCTTCCAAAGCATTTCTGGGGAAATGGCAGCACTGGAGAACTTTGGTTATTTTTCTGGCTGCAAAGGACAGTCAGGCAGCCATTGGGAGCGAGTCTTTGGCAAACTCCTTGGTGGTTCCACATAGCTTCTGAAGGCAGCACAGTACAGTCATGGTTGAGAGATTTCACAGAAGCTGGTTTTCTGAACCCAGTCAGCGGTTACAGCTTGGTGGAACGAGATTTTTATCAAGAACCAGGAGAGAACAGCTGCTTGTTGTGCACTTCTGTCACCCTGCCCCACACCGTGGAGCCCCAGGGCCCTGTGGTACTTGGCTGCCTGAGGCTTTGGCAGCCCCGGGGCCAATGTCTGAAGGAGGGCACTTGAACCTGTGTGCTAGCAAGACCCTCAGTCATCACCAGGATGCATCTCCTGGTGAGCCAGTCCTCAGACAAGGCAGTGCTCCAACGCTGTGTGACTGCAGAACTCATGGGGTCATGATCCTGCTGGTGTGGCTGCAGCTGCTGTGCCAGCCAGCACTTCTCTGAGCCTCTTACTGGACACAGCACACACTGTTCTTCAGGCATAACTTCAGAGAAACACCTCAAAACATCAACCCGATTTGTGTGATCCATGTGGATCTGTCTGGTCATTGAGGAACAGTGCCAGCATCTCCCTGGCCTTGTGTATGAGCTGTGATTTCCCATCGTGGTCCTGAAGGGATTTCCCATGGGTTAAGGCCCAGGAGGTCCTGTCTGCAGTGCTGGCCAGGGCCTCAGGGCCTCTCCTCTCCACACCACACCAGACGGATCCTCATTGCACTTCATCCTGTATCTGCATTGCCTGCATTTGATCTGTGTCATTGCTACCAACAGAATAAAGATTCTGGCTTTTTGGTTACAGTCCAGTTTCAAAAAACAAACAGCAAAAGCAAAAATCAACTCAGCTGTCATACTTGGATGGACATGATCAAATTCCAAACCAGACCTGCCAGGTTCTACATTTCCTTTGGCCCCTTTTACAGCCCATGTTTGAATTCTGGGCTGAGAAAAAGGAGAGTCATCTTCTTAAAACAGCACCATAGAGGTTAATGAAGGGACAGGAAATGGAGCAGTTTCCCCCCATACACACATTTGAGCTGTTCATGCAAATAAATCACAAAAAAAAAACACTGTAAGAAGAGACCTTCTAGGAAGGAATCTGATGCCACTGATCCCCCACGCTGCTTGTCCAGGAAAAGGGTTGCTCCTTCCTGCCAGGGCGCTGTCCCTTGGCACAGGAGGGAGCCCCAAGTCTCGTTTGCACTTGGATGATGCCAAATGACAGAACTCCCCTATGCTGAGGCCCGTGGAAGCAGCAGCAGATCACACAGAGGCCGGTAGCACTGAGGCTGACTCCTATGGAGTCTTAGCATATCTAAGATTGATCTATACGGACAAATGGGCAGGTATAATATCACATTGAATTTAAAACACAGGGCCATTTACTTTTCAGACTCTTCACACAGACTCCCTCCTCCTCCCCTCCCTCTTTGGGAGGAGGAGGAGTTTTCTAGCACAGAGAAGATTTGCAGTTTCCCAATGGGATGAGAAAACCTACTTGGCAAAGGTATAGTACATCACCCAGTCATCGTAACCGGACAAAACTCCACTGAGCTCAGAGAGCTTCGTCTGTCCCTCGAGACAGTCTCTCGCCACAGTTCTGCCCAGTTGGCCGCTCCCAGCTCCGGCTGCCCGCGGCTCGGCGATTCCTCATTCCTGGGCCACAGGCCAGCTGGGCAGCCCTCCCGCCTGAGCAGCAGCAGTTCAGGGGAGCCCTCCCCGGCCTCCCAGCCGGCACCCACAGCTCACCCGCCCACGCAGCGCACCAGCACGTGCCTCCCCCCTAGTCCAGAAAGCGCCTGCGCGAGCCCGTCCGGGAGCGGTTCGAACGGCGAATGTCAAACTTGGAGTCCCGGCACTTCTGGCAGATGTAGATCTCTGGGACATTCGACTTGCGGATTTTGGCGCAGGAGAGGTGGATCCAAGTGTGGCACTCGTTGCACTCGATCATCGGCCGCCCAGCGAAAGGCTTCATGCAGAAGCAAGTGACCAGGTCCCACGAGTCGTCATCTGCAAAGACAAATGTCACAGATACGTTTTTAGCGGCTGATGCCTCTCACACCAGGAATTTCTCTCCTTTCATGCTAAATTAACTACCTGGGTTTCAAAGACAGGCATTTTGCTGCTTTTTTCAGGTCTCTCTTGCACAGGAAGAGACTCGCAGCAGTACACAGGAAGCTGTAATCGAGGAGATGCTTCTTCTATAAAATTGCAGCTTTTCACAGTTCTGCAGTTTATTGCAGAAAGAGCAAACCCAACTCCCTCCTCCAAAAACCCAACTGCTCCTGAATTCCACCCAGGCAGTGCTCCTCAGCATTATCCTGAGGCTACAAGTAAAGCCTAAAAGTAAAGTAAAACCACTGCTTCCACCTGGCTAATCCACTTGGACAGCCAGGCCACCCACCTGAATCCACCATGATGTCCTCATCATCACCAGTGCCATCCTCATCCCGAAAGACCACCTGCTTGCCCTGCCGAATGACCGTTCGTTTGCCCACGCTCTGGATCTCCACTGTCTGCTCGGCTGTCACAGCAGGGTAGGAGACGCTGGATGGGGTGTCAGAGTCCCACACCGAGCAGTGCTCAGTCACAGACTGAGGGTCACCCTCCGACGAGGGGCTCATCGGTGTCTCTGCGTAAGAGTCCTCTGCCTCCAGATCCAGCAGCTTCTCCTCATAGTCCTCCTCTGCAGACACCTCTGTTTCCCTCCTTTTCAGCTTTTTCTTCTTCCTGATCTTATCGATTTGCTTTCGCTCTGGCAGGAAGTTGCTGGCCTTTGCCCGCTGGAACAGGGAACCATACGGTTTTGCTCGCTTAAGCTGACTAAAGTTCTTTCTGTTCTTGGTGGGCAGGGAGACAGAGGAGGGGGTGTCATTGAAGCGAGGATCCCAGCTATCACTGTCAATCGTGCCTCCAGTACTGTTGGGAGGGCTGGGGCTGTTCCTCAGCGGCGTTTCCTGGAACATGTTGAGGAAGCAGGTAACAGTTTGACTCGGAGCAGAATCATGTGTGGCACAAGGCACTGTCCCCTGTCCCTCCAGGGCACTCTGACCCATCCCTGAGATACTGTGTGCTGTCCCCTAGAGTGGTGTTCCCTGTCCCACGGGCTGAACCCCTGTTCCCCCAGGTACTGTCACCTGTCCCCGAAGCACTGTACCTTGTCCCCTGAGCCACTGTACCCTGTCCCCCTCGGAGCTGAGCCTTGTCCCCAAAGTACTGTGCCTTGTCCCCCAGAGTGCTGTGCCCTGACCCCTGGGGAGCTGAGCCCTGTCCCTGAGGCACTGTGCTCTGTTCCCAAGCCGCTGAGCCCTGTCCCTCGAGGTGCTGCCGCTCCCGCTCTCCCTGCACATCACCCCGAGGTTTCTCCGGCAGCTCCCGGGGAGCAGCAAGAGCGATGCCGGATCCGACGTTTTTCACCCCGCCCACGCCGGGCACCACCCGCCCCGTCCCCAGAGCCTCCAGCCGCCGCGGTTCCCCTTTTGTTCAGGCCCGGCGCGGAGCCGTGACCGCTGGAGCGGCCGGTCTGACAGACCAGCCCGGTGCCCCCCGTGCCCCCAGCCCGCGGCCCCCCCCGCCCCGTGCCCCCCGGTGGAACTCACCTCCTGCGGGTACGGGATGTAGCCGGCGTACGCCAAGACGAAGGTGCAGAACTTATTGAAGTCCTCCACGGTACGGTGCCGCCGGGAGCCGGGGGAGAAGTCCTGCGGGAGGCGGGGGTGAGCGGCGGCCGCGGGGCCGGGCCCGCCGGTGGGAGGCGGCGCCGCCGCTCCCGCCGCGCCCCGCACCGCCCCCCCGCCCCCGCAGCGGCGGAACCGGGCAGTGCCCCCCTCCCCCCATCGCCCCCCGGCGTCGGTACCGGGCCCCCAGGCAGCTCCCCCGCGGAGGGCACGGCGGGGCGGCGCCGCCGCCATTCCTCGCCCCGGCGGCACAAGATGGCCCCGGCCCCCCGCCCCGCGGCGGGGAACGGGCAGCGGGCACCGGCGGCCGGACAGGGCCGGGCCGGGCCGGGCCGGGCTGGGCGGCGGGACACGCACCCCCTCCCCTTCTGTTCCCTCCCCGCTTCTCCCTTCCCTTCCTTTTTCCCCCCGGGACTCCGGCTCACCTCCGGGGCAAACGGCGAAGCGCAGGAGTCGGAGTCCATGTCCCGGCGGGGGCGCGGGCGGGGCCGGGACGGCGGCGGCGGCAGCCGGGCAGTGCCGACACCGCGAGCGGCTCGGTGCCGGCGGGAGGCGGCGAAGGGGCGGCCGCCCGCGCGGGGCCGCCGGGAGCCGTAGTCCGGGCGTGCGCAGTGCCGGGCGCGGGGCGCGCTGGGAGCGGCGGAGGGGCGGGGGCGGTGCCGGGAGCGGTGAACGGAGCGGGAAGCGGAGCACGGAGCAGGGCGGAGAGCGGATCGGTGAGTGGGGTCCGGGAGTGGTTCTTATCGGGTGATTGTGGGCCCGGGCGGGACGGGCCGGCACTGGGCTCACCGCGGGGCCTGGCTGGTGGCAGGACGGGCACCGAAGCGTCTACCGCGAGCTGGACCCTCAACCCCGAGGCGGACCCTCCGCCCGCGCTAACGGCGGTACGCGAGCCCGACTCCGAGCGGAGCTGCCTCAGCGCCGTCTGCGCTCGGGCCGGTCTTGTGTTCCCCCGGTACCATTGGGCGGCTCCTTCTGAGCGCCAGCCCTGGGCCAAGGGCGCGGGGCTGGGCGCGGTAGCTGCGGGGCCCTGGGACCGGCCTGAGCGGGGCCGCGCTGCCAGCGCCGCCGCCTTACGCAACGGCCGCTCTCGGCGGGTCCCGGCTGGGACCGGCTCCCCGAGCCCACCCGCCGCCTCCTTGCCTGATCCCCACCATCCTTTCCCGCCCCGGGAATCGCTCGGGGGGCTCGGCCCAGCGGCTCCGCGCAGGGCGTGATCCAGGTGCGCTCCCGCAGGCACGGCATGGCGACAAGCACCGGCGGGACGGCAGCGGGAGCCTCAACCGCGGCGGCGGCGACGGGAGAACCGGCACACGCGGTGTCGCTGCTGCGGGGTCTGAGCGCGCTGCGGGCCGAGCGGAGCCTGCTGGACGTGACGGTGGTGGCCGGCGGGCGAGAGTTCGGGGCTCACCGCGCCGTTCTGGCCGCTGCCTCGGGGTACTTCCGCGCCATGTTCGGCGGGGCCCTGCGCGAGTCGCGGGCCGAGCGTGTGCGGCTGCACGGCGTCGAGCCCGAGTGCCTGGGGCGGCTGCTCGACTTCGCCTACACCGGCCGCGTGGGGCGGCTGGGCCCCGACATCGCCGAGCGCCTGCTGCGCGCCGCCGACCTGCTGCAGTTCCCCGCTGTCAAGGAGGCCTGCGGTGCCTGGCTGGCGCGGCAGCTGGAGCCCGCCAACGCCCTGGACATGCAGGACTTCGCGGAGGCCTTTGCCTGCCCGGAGCTGGCGGCTGCCGCCCACCGCTTCGTGCTGCGGCACGTGGGCGAGCTGGGCGCCCAGCTGGAGCGGCTGCCGCTGCCGCGCCTCCTCTCCTACCTGCGGGACGATGGGCTCTGCATCCCCAAGGAGGAGGCTGCCTTTCAGCTGGCACTGCGCTGGGTGCGCGCTGACCCTGCCACCCGTGCCCCGCTGCTGCCACAGCTCCTGGCCCACGTCCGCCTGCCCTTTGTGCGCCGCTTCTACCTGCTGGCCCACGTGGAGAGCGAGCCGCTGGTGGCCCGCTGCCCTCCCTGCCTGCGACTTCTGCGTGAGGCCCGCGACTTCCAGGCTGCCCGCCTCGACCGCCACGACCGGGGGCCCTGTGCCCGCATGCGTCCCCGGCCCTCCACTGGCCTCGCCGAGATCCTTGTCCTCGTTGGCGGCTGCGACCGTGACTGCGATGAACTTGTCACCGTCGACTGCTACAACCCACGCACTGGCCACTGGCGCTACCTGGCCGAGTTCCCCGAGCACCTGGGAGGGGGCTACAGTGTCACTGCACTGGGCAATGACATCTATGTCACAGGTAAGGCATACAGGGAATGAGGAGAAGCACCAGGGTGGAGGGTTCTGTTGAAAATATGTAGGTTGTAGCTGCGACATTTGGCTTTTCCTGGGTAGCAGAGAGTTTGGGACTTGGCTTTGGGTGCCTGCAGCCTCCCAGCAGGCATGGAGACTCCTGGAGTCGGTGCTGGATTTAGCAGCTGGTCTCAGTCCAGGAGCTATTTTGTCATGACTAATGCTGTTGAGCATGCTGGCAAAAGTCACAGATCTTGTAGTTAGAACTTTTTAACCGTCACTGAGGACAGGGGTGATGTAAGAAGGTTTTGAGTTTCTCTCTTTGAAGAAGGTGTTCAGGTTCAGAGCCCCCTGAATCACATGCTTGAGGCTGAGGCATGTCAGAAAACCCCAGGTTCCTTCACCAGCCCCTGTGAGTCACGGTACCTTCCCCTGCACAAATCCTGCCTCCTTGCTGGGGCTACAATTACTTCTGTCAAGGTGACACCAATATGTAAATTTGGCTGTTAAGCTGCATGCAGATCCCTCCTTTGAACTACATCTCTGTGACAACCGTAACAAACTGAGGCCCAGGACACCGAGTGCTGTGGAACAGCATGCCCTCGGTGTGCAGGACACACTGGTAGAGCTTTGAAGAGCAAGTCTTAATGCAGGTGAACAGAAAACTGTGTGTTCTCTAGTCACAAGCAGAAAACAAGGACCTGCTTTAAGGACAGGGTTGTAAAAATGACAGGCTACCACATGGATGCAGCATGATTTTAAAGAAGCCCTTACATCCTGTGGGAGCTTTCTGGAGTGATCCCAGGCAGATCAGTCCTGCTGGGAGCTGTGTACAGGCTGCTGCTGGGGATCTTGGGTTGGTTTGGTCTGTGTCAGTGTGACGAAGGCAAGGCTGGGAGATTCCCAAACTGCCAGCAGCACCACTGCCTTGGCAGCTTCTGGGCAGTGACTGGGGGGGGGCTGTAAAATGGGAGAGAAGTGGGTATTAGAGGACAGAGGTAGTGAAACATCAAGACTCATTTTGAGTCTCAGCTGGGTATGGACTAGGAACGACATGGGAGAAATCCTCCCCGGCTTGCTGGGAATGAAACAGTGCAAAACTTCCTTTAAAATCCTTGTGGCACTTGTGCTGAGCCAAGCCCTCTCCTCCATCACCCTCCCCTTTGTGGAGCCAGGCTCTTGACATGTGTCATGCTGTGCCACAGGGGGCTCGGACGGGTCCAGGCTGTACGACTGTGTCTGGAGGTACAATTCCAGCGTGAACGAGTGGACAGAGGTGTCGCCCATGCTGAAAGCCAGGGAATACCACAGCTCCACGGTCCTGGACGGGCTGCTCTACGTGGTTGCCTCTGACAGCACGGAGCGCTATGACCACACGCTGGACAGCTGGGAGGCCCTGCAGCCCATGCTGTATCCCATGGACAACTGCTCCACCACCTCGTGCCGTGGGAAACTCTTCGCCATCGGCTCCCTGGCTGGCAAAGAGTCCATGGTCATGCAGTGCTATGACCCCGACAGTGATCTCTGGTCCCTTGTCAACTGCGGCCACCTGCCCCCCTGGTCCTTTGCCCCAAAGACCGTCACTCTTAATGGTCTCATGTACTTCATACGGTGAGTAGTGGGAGCAATCGCTTCCCTCCCTCCCCATGTCCCCAGGAGGAGAGCCCACAGCTTCCCTGGGAAGGTGGATTTTGTGGATTTTGCAGGTGGTGGACAGAGGGCACTGGGTTGGGACAGCACAGCAGTGCTTCCCCTGATGGTGCAGGGAGGGCTGTCACACCTCTTTCCTTGTGTTGGTGGGCCCATAAACTTGTGTGAAAATGTATGAGTGTAACCCAGGGCTGGGGAACAGACATGTGTGAATCCATCTGAAGTCAGCAGCACTGCTTGGAAATTGGCTTCTCGGTTTCTTTGGCTCCTGGTTCAGCCCCCCTCGTTGCTATAAATAAGCACATAAGCTCCAAGAAAACGTTAAACTCTAGTGCAGGAGAGGACGTCTTCCGTCTCAGCAGAGATAAGAGGGCTGAAGATGAAGTGATTGGTCACTATTTTTAAGCACCTTTCCAAACTGGGACTTAATTACCCATCTGAAGCTGTCCTGGTGGCGCAAATACTTCAGTTATCCGCTTAATTAAAAATAAACGGGAAGGCATGCTAGGGCTGGAGCATTTCATCTCCGTGTGTTGACTCTGAGCAAACAGAGACTTCTGTGATGGCCCCCAGGCACTTCTCTTTTTTTAATCTCCTCTTGGCTTTGCATAAAGTGGCAGCTTTGGCCCAAGACTTTTTATTTGATCCTGTCGGGTCCAGCCAAGTGTCTTGCTGGCGGCTGTTCTGGTCAGCTGGTTTCAGTCCATCCTGCCAGAGTATTGCAGCTGCTCAGCTCCTTGTCACAACCTGATTCTATAGAATTTCCTTTTTCTTACCCATTTTAAAATACTGATGATTGACACTTCAGGATTTTCAGATCACTTTGCATCTGCAAGAATCAGTGAGGAGATGATCAGGGTTAGGTGTTCTTCCCTCATTTCACGTGCTGCGTGCGCGTGGGCTGCTGCTCCATGTAGAGCTGTGGGATAATCTTTGGAGTACAGAAGAGTAGGTTGCAAGTAAAAGTAGCAAATTGGTTTAATAGCTCAGGCTAAAGGCTCTGAGTGATGATCCCTCGAACTGGGACTAGTTTTATACCTGTAAATAAAGCACAGGAGTGAGGTTCAGCTGCTCTCTGCAGTTGCCCCAGAGCTGACACAGGGTGGGGAGAGGAGCCCCTGGTCTGGCTGCTGGCCCCGCCTGGAGCTGCCTTACAGCATCTTGATCCCATCTGTACCAGGACTGTATTGGAAGGACTGACAGCTCCTCTCCAGCTGCCCTGACCTTGTCCTCCACACATTCTTGTGTCAGCAGCGCGTGTCTCTGAGTTGCAAACGTCCCTCACCTGTCACTGTCGCCCTCCTGTCTGCCAAGCAGGGTGGGTAAGAGAAGCCCTGGGGGATTATGTTGCCTCCCCAGCTCTTCACTCCCCCTGCCCATCTAAATTTGGCTTTGATGAAGAACCCAAGCAGCGTTTCTAGAATGCAGAACAGTAATTCTGTGTTCTCTTCCCCAGAGATGACTCGGCTGAAGTGGATGTTTACAATCCATCAAAGAATGAATGGGATAAAATCCCTGCCATGCTTCAGGTAGGACATTTTCTCACTTCCAGGATGTCTTAAATGTTATAAATTAATGTCATTTGCCTTTGGAAAACCAAGAGCTTTTTAGAATCAGAACCCCTTGCATGTGGAGCTGGTTTAAGTGTGTTGGAGTCACTAGGAAGAAGTCCTGGATATGGTGGCATGTCTGGGTGTGCAGCCCAGCATGTGAGATCTGTGGGCAGCACTGGTTCAGAGCCCATCCTGCAGCTGGCAGGCATGAAACTCCCTCCTAGGAGCAGCTCCCATATCCCACCGATCCCCTTGCTGGATCAGGCAAACCCCCCCTGGTCACAGTGTGTATTTATTGTTATGTTGCAGGTTCATGTCGGGGGGAGCGTGGCTGTGCTCGGAGGGAAGCTCTATGTCTCGGGAGGCTACGATAACACGTTTGAACTCTCGGACGTCCTGGAAGCCTACGACCCTGAGACACGAACGTGGAGTGTCGTGGGCCAGCTCCCTGAGCCCATCTTCTGGCACGGCAGCGTCAGCATATTCCGGCAGTTCATGCCAGAAACCACACAGGAGGACGACAGCATCACGCTGGACAACACCATCAGCTTGAGCAGGCAGAACCAAAACCTTCACAACCAGAACCTCAATGAGCTGCCTTAGCACAGGAAGCAGCTTGACAGAGTCCCTCATCCGGAACCTGGGCTGCTTTGGGAGAAGGCTGAGGCAAACCAGTGCTTGGAAACAAAACCATACTGATCACAGAGGGAGCAAGAACTCTGGCTGTTGGATGTGATGCTGTGGGCCTGCAGGCAGCGAGGCCTCCACTGCTTCCCTCAGCCCTTCAGGGTGGGAGACAGCACCACGCTGCCCACAGAGACCCGAGAGCTGATCCTGGGGAAAGCACTCATGGTGAACCACGCCACAGCACCGCTGCTTACGGCTTGTGACCAGACACCTTTCACTGGGAGCTCCTTCACCCTGTAATGCTTCATTTGCCACCAAACTCCTTCCTTCCGTTTCTGTCTTGGGAGGGGTCTGTCTGGTAGGGCAGTGGTCTGGATACCCTCCCTGTATTCTGTGCCTCGGAGGGAGATAGGCTTGTGCACGTGTTGGATTGAAAGGTAGTTATTTTAGGGTTTTTTTCTTCTTTTTATTTGGGGTTTGCAGTTTTTTTTTTGGCCTGTGTAAGATTTGCCTTTATACTTGCCCAAGTGCCCTGGCCAGAGGGGCTCTGTTTATCTACCTTTGCTGAAGAGCAGCTGCGTGCAGTTTACTTGTGGAATGTTTCTGGAAGAAAGCAAATGGCTGAACCTGCAGCGTGGCTCCCTGAGAGCAAGTGCTGCACCTTCTGGAGAACCCTGAAGTGTGGCAGAAGCTAAGGTGTGGCAGGATGCATTTGCTTTTTTGGTCTTTAAATTTTAGCTAATAGAGGAAAAAATTGCATTTAAACTGAATCCAGAGATGGAAACCCCGTGTACTCTGTGCTCCAGGCTTGCCCCTGGATCGAGGAGCATCCGAGCCCCATTTCCACAGCATCAGCGTCTTCACAGCTTTACAGAAACGTGTTTTGCCCCAGTGCTGTCTGATGCTGCTGCACCCCTCAGCCACGGGGAACCCGGGCTGTTCTCCAGCCTGGAACACTGACAGTGCCTTGAGACCGCCGCGTGCCAGCAGGGAACGCGCAGGGCCCGGCGCGGCTGCCCCTTGGTGTCAAACCCGTGGACAGAGTAGTGGGTGCAGGGGCCCACAGTTCGGGGCAGCTGCTGCTTTTTTGGGAGCAATGGCCAATTCCCGACGGCGCCGCAGCTCGAGGCATTTCTGCTGAGCTATAAATAACGCACCCCGGCGCACGCGGCCGTGCTCGCTGCTGGACCCCCAGTCCCACCCGCTGAGCAGCTACAGATCTGTATTTATTTTTTGTAGAATTCATTGTGTTGAATCCTCAAGTACAGTTGAACTCCATCCTTTGAAACAAAGGCATTTTACATTTGCAGATAGTGTATTTTTATTCTCATAGTTTGTTTTTAAATTTACTTGCAGCAGTCAAGTTAAATAAAACTTGTTACACAATTCTGTTTTCTGTGAGGGGAAGGGACCTGGAATGAGATTTTACTGGAAGTTTCTCATTCCAGATATGCTTAAATTGGAGCCTCTCTGCCTCCTTGGTAGTAGAGGGAGAAAGGGGAGAGAGCATGGCTGCAACTCTTGGGTGTAGGAGTACACACAGAGATCTCTTCCCCACCCTGGCACCACTCAGACCATGGTTCTCACTCTCCCAACAACCCTGGATTGGGTTATTTGTGACAGAGTATGTCCCCACACATGAGCGCAGGCACTTTGTGGGTGCTGGAGTGTGTTTCGTTCTAACCAGACATGGGTCATGCCCCGCCTTTAATGGGGTAAGGAAAGAGCAACTGACAAAAGCTTAACAAAACAAAAGAGAAATAAGGCACCAGTTAAACGGCAGAATTAAGGAATGGGCAGAGCCGAAGGTGAGCTTTAATCACAGGCAGGGTGAGAGGGCTGAAGGAAAAGGGAGGGCAGCACCAGCTCCTCGGGCGTCAGAAAGTGAGTCACAGTATGACACAGGGAGGTCAGTCCCATCCCACTGCACACCGTGCGTGGACACTGACTGGAACGACTGTTCTGAGACGTTTCTTCATTTGACACTCAATCACAAGGTCATGGTGACTTTCTTTCCCTGCAGCCTGGGATGGGAGACTTGCAGAAAAGGAGGGGAGGGGGCTCAAAAGAACAAGTGTGGCAGAAAGTGGCTCAGCTTAATGCTTTACTGTGTTTCAGTGGAAGGGGTGGGGTGGGCCACACTACGTCTCACAGTCTTCAGGAATCGTTGTAGTTATAATCAGCGATTGCTCAATCACATCCGCAGGGGAGAAGTTCTCGTTTGAGCAGAGTTTCTGTGCAGGGACCTCCTCAGGCAGTGGCCCACGGGCCAGCGACTCCACAATCACCTCGGCTGAGCCCACCTCCAGCTCTGGTGGCGGCTGCAGCACCACCATCACATCCTTCTCATCCTCGATGATCAGGTTCCGCAGCTTCCGCTGTCGAGGGTTGTAGTTCTCCACTCGGTCATGGATCTCCATGTGGCGCCTCAAGTGAGCCTGCAAAGGATGGGGAATGTGGAGAGATGCAGTGAGGACTGGCTCCCCAGGGCAGCACGAGGCCCTGGAGCTGGGAAAGGCCTCACCTGCCGTGTGAATTTGTAGCCACACTCGATGCACTCAAACTTCCTCACTCCTTTGTGCCGGCGAACGTGGACACGCAGCTGTTCTACCGCTGGGAAGGGAAACGAGAGCCTGTTGGCAGCAGCTCCGTGTCATACAGGCTCATTGCAATGCCAACCCACCCATGGGAAGGAGGCAGCTCCTGCAGAGCCCCACGAGAGCTGGAGCTGCCATGTTACCTTTGAATGTCTTCCCACAGATGTGGCAGAAGTGGGGCCGCCCCTCCTGATGCCGGCTGGCGACGTGCCTCAGCAGTGGCCCCTTCTCCGTGAAACGCTGCTCACAAAACTCGCAGCTGAACGGCCGCTCCCCGGTGTGCGTCCGGTTGTGTTTGTCCAGACTTGCTGCCGTTAAGAGGGGGAGACAAGGAGAGTGGCTGGTCAGAAGCACAGCCTCTGCACCCCCATCCCAGGGGCTGTCAGGCTGGGCCAGGCTGGCCAGGAAGGCAAGAGCAGCACAAGCAGTATCTGCCTGCTACTGCTAAGGGTCGTGAGCAACACCAGCTCGTTCCCCTTATGTGCCATGAGAGCAGAGCAGGTGACAGGAATGTGCTTTCCTTGGTATCAGCCTGCCCTCACAAGAGCATGGCTTTGCTCCTGGGGAAGCTACTTTCTGGAGGTCCTGGATGCTGGAGCACAGCACTTGCTGACCTGCACAGCATGACCTGCCCCAGCCACAGCCAGGGGTACCTTGTGTCCGGAAGGTCTTGCCGCAGAGATGGCACTGGAAGGGCTTCTCGCCAGTGTGCGTGCGCAGGTGCATGTTGAGGTTGGCTTTCTGTGTGAAGGCGTGGTGGCAGAACTCACACACGTAGGGCCGCTCGTTCCTGTGGGCAGAGAAACGTCACCGTCACCTCTGCCTCCACCAGCTTCGGCCCCTTGGGTCTCAGCCCAGCACCTCTAGGAAGAGGATGACTTTCAGCCAACCCCCAGGCCTGTGGGGCAGGGACTGCAGCCAGGAGAGTCAGGGTGTCGTAAGAGAGGACACGGGTCACATTGTACCTGTGCTTGGCCTTGATGTGCATCTGGAGGCCATTGCGGCTCGAGGCCCTGTGCCCGCACTCCTCACACACAAACAGCTTCTCTCCACGGTGCTTGAAGGCCTCGTGCAGGCGCAGCTCTGTCCGGGACAGAAAGCACTTGGAGCAGGTTGAGCACTGCGAGGCCACAGGAGAGGAGGGTGTTAGGGTTGGGGTACACCCACCCCAGACCCACTCACACCCAGCCTTTCCCCAGCTGCTCCCGGGACCTCCCTGTGGAAGCCAAGGCAGCACCACCAGCTCAGAGACACCCAGTGAGATGGGACAGCCCAAGAGAGATGAAGTGCTGGTCAGTGCTTGGATCTGTGCGCTGCTCCTGTACCCAACAGAGCCTATTTCCAGTAGCTCTGTGTCCCACCCCCTCACTGACACAGCCAGACATAATGTTGTGCCATTCCTTAGGCCAGGTCCACACTCAGGATCACACCCTCCCCAAAACCCCCGGTCCCTACCGCATGGGGCTTGGGTGCACCATGCAGCTTTATCATGTGGCTCTGCAGGTCCTTCTTCTGCATGAACTGCTGTGAGCATGAGGAGCACTGCAAGACAGGAGAATGTGGTCAGCTTCCAGCTTCTCCCAAAGCGTGGTTTCAGAGCAAGGAGAGGAGCAGCAAGGGAGTAGAACACAGATTCCTGGTACAGCCATGGGAAGCCTTTGGCTGTAGTGCCTCCCTGGATCACATTTTGGTTCAGAGACAGGGAACAACCCTGAGTGGACTGTCATGGACCAGAGAAGGGAACTGGTGTGCTTGACTCTTGCCAAGGCAAGAGGGCTGGGCTGCCCTAGAAGGGAAAGGCTTGCCCCTGCTCCGTGCCAGTGTCCAGCAGCATCCATAGGGATGTCGGATGCAGGCCCTGCTGACCTTGTATGGCATCTCCCCAGTGTGTGACACCATGTGCAGCCGCAGCTCCATCCGCCGCTTGAACACCTCCGGGCAGGCTGAGCATGTGAATACCTGTGAGAGATGGGGTGGTGTTGGCTTCCACAGGACCCAGAGCCTGACCTGGAGCCCACAGCTCAGCCTCCTGCCCAGCACATGGCACTGGCACCCAGCTACAGCATTCAGCCCACACCCACGGGAGCCGAATCTTGTACACTACAGAGTCCTGGTGTGCTGAAACACAACTGAGGGCTGTGTTGTGTATCCGGCGTGAGTCCCAGCCACAGGGGTCCTGGCTGTGGGGGTCCCAGCCATGGAACATGTGCCACATGGTGCTGGCAGGGGTCTGTTTGGAACTGAGCATGGGCTGGGACTGGGAAAAGGCTCCAATTCCCCTGCTGCCACATGGCAGCCACACTCCAGCCCAGCAGGGCAGCTCCTGGGCGTACCTGTTCCGATCTGTTCATGCAGTTCCTGGCTTCGTGTTCCAGGAGATTCTCTTTTCTAAAGTAACATTTGCCACACTTGGAACACTCAAATGGCTTCTCTCCAGTGTGTTTCCTTGGGGTATGCAAATACAGAATCCCATCACTGCCTGCCAGCATCTGCACAAACAGGCCCAGGAGGTCACAGGGAAGGGTGAGGTGGATACTTCCCCCCACCCCCACAGTGCTACTATTCACAGCTGCCCTAAAGCTGCTTTTATGCTACTTTTGAGTCCCCTCAACAGCACAGCTGTCAATGCCCGCTGTGCTCCACAGAACACCATTTCTGCAGAGCCAAGATTCTTCCCCGACACAAGTGAAGTAAAGCTTGAGTTCTCACTGCAGGGCCATGCCCTGCTCTCAATGATCCACCCTGGAGCTCCTCAGAGCCCAGCCATGTGTACCCCACAACCCCAGAAACCTCCCCCCCCCAGCCTGGGGCATTCTCAAAGCCCAGGAGGATTTGCCATCGCCCACCTGCAACTAGCAGCTAGTGCAGCCGCCAAGGAGCCCCTCACATGGCCTTCCTGAGCCACAGCTCAGGACAGTCGCTGCAGCTCTGGGATGCCTTTCATTGACATATAACCCTCCCCCAGCCCACAGCAGACCCCCCCTTTACCACCCTGGGGGATGCCGAGGTGCTGGGACAAGCTGGCAGAAAGGACATCCCCCTCCCGGGAAGGGGCCGAGCCGTGGGGGCGGCGCGTCCCCCCGCGCGCAAGGGGAAAGAGAAGCCGGAGCGTTTACCTGTTGTGCACTTTAAGGTAATATTTGCTGAGGAAGGTTTTATGACATGTGGGGCACTCGACCGGCATCGCTGTACCTTTTCTGCTCCCCGGCGCCTTTCCCGGAGCGGGGGGACTCTTTTTGCTCCGCAGCACCTTTTTCTCAGGAAGGGGCTCAGCGTCGCCGTCCCCCCGCCCGCCGCCACCCACCGCCGCCTCCTCCGGGGCTGAGGGGGAGCCCTGCGAGGGAACAGCGGCGTCACCGCGCCGCCCCCGCCTCCCCGCCGGGCCCCGGCCCCGCCGTCCCCCTCCCGCTTCCCTCACGCACCGCCTGCCCGCCGGGCTGCGGGGCCGCCGCGGGCTCCGGGCGGGCGGCGGCGGCGGCGCGGCGGGGCCGCGGGCGGAAGGCGCGGCACAGCGCCACGGCGTCGGGCACGCCGAGCTGCTCGGCGGCCGCCAGCAGGCGGGCGCGGTTGTGCGCCGTGAGCGCCAGGCGCCCCGTGTAGAAGAAGTCGAGCAGCAGCTGGAAGGTGTCGGCGAGGCCGTCGGGCAGCGCCACGGGCCCGCCGGGGCCGCGCGCGCGGAAGAAGCGGGAGCAGCTGGCGAGCACCGGCCAGTGCGCGCGGAACTCGCGGCCGCCCACGCCGAGCGTCGCGTCGCAGAACTGCCCGGCCGCGCGCTGCCGGTTCAGCTCCCGCATCACCCGCACGCTGTGCGCCGCCGCCGCCGCCATGGCCGAGCACCGGAGCCCGCCGGCATCCGCCACCGCCGGACGTGGCGTCAGCGGGCGCCGGCAGTGACGCCGTGAGCGGCCGGGGCGGGCCAGGGCCGGGGGTCGGTCCCCGCGGCGGGGGAGGCGCGGTGCGGGTCGAGCCCCGCGGCTCAGGCGGCGGCCAGGCGGCGCGTGTACTGCTGGATGGCCATCTGGAAGTGTTCGGCCGTGTTTTGGTGCGGCCGCAGCAGGATGACGAAGGCTCGCGGCACGAAGTACCCGCCCAGCACTGCTGCGAGCGTGCCCAGCGTGCTGAGCACCCGCGCCGCCGTCGCGGCCCGGCCGCGCAGCGCGTCCCGCGAGCAGATCACGGCGGCCGAGCAGCTCAGGTGTAGCAGCAGGCTCACGGTCAGGCTCTTGGCCTCGTTGTAGGCGGCGGGCAGGTCTGTGCCCGCGTAGCTGAGCGCGAAGCAGCCGGCGCTGAGCAGCACCGTGTAGGCGATGGCGGCGTCGGCCGCGGTGCTCTGGGCGCACTCCAGCACCACCCACTCGTCCCGTGCGCCGTACTCCCGGCGCGGCACGGAGGGGCTGGCGGCCTCGGCGACCACGCACAGCGCCACTTGTGCCGCCGTGTTGGCGGCCACGAACAGCACCGGCCCCTGGCGCCGCATCCAGGCCTCGTAGAGCGCAGGGCAGCGCGCGTTCAGCTTGAAGATGCAGAGGATCTGGAAGGCGCGGGTCGCCACGCACGAGAGGAACACGGTGAAGCTGATGGTGAAGAGCGGGACCCGCAGCAGGCACGCCGCCTGCGAGGGCTCCCCGAAGTAGAAGAAGAGGCTGCTGCAGGTGCAGGCCAGGGAGCCCAGCATGAGCAAACACGTCTTCCCGCCCGCGGACTTGACCACAGGTGTGGAGACATTGAGCGCGAACAGGACAGCCAGCGCCGCTATGAGCAGCATGAGAAGAATAGCGAGGGCCAGCAGCGCCCAGGAGAGGGGCTCAGACCACGACAGGAACTGGATGGTGCGGTTGAAGCAGACCTCGCTCCCTGCTGGAGCCCACTCATCCAAGCCACAGGCCTGGCAGTCAAAAGGGTCTGTGGAGGACACGGACACCTCACAGACCTCGGACCCGGTAAGAGCTCTGCCACGGTGCAGGGCCCGGCTCGCAGCTCCCTGGGCTCTGCTCACCCATCACACCTGCTCCTTCCTGCAGGCGCTCCCAGGCCTGGGGTAGCAGAGGGGGTTCTTTTCGTAAAAGGCCCCCCACCTAAAATTGGCCCCGTGGACTCCCCCAAAACCCATGGCCTGGGCTGAGATAGTGGCTCGGCTGTGCGAGGCTTAGGGCCATGGGGGCTGTGGGTGGGAAGGGGCCCATGCATCAAGCAGTAACTTGGGAAGGATCTGCAGCAGCTGCTGTTGAATGGGACAGTACCATGTAGGGGGGGGTTTTCTGCTCCCACTGTCCCCAGAGCTGCCCCTGCCCACTCCACAGGCCAAGGGTGTTGAGGCACTAGCTGCCAGGAAGGGGTTTGTTGTTTTAGCTGGTGATTTTGAGGCAGGAGACATTTCCATATGCCAGGTGCTGATGATCACACAGTGCGGAAGCCCCGTGTGCCACCTGGGGCACAAAGGCAACCACTATGTTGAATTTCCCTGGCGGAGGATGCGGTGCAGGGAACAGCTACCAGGCCGGACATCCCCTTTCCCTGGCCACAGGCAAAGAGGCTCTGTTTGCCCAGGTGGGCTCACCTGTGGGCAGTACTCCCCGGAAAGCACAGGGCATACCCATTGGTAAGCAAATGGGTTTGCATACCTATTGGTAAGCAAACAGGAGGAGCCAAACCCACTGCCTTCAGGTCAGCTCAGAGGTTTTACTGACCACAGGAGGTGAGAGGCTGGGAATGATGAGACTTGAGCAGGAGGTAGGATGTGGGTAGGGGAGGAAGGGGCAGGATCAGACCCTGCGGTGTACTGACCCGATGTGTTCAGGAAGGTTCCTGGTGGACAGGCCACACAGCTGAAGCAGCATTTGTGGCGGCTCTGCTGCAGCCGCATTTCTCCTGGCTCACAGGCCTTGGAGCACACCGAGCTGGGAGCCTGCCGGGAGCACGGACAGGGTCAGGCTGGCAAGCAGCAGCACTCTGGCACCGCCCCACACTGCCTCAGCCCTCAGTTTTGCCCTGCTATGAGGAAACATCCCAGAACTGGTGGCATTGGGATGCAGTCAGCTCAGAAGTGAGCAATAAATAAGACCTGGGTGCAGAACAATACCTGGCCATCTTCTGTGTGCCACACGACTTTGCCTGGGTCGATGCTCAGCCTGTCAGGGTTCACACGGAAAGTTCCTACCACATCAGAAGCCCAGTTTGGGCCCAGCCACTTCCACATGACAATGTCATAGCCTTTTTGAATGTCCCCTTGGGCATCAAAAGAGATTCGGTTCTTGTACAGCGTGAAGTTTACTTGCCTAATCTTTTGTAGGAGCTGTAAAACAGAAGAATAAGAGAGGAGCCCTTCCAATGGCACAACTTCTGCCATTGGAGGGAGATGTGCTGGAGGATGCTTCCTCTGTCCTGCAGCTGCTTTCAAGCCCCCCAACATCTGCAAGAAATCCCATTCAGTGAGGGGCTGGTGGTAGAGGAACAAGTGAACTAGGATGGATTCTAGGTCTAGGTCTTGGCTGCTCTGACTGTGAGGGGCAGCTGAAGCCCACAAGGGACTTCATCTGGGATTTGAGCCTCTGGGAAAGACAGGAAACCTTTGGGCACAATGGAAAAATCCTTGCCTGTGGGAAGGGACCCTCATGGATCTTCCACAAGGTTGGTCTTACCTGCCAGGGATAGACAGTGCCTTTGCTGCAGGCCCCCGAGGCACAGCCTAGCAGGTCATGGAGGCCATGGGCCACGGCATACACAGCTGAGTACACGTTGAAGGAGCCTTGAGCGTCGTACATGTCAGGGACATTGGCAAGTGCATGGCAGCTGGTCCAGCGCTGGGTGCAGTTCAGCCTCATGTTCTCCACAGATTCCCTGCCTGCCTCTGCACTGCTGGCACACTCAGCCACAGCACCTTCCTCCGACATCTTCCAAGCTTCAAAGCGTTCCAGCATTGTGGACTCTGGCTTCTCTACTGCCATCCCAAACACCGAACCGATGGTCTGGATGCCAGGTACCTGCCAAATGGTTTGAGCCAACGACCAGTCTTCAGAGGCCACCCACACCATGCCCGTGATGTTCTTCTGGACCACCACCTTGAAGAATGGCAGAACACGTCCTCTGTTGGAGAACACAACAGTGACATTGACCTTGACGTCTCTGAGAATTCGGACCAGGTTGTGAAGCTCGGGGTTGCTGGCGTCCGAGTTGGCAGGGATGGTGCCTCGGTAGGCCACGCACACGTTGCTTGCAGTCAGCAGCTTCTGCAGGGCATCCAGGCCGGCCCTGCCATAGGTGTTATCGCTGCCCAGCAGCACCACCCAGGTCCAGCCAAAGTGCTGCAGCAGCAAGAAGATGGCCTTCACCTGCTGCCTGTCACTGGGGATGGTGCGCAGGAAAGAGGGGTACAGCCGCTTCAGGCTCAGCAACTCCGTGGAGGCTTCGTAGCTGATCTGCAATGAGAGCCAGGGGAAAGGGGGATGCGCTGGCCCAGGCAGCTGCACCCCTGAGAGCTAATGGCATAGGCAGCCTATCCTGGGAAGACTTGGAGCTGGGCAGGCAGTGGACCCAGTGCCAAGCGTGCTGAAGCGGGAGAAAGCTGTAATGGATGGCAAGCCAGCCCACTGACTGCCTGTGAAATATCGTGTGACAGCACACACAAAGGGGCTGCATTTCCAGCTCAACCAGTCTCCTCAGGTCTGAACCCACCATCCCTGAAACCATCACTCTTTGGGATCCCTGGTTTTCATCAGCCATAGAAGCTGCACTTACCTCTGGTACAAGAAAGAGGCTGAGAACAGCAGCCGTGGTGAGGGCCAGCTGGGTGCTGTCAGGGCCAATGACAGCCACCACCTGGGGTTCATAGTGTTGGAAACTGGGTAGCACCTGGACATCCTGCGTGCCTTTACGAGCAAGGGCGCCCAGCGTGGCGTGGAAGTTGGTAGGCTCAGAGCAGGTGTCATAGATTTCATAGCCCAGGGTGACATTAGGGAGCAGCGTGGTGGAGTTGTTGATCTCCTCCACAGCGAAGCGCAGGGCCTGGGACAGGTAGTAGCCGTGGCTCTTGAAGGAGGATCTATAGAATCGAGAGAGGTTGTCAGGGAGGACAGAGCGCGTTTAGGGGCACGGGCAGCGCAGGCACTCACTCGTCGCAGCCGCACACGAGCAGGCTGGCGTCCTCCCGGTGCGCCGCGGTGTGCAGCGGGAACAGCCCGGCCAGGCGGTGATCGCCGCGGAGGGTGAACGAACAGGCGGCGGCAGCAGCCGCGCAGAGGCACAGGCGGAGCAGCGCGGGCGACAGCATGGTGGGGCGGCTCCGCACCGCGCGGGCGGCTCTTAACGGGGCGGCGGCGGGCGAGGCCTCGCCCCGGGCGGGGCGGGGCCGGCCGAGGGGCGGCCCCGGGAGGCGGAGGAGGCTCGGCGGTCATGTCCGCGCGGCGCAGCCGCCCCCGCCGGGCTTCGGCCCGTGCCCTGGCCCGCGCGAGCCGGGCGGAGGCGGCCTGGCGGGAGTTCGCCGCCTCCTTCACTCGCATCGGGATGGTGCCGCCGGCTAAGTCGGGGCTAGTGGCCGTGGAGGCGGCGGAGGGTACGGCCGTGCTGCTGCTGGAGCCGCGGAAGGTGAGCAGCGCCCACAGCGCCCCGCACCGCGCCCCGCACCGCACCGCCTGACCGCCCGCTCTGTCCCGCAGGCGCTGACCTTCACCGGCAAGTGCCGCCTGCGCTGCCTCTATGGTGCCGTCCGCCTGCTGGGCTTCGCCGTGGCCTCTCACCACCCGGGACTGCCGGTTTTCTCGCCGGCCACGCACTGCGCGCTCAGCCTGGAGGCGCTGCCTGGCGCCCGCCCGCCCGCCGCCGCCGTCCGCCAGCTGCGCGCCGCCGCCCGCGCCGCCATGCGCTCGCACCGCGTCCGCCGCCGTGAGTGCGGGACGGGACGGGGGCGCGGGCGGGCGCCATTTCACGGGCGGTGCGGGGAGCGGCCATTTTGTGCGCGGGGCGCTGCGCAGCGGGTGGGTGCCATTTCGCGGGCGGGCGCGGGGCTGAGGGTGATGGCGGCACTTTCCTCTTTCAGAGGCGCGGGTGAAGGTGATGGCACGGTTCTCTCCCGACTGCGCTGTGGTGCTGCTGGAGCACCTAGACACGCCGGTGACGCGGTTCCTGCTGAGCTACCCACCGCTGTCGCGGCTTTTCGAGCCCCAGGTGAGGCGGCGCGGTGCCCGCTGCACCCTATGCCGTCCCCGCACCGCCCATGCAGAGCCAGCGGCGGCCGCCCCTGTCAGCGCCGAGCCGTGGCCTCACACAGCCCGTGCTGAGTGCTCACCCTCTCGCCTAGAAAAAGGAGGAGTCTAACTTCACGCCAGAGGACGCGGTCCTGGCGTCTGTGGGCATCGTGAAGTGCAGCCCCGACCGCGGGCTGCTGGTGTCGGAGAGCATGTGCCTGGCGCTGGAGGAGCTGATCCAGACCTGCTGTGGTGAGTGCAGGCCTTTGGCTATGTTGCCTGAAAAAAAGGAAATTCACGAGGCTTTTCATGAGTTAAAGTTGAAAGAATTCCCTGGCCAGCACATGCTGCTTGAGGGTTGAATTTTTCTTTATGAAGAATGTATATCTAGAGCTTAGGCGTTGCCCTGGGTGGGTCAGTGATGCCAGCATCAGTCCACTTCACACTCTGCTTTTCTTTCTAGCGGAAGATGAAGGTGTCCCTGTGGTGCTGGTATGTGGCCCAAAAAACACTGGGAAATCAACATTCAACAGATACCTAATTAACCTGTTACTGAATCGGTGAGTCTTTCCATGTTCTGCAAGCCTTTATGTGCTGCATGAGATTTAAGAGAAGGAAAAAAGAAAATACAGATGTTTGACAGGTCTCTCAGAAGAGCCGTCAGAACTCAAAGGTGCATAGTTGCCTCCTGAACATTTTTGTTGAAATACTGTTAAATTGCTGCCTTGGAGTGTGTGAGCACATTAGGCACCAAGCAGTTTGGGTTTAGTAAAGGAGTTACAACGCTTAGAAATGCACCGTGAATGTGGTTGAGGGAAGGAGAGATTCACAAATTTTAGCTTTGCAACGTAGAACAAAATCAGATTGCTCTTCTGATGTGTTCAGGTCATGTAGTTCTTCTTTTGGTGGATGCTAACACACAGTCTCTCTCCCTGCAGCCTTCCTGTGGTGGAGTACATGGAGTGCGACATCGGCCAGGCAGAATTCACTCCGCCCGGGTGCGTGTCCCTGAGCAGCGTCACAGAGCCCATTCTGGGTATGTGTTCCGCTACTTCTGCGGTTACAGAGACCTGTTCCATTTCTGAAATGAGCAGGGTGTTCTGGGCAGAGGCTCTGCTTCAGGGGAAGCTGCTACCACAGCTGTCAGAGTTTCCTGGGGAGAATAAACCAAGGGCTGTTTAAGTTTTCTTGCAGGGACATTTAAGCTCACTGAGTAACATGGAGCTATTCTTCTGGTTTAAAGAAACATGACGTTGTAGAGGTGGTAGTACATGCTAAGGTATATCAAAGGGGATGTTCTGCCTTTCAGATGTGAAAGGTCTCCTTGGGAAAATCTATATCCATAGATAAAACTAACTTGAGAAATCCAAAGTGGATCTGCACAGATTGAGGCTGCTGTGATGAGTGGAAAAAACAGAGTCCAGGAAACTGCTGGAGGTTGTAGTCATGCAGATTTGGGTCACTGTCTAAAAGGACATTGCCAGGCTGGTTTGGTGTTTAACCAGTTTGTCATAGACTGTTCTTTAAAGATTTGTAAGTGTGTGAGCAGTGATTTCAAACAAAAAAACACACCTAATATTAATCTGAAACAAACAAAACTCCCAGCCTGCAAGTGACAAACCAGTTTCCCCTATTTGCAGGCTGTGCAAGGACAATTGGCATGTGGGAAGAGCGTGGGTTATTTTGGGAGAGGGGGCGTGTGGGTGCTGAGGGATGGGAATGTTTTGGTTTGACTCGGGGAAGGCACTGGATGTTCGGTGCTCTCTTTGCCAGGTCCCCCCTTCACTCACCAGCAGATGCCCAGTAAGATGGTGTATTATGGCCAGACCAGCTGCGAGCAGGACACGGAGAGGTACCTTGATGTTGTGAAATACGTGTTCAGCTACTACAAGAAGGAAGTGCCTCTAGTCATCAACACCATGGGCTGGGTGAAAGGTAAATGGGGTTAATCTGCTGTGGAGAGGTGTGGGAGGGAGGTAACGGTGGCACAGCACCACGTGGAACAACAATTCACAGCGTGTCCACCCGAGTTAACGCTGCTGTGTCACCTGTCACAGTAGTAGCAGCAATCGTGTGTTTCCTGTGCTCCTGAAGGTGAAGGGCTGCTGCTCCTCATTGATATCATCCGGCTGTTGTCACCCAGCCACATTGTTCAGATGGACATGTGCGACTGGAAGGCCATGCCCCCGCTGACGCCTGAGCACGTCCACTTCAGCGCCGGGCTGCACACCAAGGGCAAGCAGCAATCCAAGTGCAAGCAGCTGGGAGTGGACAGCATGGAGAGCTGGAAGTACCCTGAAGGGGAGGACGTGTCAGCTCCACAGCACAAGCTGCTGTATGTCCACCCAGAATTCCCTCGGGCGGGGATGGCAGGTGAAGCGTAAGTAGGATGTTGAGTGCTCTGTGAGGTCCATGGGCTGAACAGAACCACACATTGTCCTTGACGTGGGGTTGTTCTTTCAGGCGAGTGCACAGCGGCATTCTGCGTGACATGTCCATCCTGGGATACCTGGGGCACCTGCAGAGCCTGGACATTGGGGCAGTGCTCCCACTGCACAGCCTGGTGCCATATCAGGTAAAGGAGCTTTTTGGGATGGTTTGCAGGGGAGCGTGCACAGAGCTGAACTTGAAGTGATGGGCGATTTTGTTCTACTGTATGTGTTTCTCAGAAGAGGGACAAACACTCTAATCTGCAGAGTGACTGTATTCAGGGTGTCTGGAAGCCAGACTTCTGTTAAGTTGCTGGTGTGTCCTGTGTGTGCAGGTGTTGGCACAGAAGCTGTTTTGTGTGCCCTGCCGTAGCGCCTATGTGTAGGTGTGGTGTGGGAGCGTGCAGGGTGTGTAGTCAGCAGGGTCTTATCTCTGAAGTCAAACTCAATCCATGAGGAGCTGATGAGCACTTTTCTCTCTTCTCTTTCCCACTTCAGGTACCTTTCAATGCTGTCGCACTCAGGGTTATTCACACGGATGTTGCTCCCAGCAACATCATGTACGCGGTGAACGCCAGCTGGGTCGGGCTCTGCTGCATTCCAGTGGAAGTCCGGTGCCAGACCGAAGGGCCAGTCCTGCTGACACAGACACCACTCTGCGACTGCCTGGGCTTCGGTGAGCACACCTGGAGCTCTGCTCTCACCTGCCGTGTTTAGGCAGACAGGTTGCATAGTGATGGAATTATCTACTCTTTTAAAACCAGCTGGAGAAGTGGGGTGAGTGTGGTGTATTCTCTGCTGTTAAAGACTGTATTGCAGTCCTTGGACTTTGGTTAACAGGTGGTAGGAGCTGTGGGGAATGTCCTTGAATGGTGCCACTCGGAGCTGCTCTCAGAACTCCACAGTGACTCACTTTCTCGTTCACGTTCTCGAAAGTACGTTCCATGTAGCTTTTGCAAAATTCCAGTAGTTGTCTCAGTTTCCTTGTGACTTAATTTAATGTTCCAGTTTGGACTTTGGTGCTCAGTTGTGTGTAGGGATGTGATAGTGAGCAGGGATACCTAGTGACTGAGCTTTGCATGTGTTTTTTTCTTTTTTAGGAATTGTCCGAGGAGTTGATATGGAGAAGAAGCTTTACTACATCCTGACACCAGTGCCTCCAGTGAATCTGAGACTAGTGAATTGTCTGCTCCTTGGGAGCATCGCCATCCCTAACTGTGTGTTTCTGGGCCAGGTAGGAGCTCAGGGGAGGGGTGGTAGTTGGCTGAGCTGCAGCTGGCTGGCAGGTTTTCCATTTTCTTATTCTTGAGGCTGATGCGTGCTGGGAGATGCCTGGGCATTAGCAGATGGTTATCTCTCTGTGAAATTGTCCTTAAGCACAGAAACCTTGGGAGAACAGAATGTTCTGCTCATGTTTCAGATGCCAAAGTGGGGTTTGGTGATAACTGAGTCCTCCCCACCATCAGCTCTGTCAGCCTGGGGCAGGATGTGCCTCCCCCTCTGCTGAAGGTACAAGTTCTTAAAGTTGTTTCTGGTTTAATTTTTCCATTTTGCAGCAAGGAATTGAGGGAGAGATCCCCTACGTCACATCTGATTACAACTACAGTATCGTGGGCTCAGGGAAACTGAGGAAGAAGAAGCAGCATTTGAAGAGAAGGGAGTTCCCCTTTGAGTGTGATTACACTTGAAGCCTCAGGGTGCTCAGCCAGGGTTTGTTCATGTGGGACCTTGGGTGGTTGCAGGAGCCCTGGGTGCTGCAGAGGCCCTGGGCATGTAGATGTTACAGTAGGGCCAGTTTTGATAATGTTTTGTATGTTCAATTTGTATTTTTGGTGTTCTGTAATAAATATCTATGGTAAGCATTGGGCTGGTTTGGATCTTTTCCTAGGCCGAGGCTGACGCAGCCGGGGGCAGCTGCCATTGCACTCACGCTGGTCAGGACCTCTTCCCATGGCCTGCCTGCCCTCAGGGAGCTCGGGTGTCAGTGACCCGCAGTCTCCTGAGCAGAACTTCAGTGTCCCCTGGGTTTGGGGAAGGGCCCATACTGGGGTTCTGGCTGGCCCATGGCTCTGGGTGTCCTGCTGGTCGAGGAGAGGGGAGGGAAGGAGCACCTGTCCCCCTGAGTCACAAAGATGGAGCTGCTCGGTGCTGCACTGGCACAGCCTGCCCTGTCTGCCCACTGGGACTGCTGCTTCCTGCCCTGTGCTGTCCCAGCTGCATATCTGGTGCTGCAGGGTGAGCTCAGCGCCCTGAGCACGGGCTGGGAGCAGCTTGGGCTGGCTTTGATGTGTCCCCAGCTCTAAGGGACTGTGCTATGGATAGAGGCTGTAGTGGGATGGGACTGGGGAGGAGCTTGCCACCCAGGTGCTGCATGGAGCACTGGGGTGTGTGGCCTTACCTGACCCCACCTTCTCTGTCCGGCTGGGACATGGGAGGATCTTTATTTATTTTTGTTCCCAGCCCTTTGTCAATTAGCAATTTGCTGCCAAGGGAAGCCGGGACTGGTGGGAGTCGCACAGGGCTGAGTGCCTTGGGTCAAGTTGAGGACATTTTTGGAAAAAGCTGTTCTTTGTGGGTAATATCAGCATGCTGGGCTCTTCCTGGATCTGTGACTGCAAAAGTAACCCGGCTTCTAACAGCAGCTCCTGCAAAATGAGGCATGGCTCTGCCTCGGCCCAGACTGGGCAACAGTCCAGCCCTGGAGCTTGCAGCCCCCTGAGCCCAGCGCCCATTCAAATCCCCTGTGAGGGTCTGTGGAGAAAGGAGGGAAGCAGAGGAAGGACGAATGTGGTGCACTTGGGGCCAGAGCTTTTTGGCTGGTGGCTGCTGTGGGTGTGAATAATCTGCAAAACGCTTTATCTGGTTTGGGAAGAGATTTCCTAGAACTCCAGGAGCAAGCAGCTGTAAACAAACAGACTGGGATGGGAGGTGAGGAGGGGGACAGAGCTGGAGAAGAGCTGCAAGGGGCTGTGCAGTGTTGCAGCCTTGTAAAGAGTTAAACTTAATCCAAGCCTAATTATCCCCATATGGCTGGCTCTGGCAGCAAAGGAAGAAGTTGGCCAGCATTGTGGCCTGAACAGTGGCTAAAATAAATAAAGGGGCCGTGGTGCAGCCAGGGGGAACATCCCAGACAGGGTGAGATGGGAGTTCAAGTCACAAGGAAGCGGGTGGAAAAAGCTTCAGAAAAGGTGAGATAGGCAAAGGACGTGGGAGAAATGCCCAACACTAAAAGCACTGTGGCCAAGCATCCCCCTTGGTGTTGTCACCAGCACCCAGCATCCACCTCACCCAGCTGAGGGCAATGGATCCCACGGTGGCTCCGTCCCTTGGAGCCAGGGGCCAAGTGAGTAACCTGTGTGCCGAGCTGCAAGTTTGGTTTGGGGCATTTCGGGGGTGGGAAGGTGGTACAAGGTGCCAGTGCCTGCTGGGGACCAAGGTGGATGCTGCAACCTCGGGAAAGGGGAACCTCACTGGCTTCTTGGTGCTCCCTAAGGGGAAGAGGGACAACAGGGAGGCTGGGGGTTTTGGAGCATAAACCTTGGTGTGAAGCATTCCGCCTACGAGAACACTTCTGTGATTCATGGGAAATCTATGACAGCACTTCAAATATTAAGGATGAACTAAATCAAGCAGGATTAATTTTGCAATACACTGGCATCAGTTACCTTTGCAGCAGCGATTTATGACTGAATTTCTGGCAAAGGACGCCTAGAAGCAACAAAACTCTGAGAAGCACCTGGTGCCTCTGGGAGGAGATGCTGGGATGGTCTTGGCCTGGCAGTTTTGCATGGGGAAGGATGAAGGTGCCATCTTTTTTTTCTTTGTGGGGTTTAAACCCTATCTGGTGCTTTCTTGGATTAGCAGGAGGAAAATCCCCCTGAATATCTCTGGTTTTCCCTTTGCAGCTGGGGGCCCCCGTGTGCCCACGGGTGCAGGGATACAACCAGAGCTCAGGGCGGCGCATTCCTGCCCCCTCAAGAGCCGGACGGACGGCAGAGCCGCCAAACAGCCCCCTTCTTAATGCTGATTCTTTCCATCACAAGCACGTCTTGTCTCCGTGGCCGAATGTCTTCCATAGACGGTGGAAAGTGAAATTTGTGCAATGTCTGTAGGAGGCTGAAGAAAGGCCCTTTGTGCGCCCCCCGCGCGGGCGCTGGGCAGCCTCCAGCAGCACCCTCGGCCGCCCCGCGGCTCCCGCCGGCGGCGTCAATGCACCGCTTGTCCAGAGACCGGGACCCACTCTTAAAGCCAGAGCTGGGCTCCCTCGGTTAGTCCCACCGGTGGCCCCGTCGGGGCGGGCACGGCTGCGGGGGGCCCCCCGGCCCCAACCCCAGGATGTTTCTGTACTGGAGGAAGCGGGGTGCCTACGAGCTGGAGGCTTTGCCGCCCGGCCTGGCGGGGCTGGAGTACGGGGCCGTGGAGCGCTTCTCCTGGAGCTCCAGCCTGGACGTCAGCGAGGAGCTCGGGGGTAGGTGGCTGGGAGGCTTTGGGCAACCGGCAGGCTGTGGCTGAGCGCGGCTGCCCAAAGCCTCCAGCCCTGGCAACGAGGGTTGAGGGCTTGGGAGAAGCTGCTGGGTGCCGCCGGGATGCCGTGGGAATGCTGCAGGTGCAGCTGGGGAGCGCTCAGCAAACCGCCCCGTGCCACCGGCGCCGCTCCCCCCGGCCCGGGCAGGCGTTTGAAGCAGCCGGCTGCCGCTGCCGTGCGCTCTGCCGCAAGGACGATCCGGTTTCAAAACTCGCTTGCCGTCGCCGGGAGCGCCGGGTGTGATAGCATAGCCGGCAGCAGGAGAAGGAGGAGGTGACCGGGCGGGGAGAGGAGCTGATGGGGACAGGATCTCTCCTGCAGCCCCCGAAGTGTCTGGTGGGGACCCGGACACGCTCCTGCCTCTGCCCCAAAGCGGGGCTCCCTGCGAGGAGCACCCAGCCCGCGTGTCCCAGGCCCTGGTGCATGTGTGACCCGCTGGCAGGGTCGGCTTTTGGGAGCGGCCACGCGGCTCTGGCCGTGCCGGCGGCTGCGGCGTGCGGCCGATCCCTGGCGCCGCCGGCCGCTCCGGCCAGCCTCTAGTTTTTGGTGAGTTTGGGAAACTTTCCCTTGGGTGCATGAAAGAATTTCTTATTTGTTTCCGTTATTATTCCCGATAGGTCAAGTGAAACGGCAGCGGCGGGGGGTGGGGGCCGGCCCAGCTCGGCGGGCGCTGCGGGGCGGCCGTGGGGACAGAGGCCCCATTGTGCTCCTGCCGCGGGGGCAGCGCCCGGCCCCGGCTCCCAGCCCGGCTCCCAGCCCGGCTCCTAGCCCTACTCCCGGAGGGCGACTAGCTGAGCCCTGCCCGGCTGCTCCTGCACCGTCATCTAGCAGCGTCCATGGTGCCACAGCGGCCCCGGGATCGCCTCCCAGACGGGAGCTGGAGCAACCAGCACCATTCGAGTTGCTTTCCCCTCTCCAGGCAAAAGCAGCAGTTTTTTTCAGTGCTGCCTCAAAAGGCAGACTGTTTTATCCCGCAGACTGTTTGTAACCCTGGCCTTGGCCGCGGTCTGCTCGGGTCGGCGTGGATGCTGTTTTTGTTGGCAGGAAGGATGCGGGAGATGGAAGCGGTGCGGCGGGGAAGAGTCCCTGCGCCGCTGGGCTGGTGTAATAGCCGTGCCACCTGGTAGAGCCGTGCCATTGTGGTACAGCCATGCCATCTGGCCTCTCCACATCCCCGGCAGTGGCTCCCTGCCCAGCAGGCAGCTTCCCAACGGTGCATCCCTGCCTGCAGCGGGGCTGCCCAGCCAGAGGGTGTCTGTACTGCTCGTTTGCCCCGCGAGCAGCCCGGAGTCTGTTATTTTTAAACGATTAGGTTCGACACATAACAAAAGCCTTCAAAATAGGATTTGTGCCTAAGGCCGATTTAACTGTCAAAGCTTAAAGTGGCTCCTAAGCCCTGTTGGGGGCTGACAGCGGCAGATTTAGTGTTGCTGCTGCAGCCCCACGCCGTGCCAGCCCAAGGGGAGCTGGGGCAGGTCCGTGTCCTCATCCTGTACCCTGGGGTGCTGAGCAGGAGGTGCCGGATTCTGTCACTGTGCGTTCCCCCAGCGGGAACGCTTCACTGGCTCTTGGGCACGGGGCTTCATTCCCCGGGACGAGCTGTGCGGCGGGCAGGAGCCGGCCGAGCCCGAGTGCTTCGCCGAACTCTGAAACCCGGGATTCCTGGTGTGGGGGCCTCAGCACGGACCCGGAGGGGGCTCACCACGGCACCCAGGCACTGACCCTGCTCTCTCCACAGCCGAGCCGTGCCCAGAAGAGGAGACAGTGCTGCACTGCCAGAATCCCGACTGCGCTGGAGAGAGGAGGGCGGCCAAGGTGGGTCCTGCGGGGTGGGGGCAGCGCCGGGCAGCTGCTGCCCGGGGTCTTCGGGGTGAGAAGAGACAGCGGACAGCTCTGCCCAACCTGCCGCTCCCTGAAGGGCCCCTGCCCCTGGCCTGCCGTGCCGGCTCTGCATTCCCTGCTGGTGTCAGGGTCCTGCTGGCATTTAACGGCACAGCGGCGGTTTACGCGTTTTCCCGAGCTGCCGTGATTTGGGCTAATCCACTACAGCCCGTCTGTTCCCCTGCTCGCTAACGTGAAGCCAGGGTAGATTTAGGGTCCCTTCTCTCCCGCCGGCCGTACGGAGCCGGGCCGGACCCACGCCCTGGCTCCCAGCGAGTCCCCGGGGCTGCTGTGCGGGGCCGCGGGCGGTGTCTCCGGCGCAGCAGGCAGGACGGCCCGGGCGCACCGGGGGTGTGCCGCGGTGCTCTGTTTGCACGCCGGGCTGGCAGGGCCGGTGCTGCTGGGGCACACGTGGCACTGGGCTGCAGCTGCCCAGGAGTGCAACTGGGACTGCCGGGAGCGACTGAGGCCACCCCGCCGCTGTCACCAGACCCTTGATGGTGCCTGGCAGGTAGTGGGGGGGTGGGCGGGGGGAGCTGGTCAGGCTGGGCGCTCATCCTGACGTGTCGCGGTGCAGGATCGTGATCCCCCTTGCTTTGTGAGGCACCTGCAGAGGGGCGGCGGAGCTGCCGTGTGCTGGGAGTTCCATGGGGCTCGGATCAGGAGCTGATCCCCTCGATGGGCAGTGGGGTTTGGCCATTCCGCCTGGCCTCTCCTGTGGGGATGAGTCCAGGGATGAGCTGCTGGCACAGGGTGGATGAGGAGCCCCACATCCCTCTGGGGGAGCTGCCAAGAGTCCCAGGGGATCTCACTGGATGAGTGCCAGCTGCGGGCACTGCCTGGAGCCTGAGGCCATACTCCCACATGGAGGTGTCACGATGGCCACGATGGCAACAACGCTATGGGACACACGGTGGGAGCGGAGGAGGGCTGAGGGTACAGGGTGTCCTGAGGCTCAGGCTGTCTCGAGACCTGCGGTAGGACACTCGTGGATGGCAGGGGGTGCTGCAGAGGGACCAGCGGCCCCTCGGAGAGAGCGCGGGTGGTGGGAGCGCGTCAGCGCTGACCTCAGCAGCGCCGGGAGGAAGGAGGGCAGGAAGTGGGGGCGGCTGGAGCTGCACAGGCGCTTCCTCCCCGCAGCAGCGCAGTGTACTACAGGCAAGCCCGGGCAGGGCTGTCTCCTCCCAGCACCCTCGCACCCCTCCGCAGGCAGGGTGGCGGTGGGGGTCCCACACTGGGACGGGGATGTGTCAGCGGTGCAGCAGGACTCGCTGGCAGTGGCCTGCAGCATCACAATCCCCAGGAGCGGGGCCACTAGGAGCCCCAGTGAGACGGGCACTGGCCAGAGAACACAGGCTGTGCACTGTGCTGGGGACCTGGCCGGGGGTTTAAAAATAACCCGCAGTGAATGCCTGGAGGGGCTGGGGCCGCGGCCGTGGCCGCACACAATCGGAGGAAACCCGCCGGCTTCGAGCATTGTTTGTCTGCAGACGCTCGCTTCCTCCGTCCTGCCGCGGGGACACGGCTCTCGTCAGCACAAAGGAGCTGTGGGGTGCCAGGGCGGCCTCCTGGGCCGCTGGTGAGGTGCTGGTGCCGCGGTGCAGGTGACTGTCCCGCAGCTCCTTGTTCAAGCCCCGGCATGTGCAGGTGTCCCAGCGTCTCTGCTCATTGTGGTGGAGCAGGGAGGGGCTCTGTGGGACAGAAGGCCCCGTGTCATCACCATGCCCTTACAGCACCCACTGCCTCATGGCTATGTCCTGGTCATGCTGCTTTCCCACTCTGGCTTCAGCATTCCCTGTGAACAATGTGCCAGCTGCAGTTGGGGATGGGAGAGGGGACCCTGCTGCTCGTGGTGCTGGCCATCCCTCCTGTAAACATGCCATAGCTGGCAGCCCCGGGCAGGCCCTGCCTGATGGACTCATGTCCCCGCAGGAATGCCACCACGCAGAGTGCCGGCAGCTGAGCCTCAGCGGCCCCCTCAGCCTGTGTGAGCTCTGCGACGGCCGCCTCCATGGCGCCATGCACTTCGATGGCCACATCCGCTTCGACCTGTCCCCGCAAGGTGAGCCGGACGGAGCTGCGGCACCACTGCCCCCGCGGCTCTGCGGCTGCGCTGCGGCGCAGGGATGGGAGTGATGGAATGCACTTGGGGCTGGTGCAACTCAGGGATGGCAGTGGGATGCAGCGGGAGCCAGCACGGGGCTGGGGGGGCTGTCACAGCCCAGCTCGATTGCCCGTTTGCAGGCTCCATCCTGGCCCGCAACATGTCCACACGTTCGTGCCCCCCGCGCACCAGCCCTGCCTCTGATGTGGAGGAGGAGGAGGAGGGTCCGGCAGAGAGCAGAGGGTGAGCCCCTAGCCCTGCACAGCCCGTGTGCAGCCCCAGCCCACGGCACCCCTGTCACCCTGCCCTCCCTGTGCCCGCAGGGAGCGCAAGAGCTCAGCGCTGAAGCTGCCCAAGAAGAAGGCTTGGCGCAGGCACACGGATGTAAGGCACCGGCTCCTCTCCCTGGGGCACTCGGCAGGGCAGCAGGATGGCCCTGGTGGGAGGGAGGGAGGGACCCCTGGGCAAGCAGCTGCCACGTGCCCCCAGGACCCCAGCAAGGAGTGCTTCACCTTGAAGTTTGACCTCAGCATCGACATGGAGGCAGAGATCGTGCCAGCTGTGAAGAAGAAGTCGCTGGGGTGAGTCTACTGGGAACAGGACAAGGGACAATGTGGGGACAGATGCAGAGACAAATGTGGGGCTCTTGTCCTGCAGGGAAGTGCTGCTGCCAGTCTTTGAGAGGAAGGCGATCGAGCTGGGCAAAGTGGACATCTACCTGGACCAGTCCCACACGCCGCTGTCCCTGCAGTTCGAGGCCTATCGCTTCGGGGGACACTACCTGCGGGTGAAAGGTGCTGCGGGGGCCCCGAGGGAGGTTTGGCTGCTCCAGAGTTCCCAGGGGACACTGACAAGGTGATGCTCCCACAGCCAAGCCCGGGGATGAGCTGAAGGTGGAGCAGGCAGTGCGAGATGCCAGGTCAGCCAGCCTGCCCATCCTGCACCCTGCCAGCAGTGCTGCATTCCTTGGGCCAGTGCTGGAGCCGCTGCCAGGACGCCGGGAGGGCACTGAGAGCCTGGTGAGTGGCAGTGCTAGCTCTGGGGAGGGAGGGATTGGGGATGGGATGACAGCATGTGTGATCCCCCCATAGCCATTCTTTCTGATGAAGATGGGTCATGTATGGTGTGGGCTGAAGATTCCCCTGGAGCCCCCAAACCCCACTTTTTCTCCTGGCTGTGCCATGCTGGCTGTGCTGTGCTGTGCTGTGCTGGCTACACCATGGTAGTCTAGCAGCTCAAGCAGCAGCACCAGCCCTTTGGCTGTGCCAGGTACAGGCTGGCATGAAAGCAAAGGCAAACAGGAGCCCTGGGGGCCCCAGTGTTGGCTGCAGCTCGGTGCCACCCCAGCCCTGGCACTCACCCTGGCCACTGGCCCTCCTCTCAGCTGCTGGCAGCTGCTGAGCACAGCAGCTCTGTCCTGCCCCATGGACCCTGGCCCCAGATAAGGCGTGGGACCGGCTTGGGCGTCGCTCCCATGGGAGCAGGGTGCCAGGTCTGAAGGGAGAAGCTCTGCAGGGTCTCGCCAGGGGAACACGGTGCTTGGTCCTGTGCCAGCAGGCCCTGAGGGCGGCAACCTGGCTGCCTGGCCAGGGCTAGTGGCTGCCCGTGTCCAGCACTATGACGCCTGGCTGCAGGACCGGCAAGGCTCTAGCAAGGCCAGGGGACAAGCGGGCCACCAGTCACCTCTGTGGGGGTCTCGGTCCCGACCACCTTCCTGGGGGCAGGTGGGTCCCAAGTGGCACCGAGGCGATAGGGCTGGTCACAGCCGGGACATCTGGAGAAGTGGCAGCACAGTGAGTAATGGGAATGGTGCCCTAGCAGCTCTTCCCGCCTGGGTTTGCGGACGTGGCGGGGTGTGGGGCCGTGCTGGCGGCAGTGGCAACAGCATGCCGCTTCCCAGGGCTTGGTGGCAGGCAGGGAGCCCCGACCCTGCTGCGTTTTGTGCCTCGGTGAGGAGATGGCAGCCGCCGCATCCCGGCACGGCCCAGGAACACACAGGGAGCAGCCGGTACAGCGGTGCCCGGGGCGGCGGGAGCCGCTTGGCCGTGACCCAGCTCTCGCGACCAGCCGGGGGGCTTTGATCTCCGCCGGTGAATTGTTCAGCTCTGGTAGCTTATCTGCCGAGGAGGGAAATTAGGTTTTCTGCGCTGGCCCCACCTCCTTTTGTTTCGGAGGAGCCCGGCCACAGCCTGCCCGGCCCCGGCTCTGTGGTCCGAGCTGAGAGTGTAGCTGGACAGACGGCTCGGCCGGGTGTGCTGCGACCCTCGGGATGCCCTGAGCCCCCGCGCTGCTGAGGCCCCTTGTCCATGGCCGGCCGGGCTTGGCCAGGCAGCACCCGGGGTCCTGCACCCCCGGGGCCCTGCACCCCCGGGATGCAGGTAGGCAGGTCAGTGCGGGCAGGGGAGCATGGCCGGGGGACCCCACTGCCCGGGGCTGCCATCTGGATGTCTGTCTGTCTGTTCCACCGTGCTCGAAGTCAGCCAGGCTGCTGTGCCCATCCTGACCACAGAGCTGGGCACTGACCCTGGGGACACTGGCTGTTCCCACTGCAGGCTCCGGGACGGCGAAGGAAGAACATAACAGAGTTCCTGGGGGACAGCAACATCCCCAGCCCCGAGCCAGCCCTGCACGGCAGCAGCTCTCTGCCCACCAATGGCACTGACACCTGGAAGAACCGTGCTGCCAGCCGCTTCAGCGGCTTCTTTGGCTCCGGGACTAGCACGGGCTCCTTCGGGCGGGTATGTGGGATGCAGGCATGGGCGGGGGGGCGTGTGGGAACTGCCTGTGGCTATGCTGGGGAGCTGGGATGGGTCCCCGTGGGGCTCAAGACCCTAGTTCCGCAGGCAGGGTGAGGTAGTCCGTGGCACATGCCCACCGGGCCCCACCCAGCTCTGTTCCCCACTTTTGGCCAGGAGACGGAGAAGCTGGAGCAGCTGGTGAACAGGCTGCACGCCTACAGCACCTTCGGGCTGCCCAAGCTGCCGCCCCAGCTCCGCTTTGACCGCGACTCCTGGGAGGAGGACGGGGACGAGGCTGGGCTGACACTGGAGGACAGCTGGCAGCAGATCATCCAGGGCACAGAGGTAGGGACAGTTCCTGGGGAGCCTCAGGGGCTCTGCCCAGGCCCTGGCACAGCGCTGACCCTCAGCCTGGCAGGTCCTGTCGCGCCGGCAGTGCCACCAGCAGGAAGCCATCTGGGAGCTGCTGCACACAGAGGCCACCTACATCCGGAACCTCAAAGTCATTACTGATGTGAGTGTTGGCAGCTACTGCACTGTGCTGTGGCTGGGGGCTGTGGCTGCAGCTCACTGCCTCTCCATTCCCTCCCCACAGCTGTTCCTCTCCTGCCTGGTGAACCTGCAGGAGTCAGGGCTGCTCTGTGAGGTGAGTGGCAGGGGCTGCAGGGGACAGGGTGTTCAGGGATGGGTCCTCACCTCGCCATGCTGCAGGGTGGAGGTGCCATTCCCCAGTGCTGCCCACCTCACCCCCACAGGTGGATGCCGAGCGGCTCTTCAGCAACATTGGGGAGATCATCCGGCTGCACTGCAAGCTGTGGCGCAGTGTCATGGCCTCAGTGCTGGCCAAGGCACGACGGACTGGGGCACTGCTTGACCCCATTGACTTCCTTGATGGCTTCAAGATGGTGAGTGAGGATGCCATGCCACAGTGGGTAGCCATGCCATGCCATGCTGTGTGCTGCATGGTGACCGCCTTGTGTCCCCCAGTTCGGGTCCCTCTTCAAGCCCTATGTGCGGTATTGCATGGAGGAGGAGGGCTGCATGGAGTACATGCGGACCCTGCTGCGGGACAGCGAGCTCTTCCGCACCTACGTGACGGTAAGGGGATGGTGGGGCTGGGGCTGGGGCTGGGGCTGGGGCTGGGGCCAGTGCTAATGCCTGGGTGCCGCAGTGGGCCGAGAAGCAGGAGCAGTGCAGCCGCCTGAAGCTGAGCGACATGCTGGTGAAACCTCACCAGCGCCTCACCAAGTACCCGCTGCTCCTCAAGTCTATCCTGAAGAAGACGGATGACCCACGCGCCCGTGATGCCATCACCACTATGGTAAGTGATCAGGGCTGGGGGGCAGCAGGGTCGGTGGCCCCCGGCCCCTCAAACCCACCGCCACTCCTGGCACAGATCAGCTCTGTGGAGCGCTTCATCAACGACGTCAACTCGCGGATGCGCCAGCGGCAGGAGCGGCAGCGCCTGGATGCCATCCTCAGCCGGATTGATGCCTACGAGGTGGTGGAGGGCAGCACAGACGAGGTGGACAAGGTAGGCTGAACATGGTGGAGCTGCCATCTCATGCCATGCCGTACCATGCCATGCCACTCAATGCCACCCTCTGCCACACTGCTCCGCCACCCTCCTCTGCCACCCTATTTCACTTCATGCCAAGCCACCCCATGCTATGTCATGCCATGCCACCCATATCATATTACCCCATGCACCCCATGCTGACACCGGGGGCTTCTGGCAGCTGCTTAAGGAGTTCCTGCGGCTGGACCTGACAGCCCCCATCCCCGGCACCTCCCCGGAGGACACCCGGCAGCTCCTCCTCGAGGGCAGCCTGAGGATGCGGGAAGGTAAAGACAGCAAGGTGAGGACTGCAGGGGACAGGGAGGTCTCGGCTCCGGCTCCTGCCCGCCCACCCACCCTCAACACTGCACTGACTGGTACCCATGGCTCCACTCTCATCCCCAGATGGACGTCTACTGTTTCCTCTTCACCGACCTCTTCCTCATCACCAAACCCTTCAAGAAGGCTGAGCGCACCAAGGTGATCCGGCAGCCCTTGCTGGTGGACAGAGTCGTTTGCCGGGAGCTCAGAGACCCAGGTGAGAGCACTGGGCCTAAGGGGGACTACAGGGAGGTCCCTGGGCACTGCTGACAGCCCCTGCCCACAGGCTCCTTCCTCCTCATCTACCTGAACGAGCTGGGGAGTGCTGTGGCCGCCTACACCTTCCAGACCAGTGGGCAGTTGTGCCGCAGCTGGGTCGAGGCAGTGCGCAATGCCCAGGTGAGGGCACGTGGGTGGGTGGGGGACCCATGGGTTCCCTGTGCACATCCCATTCCTTACTGATGACTCCCCCTTCCCAGAACCTGCTGCAGCGTCTGCGGCAGCGCCGGCGCATGGAGGAGCAGGAGGAGGAGGATGAGGAGGACGAGGAGGACGACGGTGAGAGTGGCACTTCAGCTGCCAGTTCACCTACCATCCTACACCACAGCAGCGCCAGTCCGGACTCACAGCAGTGGTAGGGAGCAGGAGGGAGGGACCTCCACACCCTCAGCCTGGCGAAGGCTCCTCCTCACCTTCTTGTCTCCACAGCCCATCCGACGGCTCCACCGAGACGCTTGCCATGGTGGCAGCAGACGGTGGGGATGAGCTCTCCTCCCCAGACTGGGATGCAGGACCCTTCAGCTCAACCTCAGATGGCTCCTCTGTTAGCACCAGCACCTCCATCGGCACTGGCACCTCTGTCGAGACCCCCACGTCTGCTGAAACCCCCACCCAGGAGCTGCCTGCAGGTGCCCTGCCTGTTCCCCTGCCCCACGGCGTGGCCTCCCCAGGCAGCGGCTGCCGCTCGTCCTCCATCGACAGCGCCTATGGCACGCTCTCACCTGCCTCCCTGCGGGACTTTGGCCAGCAGCCAGAGGGGATGGCCGAGGAGGGCCAGGAGCCCTCCCTGGCCCCTCCGGCTCCACGGCCTGCCTCGCCCCGGCTGCGCCGCCGGACGCCCGTGCAGCGCCTGCCTTGCCCGGCCAGGGTGCTTAAGTCCAAGTCGGAGGCCAGCTTGCCCCAGCTCCTATCCCCCACTTCCTCAGGCCCCCTAAGCCAAAGCCGCAGCCTCTCTGACCTCTGTGCTGGTTCCCCCCGAACTAGCCAAGACCCCGCACCTCAGGCTGCCCCTGGCAGCAGTGGCAGCTCCACATCAGAGCTCTCAGAGCCAGAGGAGCCAGTGGAGAGCCCAGCATCCCTCCAAGGAGACCTCAGGCGCGACCCCCAGCCTCCTGCCCGCCGGACCCTCTCGGACCCCCAGTCAGCACAGCACCGCAAGCTGACTCTGGCGCAGCTGTACCAGATCCGGACCACACTGCTGCTCAACTCCACACTGACGGCCTCGTAAGCACACGCTGCCTGCTCCTGGGGGATGCCCCAGCCCTTACAGGGGCTTCCCAGGGACCGAGTCCCAGTGCTGAAGGCATTTCTACCCACTCTGTCTCTTGCAGGGAGGTCTGAGAGCTGCTGGCATGGAAAAGGACAGATGCATGGATGTACCAAGGAGCTTCTCCTGCTTCTAACCATAGCATAATGCCGGGGCCGGGCAGAGCAGGCACTGGGATGCCACGCTGGTGGGGACATAGATGGGGATGCAAACCAGTCCCCTTGGCGAGGACGTGTCCTGGGCATGGCGGTGCGGGGCTGGACATGGCACGTGGCTTGTGCTGAACCCCTTGTCCACAGACATGAGAGTTGTCGGGCAGGGGGCCCTGGGGCTGTGGGGGGCTGTGGGAGACTGTGGGCCAGCTCTTGCAGGCGAGGAAGGGATGACGATGTCGGCAGTGGTGAGTGGGGAAGGTGCTGAGAGAGATGTGGTGCCGGTGGCACGGTGCTGTGGACAGTGCAGGGAGGTGGCTGGGGCTGGTGGCAGGAGAGGATGGTGCAGGGCTGAGGCAGATTTGCCCTGTGGGGTGGCAGTGGATGGCAGCACCTGGGACTGGAGTGTGGGACACACGGTGGGACATGCGCGGTGGCCACAGCCCCGGCTGCCCCCCCATGCTAAGCTGCACTCCACGTCCCAGCTGAGCAATAAAACCAGCTGGTGCACGCTCATGTCCGCCTCGCCTTTCCTTTGGCTTCAGCAGCACCCAAGGCTGGGCATCACCTGGGTGGGTGCAGCGTGGCTGAGGGAGCCCCACAGGACAGACAAAGAGGGGGCTGGGGCCAGTTCCAGCTTCCTGTTCTGGAGCTCAGGGTGGGGATGGAGCCGCGGGATGGGGGGTCTGCACTGCTCCCCACATACCCTGCGTCCCCCCGCCACCCCCACTACCGTGGTCTGAGCCAATGGGCAAGGGAGGGCGGTGGCCGGGTCTGCTGCGAGGCACTGCAGGTTCCTCCCGCGCCCAGCACTCCCGTCATGTGGTTTCATACCCCCTGGACTCATTTCCAAAAAAGCATTTCCTCCTGCTGTGGTTGGGTGTAAAAGCCTGTCTGGGGAGGGCTGGCGCTCACTTACCACGCGTCGCGTGCTGCTGACGGCAGCCATGGGGTGCCGGGGCACCCTGCCCGGGCACTGAGCTGCCCCGACACCCCACTGCACCTGCTGCCCCGCTCCCCTCACCGCCCCGGCATGACCCAGCCGCATCGGCCACAAGGATGAAGTGTTGCTGCCCTGGGGTGGCTTGGGTGAGTGCGGTGGCCTGGGCGTCCCATGGAGCCCTGGCACCAATTGTGGGGTGTCCCACAGCTGTGGCCATAACGGGTCTGGAGGAGGGAGGGTGGAAGGTGGATTAACTCCATTGCCAAGCATGCCAAAACCGCTTACCCCTCTGGCCAACAGCTGGGGCCGGGCTCTGCTGCACTAAAATATTCACGGTGCGGCGTGACCGCGGGGGCCACCGGCCGTAAGGATCTCGGCCACAGACCGGATGCGGCCGTGGGAAGCGTGGGGTCAGTCATGGGGCTACAGGCAGGGCAGTGCCACGGGGAGTGGCTATCAGTCTGCGGGCGGCTGCCTTCGGGGCTAGGTGGGCGCGCGGGTGGCGGCCCTGGCACAGGAGCACCGCGGCGGATGCGTTACGGGGCGGAGAGGGGCTGGCACGGCACAAGCGGCGGTGGCTCTCCCCACCGCGCAGCCAGCCCTGGGCCTGCCCCGTGCCCACGGCTCCCCTGTCCACCGGGCACCTGCTCCCGGCCCTGGGCAGGGGCAGCTGCCCGTCTGCAGGCGGGGTGCGCGGGCAGGGCCCCGCTGCGGGACGGTCGTGCCTCAGCGGTGACTCAGATGTGCCGCTGGCAGCCGGGTCTGAGGCAGCCGCCCGGATCTGCCGGCAGCGCTCTGCGAGCGGGGCGGCCCAGCGCGGTTTCCAGTCTGCCGGTGGCGGCGGGTTTAGTAGAAAATGATTCAACTGCCGTAATCGGGGCCATCACGGCTGGGAAATCCAGCCCCCAGCGAGGAATCCCCTGGCTCCCTGCCCACACTGTCAGTGCCACGGTCCTCTCAGCCCCCGGCCCGGCCCGTGGAAGGGGTGTCAGCGTGGGCACTGCTCGCTGCACCCACCGGGGCTTCCAGGGGAGCAGGGCTGCCCTGCGGACAGCACCTGGCACCCCGCGGGGGAGCAGTGACCTACTTTGGGACGCGCGTAACGGGGCGCGATAGCATCGGGGAGAGCGTGAGCCAGGCACGGCTTCCTTTAGGGGAGGAAATCACCTCCTCTGTGAGGGAGATAAACCCCAGGAAAGTCAAAGCTGGCAGCGTTAACCCTTACGCGCCCGGCTACCGACACCTCCCTGAGCTGGCGATCTCTGGCATCACCAGCAGTCCGTGTGCCTGACTCACTGGTCCCCAACCCTGGGGACATGGCAGGGGTCCTGTTGGCACAGGCCGTCGAGCATCTCGGTGCCAGCTTGGAAGCACCATTTGCAGAGCACATGGGGGCACCTGAGAGCCCCCTGGGCACAGGCTGTGGCACAGTAGCCCCCACAGTGCCAGCAGGAAGTTGCTTGCTCGTGTACTGCGGGGAAAGCAGAGCACAGGGGCTGCCGCGGGGCATTCCCAGCCCAGGGGCAGCACACCCACGCGGCTTTGGGGCGGAGGGCCGCGGCTTCAGCCGTTCAGCACCACTGTCCACACATTTCCAGGTACGGCTCTGGCTCTGGTAGCCCAGCATAAGCTGGTGTGAGGGCTGTCCCCACGGGTGCAAGGCTCCTGGTGCAACCCGTCTGCCTGCAGCCCTGCTTTCTCCCTGCTTGCAGGTGACCTTGGCAGCGCTGTGCCTGGCAGCCAGCGAATTGCAGCCCCCAGGGTGGCGGGACCGCGCCGTGCTGCGAAGGCAGCAGGTCCTGGTGCAGCCAATCCTCCGCCTGCGGAGACATACTGACAGACGCCCGTGCCCTGATGGCATGAACTGGATCGAGGCTACTCGCCAGTGCTGCTCTCAGTGTCCCGCAGGTGAGCGCTGCCCAGTCCGTGTGGCATGGCACAGCACACCATGGCACAGCAGGTGCATTGCTCCAGGTGGCCGTGCTCCCTGTCACCCCACTGTCCCTGCAGGGACATTCATGTCCGAGCCCTGCACAAGCGTGAAGCACAGAGAGTGCCGCCCCTGTCCCGCCGGCACCTTCCGCACCCAGCCCAACACCCTCAGGAAGTGCCAGGCTTGCTACGAGTGTGACCGACAAGGTGAGCTGGCACCACACCACACCGTGCTGTGCTATGCAGCGCCGTGCCATGCTGCTCACTGCCTGCTTTCTGCAGCTTTCCAGAGTGTGCTGAGCAACTGCTCGGCCACCAGCAACATCGCCTGTGGCTGTGAGCCTGGCCGATTCCGTGTCTGCCTTGACAAGCAGTGCAGCGAATTCTCTTGTCAGAAATGCCAGTCCTGCACTGGACGCCTCATCCAGCGACCCTGTGAGTGCTGCCAGCTGCCCCACAGCACAACCTGCCAGCTGTGCCACCTCTGGCTGTGCCACCCTGCCTCATTCCCACCCTCTCCCCAGGCTCGGAGGCACAGGACACACTTTGCGACAGCAGCTGCAAGCCTGACTTCTACAGAGAAGGTGACGAATGCCGGCCATGTCATATGTAAGCATTGACCCTCCAGGGACACATGTGGGGCCCATGGCATGGCACAGCATGATACCCATGGGTCCCATCTCCTTGCAGGAGCACCCAGGACACGTGTGGCAAAGAGTGCCAGCAAGTGTGTGGCAGCAACAACAACCAAGGTATGGGGACAATGGGGCCAGGGTCGGTGGTGTGCAGTCACCGTGCTGGCCAGATGATGGGAATGCTCCTGCTCCTCCTTTCAGGCTCAGGTCTGGAGTACATCCTGCTGGGACTCACCGGGCCTCTCTTCCTGGGTGCCCTTGCCATCTACCACAAGAGGAAGAGGTTCTGGCATGATGTCCTGGCAGGTGGTCCCCACCCCACAGCACAGGCAGCCACCTCAGTGGCCGGGGCTGCAGGCACACCATGCTGCCAGTTCAATGCCCAGAGGTGGCACAACCTGTGCTGGACCCAGCCATGCTCCCCGCAGGGGACAGAGCGTGCCGCAGGCACAGCAAAGCAGAGCCCCAAACACCCCTTGCTGCCTGAGCCACCCAGTGATGAAGGGGAGCCCTCTGCACCCCTGGAGCCCCGCGGTGCCTTGCTGCAGGGCAGCCAACTCTATGCCGTCATCGATGTGGTGCCAGTACGGCGTTGGAAGGAGTTCATGCGGATGCTGGAGCTGCGGGAGGCAGAGATTGAGCTGGTAGAGCTGGAGGTGGCCCACATCCGTGACCAGCAGTACGAGATGCTGAAGCGCTGGTGCCAGCAGACCAGTGCCACGCTGGACCACGTCTTTGCCGCCCTGGAGCGCATGGAGCTGGCTGGCTGTGCTGAGGCACTGCGCCAGAGTCTGCCCCTGGGACCCTGATTCCCAGCGTCAGCACCCTGGCACAGGGAGGTCCCAACACCTCCACATCTCACTGGGCACCTCATCCCAGCCACACCCCTAAGTATTGTTACTTATGCCGTGTAGACATTTTATGTCAGTTTTATGTCCCCTTCCCACCTGCCTGTTCCCTCTATTTATGTCCTCCTGCTCCCAGGGCCGGGGAGGACCCCATGCCCCAGCATGTTGGTTGCCCAGCCACTTGCGGGACGAGCAGGCACCGAGCCCACCACGAACCCATGGGATAGTTCTCAAGGCTGCCCGCTGCCGGGCGCTCCTTCCCCCTCCCCAATAAAGTGGTGTGTTCTCCATCCGCCAGCCCTGGCCCTTCTTTGCAAGGCTGCGTTGGCCGGGCACCAGGGCAGTGCTGGCCTCAGGACCGCCAGTGCTGATGTGGCCACCACAGGTGACCGGGAATGTGGGTGCTGGCAGAGATGCAGGCGGTGTGGGTGTTGGGGGTGGTTGTGGTGATGTTGGTGAGGAGGCACCGCTGTCGGCGAGCATGGCGTGGGTGTGGGATGGTGTGGGGAGCCCCAGGAAGGCGCGGGGCACTGCTGGCGGGGTTTATTGTTTTAATCGCTGGAAAGGCAGGCGGTCTGGGCAGAGGTGAGCCGGAAGCTGGCCTTGAGTGGCTCTGGAGGGGTAGTAATGAGGGCGAGCGCGCTGCAACGGCGAGGGGTGCCAGCGGGGCGTGCGGTGAGCCCGGCCGCAGCGGCCGAGCCGGGCAGTGCGCAAGGAGCCGCGTGTCCCACGTCGCGGCAGCTCGCTTTGCAACGGGCAGCACAGGGTAGCGGTGGGCTGGCGGCAGCGGGATGTGTGGGTACGGGGGGCTAAGGGTGACTGGGGCAGTGGAGGGGGCTTCTCTGGGTTGGGCTGTGTGGCCATCCACGGCAGGAGGAGGGTGCCGAAGCATGTCTCGGTCCATGGGAGGACCTGTCAGTCTCCTCCTGCTGCGAAGAGCCAGGATGCGGTGTGGCGTGGCTAGTGCTTGGCTATGTCCCCCTTCTTGAGGATGATCTGTCGCTGCCAGGGCGCCAGCTTTGTCTCATCGTACCCGAGAGTCCTTAGCTTTTCCGACTGCTCCTTCTCCTTCTCCTCCTCCTCCCGCTTCAGCTTCTCCTGCTCTTTCCTGCTTAGCAGCAGAGGGCACGGGGCGCCGCGGTCACCAGAGCCGCGGGAGCCGCCGTGCCCGCCCACCCAGGGAAGGGGCTTACGGCACTCACCGTTTCTGCTCCCTGCGAAGGCAAAGGGAAGAGTGGGGTTAGTAGAGCCGCGGGAGTGACCGGCTGGTGCGGCATCCCCCGACCCAGGCTCACCTCTCTTCCTCCAGCTTCTTGCGCAGGATGTCCCTCCTCCAGGCCGGCATGCTGGCCAGGCGCGCCTCCTCTTCCTTCTCCTGCAACAGACAGCCGTGTTACCGGCACTGCCGGGAGCCCGCCCTCACTGCCGGCACCAGGGGGCCGCAGCATCATCCTGGTGCGCGGCACCACATCCTTCTGGCAGCGCCCTCCTTGGCACCGTACCGGTGGGGTTCACCAGCACATGGCTCGCCGATGCGCCCCTCACTGCCCACCTTCCGCCGGCGCCGGGAGGAGGAAGGAGCGCGTGGCGTGGCCAGCCCTTGCAGCACACCACAGCTTTATTGCATGACACGCGGGGGCCCACACTGCCCCGGCACCGCAAACGCCACACCAGAGGGGAGCGCAGCCCCGCCGCTGCACCTCCCACACAACACACAGCCACGGCAAGCGGCACACACTGCAACCTCGGCCCGGGGCCGCGCAGAACAGCACCCAGCCCTCTGCCAAGCTGAGCTGCACCACGAGCCACAGAGGCAGGCGAGTGCACCCGGGCACCAGCCCATAGCTGTCCCCTGAGCTTGCTGCTGCCCCATGCCACACCACTGGCACAGCCTGCAGCATCCCGTTGGACTCAGGTGTCGAACATCTCTGCCTCCTTCTCCTTCCAGAAGGAGAAGCTGCGGTCAATGAAGCGGCAGACGTCCTCCTCGCTGAACTCTCCCAGCTCCGGTACTGGCACTGCTGCCCCCTGCCCTTCCGGGGCCATGGTGGGGGGCTCTGGCAGGCTCTCTACCACTGCCACAGGGTCATCCCCAAAAAACTCCTGCACGAGGTCCTCAAAGCCGTCAAGCCAGTGGCGGTGGCCAGCTTCGACCTGCTCCAGCACGGTGCGGTGGAAACGGCGGACGCGGTGCCAGCTGTGGCTGCCCAGGCGGTCAAACATCTCGTAGCAGAGGAGGTGGCGGAAGCGCCGCTCCTCAGGGCTGAGGGGCATCTCCAGCAGCTGGAAGTAGCCCAGCATGAAGAGGTCGAGCGGGAGGCTGTCGTGGGGCATGGGCGAGCCGCCGACGTGCGGCAGGAAGTGTTGGGGCCAGTACAGCACTGTGGTGCGGCTCAGCCGCCGGATCTGACGCCCTGGGACCCGGCGGGCAACACTCCTCCAGCGGGCCAACAGCCGCCCCGCTGCCGGTCGCCGCCTCCCCGGCCGCCGTGGCCGCTCCTCCCCAGGCACTGCCACGAGTGCCCGCTTCTTCCAGTGCTCCAGGAAGAGGAAGACGGCGCGCTCCTTGCACCCCTTGGTGCGTTCATGCGGGCTGCTTGGCTCTGGCAGCGCTGGCCTGCTCCTCCGCAGCGCCCCATCCCCGTATTCCTCCTCCAGAATGGGCCGGCGGGTGCTACCAGGGGGCTGCACCCGCTTGCGCTTAGTGACCCTGGGGGGAGGTGCAGGGGGTCCCCCTGGCCCCTCGTAGTTGGCCTTGAGGCTGCGGACAGAGACACCGCAGCCCAGGATCTCGCGCCGGGCGTCGTGCTGGGCACCGGGGCTGCCCACTGCTCCCCCCGCCCCGGGGCCCTCCTGGCCCCTCAGGGTGGCTGGTGGTGCGGCCGCGCTCCTCGGCAGTGTGGGGGACTGGCTGCCGCGGGCAGGCGCGTCCTCGTGGGCGAGGGCGAAGCGCCGGGGTGCCGGCGGGGCAGAGAGTGGCACGAGTGGCAGCAGCTCCTCCTCCGGCCCCCCTGGAAGCGGCTGCCCCGGCTGCGCCTCGTGCATCACCCGCAGGCTCCCCAGCTGCCTCTCCAGGTGCTGCATGTCCTCCTCCCGCATCGGCTGCCCGGCGGGTCCCGGTATGCCCCCGCGGGCAGGTGGCCCGCGCCGGCAAAGGGGCGGCGAGCGGTTCCCAGGCTGCGGCGGGAAAGAGGGCAAAGGGGCTCTTGAGGCCATGCCGCACGCACCTCGTGCCACTGCCGCCGTGTGTGGCATCCCCGGGGTATGACTCCCCTGCATGCAGGTAGGGTGGTCCCCAGCCCAATTAGGGGCCAGAGGCAATGCCACGCACGCCGTCTCGCCAGGTCCTGAGCTGCTTGGGCCATGCCCACGCCGCGCTCGCCGCCGCAGCACGTGGGACCCCCCTACCTTGCGCCGCTGCTCCTCTTCCTCCTGCATGCGGAGCTGCAGCTTGCGAACCATCACCTGCCGCTTCCACTCGGGGATGGGCCGACCGTGCTCGTCCTGGCTCGGCACCAGCGCCTCCACCTCCACCGCTGCCCCAGCGCCTGCTGCCGGCAGCGGTGAGCTTCCGTTCAGCACTGGCTCCGGTGAGCCCCCTGCCAGGCAGCGTGGTGGCCCAGCAGCCTCGGGGGTGGCCGGCGGGGTGGGCGTCCTGGTGGGTGACGGGGAGGACACTGGCGACTCTGCCTGTGGAAGGAGGGAGGGAGGGAGGGCGGTGGGCACTTGCCGCGCTGTGCTGTGCCGCGCCACCGGCTCCCCTGGCCCCCATCACCACCTACGTTGGCCCCTGCCTGGCCGCTGCCGGAGAAGACGGTGGTGAAGCCTTTGCTCTGTGGCGTTGGCTTGAGGCTCTTCCCAGCTTTGATCTCGGCCAGCAGCTCCGAGTTGTCGCCGGTGGGGGACATCATGTTGAAGGACTTGGTGCCTGAAGGGAGGCAGAAGGGGCAGTAAGCACCCTGCCAGCACCATCTCCCTGCCCCTGTGAATCCCCCATCAGCTTGCAGGGTAGGAGGAGTGGCTGGCTGACTGCCCCCCTCTGTGCCATCCAGGAGCCCCTGGAACACCCCTGAAGCAGCATCCGGACACCCGGCTCACCGGTCCACAGGAAGAGCACAAAGCCAAACTCCTGGGTCCATCAGACCCCAGAGGAGCAACCCCCCAGCACTCAACAGCCTGGCACCCCAGCTCCACAGATCCGTAAGACCAGCACTCCAACACCAGCTTACAGGGTCCATGGCACCCTGTTTCAGCAGCACCCCAACATTCAGCTGCAAGGGTCCCAGCCTGGCCCCAGCCCCGAATGCCACTCCATGCTCCCGAGGCACTATGTTGCAACAGAAGTGTGCCTCTGGAGGGATGGCTCCGTGGCCGGTGGCAGCCCTGACGCTGCAGGACGGCCCTTGCGCTCCCCTGACAGGTGCCGGCAGCGATGCACCGACAGCCTGAGCCAGACTCCCTGCCAGCCCGGTGCCCAAAGGGCTGCGTGGCACCGGCACCCCGGGGATGCTCTTCCCACTGCTCATGCCACCCGCCTCGCGAGCACCCACCGTCCGTGCCAGCCATGCGTGAGTCCCTAACGGCCCATGGTACCGTGCCAAGGCAAAGCCCCCTCCCCGCGGCCGGCGCCCGCAGCTCGCTCCGCTCGGCTGCGCCACGCCGGAGCCAGAGGGCTGCGGGTGCTGAGGGCCCAGCGGGACGCGCACGCTGCCATCCAGCGCCGGCTGAGACCCCCCGGTCCCGGGAGCCGGCGCTAATAAAGCGGGCGCCGAGCAGCGGCCAAGCCCGCCGGCTGCAGTCAGCGGCGGGGGAGCGGCCGGTGCGCTCACGTGGCGGGGTCACGCCGGCCGGCTGAGCGCGAACAAAGGCCCTCTGTGTGCGGGGCCCGGCTGCCTGCCCAGCCCTGCCAGCCCTGCCTGGCGGCTTCGGCAGCCCCGCACCAGCGCTTGGCTTCCCGCGTGGCACCGCCGGCCGGCGACGCGCAGCGAGGGCCCGGCGGCCGCAGCGCCGCGGGCAGGTGACAGCCCCAGCGGCCATCGATGCCCCGCGGCTGCAGCACGGGGCCTCTCCGGCTGTGCCCCGCGCCAGGGCACCCCCTGAGCAGGGAGGAGCGTGGGGCCGCGGTACTTACTCTTCATCTGCCTGAGCGCCTTTCCTCCTAGGGAGAGAAGCAGAGAGGCGGCGCGGGGCGCGCGGCAGAGGAAGGATTTGGCCACCGCGAGACAAGAGAGAAGAGAAGCGGCCAGCAGTGAGAGCAGGCAGGGGCGAGCGGGCGTGGGGGCCCCCGCGCCGACACCGGAGGAGAGAAGGACAGAGAGGCTGTCAGGAGCCGCGCGGCCGAAGTGCCGCGGGAGGAGACGAGCCAAGGAGGTCAAAGCCACAGTGCAGCCAATAGACAGTGCCCAGGATCACTCCCCGTGCCCACCCGGCACCCTGCCACTTACTTCCCGTAGAGGAGGAGGAGCGGCGGGGGCCAGCGGGAGTCTCGGCGAGTGGGGGCGGCGGTGGGGGTGTCGGGCAGGCGGTGTCGGGCAGTGGTGGGGGCGGGGGTGGAGATGGCAGCTCGGCACCAGACTTGCTCTCCCCATTGCTCATGGTGTCCGCCGAGATGGGCGATGTCTGGAAGAGAGCATGGGCAGGCGTTGCTCGGCGCCGGTGCCGCTGAGCTGTGCTAACAGGCTCGCGGCGCGGGGCTCACCTCCTCGGTGTGCGCCATTCGCTGGGGGCCTGCCTGCTCGGCCACAACGTGCCCCAGGTGCTTGTAGTAGTCACCGGTGCTCGGCTGCTTGCCGAAATTCCTTGACCTCCTGCTGGAGTCGGCCCGGCGCAGGCCCTCGGGACTGCTGTCACGCGATGCCAGCTGCAATGGGGAGCCCACCTCAGCACTGCTGTGCCCGGCTATGACCGTGGTGCAGGGCCATAGTGGAGTAGGACCGTGCCAGCGGTTTGCCTTGGGGCAGATGCAGAGCTGAGACGGACAACAGGTGCATGCCCTGGAGTCTGTTCAGCAAACGGCTCTACCAGGGGCTGTGTGCCATGTTGGCAGTGTGCAGTATCAGTGCCTGGCACTGTGACCCCATAGCCTGTGCCCAGGATCCTGTCCAAGCCTCCCCCGGGATAACCCCCTGGGAACAGGAGTGCCGAGCCCCAGCCTCGCGGATTACAGGAAGCTTATCCCGCGCGGGGCTGGGGCCCGGTTCCAAACCTCCCTCTGAACAGGGCTCTCAAGCAGCGCAGCCTCAGCTCACCCCGGCACATTCCACAGCGGCTTTGCGAGTTGTGCTGCCGAGTGCTGCGCTGCAGGGGGCTGTGTCTGCTCCCTTGGTTTGGGGTGCCACCGTGGCATAGCCCTGCTCCCCTTGCTGGGGGCCCCTCTATTTGCATTTCCCCGTACGCCACCTCCACCCATGGCATTTTCACAGTGAGCCCGGGTGCTCGCCGCCACCGCCGCCAGCCCCAGCTAAGTCAACAAACATCAGCTTGGTGCTTCCTACTCCAGCTGCCATGGGAGTTGTGCCAAGCCTGGCTCCCACTCTAGCAGTCCCAGCTCTGGTTGGGCACAAGGGTCTGTGCTGCTGAGTCCCATTTCGTGGGGCACCCACACCACTGTGGCACCACTCTACCACACACCCACACCTCCCCGGGCAGTCCATTACTCCAGTAAGCACTAAAGAGCTAAGGCTGTGCACAACGAGCACTGTGGGGTCCTGAGCCCATCACATGCCTGGCACACACTGCTCTGCTGAGACACCCATCCCATGTGCCCCGTCCCCCAGAGCTCTGCCAGTGTCCTGATCATGCCCAGAATCCTGTCCCCAGTGAGGTGGCGCAAGTCATGGTAGGGGGTCAGGGCGGCCCCAAACCTACTGCATCCTTATGCCCCCCCAGCCCGCCATGGAGGGCTGCACCCCTCTTACCTGTGCACGCCTGGCTGAGCCCTCTCAGCTCCTGGCAGCGCTGGCTGTGCCACCCGACACCTGTGGCGCGGGCGACACCGGAGCCGGCTGCTCGGGTTACTGCCTGCGCAGCTGCCCACGCCCAGCTCGGCATGGTGCCTGTGGTATCGCCGGGCCGCATGGGCGCGGCTGCCATGGCATGATGCTGCCGGGTGCCCCAGCCGGTGCAGCAGTAGAGTGTGCCCACCCAGTGCCGTGCAGCTACCAGAGCATCGCTGGCCCCAGCTTGCTGCATCCTTGCTGCTGGTTGAGCTCCAGCCCTCCCAGTGCATGCCAGTGTCGCAGGCATGTGGCCTCCAGCTGGGACTGTCCCCTCCCAGTGCAGGCAACAACTGCTCAAACGGGATGGGTGCCTGGTGGCATGTCCCTCCCGGGTGTTATGTCCCTTGAGCTGTGTATGGGGCATGGTGCAGGGGACACGGTGCATGGGGCCGTACCTCTCGGCGCAGCGCCTGGCTCTCCACATGCCGCAGGTTGTTCTTGGCCCGCACGTAGATGTCAGCGGTGTGGGGGGCAGCGGGGGGCGCAGGTGCAGGGTAGCCAGGGGGTGGCGGGGGTGGCCGGGTGGTGGGGGGTGGGGGTGGTGGTGGGGGAAAGGCAGGGGGTGGTGGCGGCGGGGGACCCTCGCCTGCTGGGCCCCGGCCCCGTGGCCGCATCTCAGGGTCCAGCATGTCCATGTACGCCTGCATGTCCGCCAGCGCCGGCTCAGGCACCCCTGCGCAGGGCAGGGGGTCAGGGGGGGCTGGACCCGCACCCCCCGCCCCGCGCCCCCTGGCCCCGCACTCACGGGCGGCGGGGGCCCCTGGGGGGCCACCCCTCTTCTCCCCGGTGCTGGACTGGCTGGAGTGGCAGGAGTCGTAGTTGGAGAGGGTGCTGGCAGGGGAGCCCACCTCGAAGCGCGCCTGGGGCACCGACGCCGTGGTGTTGGGCGATGACATGCCCGAGTCCGGCTGTCGGCATTCCCCATCCGCCGAGGGGTCTCGTGACAGCACGCGGTGCTCCACGCTCTGCTGGCACAGCCGTGGGGTCAGGCAGCAGGGCAGGGGTGGTGAGGCCCAGCGTGCTCCCTGTGTGCTCCCCACGCCCTCATCCCTGGGCACCGCCGTACCATGTTCTCCACGGTGCGCAGGTACTGGGCGCAGTGGCTGTGGCCATTGTAGTCAGCGAGGTCAGCTGCTGTGTAACCATCCTGGTCACGAATGCTGAGGTCGGCACCGTTCACCACCAGGATCTGGCAGCACTGGGGAGAGTGGGGGTGCATGGCAGGGCTGGAAGGAAGGGCCCCTCCTTGCCCTGACACCCTGTTGGCCACCAGCACCCACCTCCAGCTCGCCATTCTCGGCGGCATCGTGCAGCGGTGTGCCGCCCCAGCCATCGGCAGTGATCTCCCCGCCGTGCAGCAGCAGCCAGCTCAGCACCTTGGCGTGGCCACGGCTGGCGGCGAAGTGCATGGCCGTGGCCCCCTCGGCGTCCCGCTCCGACAGGCTCACCGTCGTGAAGCTCATCTGTGTGGGCAGGTGGGCTGAGCACTGGGGCTCTGCGCTCTGTGCTGTGCCACCGCGCTGTGCCACCACGCCGTGCCGTGCCTGGACAGCGCTTACCAGCCATACGATGACAGTGTTGTGGCCCATCTGGGCGGCGGCGTGCAGTGGGGTCATCCCGTCATAAGCGCGCGCGTGGGGGTCAGCCCCACAATCCTGCACCAGGTACTGGATGATCTCCAGGTGGCCTTCCTGGCAGGCGAGGTACAGCGGGGTGGCCCCCGTCTTGGTCTGGGCACTCAGCGTACTGCAAGTGGGGCACAGCGCCCGTCACCTGTGGGCACTGCTACTGCCAGGGTTGGGACAGGAGGCAGGCAGGATACAGGGACACGGGGGCTTGTGGGACACAAGGAACGTGGGCAGGTGCAGGGGAAACAGCTGTGGGCAGGCGGGGCAGTGCCAGGGTTGGGAGCTGTCCACCCCATGGCTTCCCGTAGGTCCCCGTGCTGCTGCGGTGGCTGCAGCTGCAGCGGGAGGTCACTAAGTTAATCAGCCTGCTTAGGCTAAGCTCCTTCCTCCGGCTGTTTTTGGACACTGCAATTTAGTCGTATTTTAAAGTAAGCTGCTTACACAGCACCGGCCGTGGAGCCGGCAGGGAAAGGCCAACTTGCACCATGGCGGTGTCCGGCCCAGCTGCTGGGTGCTGGTGTCCCCTCACTGCTCCAAAAGGCCTTGGCATCCTTGTGTCTCTCATCTTGAACTGTGTATCCCAAATTGTGCAATCCAAATCCTGAATCCCACATCTTTTACCCCACATCCCCCATAGACCCATATTCTGCATCCCACATCCTGCATCCTGCCTCCCGACCCCACAGGAAGCTGTTTTATTAAGTGCTCCATAAAAAAACCTGTTGAATATTTAAAAAAGGAAGAGCAATAAATACTCTGCTCTGTTATCGCAATGATCGCAGGCCCTAAATAATTGATCCCTGTAACTGTGAGACGGGCTGTGGCCAGCACTCCCTTCCCGCTGTGCCTTGCGTGCCGTGCCACTGAGTGCTTGCCCCGCGGTCCAGGAGTGCCAGGCTGGCACAGCCCTGTGTGCTCCCCAAGCAGGGGCTGGGGAGCTGGAGACAGCGGGAGCACAGGCACAGGGTCAGTCCCTGACTCCCATTTCTCAGTAATTGGGAAGGGGTTAAGCCACTTGGGCACCACCAGTAAACTGCTTTGCCAGATGGCTGAGACCCCACGCTGGGCCACCGGCTGCCGGGGGGCCCCCGCGGGCCCATGCGAAGGTGGGCTGGGAGAGCCAGCATCCCGCAGTGGCACCAGGGATTGGATTTCGCAGCTGTAACGGAGCCTCCGGGCAGGCGCGGGGCTGGGAGCAGGGCCAGCCCTAAATAATTCAGGGGGAAGGCGGTGACAGCGGCGGAACAACCCCGGCAAGCAGCGTGAAAGGCAATGTGAAGCCGTGCCACACCCGGGCTGACACAGTGAGCATCGAGCAGGAGCAGTGACTGGTTTGGGGCTGGGCTTGGGCTGCAGGGGTTAATCCCAGAAGTGCTCAGGGCTAAGCTGGCACACCTGGGGCAAGGAGATAAAGAACTGGGGCTGGGACAGCTCTGACCAGTAAGTGCCATGGGATCCAGGGATCTCTGTGGCCCTGCCTGGAGAAAAAGATGCAGGGCTCTGGTGTTGTGGCACCCAGAGACAGAGGGGTGCCGAGTGCTGGTTCACATCCCGCTGCCTCAGGACTCCCTGGATGTGGGAGAGCTGTGCAATCCGTCTCATCCACAACCCTGGAGCCTTCCAGGGACAGTGTGGAGCAACAGCGCATCCCCCCGGCTCCGCTTTGGCAGGGTCTGTGGGTTATTTCTAGTGGCCTCTGCCCACCACAGGAAATCGGATTAGCGGCCACCTAATCACCTGCTGCAGCCTCGTGGCGAGGCCCGGCATCGCGGGCCCTGTGGACTGCTATGCCAAGTAACCCGGGGACCAGCCCGGCTCCGGGTACCGCTCAGGAGGAAAAGCGGGGATGCTGCCGCGACGGAGCCGTCTGAGAGAGGCTGCCATGTCCAGCAATGCCCGCGGACCTGGGCAAGCGGAAAGGTCGTCTCCGGCGCGGGGAGCAGCCTCTCCTCGGCGGTCAGCCTAATCCATTTACATAACAGCGGGCGGACAAAGGCGGCTGTGTTATCGCCCCGCGCCAGGAGCCGACTCAGCGGCCAGTGACAATATTTCTGCCAGCGCTCGCCCCTCTCCTCCTCTCCCTTTCTTTCTGGGCCATAAAGAAGGTGCAGCTGGCTGCCCAGCCTGATAACGTGGCCGCGTTGCCCTTGGAGCTAGGGGATCAGGGTGGCTGCAGCATTCGTCCCCAGTGCTGGCACTTTGCCCAGTGGCTGGAGGGAAGGTTGGGGCCACAGCAGGCACCCTGTTCTCCCACTAGCCCCTCTCCTGCTGGTTGGTGCCAAGCTTCAGGCAGACCCTGTCTCGCTGCCAGCAGTTGGGGCCGTTACCTGGGGCAGTGTCCCAAGAGGAGTCGCAGGGAAGGGAAATCCCCTTTCACCGCGGCGTAATGGACGGGCAGTGCTCCCGTATTGGTGGCTGCGGTGGGGTCGCTGCCTCCAAAGCGGAGGAGCCAGTCGATCACCTCATGGTGACCGAAGCGGGCTGCCAGGTGTAGGATGGTGGCACCAGAGTTGTCTGTGTCCTGCAAGAGGAAGTGGGACGGCTGTCAGTACCAGGGACCAAGCCCTTCCGGCAAGGGGGCTGGGAACAGCAGGCAGCCGTGAGGCATTCCCCAGCCCGGAGCTGATTCCGGGCGGATGGAGTGGCCAGGGTAGAACTCCTGGAGAGGGGCTGGAGCAGGAGCACAGGGCATTGGAGCGACCGTAGGACCAACGTGTCTGCCCTCCGTCAAATGCCTGCGTCCGCACACAGTGAGTGCAGCACAATGCCCTCCTTGTTCTACCGGCCGCGGAGCCCCTAACCGCGGGAACTTGCCGCCGAGCCCCGCTGTGCCGCCGGCCCGTGCGCCCTCCACGCTCGGTGGGGCGCGGGTAACGCTGGCCCCTGGCCAGGAGGTCGCCGATGCGTGCTGACCCCTTCCTTCCCGATTAATCTCCGCTCCCAGCCCCGCCGCCGCCTCCTCTTCCTTCGGCCGTCACATGTCTTTAACTCTCGGCCGGCCCCGGGGCAAGCCGCTTACCGCCGCGGTCCCGCCGTTGTGTAACCCCGGGAGGGGCCGGCAGCCCCGGGGAATATTTGCAGCCCTCGCGGCTGAACCCCTCCGGGATGCCGGGGACTCTCCGGGTCCGTCGGATGCCGGCCGCTATGCACGGCGGAGCTCCGTCCGTGCCGGCTAGGACGGACCCCGGCGCGCCGTCGGCGGAGCTGGAAGCACCACGCGTGACCGTCTCCCCGCGGCCACAGCCACCCACACGGGACCGCGGAACGCCTCCCCGGCCGCCCGCGCCACCGAGGGACCCTCCGCCGCCCCCCGCGACCCCGCTCGCACCTGCACGCCGCAGCCCCCCTGCGTGAGCAGCCACTGGAGACAGGCGAGGTTGCCGGTGGCGGCGGCGTCGTGGGCCGGCGTGGCCCCGTTTCGCGCCCGCGCGTCCCCGCGGAGCGCGGCCTCGGCCGCCAGGTAGCGGAGGCAGGCGAGGCGACCGGCGCGGGCAGCGTGGTGCGCGGGAGACGCGCCCAGGGCGTCCCGCAGCCCCGGCCGCAGCAGCCCGGCCGCCCGCAGCCCCCGCAGCGCCTCCACGTCGCCCTGTCGCGCCGCCTGCAGCGCCCGCTCCAGCGCCATCCCGGCGGCGGCCCCGGCCCCAGCGGCCCCGGCGGCGGCCCCGGCCCCGGCGGCCCCGGCCGCCGCTTGGCACTGTGCGGCGCTCCCGCCCCGCCGCCCCCCGGCCCCGCCGGCTCCTCCTCTCCCTCCCCCGGGGCCGCCCCTCCGCCCGCCCCGCCCGACGGCGCGGCGATTGCCCGCTGCTCGGGACCCCCGCACCGCTCCCCCCGGCCTCTGCTGGTGCAGCCGCGCTTTGCCGAATGGCGGACGGGACCGGGACCAGGACAGGGACGGGTGCAAGTCCGGCAAAGCTGCCGGCGCCGTTCTCCGCGGCCTTGTGTAGCGGCCCCACGGGTGTCCCCACGCCGCCCGCCCAGGCAAGAGGTGCGGCAAAGATGGGCTCCTCTGGCACCCTCGACGTGCGCTGCCGGCCCTAGCAGCGCAGACAGAACGGGGGGCGCTGGGCGGGCGGCTGCCCCACCTCAGACGGCCGCGGGGTGCCGGCAGCCGGTCACGGTCCGCTTTGGTATCCACCTGTCCCGGCCGCCACTCGGAAAAGTGGTTTTATGAATCGCTGGCGGGGCAGCGGGCGGCGTGGGAGGACAGGCGGGGAGACCCTCCGTCAGGACCGCGGACAGCGGAGGTGCTTCTCGATCAGCACCGAGGACAAGGCAAGGCCGCCCTCCCCGCCTCCTTCCCTGCCTGACCCCCGCCCTCCCTGCCCGGCTCTCGCGCCCTGCCCCGCCGGCGGTTTATAAAGCCGGTAGCGGTATGGAGAGCGGGAGCGCCATGTCCCCACGGGGCGTTGCGCGGCAGGCACCCCGGCTCCGGCCCCCCTCCTGCCTCCGCCGAGCTGTGCAAAGTGAGAGCTCCAGCATTTCCGACCCGCCGCGCCCGCGGGCGGCCCCGTCTGCCCGTGGACCCTCCGGTCCCTCACGGAGACGCGCTGCCGCGCTCGCACCAACGAGAGCCGAGCTGGCGCTCGGCGAGGCCGTGAGTGCCGCGGCTCCCGGCACCCCGCGTCCCCTGGATCCTGAACCCCTTCCGGACCCTGCGTGCACTCTACTGCGAGCTGTCACTGCCTGCTCGGGACTGTGTCCACCACCCGACCCAAAACCCCGGGGCGTCCACGGGAACTGTGTTACAACCGGAGAGAGCCGACGGCGCCGGGAACGCGGGCGCGGGGGGGGCGATGCTGCCCGTGCCGACCCGAAGCCCCTAGCTCCCCAGGAGTCCCGGAGCTGACAGGGCACTCCTGGGCGCGGCGGGGAGACCCCAGTCCCGGTGGAGTCGCACGACTCCGCGGGCAGCCCCGGAGCCGCCCGCCGCCGCGGCTCCCCGCGGTGCCGGCGCTCCTCCCCGCGCGGGGGCGCGCCGCGCGCTGTCCGCCAATGGCGCGGCGCGGCGGGTCCGGGGCGCGGCGGGGCGCGGCCAAGCGCGGCGGTGCCGCAGCGCCGCTGCGGGCGGGGCACCGGTGCCGCCATGTCGGAGCCGGGGGCCGCGGGCCCTAGCCCGGCTGCTATCCAGGTGTCCAGGTACGGCCCCGCCGCGTCCGCGGGCACGGACAGGGCTGGGTAGGGAGGCGGGCGTGCTGGGGGCCGTGGGCGGGTGCCGGTCTGCAACCGAGATACTGCCCGCCCTGCTGCCGACATCGGCGGCGCCGCCCGCTTTAGTCATGCTGTCAGTGACACCGGCCGCGGGCAGAGCGCAGCAGCGCCGCGCCCGTGCTCCGTGCTGCGGGGGCTGGGAGCGAGCAAGGCTGCCGTGGTACTCCCGGGCGCGGTTGTCCCGCCTGTGTCCCCGCGGCTCCCGGGCGCGGCCGCCCTGAAACAGCC